>NC_045797.1:71471638-72103959 GCF_009873245.2 Balaenoptera musculus
AGGAATCCGCCTGCCAATGCAGGGGACATGGGTTCGAGCCCTGGTCCGGGAAGATCCCACGTGCTGCGCAGCAACCAAGCCTGTGCACCACAACTACTAAGCCTGCACTCTAGAGCCCGCGAGCCACAACTACTGAGCCCGCATGCCACAACTAATGAAGCCCGCACGCCTAGAGCCTGTGCTCCGCAAGAAGAGAAGCCACCGCAATGAGAAGCCCGCGCACCACAACGAAGAGTAGCCCCCGCTCACCACAACTAGAGAAAGCCCATGCGGAGCAATGAAGACTCAATGCAGCCAAAAATAAAAACAAACAAACAAACAAAAAAACTATATATTCATTCATTTGATTCTTATTACTGGAGCCCTAGGTGCATTTGATTAGCTCTTGCCCTCACCTAGTTTAGCAGGACATCTAGCCATCTACAGAGTCCCCATCCCCAGTAATCACTGAAAATACCCAGAGCTATGTATCTCTCAATCGCCAGGTTAATCCCCTTCTGTAGGACATACCTCCCAGTCTAGTCCAGTCTGGACTGTATGAAGAGGCCTACAAACATACCACGTGTGTAGGTAACGCTGTCTCCTGTCGGGGCTACACTCTGGCCACTGCTGATTGCCAGGTCCAGTAGATACTTCAAACCCCCACCCCATTAGATGGCCTTCCTACAGCGCTTTATACTGTGAAGTCCTGCTTTTTGAAACTGTCCTCCCCTCCCCTGTCTTCTACATCATTCTCTTCTCTCTTTGCGTGTTTTCTGAACTTCCCTTCCCTAGCACTTTTCTTTGCTGTTCCTTTTCCAAAGAACCATGTAATGTTGGTATCCTCAAGGTTTGATTTTTTTTCCCACCTCTCCTCTCACTTAGATTGACTTGGTTTTGTTTCCACGGCTTCAACTGTTAATAACACCTTCATCTCCCTCTCCCAGCCCCCACCCCTACCCCACTCTGCAGCCCGGTGTCTTAATTAACTTTTAAACATCCTCAGGACAGGCAGTGCTGAGATTTTGTTGGATGATGAGTGGAACTTAAGGTATTATTTATCTTGCCATCCATGGACACTAAAGAAAGGACTTTTCTAGGGTGAGACTCCTTCATAAGTAAGGCCCTTTGACTTCTCTTTCCTCTACGTTTATAATCACTTGCCAAAACAGTTGTAACCCACTTTTTTCTTCTTTTTTTATTGTGTTAAAATACAGATAAAATTTACCACCTTAACCATTATTAAATATGCAGTTCAGTGGATTAAATACATTCACACTGTTGGGCAGCCATCAGCACCATCCATCCCCATAACTCTTTTCATCTTGTAAACTGAAAATCCTTACCTATTGAACACTAACTCCCCATTCTCCCCTTCCCTGGCAAGCACCATTCTATTTTGTCTCTATGATTTTGACTACTCTTAAGTACCTCAAATAAGTGAATCACACAGTATTTGTCTTTTTATTTCACTTAGCATAATGTCCTCAAAGTTCATCCATGTTGTAGCATATTGCAGAATTCCCTTTTTTAAGGCTGAATAACATTCCATCATATGTATGTACCACATTTTGCTTATCCACTCATCTGTCAATGGACACTTGGGTTGCTTCTACATTTTAGCTATTGTGAATAGTGCTGCTATGAACATATGTGTACAGATATCTCTTTGACACCCTGCTTTCAATTCTTTTGGGTATATACCCAGAAGTGGAATTGCTGGGTCATATGGTAATTCTATGTTTAACTTTTTGAGGAACCTCCATACTATTTTCCACAGCAGCTATACCATGTTACATTCCCACAACAGTGCACAAGTTTTCCAATTTCCTCACATCCTTGCCAACTCTAGTTGTTTTCTGTTTTTTTTATAGTAGCCATCCTAATGGGTGTAAGGTGGTATTCCCTTGTAGCTTTGATTTGCATTTCCCTAATGACTAGCGATGTTGAGCATCTTTTCATGTGCTCATAACCCACATTTCTCTTTCCCAGTTGGTCTCTTCTCTCGTCATTTCAACACCTCTCTGGCTCCATCTACGTTTCCTAAACAGGCCCACTTCCTTAACTCCAACCAACCCCCTACCCCCAGGAGCCATTAATATGGGGGCAAAAGATGTGTTAGTTAGATTTGCTTCCTGAACCCCTCACAGCCTCTTTAAAATCCATTTACTTTACCTACTTAAGCAAAAGTTCCTTTACTCCCAAAGTACAATGCCAATCAACAAGTAGGACTGACTTCAATTAAATAAAACTGTTTTGAAGAGATTTCTTAAATGACAATGTAAGACAACATTTAACTTTTATAGCCCAGACAGGTCTGGTTTCAGTCAGGTCCTATTGACCTCATACTTTAATATTAATCCTTTGGTGGAACAGAAACATGGTAGTTACATGACCAGGATCTATAACATACCTGTTGAATTTTCTCCAAAGCATAATAGATTCCTAGTTGTATAAAACGTCTGGCTAGTATACATGAACTCACTCCACTTGCTGAGACAAGAACTGATTTAACATTGACACTTTTTTTCAAATAGTTTTTTTGTTTTGATTCAGAAAATAACCAAACAATAAAGAAAAGTATAAAGAGGTAAAACAAACAAACTCTATTGAGCCAGAAAAAAAAAAAAAATGAACACCTTTTCACATATTGACTATGTGTATTTGCACATATAAATACAGTATGGTATTCGATTTTACATAATAGACACACTATACATGCTCATAGATAATCTGGTGTCTTTTACTATACAATATATTTTCATCATTAAAGTGGCTGAATAGTCTTGCCTTGTATGTTTCTTTAGCCATTTAATTAACCGATCCCTTACTGGGAAATGTTTACATTGTTTTTATTTTCTTGTTTGTGTGTTTGTTTTCATAAATAATGCTATAATTCTAATGCATGCTCCTGTGCAGGGTTTGAAAATTATTTTCTTAGGTTAAATTCGTACAAGATTCATTGCTGGCTCAAAGGGTACATGTTTAATTTTTTTTTTAACTACATATTTGCCAAATTGACCTCCAGAAAAATTGTTCCAATCTACGGTCCTATCTACCTTGCATGAGCCTGCCACTTCCCCACAGAAAGAATTTTGTCAATTTTCCTTTGAATAGTCTTTTATTTCTACATTTGCTTGAATTATGGACATTAAGAAAGTTAGGTTTAGAGTTAGGCAAACTGGGGTTTGAAATGGCTCTGCCACTGACTAGCGGTGTGACCCTGAACAAATCCCTTTAACACCTCCAAGCCTCAGTGTCCTCATCTGTAAAATAGGATGCTAGCAAAGGATTATTGCAAAGATTGAATGAAATAATGTATGCAAAGCACTCAGTAGTGTTTAGTTCGCTACTTAGGATTGCCCGTGAAAAAGTAAAAATTAGCTCAAACTAAGAAGGTAAAAATCTGACCGACCATTCATCAAGTTGGAAGAATAGGCACAGATAAAGCCAGCTGAACAGTTAACAGGATGCAGTGTCCCCTAAGGACATACTGCAGCTGTAAAATGTCATAATAGCCGCCTTCTTCGAGTGACTTCTGCTCTCCTACTCACTGAGAAATCTTGTTCTCCACAATCATAAATATCAGAAACTGTGGTGTTCATAATTATATCAATAAGAATGATGTATCTGTCTCTTGCCTAGAGAATCTAAGTCTTTTTTGACAGAAATGTAGCCTTGATTTGAAACCCAGGCGTAGAGTTTTTAGATAAAGGGGTTTCTGGACAAACATTCTGCATCTATCTTAACTTTATTGTTTCCAAAGCAATAGTACCCTGGGTCCACCTTGCAGTTCAGATGGATTTTGACCCCTTTATACACAGCCATGCTTTACTTTGATCCTATATAAATGCTGTTTTATTTAAATTGCATATAAACTCTGTGAAAAGTTACCATCTCCTACTGTGTGATATTAAGTACAATAGAAGTCGATATTACATAAACATAGGGTTTCATTTGGAGCA
Source organism: Balaenoptera musculus (assembly GCF_009873245.2). Classification (NCBI taxonomy): domain Eukaryota; kingdom Metazoa; phylum Chordata; class Mammalia; order Artiodactyla; family Balaenopteridae; genus Balaenoptera; species Balaenoptera musculus. Next base: position 71,475,583 of record NC_045797.1, read on the forward strand.
TCTTAAAATTTTCTTTTTAACACTTTGAAAATATTATTTGTTAAATTAGCTGTTGTTAAACAAATTGAGTGGTTTTTGCCCCCAAATAATACTGATTTTTGAACTGTTTCTTGGAGTTTCTTTCAGTTTTGGTGGCAAAACTTTTTGCTCAGCAAGTTGATTTTTTAAAATTGAGGTATAATTGACATGTATCATTATATTAGTTTCAGGTGTACAACATAATAATTTGATATTTGTATACACTGCAAAATGATCACCACAATAAGTCTAGTTACCATCCATCACCATATAAAGTTACATATTTTTTTCTTCTGATGAGAACTTTTAAGATTTATTCTCTTAGCAACTTTCAAATATGCAATACAATATTATTGACTATATTCACCACACTGTACATTACATCCCCATGACTTATTTATTCTATACCTGAAATTTTGTACCTCTTGACCCCCTTCACCCATTTTGCCCACCCTTGAACCCCCATCCCCTCTGGCAGCCACCAATTTATTCTCTGTACCTGTGAGTTTTATTTTGTTTTGTTTTTTTGTTTGTTTTTTAGATTCCACATGTAAGTGAAATCATACAGTATTTGTCTTTTTCTGTCTGACTTATTTCACTTACCATGATACCCTCAAGTCCATCCATGTTGTAACAAATGGCAAGATTTTTTTGATGACTGAGTAGTATTCCATTGTGTATATATATATGCCACTTCTTCTTTACCCAGATATCCATCAATGGACACTTATGTGGTCTTTTTAAAAATTAATTAATTAATTTATTTATTTATTTTTGGCCGCACCCCGTGGCTTGCGGGATCTTAATTCCCCGATCAGGTATTGAACCCAGGGTCACAGCAGTGAAAGCACTGAGTCCTAACCACTGGACCACCAGGGAACGCCCTAGGTTGTTTCCATATCTTGGCTATTGCAAATAATGCTGCAAAGAACACAGGGGTGCTTATATCTTTTCAAATTACTGTTTTCATTTTCTTCAAATAAGTACTCAGAAATGGAATTGCTGGATCATATGGTAGTTCTATTTTTAATTTTTTGAGGAACCTCCATACTGTTTCCATAGTAGCTGCACCAATTTACATTCCCACCAGCAGGACATGAGGGTTCCCTTTTCTCTACATCTTCTCCAACACTTATTTCTTGTCTTTTTTTTTTTTTTTTTTTTTAATTATTTATTTATTTATTTATTTTTTAGTTGTGTTGTGTCTTCGTTTCTGTGCAAGGGCTTTCTCTAGTTGTGGCAAGCGGGGGCCACTCTTCATCGCGGTGCGCGGGTCTCTCACCATCGCGGCCTCTCTTGTTGCGGAGCACAGGCTCCAGACGCGCAGGCTCAGCAGTTGTGGCTCACGGGCCCACTTGCTCCGCGTCATGTGGGATCTTCCCAGACCAGGGCTCGAGCCCGCGTCCCCTGCATTGGCAGGCAGACTCTCAACCACTGCGCCACCAGGGAAGCCCCTATTTCTTGTCTTTTTGATGATAACCATTCTAATAGGTGTGAGGTGATATCTCATTGTGGTTTTGATTTGCATTTCCCTGATGATTAGTGATGCTGAGCATCTTTTCATGTGCCTGTTGGACATCTCCATGTCTTCTTTGGAAAAGTATCTATTCAGATCCTCCAGCTTGTTTGTGTTTTTTGCTATTGAGTTGTCTGAGTTCTTTATATATTTTGGATATTCACCCTTTATTGGATATATGATTTGCAAATATTTTCTCCCATTAAGCAGGTTGCCTTTTCATTTGTCGATGGTTTCTTATGCTGTGCAGAAGATTTTTATTTTGATGTAGTCCCATTTGTTTATGTTTGCCTTTGTTGCATTTGCTTTTGGAGTCAGATCCAAAAAATCAACACCAATACCAATGCCAAGGAGTTTACTGGCTATGTTTTCTTCTAGGAGTTTTAAGTTTTCAGGTCTTACATTCAAGTCTTTAATCCATTTTGAGTTAATTTTTACGTATGGTGTAAGTTAGTGATGCAGTTTCATTCTTTTACATGTTACTGTCCAGTTTTCCCAACACCATTTATTGAAGAGACTGTCCTTTCCCCATTGTATATTTTTGCCCACTTTGTCATAAGTGAATTGGCCATATATGCATGTGTTTATTTCTGGGCTTTCTATTCTTTTCCACTGATCTATGTGTCTGTTTTTATGCCAATACCATACTGTTTTGATTACTATAGCTTTGTAATATGGTTTGAAATCAGGAAGCACGGTGCTACCAGCTTTGTTCTTCTTTCTCAAGATTACTTTGGCTGTTGTAGGTCTTTTGTGGTTCTGTACAAATTTTACAATCCTTTGTTCTTCTTTTGTGAAAAATGCCATAGGAATTTTGATAGAAATTGCATGAAATCTGTAGATTGCTTTGGGTAGGATGGACATTTAAACAATATTAATTCTTCTAATCCATAAGAATGCAATATTTTTCTATTTATTTGTGTCTTTTTCAATTTCTTTCATCAATGCCTCATAGTTTTCAGTGTACAGGTCTTTCACCTCCTTAGTTAACTTATTCCTAGGTATTTGATTCTTTCTGATGCAATTGTAAATGGGATTGTTTTCTTAATTTCTCTTTCTGATAGTTCATTGTTAGTGTATAGAAATGCAACCAATTTTTATATATTGATTTTGTACCCTGCAAGTTTACTGAATTTGTTTATTAGTTCTAACACCTTTTTGGTGGAGTCTTTAGGGTTTTCTAGCTATGAAATCATGTCATCTGCTAATAGTGACAAGTTTACTTTTTGCAGTTGATTTTTTAAAGTCAAATAAATAACTTATTATGTCATAGTGTTCTATTATCAAATAACAGGATTTCTGATCTCTTTGCCAAGTCTTGTTGATTAGTTACTGAAACTTTATTCCTGTAAATTACACAGCAGTTATTTTCTAAAATATTCTTAGGTCCTACGTCAGTTAATTCATTTGTCAGAGCTAACTACTTAGCAACACCATCTTGCTTCATGCTTAGTAGTAAATTCTCCAGTGATATATGCAGCCCCAATGTGTCCAGACCCAATGGAAATGTAGATGCGATCATGTTTAAAAAACAATCTTCCTTTCCTGAATGACCACTTCATACCTTTTAGTCTCAACAACTGTCCTGTTTCTCTTAAGGCGGACATTATCCATGCATACTAATTGTAACTAAAAAGATGAAGGTACCATAAAATATCTTTGGTTTTTACATCTGAATTTTGGGGATTATATTTTCTATGATGAACATTTTGGTTATTTATCATTTTTCACTACTAAAAGCACACTGCAATGGATGCTTTCTTTGCACCGTTCTGGAATGACAATATCCCAGACAAGCATTAATGATGTAAAATACAGGTATGCCTCCCTAACATATGTAGACTTCAATCAGACTTGCTGTAACGCTGTTTCTTACTTTTGAAGTCTCAATGCCAATTTCAGTTGTATACGTAGGAGGACTGGATTGGTGGTGGCCTGTGTTGTGTGCTTCTAGAGATGCCAGATGTACCTTCACCCCCAAGCTTACCAGTGTGCCTGCAATTTCAACAACAGAGATTCATTCCTTTGGGTTTGTAACTTGCTATTTCAGGATGATTCTTTCAACAAATTGTTTCTCCCTGATTATGATTATTGTAGAAAATCAAGAGCATACAGAGAAGTTGATAAATGAAGATAGAAATTACCTGTAGCTCACGACTCAGACTCCACTACTGTTAATATTTTGGTATTTCCTTCTTTTACTTTCATATACATAAAATTGAAAAGATGATCTTCCTTTTAGAAACTCTTTTGTTATGCATTAAAGTAGCTTTGGGCTTCCCTGGTGGCACAGTGTTTAAGAATCTGCCTGCCAATACAGGGGACACAGGTTCGAGCCCTGGTCTGGGAAGATCCCACCTGCTGCGGAGCAACTAAGCCCATGAGCCACAACTACTGAGCCTACACTCTAGAGCCCATGAGTCACAGCTACTGAACCCGCGTGCCACAACTACTGAAGCCCGCTCGCCTAGAGCCCATGCTCCGCAACAAGAGAAGCCACTGCAATGAGAAGCCCACGCACCACAACGAAGAGTAGCCCCCGCTTGCCACATCTAGAGAAAGCCCGTGTGCAGCAACGAAGACCCAACACAGCCAAAAATAAATAAATAAAATTTAAAAACAATAATAAAGTAGCTTTATAGTAAAAGAAATCTGATGAATATAAATTCCAAGCATTTCTCTAAATTTACTTCTGGTTCCTTCATTTATTCAATAAACATTAACTAAGTGCCTACTACGAGCAAAGTGTTGAGCTAGACACACAGATTAGTGATATACAACACACTATCAGTGTATAAAAATTCACATATTCTTACAAATCAGTAGTCAGACATGTAATCAGTGCATAAACTATTTTAGGTTCTAGTTTCCTTTTTCAGCATTATTTCTTAAAGATGCCTCAAACTTCTTGGGTTTTAAGGGTTGTATAGTATTCACTTGCATTGATTTCACCATTCCCTATTATTGCAAATTTGGGGTCTTTTCTCCTCTCTCTCACTTTTGGAGTCTTTCCTTGGACCTAAGTCCTCAAAGGAGGTTGTCAAATCAAAGGGCATAATTGTTACTTACTTGAGCACTCCTCTTTTAGAATTTAAATACAGGAGGAAGAGCAAATTATATGTGCCTTAGACTGCTCATGATTTCAGTGAAGCAGATGGTTTTCTTCCCATTTTGGGGAGGTAGGGGCACTGGAATAGATAAGTATCGCGGAGGGAAGTCAGAGGCTACCAAAGATGAACTTCACCCTCTTTGTGGTTCAGCCAGCCTTTCTGAGAGCAACAGGAATGGTTGCTAGGAGTCACGCCTTTTCCACCATCATTAGGTCTTTAGGTTATAGATTCCACAGCCTGCAAGTTCAATGAGGGCAGGGCCCTCCACATCCAAGATAAAACCAACACCCCTTGTTTTTCATTCAGTTTGGCTTTCAGAAGGAAAACCTACACTGCTGCTCTTTAAACACTGGTACAACCAATAGCTATTGATACACCAATTCATTCTCTCGTATCTCTGCGGACCAACGATGACTGTGAATTTTCCCATGAAGATGGGGCCTACCAGCTGCTGGTGCTGGGGACCAGGACCTCTGCCAAGGCAGCTGATACATGGGTGAGAGCTCATGGTGGTACCCATTAGTGCCCTGAAGAAGACTCCCCAGTCAGGCCTGCTGAGGGGATTCTTGCTGCGGAGGCCCCATAACTCACATGGGGCTGGCCATCCCCTGGCCAAAGCTTTCCTGCACTCCCACTCACCACTGTGCTGCAGACCACAGCAGATTCAAGTAGGCAGCTGTGGAATCTTCTGGGTGGCTACCTAGTGACAAAGTCCCACTCTTTCAGCTTGGTGGGGTGGCCATATTTCTCTCCTCCTCCCGTCTTTCAGGGCTGCCCAAACTATGCCACTTGTGCAGAGGAAAGGGATAAGAATGCAGAGAAGGGGATATTGCTAGCTATACTTCCTCTGTCCTGAAGGCAAGCTGGCAGCCCCTAAGTTTTTAAAGACAAGAATCATAAGTAGAGATTTTATGCAGAGATTCGTTCATGCAATCATTCAGTAAATATTTACTAAGAGCCCACTATGTGCCGAGCATTATTCTAAGTATTGAGGATGCTGGGGAAGCAGTATCTGTCCTCAAAAGCTTACATTGTGGGAGAAGCAGATAACAAATGAATAAACAAGTAAATAAACGAGGAGAGGTTTCATATAAGAAGAATGTAAAAGTGCAAGCATCAGTGCTAAAATAATCCAATGTATTAAACACCCTGGATTTCTCTCAGAATTTCCCTCCAGAACCAAGCTGAATAAGATGTAAGAATATTCTTCAGTTCAATTTAACAAACTGAGTGCTACTTACTACACTGAGAAGCTATACAGACTGAAAAGAGAGGCTTCCTGCCCTCAAGGCACTCACCTTCTAATAGGGAAGTTTCATGTGTTCAGCTAACCCCGATAGTTGGCGCTTATACTGTATATCTTCTTTTGGGGGAAGGGAAGTGTACATATCACCATTCATGGAGCTAGCATGTGTCAAACATGATATGCTTCAAACTCAGCAATCCTAGGTCCACAAGCTCAGAGCCTGCACAGAGCTTCTTGTCCCAAGAGTGTCTATAGCTATGATTCCAGGAAAGAGTTTATTTTGCCCCTCTGCTCGTCCCCATTGCCCAGCCTCATCACTGCCCTCCAGCCTCTCTTTGCCTCCCCCTCCCCAACTATTCCTTCTCCAAGAGCTGTCAGAGTTTACTATCTCCTCACTTTACTGTTGTCCCTAGGGTCAGGAGACACTGGGGGCACTCTTTCCCTTGACTCTTCCCTCATCTGATCTTCTACACCCCCAAACTCCTAAGACAGGAAGAGATCTTGGCACCACTTATTCATATTACAGATAAGGCATCTGAGGCCTGGAGAACTTAAGTGACTTGTCCAAACAGCTAGTTAGTTGCTTCCTGCAGGAGGCATTCTTGCTGGGATGAGTCTGAGGGAAGGCTTTCTGGGACAAGTTTCACAGATGTAAAGGATCTTGCTTGCCTGCTGCTTGCTGTTAGCATGAAAAGGAAGAAGAACACTCAGATGACCAAAAAGAGGCAACACAGAGAGCAATAAAATCACCTGGCCACCCAGAGAGGTGGGCATGGAAGCAGGATTACAAGTGGTAAAGAAGTGAGTGGGCACTAGGAGGTCAAGACTAACTCACTTGTGAAGTCTGTTGATGGAGAGAGAAAATGGCAATCAAGAACTTAAATGAGGGACTTCCCTGGCAGTCCAGTGGTTGGGACTCCGCTCTTCCACTGCAGGGGACACGGGTTTGATCCCTGGCTGGGGAGCTAGGATCCCACAAGCCGTGTGGTGAACCAAAAAAATATATATATTTTTTTAATGAACACAAGAGGATTATCATTTCAGTAGAAGGCAGATATGACATGTTGGTGGGCAGAGGGGAAGATCATTTATTAGAAAAGATTGAAGTGGCAAAAAAGAAAAATAACTGACCAAGCAACGTTTAACAGAAGTGAACAGGGATGAGATTAAAGCCATAAGTGGGGACATGACTTCTTGACTTATCCTGCCATTAACCTATCCATTTGACTCTAAACTCCATGAAGGGACTTCCCTGGTGGTGCAGTGGATAAGACTCCATGCTCCCAATGCAGGGAGCCCAGGTTCCATCCCTGGTCAGGGAACTAGATCCCACATGCATGCCACAACTAGGAGTTCACATGCTGCAACTAAGGAGCCGGCAAGCCACAACTAAGGAGCCCACCTGCCGCAACTAAGACCTGGCACAACCAAATAAATAAATAAATAAATATTTTGAAAATAAATAAATAAAATAAACTCCATGAAGGCAAGGACCGTATCAGGTTTTGTTCACCATTGTGTCCAGTACCTAACACAGAGTAGGAACTCTATATTTGTTGGAGGAATAAACAAATGAATGAATAATAAAGGAATCTCCCAATGCTGCACCTGTGTACTCAGTAGCAAAAGTTTAGGTCCAAAGAAAAAAAAAAAAAGAGGTAGGAAGGAGGTTGAAATATAACACAGATGCCTGCTTTGGCCTCTTTGGCCAATGTACTGGATGACATCCAGGAAACCAAGACAAATCGTCAGTAGTCACTGCCATATAGAGAAACTGACAGTTCTGGTGACTTCAGTGCTGATGTTAATTGGAACTGTACACTACAGCATAAAGTTATTTATCATCCTGAGTTCCGAATGCAGAGTGAAATTTATCATGTAAATCTTTGTATGACACTGAATAGCAGATTAGCTGGTGCCCTTGACAGAAATTTTACCAAAAAGGATAGAAAACTTATACACATGCCCAGGGGTGATATTGAAAGTATTTAACAACTGATATGACACAGAAGCCAACAGACCAGCCCTTGGCAACCCATGGAGCTGCACCTGTGCACACTGACAATCAGGACTACATGTGACTGTTGCTTATATTGATGATGCTCAGAGAACAGTAGTGCTGTTTTTAAAAGGCTGTTCCACTGGGTAGAAGGGAGAGTGTTGCATGCTCTTCGAGCAACAGCTTCCCCACAGGTTCTTAGCCTGAGGCTTCTCTATCCAGTAGAGAAAAACTTTACTCACTGTTTCTTCAACTTTGTCCTCCAGACTTCAGCAAACCCTGATCCCTGTACAAGGCCTGCCCTTAGCTAATCCATCTGCCAGTTACCTTCACTAGCCTGCAGTTACCCCCAATATCTGCCACCCACCCTAAACATGCACCTAACAGACCAAGTTCTTGACAGGACTGAACCACAGAAAAGACTCAAAGAAAATTTTACAACATAGAGGACCAATGGTTGAAAACTAAATTTCAATAAGTTGCACATCGATGATCGTACAAGAGATAAGATTATAATCCCCTGAGTTTCCCGTAGGTCATGTACAGACTCAACCTCTAATTTTAAAAGATGGAAAACCAAATACAGAGATGAAACACTCTATTCATTGCTTAAGGAATTAAGTTCTTCTTTGTGTCTTACATTGTATTTTTGTGCTGTAAAACCAAAGGAAGCATACCTGGTGGATTGCCTTTGGAAATCCAAGATTGCGTTAGTCGACAACTCAACAGGCAATTGCCACAACTGTTTAGCCTCCTATGGAAGGTGTAACTTATTCCACAGAATTATAATTAACCAATCGTTCAACAGGGCTATGGTCTGTTCAACAGGGTTATGGCCACCCCCAATTCATATGTTGAAATCCTAACCCCCAGTACCTCAGAATGTAACTGTATTTGGAGAAAGAGCCTTCAAAGGGATGATTAAGTTAAAATGAGGCTGTAAGTGTGGGTCCTAATCCAATCTGATTGATGTCCTTGTAAGAAGATGAAATTTGGACGCACAAAGAGACACCAGGGATGTGCATGCACAGAGTTGAAAGACCATGTGAGGACACAATGAGAAGGTGGCCATCTACAAACCAAGGAAAGAGGCCTCAGAAGAAATCAAACCTGCCAATGCCTTGATCTTGGACTTCCAGCCTCCAGAACTGTGAGAAAATACATTTCTATTGTTTGAGCCACCCAGTCTGTGGTATTTTGTTATGGCAGGCCCTAGAAGACTAAGATAAACAGGTACTTATTGCAGGCCTAATGCACATGGGCTACAGTGACAAAGTCTCCTCAACTAGGCTGTAACTATTTGAAGACAGGACCTAAGTCTTCTATTTCTCTGTATTCCCCGAGTGTCCAGTAAAGTCCCCTTCACAGAGTAGGACCTCAGCACCAATATTTTAATTGATAGTAGAGAAAAAAGTCTAAGGCACAGTCACTACCTTCAAGACCGCTTGAAAACTGGTAGTAGAGATAAGGTGAGCATGGTAGAGTAACCAGAAAATCAGGAGGAGATTCACGGGTGGGGGGCTGTGAAGCCCCGAAGGATCTGTAGGAGCATTTGTGGAGCGCTTGATGGCTAGGATTCAGACAGGGAGAGAAGAGGTAGGGGCCTTCCTGGGAGAGAGAACAGTGTAAGCAAAAGCAGAGACTGGGAAATACTTCATTTTCTGTTAGCAAGAGTGTAAATAATCGTTCTAGCTAGAGTGGCATGCTCATGTAAAGAAAATACACGGCATTTGGGAGAAATTTGAATGCCAATCTTAGGCCTCAGGACTTGATCCATATCCTCACTCCCTCTGGAACCAGGAGACCTCAGATACAAATCCTTCCTGGTTTTGGGAGTTGAGGCAGGGTAAGAGGGAAGGCAAGATTGGCGCATGGAATTGCAAAATGCACAGTGAAAGAAGATCAAAACAGCAAACTGGGGCATGGCTAGGATCAAGATAAACGAATCAAAGAGGCAGAACTAGTTATGAGGTAACCAGAGTGAACTAGAGGTGCTGAGGGAGAGCAGGCTCTGAAAGGGACGTGGGAAGCAGTGCCTGGAGCAGCTCCCTAAGCCCCAGAGTGTAGCACAAGAGCTTTATGGAGGCTTTGTCTAGGAATAGGGAGGGTGACATTAAGAGGATGGAAGCATTCTAGGCAATATGTAGTTGATGAGGGGTTACTGAAGATTTCTGACCAGGGGCCAACAAAATGGTATTTTGGAAAAATCTATTAAGTAGCACTGTTAGAAAGCATAGCACATCAAGACATGATTTGAAGCTTATAAAAATCATTTTGAAAACACCCAGTTTCATTTTTCTTTGCTCACCATAGTGCCTAAGAGTCAGTCCTTAGTAAATAAATGCTAAATATGAAATGAATGCCCTCTGCAAAATGACTGCGTTTGTCTTTAGACCAAGAATATCTCCTAGAATAAAGTAATAAGTTAATATCATGGTTTATATATCAAATTCCTATGAGTTTGGTCAATGTGTATCACTTCTTTGCAGCATAATAATTCCTGAATGAACTAATAGAACTGAGTTTCTAAACCTCGCAGGTTCCAATGCTGTATCAATTCTTTGGTTGAAACTTATGAAAATAAACTCTTGCTACTGAGGCAAAAATTGATTGGGAGGATATAGGGCAGGTCAGAGAATAAAAAGATCTGTTGGATTTGTCGTCAGGAGGCCAGAACCAAAGCAGCTTCAAGGATCTGGGAATCAGGAACTGTGAACTCTCTTCCTATGACAACATATGAACATAGCTTCATCCCCTTCTGTGCCTGTATTTCTCAACTCGAAGTTCAGCTTCCTGGGATAAAAAATGTTACTGGCCAAGCAAAGCTCAAACATCAACCTCTGTGTTGGGGGTAGATGACAGATTGTTGTAACTGACAACACATCAAAACCACATATTGAACATATTGGACAGTAGCAGCCCCCAAGGAAGTAATTCTCGGCAGAAAAAAATAACTGATGTCCACTCTGGATACTTCCACTTCAATATTCACCCTCAAAAGGGTGTGGACAGGTGATTGAACAATTTGCTACTTAAGTGCCCTTTCACCTCTGAGAAGTCTACACATCTGAATTAACATTTGTCATTCCAGAGACCAGATCCTACTGATAATGACAAGTTTGTATACTGTCAAGCTTATCTATCCAGAAGTCTCTCGTTTCCTAGAATTTTCAATATTTTTTCAGTATGTCTACATGATCTGGTAGATTTAAAAGTTTTTCAGTATAGTATAACATACAGACAGGAAAGTGCACAAATCATAATTGCTCAGCTCATAGAATTTTCACAAACAACTAGAACCCAGACTGTGAAATAGAATATAACCAGCACCCCAGAAAGTCTCACTCCAGCCTTCTTCCACCCAACAAAAGTAACCACCAAACTAACTTCTATCATCTCCATCAGTGAGTTTTGCCTGGTTTTGAGCTTTATATAAATTGAATCATATATTATGTGCTTTTTTGTGTGGTTTTCTTTCATGCAATGTTACATTTTATGAGATTTATCCATCATGTTACAAGTAGTAATGGTTTGTTCATTCTCCTTGCTGTATAGTATTTTATGAGTACATACATCACTGTTTATCCATTCTACTGTTGATGGACTTTTGTTTTCAGTTTTTAACTGTTACAACTAGGACTGCTATGAACGTTCTTATACACGTCTTTTGTGAGTACTATACTCATTTCTATTGGGTATATATCAAGGAGTGGGAACTGCTAGTTCACAGAGTGTGTATAAGTTCAGCTTCAATAAGTAGTTCAAACAGTTATCCACAGTGCTTGTACAGATTGACATTTCCAACAGCCGTGTGTAGAAATTCCAGTTGCTCCACACCCTTGGCATCACATGGATTGTTTGCCTTCTTAGTTTTAACCATTCTAGTAGATATGTAGGGCCTCAGTCTGGTGTTAATTTATACATCCCTGATGACTAATGAAGTTGATCTTTTCACGGGTTTGTAGGCCATTTGGAATCCTCTTTAGTGAAGTGCCTGTTGAAATCTTTAGCCCCTTTTAAAAAATTCTGTTGTCTTTCTCTTATTGATCCATTGGGGTTCTTTATATATTCTGTACACAATTCCTCTTTTGGATACATGGATTACAAGTATCTTCCATTCTGTGCTTTTTTTTTACTCTCTGGGTTTTTTTAATACAAATTTATTTATTTATTTATTTATTTTTGGCTGCGTTGGGTCTTCGTTGCTGTGCACAGGCTTTCTCTAGTTGCGGCTAGTGGGGCCAGTCTTCGTTGCGGCACGCGGGCTTCTCATTGCGGTGGCTTCTCTTGTTGTGGAGCGTGGGCTCTAGGCACGCGGACTGCAGTAGTTGTGGCACTCAGGCTCAGTAGTTGTGGCTCACAGGCTTCGTAGCTCCGTGGCATGTGGGATCTTCCTGGACCAGGGCTCAAACCCGTGTCCCTTGCATTGGCAGGCGGATTCTTAATCACTGAGCCACCAGGGAAGTCCCTTTTTTTTTTTTTTTTACTCTCTTAATCATGTCATCTGATAAACATAAGTTCTTAATTTTAATGCTTTCCAATTATTGACTTTTATGGATAGCACTTTTAGCATACTGTTTGAAAAATCTTTGACAGAGAAATTGTAGTAGTTGGAAAAAAATAGTGTAGGTTCATAGAAAACTAAGAAAACTTTAAACAAAAAACATGGTTTTTATTAACTCCAGGGCAAAAATTGTACTAGAAACAAAACATAACCGCAGTATTCCATTGGGTTCAACTGTGAAGATATATTTATACAATCATCATGATATTATCACTGACTACTGATTTCTCCAGAAATCTCTGAGGGAGACCAATAAGTAGCAAACCTTTTCCCAACCTGAGTTCTGAATAAATTGAGAAGTAAAACAAGAGTGGCAGAGGGAGGTTAAGATATCGCCTTTATTACATTTGAGAGAGGCCAGGCTGGAGAGTGTAGCATCAAGTCTTTTTGCACAGCGGGATGAGTAAAACAGAACCAGATTTAGAAAGAATGGCCCCCTCAGTTGTGAGCAACACCGGACCAACGCAGGCTTTCTCGAGTGAGTCCCTGGCGTCACCCTTTCAGCCAACAGGAGCCCCTTCTGGCCAGCAGATGATTGTTTTCCATCCAACACCACGAGACTTTTCAAAGTCGTCTTTAGAAAGTAGTTTAGTTTAAAAAGGAGGCATGTTTACCTTCATTCTTTTGGTAAAAAGAAAACCATTGTAAACAGCACTCATGTAGAAGTATGTTTGAATTAAGATCTAGAGAGTGCTGTAAAAAATAAACTCCTAAATGTATAATATCTCAAACACAATATAAATTGATGTCTTGTTCATGTAACAGGCCAAATCATATGTTCCTCATCAGCGGAAGGAGCTCGGCCATTTTCCACATGTGGCTTCCAAGGTGGCGCTAGTCAACTCAGCAGAGAGAAACATGTGAGAGAGGTTTTTATGGGCCAGGCCTGGAAGTGTCACTCATCATTTCCACTCACATTCAGCAGACTGGAAATCTCACTGCAAAGGAAGCTGGGAGATGTAGTCTAGCTATGAGTCCAGGAAGAAGAAGAGACCATGAATTTTGGTGAACAGTTAGCAATCTCTGCCACTGCGTATGAGGTTCATTTGGGCAGAATGTTTCACATTGCCTCCTGTGCCTGACATATTGTAGGCACTCCAAAAACGTTTGTGGAATAAAATAATAAAAGAATAAAGGAAAGAGCATGGGCTTTGAAATCTAGAAGACCCAAATTCTAACCCAAGCTCTGCCACTTTCTAACTGTATTAATTTAGGCAAGCTACTTAAATTTCTTGAGCCTCAGTTTCTCAACCATACAATGGAGATGAAAATATGCTTGTGATCTGCTTCTCAGACCAGGTGTGGGAATGGACAGCGACTAAAAATATGCCAGCCAAAGCAGTATTTGTGAAATAGGCTTCTTTGATTTCCTCTCAAATAGCTCTGGGAGCGGGGAAGGAGGCAGGTAACATGGAGACAGTGATTGTCTCATAAGAATTCTTTAAACACTATTGTCATCCAAGCAGCCCATGAAGTCTGCCATTTCCCTGTTTTCTGGCTCTGGCACCTGGGATGAAGTCTGATGCCCAGTGGTCAAGGCCTGGGCTGAGGCTGCAGGTGCCCAGTGCCTTCATGCTCCCAGGTCACGGTGTGCTTTCTGCTCCCACAGATCCTCCAGAGCCCTGTGGGCTGCACTCTGCCACATGAGCTGTCCAGCAAGGGTATCTCAGGTCATAATATCTTGCCTTAATATCTTTCAAGTGAATGGCTTTGTTTGTTTCTGCTTTTTGTACAATCTCACTAGGACTAAGGCAGGAATTCCCAGAGCAGAGTCAGCAGGTAATGTTAGTGACCAGCAGCTTACAACACTCACGGTATCCTTCCCACTTTCATCCAAATTTTCCCCACTCTCCTTAGAATGAGTTATTTCTCAGGACCTCCTTGATTCCTCAAGCAAATAGGTCCCTTCCCATCAGCTTTTGGACCTTCCTAGACCTGTCAGAATTCTGAGTCCAGGTTAGGCAGCCAAGACAGAACTTCCCTCCCACCCCCTCTTTACCTGTTTTGCAGGGTTGGTGTTGGCATGCAAAGAGATAAAGTGGATAAAATACCAGACTTGGTGGTGGTATCAAGAAGATACATAATAAAAGTTGGTTCCTTTTATTTTCCTTGGGATGTTTCTGGCATCACAGAAGTATGATCCATTTAATAGATCCATTATCTATCCCCTGAAGGGAGCCCCTGGCCACACGCACCCTTGAATTTTGGGACAGGTGGTTTAAGTGCTGCATTACTTTGGTATCTAGGACAAGGTCAGAAAATTCACAGTTAACAGACAGTCTTGGATATACAGCCTATTTTGAATTTTCCAAAATAGGAAATAGGAAGCTGAAGTAGGCCACAAGGCAGTGATATTATGAGATCAACATATTTACACATATACATATTACACATACGATTTTTCCAGTTATCCACAGATATTTACTCTTCAAATGGGGTGTGGGTGTGATGCTACTCTCCTAAGAGCTGTTGTATCTGAGACCCTCATTTCAATCCCGAGAGGAAAGCCAGAATTAGACCTCAAAATGCACATGGAACAGAGGGAAGAAAACATGAAAGGGAAAACATACGCAGAACAAACATCATATTCCAAATGAATGTCTTCTGGATGAATTAGAGAAGAAAAGAAGCATGGAAAAGCATTCCTCTGTGGTGACTGAAGAATGAGCAGATGGGGGCCTCCAGGAGGTAGTTGTTTAACTGCTTTGATAATGGCAAGTGTGAGACACTGCAGAAGAGCAATCAGGAGAATGTTGTGATGGGTTAGATGTGGGACTGTGATAGAGGAAAAGGAACAGAAACCACCACGCGGTTATAAGCTGGAGGTGCCAGGTAGTGCCGAGTGCTTAGGCACAGAACTGAGAGTTGGAAGACCTGTCTGCCACTTTGAACAAGGTGCTGATCCCTGTCTTGGCTCAGTTCCCTCATTTGTAAAGTGCATCTGTCAACTTCATAGTGTTTTGGGGAGGCACAAATAAGATGATATGCGAGAAAACACAGTAGTTCTGGACAAGTGGAAGGCAGCACAGTTCACCATCACCGTTCTCATCGTTGTCAGTAGAAAAGTTGGAAAGGGATATAGTTTGAGGCAGAATACAATAAATTCAATTTTAAATACGCTAAGATGTTGGCATGATATCCAAGTGGAGAAAGCAGATAACAGCCAACGTAGGGGAATGAATTAAGGAGTTAATGAGCCCGGGCCTTTGTATACAGTCGGCCCTCCATATCTCTATATTATTGGTTTACACCCAGAAAAAAAATCACAATATCAGATTGGATTCAAGAAAATATACACAATTATCTGATGGACAAGGTAGGTGATATACCGGCGCTGGGCTCTTGCCTTCTGGGGAGGGAAGGATGGAAGGTGTACAGGAGATGTGGGATCAGGAAATAGGAGAAAAGATTAGAAAGTCACTCTTATAAAAGGGCTAACTTAAAAAGTAGACTAAGCGGAAGGCCAGCAAGAGAGACCAGCTGCAGGAGATGATGATGGGGGAAGGGGGGGAGGTGGTCAGGAGAGTATCACTGCTTGGGATTTCAAGAGGCAGACTGGAATGTGACCCATCCTGTATGAGAGGGTGAGGCCTCAACTATGTAGGGAAAATGGGACTTTGTTCCCCTATGAGCCAGGTGAGCTAAGAACTGGACCTTCATTTAGAATGAGGGGTAAAAATTATCGGATAGAACCAAAAAATCACAAGATAAAGTTAATTAATTAATTAATGCGTTTACTGACAATCAATTTATTAATCAGGATCCTGATAGGTGTTAGATAAGTTTAAGTTTAAACAATGAAACTATGTACCTACAATATACCAACTTCATAGAGTACGTAATCTAGGAGTTCTACACTCTGCAGCAAACTGGTTTTATATTCTCACTTGTTGTCTATGCACACTGGAACAAAAGAAAGTAAAGTAACAGGGACCTTGGAGAGAAGAAAAAAGAAGTAAGTCTGCAATCTCAAGGACATAGGCAACTTCTTTAAAAATGCCTTTTTGTAATAAACTTAAAAATCTTACCCCTCCCGAGATTCTGACACCATCACCTGAAGGAAATGTTTTTCAAACTTTGGATCATAAAATCAATTTAGTTTGTCATGACCAGCAGTTGGGAAAAAAGAAAAGAGTAAGCACTGTGTAAAATGTTTTTGTTTGTTTTAATTGCACACACACACACACACACACACACACACATACTGAATTAAGACAAAATGTATTTTTTATTTTGTTGTGGTTCACAGCAACAACAAAAAATTAGAAAAGCATTCTCCTCTCCCTGATCTCCCTGTTGAGATTATTTTATTTCCTGCATTTGTCCATCTTTACTTTCTTCAGTTTGCATAATGAAAACAAAAGGGCGCTTATTTATTTTTCAAATATAAAAGTATATTCTAATGTTGAATGTATTTTTTCAAACAAACCCCTCCCCTGCACCTGGAGATTCTTGTGTTTCCCCAAGGGTCAAGGGTGCCCTTGTTGAGAATCACTGGACAAAGGCACAGGGAAATCTTGTCTCCTGAGAATTTGTAGCAACATTAATCCCCAGCAAGGAAGACCTATAAACCTTCTGTTTGGAATGTTTGCTGAGTTTATTTCATCACACTGTTTCTGCAAAGAGTGTAGAGGTCGGTGGGCCACCAAGAGCCTTATAAACTGACATTTAGGATCAATGAGTTCTCAGGCTGATTAAAGTTAACAGTTGTCACTCTCAGTGTGCCTCTGTTCTAGAAGTGGTAGTATTTTAGCCAGAGTGATCTTTAAAATATTAACTAGCTGGTCAGCATGGCTACTGGACAACCTGAATGAATACTGAACATAAACAGCCATTAGGTATTTTCCACCTGTAGGTCACCCTGAATTTAGCAAAGATGGGAAAGTATGATTAAATACCTGGTCCTTGCCCAAACAATATTTGTGAATTGCGAGAAGACACCTCTGAGCAAGAGCTAGAATTAGCCAATGTCAAAAAATAACAGTGAGGTTTAAACTTTTTTTTAATTTTGAAGCTAGGAATAATGTGGGAAAGAGGAGTGAAATTTCACAGGAGTGAAATGATGAAAGGTCTTCAGGAAAACCAGGACATCTGGAAGCAAGAAGAAAGAGGTAAAAGCAGGTTTTAAAAAAAAGAAAGTATAAAAATCTATGATGGAGGAATGAAGAGAAAAGCAGGAAGGCAGACTCAGAAGATCCAAGACAGTGGAATAAAGAATTCTTACTTGATTAGCCCAAGGCTGGAAAAGTAAGATAGAATAAGAAAAAGTAAGGAGAATAAATCCAGGATGCTTTTCATGGAAAGAATATATATTAAAGGACAAAGCCAGGATATTGTCTGAGCTCTCTTCCTGCAAAAGCAAGTACCTAGGGAACCATATTTGCTTTAGGGAACTGGGATCCAGGACTAGGCTCAAAGCTGAGGCAAGACTGGCCCACAGGCTTTAACTCATGGAGCCAAGGGAAAGATAGCATCCCTGGGCAAAGCTGGGATGCCAAACAGAGAGTCCCACTGAAGTGTCAGGCCAAAGGATCTGGGCAACGAGGCAGAAATAACCAGGTGCTGGGCAAAAGCACAGCAACTGAGATCCCAGCACGAGGCAAGCAGTTTAAAACAACAGGTGGGAGGCAGAGCCTGGGGGTTTCCCAGGGCAGTGGCGTATCATCACAGAGGATTTTTATGGGGCTGTTTAGGGTGCTAAGCTGGTTTTACATAAAGGTAATGGGGCCAAGCCCTTAACCTCAGCAAGAAATAATAGCTACAACAACAACAACAAAAATAACAATAACTATTTTTTATACCCATTATAGGACTTGGTTTGGATGGTGGTTCCACCACTCACTGGGGGCAGAATGGGTATATTTGACAAGTTACTTAACCTCCCCCAGCTTCAGTTTTCTCTTCTTTTAAAATGCAGATAATAATAGTTTTACACCCTCTCTCTAGATGGTTACATCCATTCCTGTGGCATTAAGTATCTGTGTTGACAACTCCCAAATTCATTTCTCCAACCCAGACCTCTCCTTTGAGTTTCAGACTCCTGCATCCAAACACAACTCAAACTTAACAAAAGCAAATGAAATTCTGTAGATTTGCTTCCAGGGTCAAGGACCCTGGTCCTTATCTAAAATTCTTCATCTCCATAAATGGCATCATCAGTTGATTCCTTGATTCCTCTTTCTCCCTCGGTCTTAACATCCAACCCAATGACTTTATTTTGGAATAAAATCCAAAATCCTTTCCAAGGTCATGGTCATCTCCTTAGGTTCTTCTATCTTTGCCTTAAAATGAATCTGGCATGGTCATGAAAATGCACAAAACCCCTCTGGTCTCTGTCTCCCGAATCCCCCTGAGCGATTCCTCTTCTCTGTTTCCAGCTGTTGCTTCTCACTGCTGCCTTTCCAGATTTTCCAAGCCCTCTTTGGTTATGGTCTTTCCAAATTTTCTCTAGACCTCCTGGTATTTACAATCTGTTTGGGATATGTTCTCTGACTCTGCCTGAGCCCTGCTACTCAGGAAAGGTTCTTTTATCTTCCCACCAGCCAGAAGTCCAAAGACCTTGAATAAGAATCCCTTCCAAATTTACTTAAGCCTCAGTAAAATCTGGTTGTGCACAGAGCTGCATCAGGTGGATCAGAGTGGGCGAGCAGAGAAAACAAAGTACTTCAAGAGAGAATGTGTGTTAGAAATGTCCAAACCGAAAGGTATAGCTTTTTATGGAAAACTATTTCCCCTTTTGTGCTGTGGCAGGTTGGAGGGACTCAAGATCATCCTGAAGATGAGGAGCAGGCACACTCCTGGGCTGGGGTCCGTGAACTGCTTCTCCTTCCTTGTTACACTGCAGCTGCCTCGCCCTCCTCACTTTCCCGTCCCACTCACAGGAAAACCACAATATGCAACCAGACAGTTGGGTTATCAACCAGTAGTTCAGTCCGTAAAAGGCAGAATGATAAAGGATTCAAACACAAGCATTTCTGCCCTGATCCCTCTAATGCGTGGTTTATATATCAAAACCTCAGAAGGGACTTCCCTGGTGGTCCAGAGGCTGGGACTCTGCGCTCCCAGTGTGGCGGGACCGGGTTCCATCCCTGGTTGGGGAACTAGATCCCACATGCTGCAACTTAAAAAAAAAAAAAAAAAAAAAATCCCACATGCTGCAACTAAAGATCCCACATGCCACAGCTAAACAGATCCTGTGCGCCACAATTAAGACCCGGCGCAGGCAAATAAATAAATAAATATATTTTTTAAAAAGCCTCAGAAATATTCAGGAAACTGAGATTACTGTATGTAGTAAGGGTGACTGGGGAGTGGGGACAGATACATCACTGTTAGGGCAGGTTCAGAGTAATACAACTTCCCTCACCTGCTTGAAGAAGGTACAACATACAAATTTAGCAAATAGTCTTTTGTGAAGGAGAATGGCTGGAACCTCATTTCACATGCAACTTCCAGGTAGAAATCGTCCCATGACTGCTCTTTTTCTAGGCACTCTAGGATAGCCAAATCCTGCCTGTTTGTTCATTTTAGTATCCCCACCAACAGTGCCTGGCACATAGTAAACACTCATGAAATACACGTGGTATAAAAAGAACCACTATGGGTATTCCAATACCCTAACTTTTCCCTGCTTTTTGTACCGTACATTTTAAAAAAATAACTATTTCAACCTTCAGAACATGATTGGTCCATTCAAAAGAACCCCAGGCAGCGTGGCAAGACAGGGACTCAGAGGTCTCAAATGATTATCAGAATATCAGAAAATGTACATAGTGTTTATCATTCTTCAGATTCACATTCCACTCCACGCCCATGCCTCTAAAGCAAGAATGCTGATGTAGGCATTGATTTTCCTATTATATAGAGGAAACTGAGGCCCAGAGAGGATGAGAAACTTGCCCAGGTTCTCTTGGTTTTAGAGCGGCAAGGCCAGAACTCTTTTGGAATTTTGGAAAGAACCCACGCTAACCAGAGCTCAGAGCAGGGCTCTGCCACTTAGAAGTAACCTGGGTAATATGTGCAGTCTCTGTGGGCCTCATCTTCCTCTGTAACAAAGAAGAGCAATGTCTACCTCATAGGACTATTCTGTCCAAAGACTGAATTAAACAGATAATTAAAATAGGGTGATACAGGAAAGTGTGCACAAATTAAATACACAAAGTAATAGTTTCCTTTTTCTACCCCCAGAGTAAAAACAGCAGACACACTTTCGTGAAGAGAGTAAAATTTTCTGTTTGTTATTTTTAAAAAAAATTTTGTCTGAAAATAAAGATCACATGAATAACAAATCAGTACTTACAGTAACTTAAAAAGGCATTTCAACAATGTTAATTCTTGTCTCTGGCATATATATTATCACACACACACACACACACACACCCCTCTCTTTCCTCATTAGCCAGCTTGAACCGTCAGCCTGCAGAGAGGCATCAGACAGGGACCCAGGAAGCAAGGGTGAGGAAGCTTCCACTTCAGATCGGTTCTGAGAAAATTTTCCCCATCCCTCAGGCTGAGATATTCTGCCATCTGTTTTGATTAAACCTTTCAAAATTCAACTTGTGTTTTTCCTTCCATTCCTTTGAAATCTCCTTTAATTCAACAGTCTTTAGGCTTTCTTCTTTCCCTTAACCACCATCTGGTGCTTCTATTAAAAAAAAGAAAGAAAGAAAGAAAAGAAAACACATACAACAAACACTTTGAGTTCCTTGGAAGAAAGGTATAATGATGAGGATAATTTATTCCCATAGTGAGGCCCATTACTATTTCCATGGCAACAGACAGTGATGTTCTGAACATGGGACTTTGTGATCATCACAAGAACAGGATGGCAAAAGGCCCTGTTCAGACTCTTTGTCACTGTGGATTCTTTGGGTAGTTACCCTCGGTGGCCCCCAGTTGTCTACAGAATTAAGTCCAAAGGCCTTAGCATGGCATTCAAGGCCTTCTCAGTCTGGTCCAATTATTCCCAGGCTCATCATCTGCCAATCCCAGGCACCTGGTACTCTGTGTCCGGGACACTCACACTTTTTCATGCCTCCATGCCTTTTCTGTCATTTCTTCTCCTTAAAATGCCCACCCTCCACTCCCCCCAAAACCAGTTTTTTTTTCTAAACTTAATGAAATCTTCCTCATTCTAAAGGTTTAGCTCAATGTCATCTTCTAGATGGACTCTTCCATGGCTCACCCAAGCAACAGAAATAACTCTCTTTTCAGTGCTCCCAGCATTTTTATCAAACAGATATATTGACTCCTAACATTTTGTATCATAGACATGTTTATGTCTCCTTGATTTGAATTTGGATTATTTGCTATTGGATCCATGCCTGCTTCATTTTTGTAGACCACCCCAATTATTTCACATGATTTCTCAAAACATCCTAAGGGTGGGACTTCCCTGGCAGTCCAGTGGTTAAGACTCCGTGCTTCCACTTCCGGAGGCATGGGTTCGATCCCTGGTTGGGGAACTAAGATTCTGTAAGCCGCATGGAGTGACCAAAAAAACCCCAAAATAATAAAAATTTAAAAATAAAAAATGTCCTGGAGCCTTCCCTGCTGGTCCAGTGGTTGAGAGTCCGCCTTCCAATTCGGGGGGCGCGGGTTTGAGCCCTGGTCAGGGAACTTAGGATCCCACATGACGCAGAGCAACTAAGCCTGCATGACGCAGCAAAGACCCGATGCAGCCAAATAAACAAATAAATTTAAAAAATAAAAAATAAATAAAATAAAATAAAATAAAATAAAATAAAAAATGTCCTAAGGACTAGGCAGGTAGCCATTTTATTCCCATTTTACTATTGAGAACACCAAGGTTTAGAAAACGTAAGTGAGGGCTTCCCTGGTGGCACAGTGGTTAAGAATCCGCCTCCCAGTGCAGGGGACACGAGTTTGAGCCCTGGTCCGGGAAGATCCCACATGCCACGGAGCAACTAAGCCCGTGCGCCACAACTACTGAGCCTGTGCTCTAGAGCCCGTGAGCCACAACTACTGAAGCCCACGCACCTAGACCCCGTGCTCAGCAACAAAGAGAAGCCACCACAATGCGGCGCACTGCAACAAAGAGTAGCCCCCGCTCACCGCAACTAGAGAAAAGCCCGCGCGCAGCAACGAAGAGCCAACGCAGCCAAAAATAAATAAATAAATAAATCTATTAAAAAAAAAAAAAAACCGCATAAGTGACATTTATAGGTATAAGTAGCAGAGCCAGAACTCTACTGACAGAATGGAAAGAATGTGGACTGTGGAGTCAGGCATATTTGGGCTCAACTTATGTAACCTCTCTAATCTTCCATTGCTTCACCTGTAAAATGAACATTAAATGAAATCATGCATTTGAAGGTGCTTGGCACATAGTCGATATTCAATTAATATCAGTCTTCTTCTTCTTTCCCCTTCAAACTCTACTTTCTAGTAGCGTCTAGAAATGAAATTTTTATTCCATTTTTGTTTCCCAAAGTTTTATATGGTGCTGAAATTCAGATGAACAAGCAAATGAATGTCTTCAGCAACTCCCAGAGAAAATCTTTGCCCTAATTCCTTCATTTGTAGTCTGGATTAATAAGAGAAGTTACCTAACAGAGTTGTAAAAATTAAACAAAGCAATATATGGATGCATGAGGCTGTTAGTGTCGTGTCTGGTATGTAGTAAGCACTCAGGATGCTTGCAATTACATTATCATCATCATCATCACCATTGTTATTATTCTTATTATCATTATTTTTGTGCGGCAGAACAAAAGGCCCTGTGAGAATTACAAAAATAAACAAGATGGTCTCACAACTCTGTCTTCAGCTTTTCTTACCACAACCTGTCTTTTTACTAGTCATCTGTGCAGTCGTTTCCTTCCATAAGATTGTAGGTTTTAGATAGGGCTTCTGTGCCTTATCCGTAATACTTTCTGTAGGGTGGACCTAAAACAAAGCCTTGCAGAGGAGAAACATTCAGTAAAA
Source organism: Balaenoptera musculus (assembly GCF_009873245.2). Lineage (NCBI taxonomy): Eukaryota > Metazoa > Chordata > Mammalia > Artiodactyla > Balaenopteridae > Balaenoptera > Balaenoptera musculus. The sequence goes on from NC_045797.1 coordinate 71,498,983, forward strand.
TTTGGTCAAAAGAATGCTGAATGGTATTTCTCCAAAATGAGCTCTGTTACTGAAGTAAGACTCGAAAGCCTCTGGCTGTTTCATCATCATTAAGATGTCAATCTTCTGCTCAACATCTAATCATCAGGGAGATGCAAATCAAAACCACAGTGAGATATCACCTCACACCTGGCAGAATGGCTATCGTCAAAAAGAACACAAATAACAAATGGTGACGAGGATGTGGAGAAAAGGAAACCCTCCTGCACTGTTGGTAGGAATGTAAATTGGTGTAGTCACTATGGAAAACAGTATGGAGGTTCCTCAAAAAACTAAAAATAGAACTACCATATGACCCAGCAATTCCACTCAAGGGTATATATCCAAAAAACCCAAAAACACTAATTTGAAAAGATACATGCACCCCAATGTTCATAGCAGCACTATTTACAATTGCAAAGATATGGAAGCAATGTAAATGTTCATCAAGAGATGAATGGGTAAAGAAAATGTGAGATATAGATAGATAGATAGATAGATAGATGTAGATATACATATAATGGAATACTACTCAGCCATAAAAAAGAATGAAATTTTGCCATTTGTAGCAACATGGATGGACCTAGAGATTATCATACTAAGTGAGGTAAGTCAGACAGAGAAAGACAAATACTGTATGATATCACTTATATGTGGACTCTAAAAAATACAATAAACTAGTGAATATAACAAAAAAGAAGCAGACTCACAGATATAGAGAACAAACTAGTGGTTACCAGTGGGGAGAGGGAAGGGGAGAAAGGCAAGATAGGGGTAGGGGATTAAGAGGTACAAACTATGGTATAAAATAAGCTACGAGGATTATTGTACAACACAGGGAATATAGCCAATATTTTATAATAACTATAAATGGAGTATAACCTTTTAAAATTGTGAAGCACTATATTGTACACCTATATCTTATATAATATTGTACATCATCTATACTTCAATAAAAAAATTTTTTTTTAAAGATGTCAATCTTCACCAGTGGCATATTTGCTGGGAGAGCCATTTTTAAGAAGGTTGTGCACATCCGTAGAGTACTGGATAGAGCTTTTTGAAACTTTAAATATTTAAACTTGTAGTTTTTCTATATAATCTTTCCTCACAGGAGACAGACAATTCCCAGATTAGGAGACAGATAGCTTCTGCTCTCTTGGGGATATGGAGGGGTCTAAAGAAATCATGTCCTGGAAAACATGTCAACCAGGGATCAAGCACAGCCTCAACTGGATAGTCTAGTGGTAGTACCACTTATTCATTCCATTAATATTTTATCGACTACCTCCTTCATTTTAGGTCCCAGTATTGAGCTAAGCAATACCATGAAATCCTATTTAGCAACATGCAACCCACTTTCTTCACCACCAAACCAACCAGGTAATGAGAAAGGATATTACTACCTTCAGATAAGGGAAGTAAGGCTCAGAGTGTTTGAGTGGCTTGCCCCAATATCACACACGTAAGTGACAGAGGAAGGATTTAAGCTTAAACCCAAGTATCTGGGACCCAGAGCTCATGTCCCTTCTCTGGTGTATCTCTGTGGCTCCCAGGACCATTTGCAGATTCCCCAAGATTCACTGCTGGTGATCACACCCCAGTGGCGTGTGCTGGCCAGTCTGTCCCCTTTCTTGCTGTCCATCATGCTAGGGTTAGGATTATGGTTACCTCTGCTGGCTCTCCCTCTGGCCATTGCTTAGACCGTGGCCTCTGGTCTGAACCTCCCTAGGAATGGGCAAGGCCCACAACATTCAGCATGCAAAGGGTCTCAGGAGGAGGTTTGTAGTGTGTCCTTTAATACCTTCCCTTTTAGAACTCCCCCCAGTTTTTTTTGTTTTTTGTTTTTTTTTGCTACAGCTGGGGTAGCAAGGGGGGGCATTGATTCTGACTCACCACACACTTTGAGAGCCTCTGACTCAGCTCAGCTCTGGTGTTCTTCCAACTCTGCTCAGAACACTGTGGGTGCCCTTCCCCAGCTGCCCAGGAGCAGCCAGACCCGTTCAGATGTGCTTGGTTCAGCCCTAAATGACACCAAGTTCATTAGTAAATTAGACACACACACAGAATCAAAGACTGCCCAGCAACCAACAGGGCTTAGGCAAGTTTTAGGCTGTGTTGAAGCCAAGCTTAATGTGCAATACCGTTAGAATTAATTAGCTGCTTTGCATTCAAGCATAGAGCTTACATTTACATTGGTAGTATTATTGATAGTAAAAAGTTAATTTTTATGTTAAAAAACTTATAAAAGTTAACTATAATATTGTTAGTAGTTGAAAGTTAACCGTAATTTTTAAAAGCTAACTGTAGGTTAAAAGAAAAAATTTTCTTTATTATTTTATATAGCTCTATAATAAAATGTCCTCGACTTGGGGAATTTTGCAAGAGATCACACTTATCAAAAGTTAAGAAACAAGCTTTAATTTAGCTGCTTAAAGAATTATCATTTTAACTCTTCCCATAGAGTATATGACAGGTGTTTCTTCAAGGACATGAAAGGCTCCAAGTTCATTTAATTGTTCCTGATTGCTATTTTAATCACTATGCAGTAATTCCATTTCAAAAAAGAATTTTGCAGCTAGTAGAATTTTGGCATTATGCTATCCTTTCTTTCCATGAGATGTTCTGGTTCACCCCGGAGAGCAGCGCTTTTCCCTGATCATTTATTGCCAAGGGTGCTTCATCCCATTCTCTGATAACTTTGCTTACTTCAATTTCCAACATTTATCATCTTCTGTGACTGGTTTTGATGTTAGTCTCAAAAATGGCCCCATCCTGTAGAATCTTGTTTAACAGCAATGAACAACTTCCTTTTGGGGAAAGTTGGCTTTATCTCCATTTTTAGAACAGATGTTTGTATGTTTTGATGAACCCCCATCTGGAATCTCTTCCAACTTGATTTCTTTGACACCAAGTTTCTTGCTTTCTCCTTGATCTGACACCTTCTACTTTACTTACTGTACCTCTGAAATGCTTATTTGCAAAGATACGGTTATAGGCTGGCACTAGGATTTTTGTTACCTCCCTTGGACACATTTTTTAAATGTTTCCTAGTAATCTGCGTTCTGCAAGAAATGAAACTGAGCCATGGTTCTGCGGAAACTTGATAATGTCCTCCCTGGAGGGCTACATTTCTCAGCCTGCTGGGGACCAGCAACCTTCATCTTCTCTCTTACTGTGGGTCCTCGGCAACTCTGTTGTGGATGTATTTGGAACCACGGAGTTTGGTAGGACAAAGGATGTTTTAAGGATTTAAAGAGAAAAGGAGCCGCCTACACTGAACTCAATCCCGTGCCGAAGTTATTGCAGTTCCTGCCTCTGACACCGCATGTATTCTGGCTTTTAGCAGGATTGTTCTCCCAGCTTTGCTCTGAAATGTAAAGCCCCATTGCCCACTGCAAGTCTTAATGAAAAGCAGCTCATAAGCAAGTTACGTAACCTAATTGTAATCCAGGGATCAGCTTGGTTATATTATTTAAAGAAATAGCATCCATTTTCCATGACCTGATTTAGAAAAGAAACCCAGGGAAGAAAAAAAATACCCAATTCAGCACTTGGCTCCCTGTGCTTATTCTAATGAGGACGCTTGTAAATAATTCAAAAACAATGACTTTTAAGAACATTAAACCCAAGTTAGCTCAGGGTTATATCTCAAAGCAGCTTTAGCTGCTTAAAGCAAATTATATTTGATCATGAAATATGGAGCTTATTTTTGCAGACAATTTAGTCATTTAGTACATTTAATGTCCTCATCAATACAACACACGTGGAACACTGACTAGAGGCAAGATGCTGGGGAATGCTAAAATGCATAAGCCCTGCTCTCAGGAAGCTTAGAGTCTGGTTAGGGTTAATAATAATAACAGGGAAGGAAATCTAAATAAGAGTGGATATATGTATACATATGACTGATTCATTTTGCCGTACAGCAAGAAACTAACAAAACATTGTAAAGCAACTATACTCCAATAAAAATTAATGAAAAAGGGACTTCCCTGGTGGCGCAGTGGTTAAGAATCCACCTGCCAATGCAGGGGACAAGGGTTTGAGCCCTGGTCCAGGAAGATCCCACATGCCACGGAGCAAATAAGCCCGTGCGCCACAACTACTGAGCCTGAGCTCTACAGCCCGTGAGCCACAGCTACTGAGCCCGCGTGCCTAGAGCCTGTGCTCCGCAACAAGAGAAGCCACCGTAATGAGAAGCCCGTGCACCGCAACAAAGAGTAGCCCCCGCTGGCTCGCTGCAACTAGAGAAAAGCCCGCACGCAGCAACGAAGACCCAATGCAGCCATAAATTAATTAATTAATTTTTTAAAATTAATAAAAAAATAACAATAATAATAATGTATCGTCATTGGTTCATTAATTGGAACAAATGCACCATATAATGTAAGATGTTAACAGCAGGGAAAACAGGGTCGGTGGTCAGTGGAGGGTTTACAGTAACTCTGTACTATCTTTGCAACTTTTCTGTAAATCTAAAACTATTCTAAAATTAAAAGTTTATTTTTAAAAACCTGGATAGGGAAACAGTTGGATACACAAATAGAAACACATCTATCCTTGTTGCCTGGTTTATACAAATTAAGCCAGGCCTGCCTAATAGGCAGCTTCACAAGTGGTATGATTATTTTATGAACTTCAGAAACACAAAATTGGATTATCAGAGTCCTGATTCATGTTAATAATGTGTCACGAATCCAGGATTATCATTAGTCCTTTGGTCCTTTCATAAACCTCATTTAATTGATTTATACTGTATGTATTATATAATAAAGGACTCATGGACCCACCTCTCAACCCAAGAGCTAAAAGGCTTCCATGACTTAACGTTGACCCATGTGTTCCTCCTCTATCCCATTCCCCAACCTTCCTCTCAGTAGTAACCATTCTCTTAAATTTTGCTTTTATCATACCCTTGCTCTTCTTTACATTTTATTACACACGTGTGGCCTAAACAATATGCTAGTTTATTTATGTTTGAACTTGTCATATTACATGTTGTCTTCTGGGACTTGTTTCTTTGTCTCCACATTATGTTCCCTATATTTATCAATAATGTTATAGTTATAGTTAACTCATTTTCACTGTTGTATAATATTCAGTAACAGGACTGTGCCACAAATTTTTTTTAATAATTTTCATCAGTGGTTTCTAAATTTTTGCTATCACCAGTGGATTCTGCCATGAACACTCTTATATGTGTGTCCTGGTAAACATGTATTAATGTTTCCAATGAACCAGAGCTTTATGAGATTGAATGACCTTAAAACTGCATAAGACCACGATGAAGAGTGGCCCCCGCTCACCGCAACTAGAGAAAGCCCTTGCACGGAAACGAAGACCCAACGCAGCCAAAAAAAAAAAAAACTGCATAAGAATCCAAGTCCAACAGTTTACTTACATAAAATATGTCCAGGGAAGAGCATATAAACTCTTCACCTTTGAGGCAAATGAAAATATGAATTATACACTAATTCCATGTCAGGATTTAACTGTACCATAAAATCCAAATTAACAATGGCTTAAACATACATGTTGCTCTCATGTAAAACATCCAGAGATGAGAAGCCTTGAGCTGGTATGACAAGGTCCACAAAATTGTCACGGATCCAGGTTTCTTCCAACTTTCTAGTTTGCTATCCCTAGGGTATGACTTTTATCTTCACGGTCCAAAGGGCTGCTCAACTTCTAGCCATTATACCTGCTTCTCTGTCAGTAAGAAGGAAAAAGAAAGGAAGAAGAATATGCATCTTCCATTCAAGAACCCTTTCACCAAGTCACATATGACATTCCTAATCACATCTCATTTACCATAAGGTAGACACATGGCTACGTCTAGTTTCAAGGGAGGCTGTAAAATGTAGTCTTTATTCGGGGCATCCCTGTACTCAGGTAAAAATTCTATTATGAAAGAAGAATGAGAAAAAGGACTTTGAAGACAGTTAGCAGTCTCTGAGAGAATTGTTACAGCTAAAGTGAGAGCAGAATATAAACCAACCCAATAAGGATTTACGTTGAAAAGCATAAAGGAAAAATAAGCACTGATAATATCACCACCCAATGATTATCACTGTTAACTTTTTGAGATACATTCTTCCAGACTTTTTCATCCATATATACAACCACATATATCTCCAGTTTACCCATTACTATACCTATATTTATATAAATATATCCACACATTGCTTTTAAAGGGACTATTTAAATTATTGCAATAAGTCAAGAAAGATGGCTAGGTTGTTTCTCCCCCTTTAAACTCTTAATAAACTTCATGGGAAATGTAACATTGGAGTAACTAGAGGAAAGAGGAGAATGTGCTCTATAATTGCATTTTTAAATTTCTCAGAGTTGCCAAATGCAAAATAACTTAAGTTGCATACAGGGTGCTCTGGAAGAAGGATTTAAAGGAGAAATTAAAAGAAAAATGGGACTTCCCTGGCCGTCCAGCGGTTAAGACTCCACGCTTCCACTGCAGGTGGCGTGGGTTCCATCCCTGGTTGGGAAACTAAGATCCCACATGTTGTGCAGCACAGCCAAAAAATAATAAATAAATAAATAAATAAAGATTAGCCATCCCAGAAAAAGTGCAGGCACCTCTTCAATAGGGAAGGTGACCAGAAAAATTAATGGACACCAGAATTTTGGAAAAACCCAGATCAATAGAGTTTCCCAGACCATAGATAGGGATAGGTAAAAATATCAATAACTAGATTATTTACCCCTAAGCATGCCCTACCACCTGAGCACAAGATAGGCTATTTGGGGATCTGCTCTCTTTAATAAAAGAGTCCTCTAGATAGTGAACCAACATGGCATATGACCTTCAGTCAAGAAAGAGGACTATTACATAGAGCTACAAATTCGCTCAACAGACTTAGCCTAGATCCTTGTCTTCCTGGAGACCATAGTCCAGTAGGGAAGACAGAGAGGTGCCTGTAAAGATGAGTTGACATTTACTATGTGACAGATGCTGTACTAAGCACTTTACTTGCATTATCCAATTTAGCATTTATAACAATCTATTCTTAACCCCATTTGACAGATGAAGAAAATAAAGTCATAGGTTAGGTAATTTGGTTGAGGTCACAAAATTAATGTGACAGAGCTGAGATTCTACCCAAGCTCTACCTGACTTCAGAGCCCCTGCTCTGGGCCACTGACAACCCATGTAGTTAGTGTTATAATAGAAGTTTCTACACAATTCTGAGGAAACATGGAATAAGCATCAAACATCTTTCGGGGAAAACTTGTAGAGTAGTATAAAGATGAGAAAATGTGAAGCATAAATATAATGTCAATAAGTGTCAAAATAAAGATCAATGTGATCATTGATAAATGAATGGCAAAGACAGATTTCTGCCTCAGAGCCTTTTAAGGCTGGGTTTTACAAGTAGCCTTCTTTTCATTATTGACTACACAATTCAATCCTATATCATCTAGTATCTTTACTCTTATTTTAGCAGTTAATCGTATATTGACATTCTTGCTTCTTATCAAGCTATTTTCTCCCTGTGAGTCACCTCCATATATAATCAGCTCATAAAAAGCAAAATGCAACATGTTTGATCGTTTCTTGGTTTTGGTTTTTGTATTCCTGATTGAGGTACATACTAGCATTCTAGGCAATAAGTACATGCTTGAGTTGAATTGATAGCCATTTATTTAAAGTTGATTCAGAGTGGTAAATACATGAGATAAGCATAGAAGATCCAACATGTGGGCAATAGAGAGTCCACAAAGAATAAAAAAAATTTCTAATATTTAAAATTATAATCTGAGAAAAATGTCTAGAACTAAAAGAATATCTGAATCTACATATTGAAAGGAACATACAGAGCTGAAACTGGAGAGTTGGCAGGAACCAATCATGTTGGTCCTTACAGTAGGCCACTATAAGAAATTTAAATTTTGTTCTAAATGTAATAGGAATCCCTTGGAGGATTGTAATCAGAAGCACCATTGGTTACACAAAATGGAGAAGTAAAAATGTGTGTGGACTTGAAAAAAAATGAAATATGAGAATTAAGAAATGGTTTTACTTTACAACATAAGGCCTTCTTGCTTCCACTGTAGTTGTGGGAATTCTCTCATATTCCCTCTTACATGGAACCTCCTTTTCTTTCCATCTATCAAAAGAGACTAACTTTATACCAACATTTTTTTTTCCAATATAGGTTTTTACACGATATTAAATATAGTTCCCTGTGCTACACAGTAGGTCCTTGTTGTTTATCTATTTTATATATAATAGTCTGTATCTGTTAATCCCAAATTCCAAATTTATCCCTCCCCCACCATACCAAACTTTTTGGCATGGCGTTTTGGGGGACCAAGAATAGCAAGCAATTTGGGGACTAAGGGTGTGAAATTAGCACTACAATTGTCAAGATAAGCCTGGAAAGCACAGTCATATGATAGGCAGGGGAAGTAGCTGGGTAATCAGAAACCAGTTGCCAAGGTAGAATGAGACCTAAAATTACAACTCAGGGTTGGGGATGAAAGGATATGAAGAGGAATATTCAGAAGACAAAGCCCAGGACATGGACTAGATTCAGCATACACTGGAATATCAAACATGAATCTATTAAAGGGAAGGGGGGTAGAAGTGGGATCAGAGAAAGAAACAATCGGAAAGGTTTTTGAAAAATCGATGCTTTCCACCCAAAACTATACCTTAGCAGGTGGGGAAATATTAACAGGCTTCCCTGTCAAATTTTGTCATTTTAATATCAGTGTTTATTTGATCTCTTCTTTGGATTTTTTTTGCATTCCTAATTTTTCATTCTCTACCTCTCAAATTGTGTGTAATTTTCTGCAAGATTGAAATTCCCTTTTTTTTTTTTAAATTGCCATTTGCAGCAATGTGGATGGGCCTAGAGAATATTATGCTTAGTGAAATAAGTCCGATAGAGAAAGACAAATACTATATATATCACTTATATGTGGAATCTAAAAAATAATTCAAAATGAATGCATATACAAAACAGAAACAGACTCACAAATACAGAAAACAAACTTATGGTTACCGAGGGGGAGAGGGAAGAGAGGAGGGACAAACTGGGGGTATGGGATTAACAGATACAACACTGAAATTGTTATGTGGAAGGTCTTGGTCCTGACAACATGGGATATTAATCTAGTGTGGACCAACTCTTACTACAAGTATATTAAAATGCTGTATAAAATAATATAAAACTTTAATTATATAGTCAAGATTGAGAGAAAGGAAGAAAGAAAAAAAAAAAGGGAAACCACAGAGGTCAAGAACAAAAAGTGAACTAAAAAATCAGAGCAGGGGCTTCCCTGGCGGCTCAGTGGTTGAGAGTCTGCCTGCCAATGCAGGGGACATGGGTTCGTGCCCTGGTCTGGGAGGATCCCATATGTCGCGGAGCAACTGGGCCTGTGAGCCACAACTACTGAGCCTGCGCGACTGGAGCCTGTGCCCCGCAACAAGAGAGGCCGCAACGGTGAAAGGCCCACGCACCACGATGAAGAGTGGCCCGCTTGCCGCAACTAGAGAAAGCCCTCGCACAGAAACGAAGACCCAACACAGCCATAAATAAATAAATAAATAAAATGCTGGCTTAAAAAAAAAAAAAAAAATCAGAGCAGTAAACTCCAGTTATCCTGTAGTAACCTGGAAAAGTGGGATACTGGAACCAGGTATAAGGTTTAGGACTGGAAATTGGGATTGATTGTCCATACAGGGAAAAAATGCATGACTCTCAACTTGAAAAAGGCAGAGTGTTGGAACTGGGACTTTGCCAAGATGGTCTGTTAAATCCATGACAAAGGAACAGGAAAAATGTTATCTCAGTGGCCTACAGAAGTTGCAAAGAAGCTCTGTACCTAATACTGGAGAGACTAAATCTCCAATGGGGGAATAAAACTATAGACTACCCAAATGAAAATATGGGATCCATATATTTACTACCCCTAAGGTACAGAAATCCCCAAACTGGTCCAGGACTCACAAAATTTCTCAAACCCTGGCAAGAGAAAATGTAAAACATCAAAACAGAGTGACTCCCTTAGGTCGAGGCATTAAGATGAGGAAAAACGAACATTCTATATCTCCCCCCAGAATGAGCCCATAATATTCAAAAGAGATGAAGAAATAAACCAGCATGAGGTGGAGCTCATACACACAACAATGGGTAGAATTCGTGTGCTAACAACCAGGTATAAAAGCAAATCAGAAAGAGACTAGATATTTAAGTTTAAAATGATTAAGTTTAAGTTTAAAATGATTAAGGAATTGACACCAAAAACATAATTCTTAAAAGGAAAAATGGACAAATTGGACCTCATCAAAATGTAGGACTTCTGTTCTGCAATAGACCCCATAAAGAGAATGAAAAGATAAACTACAGAAAATATTTGCAAACCACATATCCAACGAAGGACTTGTATCTAGAATATATAGGAACTCTCAAAACTGAGCAGTTAAAAAAAATCCAATTAGCAGAAACTAACACAACATTGTAAAGCAACTCTACTCCAATAAAAATTAATTTAAAAAAATCCAGTTAGAAAATGGGCAAAAGATATGAACAGACATTTCACCAAAGAAGATATGCAGATGACACGTGCACCAAAAAAGTGCTAAACATCATTAGCCACTAGGGAAATGCAAAGCCTAACAACAATGAGATATCACTAGGCACCTATTAGAATGCTGGGGAGGATGTGAAGAAACTGGATCACTCACACAGTGCTAGGAATATTAAATGATATAGCCACTCTGGAATACAGTTTGGCTATTTCTTTTTAAACTAAACATGCAGCTAACATATGACCCATCAGTTGAACCCTTGGGCATTTATTCCAGAGAAATAAAAACCTATGTTCACACAAAACCTGTACAGAAATATTCATAACAGCTTTATTCATATTAGCCTAAAACTGGAAATAACCCAGATATTCTTCAACTAGTGAATGGTTAAACAACAATGGTATATACCATAGAATATTACTGAGCAATAAAAAGGAGTAAACTATTAACCCACATACAACTTGGATGGATCTTGAGGGAATTATGCTGAATGAAACAAGCTAATCTCAAAGGTTATATACTATATTATTCCATTTATATAGCATTCTTGAAATAACAAAATTATAGGAATAGAGAACAGATTTGTGGTTGCCAGGGGTTAAGAACAGGGTGGATGAGCGAGGGAAGTAGGTATGGCTCTAAAGAGCAGCATGAACCTCGGGGTGATGAACAATTCTGTATCTTCACTGTGGTGGTTGTTACACAAAGCTATACATGTGATAAGATTGCATAAAACTACACACACACACACACACACACACTGGTGAAATCTGAATTAAACAAATAGTTAAAGATATACAGGAAAGGAAAGAAACCACAATGAAGAAAATCTGGCAGGGGACTTCCCCAGTGGCGCAATGGGTAAGAATCCACCTGCCAATGCAGCGGACACGGGTTCGACCCCTGGTCTGGGAAGATCCCACATGCCGCGGAGCAACTAAGCCCATGCACCACAACTACTGAGCCTGCGCTCTAGAGCCCACGAGCCACAACTACTGAGCCCACGTGCTACAACTACCAAGCCCATGTGCCGCAACTACTGAAGCCCACACGCCTAGAGCCCGTGCTCCACAACAAGAGAAGCCACTGCAAGGAGAAGCCCGCACACCACAACGAAGAGTAGACCCCACTAGCCACAACTAGAGAAAGCCCGCGTGCAGCAACAAAGACCCAACACAGCCAAAAATAAATAAAATTAAATCTTTAAAAATAAAAAAAAGAAAATCTGGCAGATTTTTCTTTTAAAACTTGTAGAAGTAAAAAATTATTGTCACTGAAATAAAAAGCATAAAATGTATGTTAAACAGCTTATTAGACACAGCTGAGAAAGAATCTGTTACCTAGAAAATAGATTTTCATAAATCACACAGAATGCAGTACAGACAAATGAAAGAGATGGAAAATGCATGGCAGAAGCTAAGAGAGAGAAGACACAGTGAGAAGATACTATGATGCCTCTAATAGGAGTTCCTGGAGAAGGAAATAGGGGGAGAGACAATGCTCAGAGCAAACAGATCGAATTTTTCCATACTTAAAGAAAGATGTAAGTTCTCACATTGAAGGACCAAGCAAGGAAAAAAAAATCCACACACAGACAAATGCTGGTGAAAGAATCTACAGAATACCAGAGATAAAGAGAAAGTCTCAAAAGCAACCAGAGGCAAAAGACATATTACCACAGAAGAATAACTATTAGACTGACAGCAGACTTCTCATCATCAACAATAGGATCTTAAAGACTAGATTAATATCTTCAAAGAGCTAAAAGAAAATAACTATTTAAAGTTATACACTTAACTAAAGTATCTTTTAAAATAAGGCTAACATAAAGACATTTTCAGACTAACAGAAAGTTTATTACTCACAGGCTATCACTGGAAGACCTATGATAGTTACTTCTTCCTGAAGTATCAGAAGAAAGATATTGAAACAAAAGGGAAGAAATGAGATGAAAAAAAAAAAAAAAGAAAAAGAGAGAGAGGTAAATTGGTAAACATGTAGATTAAATCTATACAAATATTCATTTGTGAAAACAACATTGGTAACATTAAAGACTGATGGGGGTTAGAAACAAAGTACAAATAAAATACCACTCAAGAATAACATGTCAATGGGAGGTGGAGTGACCAAATTTAAAGACTCTAAGGTCTATGCATTGTTTGGGAAGAGGATAGAACTCTTGGTTAACTTTAAACATTGTTAAGGCAACTGTACATGTTAAATATTAACAATAACCAAAAATGAAAAGTCTCTAAAAGTGTAGATATATAATTATATAACTTCCCAACCAACAGAGGAAAGAAGAGGACTTTAAAAAATCAAGACAGTAGATGACAGAAAAAGAGAAGGAAAGAGCAGGGTATACAGAAAATATATAATAACTTGCTAAAATTAATACCAAATACATTAGTGATCAAAACAAAAGAAGAGGGATTCTATCTCTCCATTAAAAGTCAGCAATTCTCAAATTGGATTTAAAAACAACAAAGTTCTGCCATATGCTGATGAAAACAAAGGGATGATAAAATACCAGGAAATAACGCATTTTTTAAAAACTGGCATACCAATATTATTATTATACAGAGTAAATGTTAAAGCAAAAGAATTATTCGTGATAAAGAGTATCATTACTCAATGATAAAAGGAATCATTCTCTGTTTTGTTCAATGCTGTTTTTTCACTGTCTTTAACAATGCCTAGCACATAGTAGGTGCTCAGTAAATGAATGGTTGAATTTATTAAGTCATGAGGATGATATAGACCTAACATCTTAGCCTTAAAATATATAGAGAGCAGAGCTTGATAAAATTGTGAAGAAAATTGATAAATCTCTAATAACACTGGGAGGTTTTTAACATTTCTCACACATGAAATAATAAGATCAAACACAAATTTAGTTAAAGATACAGATGATTTTTATAACTGACTTAACAACTTCAATCTAATGAGCATGCAGAGGACACTACACCCAACAATTATAGAATACATAATTTTTTAAGATCAGTTATAAAGTTATATAGAAAACATTTATAAATATTAACTATGCATAAGACCACAAAGGAAGTCTTAACAAACACTAAAGAATTTATACATAGACCATGTTTTCTGAGTACAATGTGATAAAGTTAGAAATAAATAAAAATATATTTAATGTCTGGAAATTTTTAAACACATATTAATTTAGTCTTCAAAGTATAATTATGAATATGAAATACATAGAAAATAAATGGCAATGAAAACATTGCATATCAAACTCATAGTACAAATAGCACAAAAAGAAAATTTATTGCTTCATATGTATATTTTTAAAAGAAGTATGAAAATTAATAAGTTTCTAAATCCAGATATTAGAAAATGAATAATGGAGTAAAAATAAAATATGGTAGACAAACTTCTGGTAAGATTGATCAATGAAAAAAGAGAAAGTACAAATAAACAATATTGGAAATGATATAAAGATATAATTACAATTACAATAATAAAATTCTCCGATCAAATTAGTGCCAATAAATTTGAAAACAAATGACATGGATTTTTAAGATAAATTATTAAATTTAACTTGAGAAGAAATAGAAAATATTACTAGTTCTATAATTATGAAAGAAATGGAATAATAGTTAAATCTACCACAAAGAATACATGAGGTTCATAATATTTTGCAGGAGAGTTCATTTCCAGAAAATGAACTGAAAAATGGAAAGTTCATTTTAGGAGGCTAGTGTATCCTTGATATCAAAACCAGACAATGACTGTACAAGAAAGGAAAATATAGGTCAACCTTGGTTATGAACATAAATGTAAAAACTCCTACACAAAATAATAGCAATCGAAACCCAGGAATGTAGTTTTTAAAAAAATTATGACCAATTGGGTTTATCACAGAAATACAATGATGAATTACCATAAGAAAAAAATCTATTATTTCATTTCAACACATTAATAAATTAAAGGAGGAAAACCACATGATCATCTCAGAGGATACAGGAAAAGCACTCAATAAAATTCAACATCCACTTATGATTTTTTTAAAAAACCACAAAACGCTTAGCTAACTAGAAATAGAAGGAGACTTCCTACCCTGAAAAAGAGTATTTATCAAAAACCTGAAGCAAACATTATAGTCAATAGTGAAATGTTTAGAAGCATTTTTTAATTCAGGAAAAAAAGACAAGGATGACCATTATCACCACTTCTATTTAACATCGTCCTGGAGGTCCTGTGAAAGAAACAAATAAAATGTGAAAGAATTGGAACCAAAGAAAAAAACTATCATAGCATATTAATCATAGTTGTTTCAAATTCCTGGTCTGATAATTCCAACACCTCTGCTATATCTGAGTCTGGTTCTGATGATTGCTCTGTCTCTTCAGACTGTGTTTTTTGGTCTTTTAGTATGCCTTGTAATTTTTTGTTGAAAGCCAGACATGATATACAAATAAAAGGAACTGAGGTAAATAGACCTTTGGTGTGCAGTTTTATATTTATCTGGCTGGGGGTTACCATTTGCTATAACTGTAGGTGTCAGAGGCTAAAATTTCCTCTGTTTCTGTCTGCCCTGTTGTCTTTAGGTTTCTCTAGAGACTTCTTCTTAAATAACGTCTGAGACACACAATTCTTCCGTGTTCCCCTGTTATTATAAAAAGGCCTTATTGATGTGGTGGTCAAGGGTAGGGAGACAGGAATATTCTATAGCCTATGATTAGGTCCCAGATTTTTAGTGAGCCTTGCCCCCTGGGCTGTGACCTTCACCAGTGCTTCTCGGTTTTATTTTACTTTTTCCCCCTTAAGTGAGACAGGAAGGTTAGCAGGGGCTGGAGTTGGGTATTTCCCATCCTTCAGGTTAGTGGGTCTCTGGTAAAACCCCAGTCAGTTAGGCTCTGGTAAAACAGTTTCTCTAGAGGGCAGGCCTTGTTAAGAACAGAATGCTCTGGGCATATTTCAAAACAGAGTTTAAAACCTCTGTACCAAGACACCAAAACCACAGTTAAAAGACAAGTTCCATGTTGGCAAGGTTGTGGAGAGATAGGAACCCTCACACACTGCTGGTAGATGTCTAAGAGAGCACAATTTCTCTGCAGAACAATTCAATGCTATCCAGTAGAATTGAATACATATATATCCTAGACCCCAGCAGCTCCACTCTTAGATCTAAACTCGGCACTATTTGCCTTTTTCAACGTGGTGTTGTTTGCAATGATGATGCAAAAGCAAATGTGGGTAAAATGCTGATGATTTAGCACAAATCAAGGCTGTGGTACCAAACTGTTCTGGTTATTGTTGTACTCTTTATTGTCAGGCACTTGAAATAAAATCATCATCACCATCAACATCATCCAGTTTTACTTATGAATTTTACTGATGAAGCAGTAAAAATTAATAAATTTTATTAAAGCTCAACTCTGGAGTACGTCTTTTGAATATTAATATCCTGCGAAATGAAATGGAAAATACGCATAAAACATTTCTGCACATGAGGGTAGTTGGTTCCCTCTCACGGAGAAACACTTGTGCTTTTTTTTTTTTTTTAATTCTTTTTTTGAGCTATGAGCTGAACTAGCTGCTTTTTTCATGGAACACCATTTCTACTTGAAAGAAAGACTGACAAACTATGGTTATTCAGACTTGGGATTTTGGCAGGCATTTTCTCATAAATGAACAAAGTGAGCCTGTCACTTCAAGGGAAGAAACTGACTGCATCTGTTGCCAATGATAAATTTTGAGCTTTCAAGCAAAAGTTAGAATTTTGGAAAACTTACATCCACTACTATGACCTTGAGAGTTTCCCAGCTTTCAGAAACTTCTATGATGAAGTCAGTGGTAATATAAATAAATGCGCTTTTTTGATACTGTATAATGAAATCTGTCGATGCTTGTAAGACATATAATTCAGTGAAGCAATGTTTTCCAAACGACCGAGAAAGATCAATGGGTTTTATGTGTAACAGAGTATGAGAAGTTCATTGACATTATTTCAGATTCCACACTGCAACCTTTATGAAACTATTATTTATTGACTTTTGATTTAGTATCTTTGATGAAGAATATCCAAAGTTACCTTAAAAGGTTATTAAAATACTCTTCCCTTTTCCAACTACATACCTATGTGAGGTCTATTTTTCTTCATATAATTCAACAAAGACAACATATTGTAACAGACTGAATGCAGAAGGAGATATAATTTCCATCAAGCCAGGAATTAAAGAGATTTGCAAAATGCAAAACAATGACCTTCTCACTAATTTTTTTGGTAAAATATAGTCATTTTTCATTAAAAACACATTATTTATGTTAAACACAATGGATTTGTTATTGTTAAATAAATATTTTTTTAATTTCTCAGTTTTAATTTTAAACACCATACACATCAATAGATATATCTACACAGACAAAAGCTATTTGGGGTCCTTAATAATTTTAACAGTGTAAAAGAATTATGAGAGCAAAACTTTGAGAACCACTGCCCTAAAGAAAAATATCTCCCATATGTTCCCCAAGAGACATGTACAAGCTTATTCACTGCAGACATGTTTGTGATTAAAATTTTTTTTAATTACTTAAAGTCTATCAATAAGGGAATGGATACACACATTTTGAAACAGTCATATAATAAAATATCTCTCTGAAATTAAAATGAATGAACTAGATTTATATGCACTGATGTGGATGATTCTGAAACATGTTGAGAGAAATTATTAAATGTTTCAAAAGGAGAGGTACAGAATGATACCATTTACATACATTTCAAAAACAGAGAGAAGGACATTATTGCTTATGGATACATCCATGTGTAGGAAGAATACATACCCTTGGATGTGGATACACAGGAAGATACATATCAACCTCAGGACACCGGTGGTGAGTGAGGCCAGAGAAAGCGGGGGAAGATTCGAACATATATGTAAATTATTTAGAAAAATATGTGAAGTAGTAAGTATGGCACAAAGTTAACATTTGTTAATCGGCATTGTTCTGTACATTTCTATTCATTTGAAACATTCTAGTGTTAAAATATACTTATTTTTAAATGCCTCTGTACATTTGCCGTCAGTTAGTAAAGAAAAATTCAACTGGCTGGTTCCCAGGGGAATACGTTTTCTCCATCCGGGGCTGGACAGCCAGCTGTCCTGCTTTTGCCGGCTGCTTATTGACCCTAATAGATGACTCGGGATATTTGAAGGGTAATGTCTTTTCTGTCTGCAAAGCTCTTGATCCTGGGTGTCTCAGTCATGGCTGCAGAGGAAATTCTCCCTCAGATGTCTTACAGAACTCCTGCAGCTGTCAGGCAGGGCAAGAAGCCAGCAGTACCCAGAGAACAACTTGAGCAGGCATCAGCATAGTTCCCGCTTGGGGCAGGACTCCCAACACAGAGTATTCTGTTCCTTTTCCTTTTCCTTCTGAAGCCAGAGAGCAAGCCTTTGATTCATGTGGCAATGATATCATGTAGCCTGCTGGGTGTAGCTGAGCTCTGGGCGTGCATCTGGGAGGCACCTAATCCCCCTAGCACTCCCTGGAGCCTCCTGAGCCCCACTGGATGATTTCATGGTACAGCCGAGATGATATTTTTACCTTTAAATTCATAATTCAGCCCAGAAGCCACTCAGCTTCCCAGAATTTTTATTAAGAATACCCTCAGCAATAATTTTCAGACTTCATAGCCTCTGATAAGGAGGAAAGAGCTTGATATTCCGGTTTTGTTTCTGTTTGAAGAGCATATCCCCAAAGGAATCGTATGTGTCCCAGATTCAACACAGCTGTTAATTAGAGCTGAGAACACTTGGTTGACCCCGGTGCGGCTAATTGCTAGAACTGAGAAGCGTCTCTAAGGGCCTCATATGATAACAACTGAAAATTGTACTGAGCATCACCTAACGCTTCTGGAACAAGTTCAGGATGGGAAGCAATAGGCTCCCTGTGGTTCCTGGCGCGGGAGAGGCAGCTATGTGCTGAAGGAGCAGTATGAAGGATTCTCTTCAGCGATTAAAACACCCACATTTCACTCTGGATGTGTGACTTGAGGCACTGTGCTCGGAAGGGCTTATCAGAGAGCTCAGAACCGCACAGCAGAGCATATGTGGCCTACTTCGGAGGACTTCCACTACTCCTGTGACATCTCACCCCAGTGCCAGTGCCTCCACCGCCTCCCGGCTGGTGCTGAACAACAGGATGTAAGACAACTCCTGTTGGGACCCTTGACCAGGTTCTGTGGTGCAGCTGATGCAATCATTCTGTTTCCCCATCTTAAAATGACAAGTCTAGCTCTCATAATGAGAAAAATGTATCGAAATCATCTAGTTCCCAATCTGGCACACAAGAGTGGTGACCACTTCTTCTCCCCCTCTTTGCTCTGTGGGCCGAGAAGACAGTGGAAATAACCAGAAACAGGAAGGTAGGCTGATAGATAGAGAGGGCAAGAGCTGGGCCCAGTGGGAAAGAAGAGGAGATAACAGAGGCAAGTAAAGTAAGGCAGGAAGTCAGAAAGACAGCCAGAGGGCAGTGGTTAGGGAGGGGTGAAAGGGGAGAAGAGGAGGCACGAAGGGTGGAAGAGGAACGTAGAAGAGACAGCCAATTAGAGACAGCAGAGAGGTGGCTCCACCTCCTTTCCCCCAGGTCCTGCGAGACAGTAAAAATCAGCAGAGCTCACCATGAGTGTTTTGGCCTTCTCAGCCAAGAGGCCCAAAACATACGCCAGATAGTTTAGAGCTCTGGACGACTCTAATCCCTCGGCCTGGCCCAAGGAAGGTCACCTGGAGCCAGCAGTGTAAGGAGAGACTCATGATCCCTTTTCCAGAAGAGGTCCAAACCGTGGGTCCAGTTCCAGGAAGTGACAGCAGCACAAAGTAACCCAGAGTCAGCCTTGCCCAGAACCAGACAGGGGAAAGACCCAAAGGGAGTTGGAGGAAAAGGGATCAATTTCATTTGCTTCTAGACCAAGAATGGCTGAGGATGGCGCCCTGTTCCAAAGACAGCCAGGGACCCCACATCGCTTGAGTCTCTAATTGGACCTTTCAGATATTTTTCCTCCTAAGGGACACCTCACACTAACAAATGTGCATGGAGGAGGCCCTGCGTGCTCAAGCCTGTTGTGGGCAGTAGTGGTGGAAACAGGGACAGCAAAGGCGGCTGCTGAATGCAGGCAACGTGCTGGAGAAGAAAATCTAACACACAAGGAATCACAATGTGCAACAGAGAAGAGCAACAAATGATGGGGCGGTGCAGGCTCAGAGTCTGTAGGAACTGGAAGGGGTGGCAGGGAGGGCTGGAGTAGTCAGGGGGACTTCATGGAGGACGTGGGACTTGAGGACAAGTGGAGCCCTTCAGGGTAAATACAGGGGCAGGGTGTCTTGCTTGGATAAACTGACAAGGTTGACCTCATTTGCTTGGAAGGCCCATTTTAGAGAAGGATGAGAAACCATGGTCCTTTATTACCATAAATTTACATGGAGATTTATATTTTGAGACTTTTCATATAAATGTTCATAATTGCTCCTCATAAGGCTTTTAAGAAATAATTTTTATTTTCAGAATTGAAAAACATCTTAGATTTTATATAGTCCAGGCTCCATTCATTACATTTGAGGAAATGATTCCCAAAGAGGTCACATGACTAACTCAAGGTCATGTAGTTAAGTAGCTCCAGGACTGTAACTCAGGTCTTTTTTTTTTTTTTTTCTTTTGGCCACACCACAGAGCTTTTGGGATCTTAATTCCCCAACCAGGGATTGAACCCAGGCCCACGGCAGTGACAGCACCAAGTCTCAACTACTGGACTGTCAGAGAATTCCCTAACTCAGGTCTTATTATTCTACTCAAACGGACTTACCAAAAAGTATATAGATGCAATTTTGTTTTCATTTATACAGAATTATTTCCTATAATAGAGAACTATACTTAAAAAGAATAATTTTGTATGTATTGTTTCCTTATAGTAAAAGAAATATATGATCATCATAGAAAATTTAGAAAATATAGGTAAGCCAAAAAAATTAAAATCCTCCATAATCACAGCATCCAGTTTGTAGACCTTGAAAGTTGTTAAAAGTATGTATTATTTTCATTTGACTTTTACATATAGATAGCTTTATTTCAAGAGAAAATGTCTCTGGTCCTCTTTAAGGAGAAGCATGTTAAACAGGATAATGTAGTGGAAAGAGCACAGGATTTGGAGGCCGAAGATCTAGGTTCAAGCCCTGGTCAGTCATGACTAGCTGTGTGATCTTCCATAAATCAATCAACTTTCCTGTGCTTTAGTTTCTCATTTGCAAAATAATGGGGTTTCAGTGATCCATTACTTAGCTTGCTAAAATGTCTTTCTGGGACTTTAAAATCAAGCCTTGTAAGCTTAGAACAGTTAATTAAAACAAAACAAAACAGTATCTGATGTTTTTAAAGGAATGTAACAGCATGTTAAAATAGGGCTCTTCCTTTCTCAGGGTTTTGGCTGAGGCTCCAAAGCTGAGAACAGTAGGTTTATGTCTCTCTCCACTCATAGACATCCTAAGTGAGATACAAGACTGTCTAAGCAGGACTTGCAAAGAGATGCCTAGAGCTGGCTCTACCACGTTTAGATCATCACACACCTCCAGGCTTTGCAAGCGAAGGCTAAGAGAAGGGACCGAGTGATTCCACTGGAAAAAAAGTCTTTAGCAAAAGGCTGACTGTGGCACCTTGGGCAGCAGAGCAAAGCCAGTGGGTCCCAGAGGGAACAAGCTTCACTACAGAAACAATACAGAAGTCTGTGCCATGAGGATATGAGGAAGAGAGTTGGACTTGAGTTATCCTATAGACTCAACAAGGCCCTTCTAGATGACTCCAACAACAGAGACACTGCCGGGGGTGGGGGAGGCTGCTGGAATCCAGGTGATAAGGGAGGAATTTTAAGAACCTACCTGAAGCGGGTATTGTCTAAGCAATGCTATAGTAGGATATCCCAGGGAAGAAGGGCCTCTAAATGAATCCTCAAAATCACCCCACCAGAGAAATGCCCGTTAGATCTGCCACTCACAGAGGGCTCTGCTCTTACAACTGCAGGAGCTACTGAAGACCGTGCCTCTTTCTCTAATCCCTCTTCTCTCCTGGGCTCAGCTAGTGCAAGAGGAGGTGAGAAAAGAGAAGAAATGACTGTGAACCCTGCCTCTTCACCATATGTTTGCAAGTCTGGTTGAGGCCCATACTAGTGGAAGGGAGAACTTTAACTGGGATAAGAAGTTGAAGTTTTCATATTAGATTGGACTGAACTTTTCAATACCCATGAGTAGGGAAGAAAGATCGGAGAGAGCAGTTTTAAAGGGCCAGTTATAAGATAGAACAAAGTTGCTTTTCGCTCAAATCCTCCCAAGTCCAGCTTGTTTATTGTACTAAATACAGGTGGATAACTTTGGTGAGTTGAGAGAGGATTGATTGCAAAGGGGAAGGGTACTTGTGGCCAGATCCCAATTAAGAGGTTGTTTTCTAGAAATTAGGCAAAAAGGCAATGGTAAATCTGGCAGGAATTAATGACTTCTTAGATGTGGAAGAAAAGTAAGGTAGATGGCTCATATAAGCTTGTAACGTTTCTAGTCTGAGAGACTGGAAGATGGTGACGATGGAGAGTAATGCCACTTCTACAGATAAATATGTACTCTAGAGAGACTTCACACTTAGGTCAACAATGCCACATTTTTGGAACTATTCAATTGAGTTCCTCCTGAGCCAACGGTCTCCGAGCCAATTTATGAGTCATATAAAAAATCAGTCTCATTACTGTTCATGTATCCACTTTTCATTTAATCCATCATTTAACAAACTTTTGTTAAGTGTTTCCTATGCATTATGCGCTGTGCTAGCTAGTGCAGAGAAAAATTTGTAGGACACAGGGTCAGTCCTCAAGTCACTCACAATCTATCTGCTCCACCCACTCCAGTTAAATATTGGGGTAACCCTGGGTTTTGTGGTCTTACCCCCCTTTAACTCCCTAATGTCATTGTTTTTATGTAGAAAAGAGCAGAGTATTGTGTAAAATGGGTATGCGCCATCTTAAGTATATGACCTTACTTCCATTTGCCCGTTTGTCTATTTTGCTTTTTGTCCTACAGAATTTAGGCTATTACGACTACATGGTCCAGAAATTTGATCTCTGTCCAAATACGCACTTTCTAAATGTAAGCAGACACTCAAAATCAGTCTAAAAATCATTGGCACAAAAAGTACCCAAACAGGCCCATACAACTGTGTTCTCTCCCACATGCCCTCTTTAACACACATATATACACACGCACACTTGTTCATGCCACTCAGATTCAGTTCAATCTGATAGCAATATATATCTAGTACTCAGAATATCAAAATTTGGTGCTAAGTCCTCTAAGGGATATAAATTTTAGAAACACAGTTCATTCTTTTCAGAAGCCCACAACTTAGTAGGAGAAATAGATACATTTATAAATAGACATATGTGGTACAAAGCAAAGTGTGAAGTGACATAATAAAAGAATAAACAATAAATTGTAATAAATTAACAAGGGAGAAAGAATCTATACTAACCCCTTATATTTATGTTGCTTGTTTTCTGGACCTCAGGCACAGAGATCTGAGTTAATCATACTCTTCAATGTATTCGGCAAACATCCTTTGAGCACCTACTATGTGACAGGCACCTTTCTAGGTACTGAGGGCATGCAACTTTTATTCAAGTTGTGGCAATGGAAGGAATTAAAGCAGGGTGGTGGCAGAGCACATTATTAGATGGCTCTTTAGTTGGGTGATCAGAAAGAGCTTCTCTAAGGATATGATATTTAAGCAAGACCTGAATGACAAGAAGGAGCCCACCCTGAAAAGGAAGATCAGAAGGATAAGCATCTCAGACAAGGGGAACAGCTATTGTAAAGGCCCCAAGCAAGAATGAGTTTCACGTGCAGCAGAGACTAAAAGAAGGCACATGTCCCTGGAACACTGTGGGCAAGGCGGGGAGACTGGAAGGAGATGAGGTTGGAGAGGTAGACAGTGACCAGGTAACTAAGGCCAGGCTTTTAAATAATATAAAGTTCGGCTGATCCTTAAATGACTGTGCATGCATGCACATACAAACATACACACACACACACACACACACACAAGTTCCAAAAATGTTTCAAGCATTGGCAGAACTGGTGGAATCTATGAGTACTTGGAAGAAATAACATTCATTTGGATCAAGTTTAAAAACTCATTACTTTATATTCACATCTAATACTTAATTTGAGTAGGAAAATCTAAGGAACAAAGGGATATTTGCAAACTATACCTAAACTCTAAGCATTATCCATGATATCACTGAACAGAGTTTAGGAAAAGCCATGGGCTCCTAAAGAACAATTAAAAAAAAAAAGAGACACCATGATAGCAAGCAGGGTGAGTGGAACAATTCCAACTATGGGGTAAAGAATGGCATTTTTTGCTATGTTTCTAATTAGGCTGGAGATGATTAAGCCATATTCTCATCACTGGTTTTGGATAAGGCCCCTCTCTTATACTGTTATTTTTCCCAATCCCTACTCCATAGGTATCTTTCTGACATGTTTGAAATATGTCCTCGATGGGTATGTATCTCTGATAAACACATGGGTTATTTTCCATGAATGTGATTCTAATTAGCCAACATGGAATCGTTCTATGATACTGTTATGTCTTATTCATTTGCTCAAGGCTATGTTTAAGGATCTATCCATGTTGCTCTCTGTATCTCTAATTCATCACTTCCAGTTGCTGCAGAGTATTTTGTGATAAAAATCCTTCATATTTTATTTACCCATTCCCCTAGAGATGGATACTAGGTTGCTGCACACTCTCTATATGCAATGAACATCCTCATAAAGCTGCCCTTATACACAGAGGTGAGCTACTCTAGGGGATTACAGGGCCATAAGGATTACTCTCACCCAACTCCTCATGGTAAGGGTGGATTGTTCTCCCGAATGAATGCACTCGTCCACACGCCCATTACATTTTCATAAATGATTTATATAGAACACACTGAGTCTCAGAGACATATGGTGAGGTACTCAAGGTCAAACAGATAGTAAGTCTCAGGATCAAGACCCAAATCTTCTAATTCAGTTCTAAGTCTTTTTCCACTGGGAAAATGTCTTTCTGAGGAAGCTTACCCTTACCCACATGGTTGTGCACAAGCACAGATGCAAAGTTTAGCTGATTTACCCCTTAAGGGGTATAATTACCCTTCACTGCCCCTCATTCGATGATTATTTTTTGAATGGCAGCTACAGGAGACACTGCTGTTTTCCTTCATGAAGTCAAGGTTTTATTTCCGTTCATCATCAAAGCACCTACCAAGCAGGTATGTGCTAGGGATACACTCCTTCCTTTCCTAGAAGGAACTTACAATCAAATTTCCTCTCAGAACCACAGTCAACATTAACACAGGTAGCAGATTTTCCAGAACTTTCTGTAGTACTGTTTTCTTGCGTATGCATGTCATGCTCTCAGAATCCCTCAAAGTTGATCATTTTAGCTGGTCCCTGTTCTCCATTTCCAGAGACTACAAACTCCCTTGAAGTTCAGGTCTCAAATATCCAAGTCAGTAAAGAAGAAAGTTACAAGGCTAGTGGCCAGTACCCAGTGTGTAGCACTGTGATTTTGTTGGGAGTACAATGCTTTATGAGCAAGTATGGCAGAACCATAAACTGGATCCATTTTAGCTGTGGTCGGTTATGCCCTTGGGTTTGAAATAATTACTTTCCTAGACATGTGGTTCCCAGATGAAATTCATGCTGTGATTTGATATTTTTAATGCAAAAAAAATTTTTTTCTAGCAGAAATTCATCACCAGCTTGTCAAGGAATTTGATGACTAAAAATAATCTCCCCATAGAGTGCATGAATGTGGTGTGCAGACTCAGAAAGGAAGAACACACCAGGGAGTCTGTGTGAAATGGAATGACATCACCAATGAACTGGGGACCCACTTTTTGACCTGACTGGTATCAAAAACTGTCCCACATGTCAAAAAAATTTTGAATCTATAAAATAATAAATGATTTCAAATGCCTACTGTGGACACTAGCCTTCAAATGTATTAATTCCCTAAAGGCAATTACAGAGAGTCCAGCACAAGATACTCTTAACATCTCCCTTTTGATTCTGAGATGGAATTTGCACTTGATCCATGTCTACTCTGTACACCACTAGGTGGAAGCCACTCTTCTCCCTTCAGAAAATGGTTCTCTTAGTTCCTGGGGAAAGAAACCACCCAGTTGTTTCAAAAGAAGAAGAGTACTGAAGCTGGGATTTATCCCTGGGGCATGTGAGCAGCAATGGGTAATGAAAGATGAAAGCTGAGGACACGAACAGACTTATACTGAGTCTCCATGCCCAAGGCCATTATTAAGGCTCTCGGGGCCCAGGGCCAAATTTAATCTGCAAACTTCAAACCCAGGAGTAGAAGCCAACTGGGGGCTGCCCAAGGGAGGGAACCACACAGCTATCTGGGGGAAGAGCATTCTGTGTTGGGGAGGACATTTCTGCAGCTGGAGGCAGCAGCTCGCGGTTTCGAGGAAGTGCCTTCCTGGGCATGGCTGAGGACAAGTGGCCGCAGCTATCTCACCAGGCTAGCTCTGCAATGTAGTTCTAAGAGTTGGTGCTAGAACGTTAGCCTAAAGCCCGTTTCTTCCAGCCTTTCCAATGCTTAGATGAGCTACTTAATAAATCCCTTTCTGCCTAAACTAGTGAGTATGGATTTTATCATTGAAACCAAGAACTTGGCCCAATTTTAGAATCAGTCTTAGGGTTTTCCTTTGTGCTATTTAGTGTGTTATACTGCTTTATCTGACTTATCAGTTTCAATGAAATCTTTTGACCCCCTGGCTATAAAAAATTAGGAAATATCAGCATAATTACCCTTCTCAATGTTTATTATACAACTTCCTGCTGGCCCCAAAGTCTCCAAGTTTTGGGCAGCTAGCTTTCCTAAATAATCCCTGTGGATAGTCGTAATCCTAAATACCAAATCTAGACTTCTTGGTGCCCAGTAGTCTCATTATCCCCCCCCACAAACAAGATGCTTGCACAGTAAGAAGGAAGAGCACTGCGGGGAGGATGAGGGATCCTTCCCCTGAAACTCAAACCTGCTCTGTGTCTAGCTGATTACCCAGGCTCTGGTATGTCTCTCCACAGGATGATGAGAAGATAGAGGACTGCTCACCTCATCTCTTCTTGCTGACCCCTGGCTTGTAGGTTTCTTCAATAAAATCTGATCTTTAAGCCATACTGCATGATGTTGACCCTATTTCACCATGTTTCTAAGCCCTGTTTCACCATGGGTGGCGACCACAAAAGGATTCACCTTACATTACACTGAAGATCATTTCTCAGGATGTAAAAACGCCGTAAGTCACCAAAGAAGAGATCCATAACTGCAGCTTCGTGAATTAAAAAAATCAATAAAGCAACGGTTACTCTAAGCAAAATCCAAAGACAAATGACAAATTGGGGGAAATATTTGCACCTCGTATCACAAAGGGCTTATTTCCTTAATATAAAGAGCTCCTGCAAGTCAATAAGACCAACACCCAATAGGAAAATGGGCTAATAAAATGGATAGACAGTTTGTAGAAAAGGAAGTACAAAGGTAACACTAAGACAAGTGATTCTTAAATAAACAAAAAGAGAAAATGTTATTTCAAAATATACTAAGACTCCATTTTGTACCTCCTAGAATGGCATAGACCAAAATGTATGATAGTCCGTGGTGTTGACAAGGATCTGGGGAAATGGGCATGCTTACTGATGGGAGTATAAGTTGGTACAACCTCTAGGTAATGTTCAAATGATAAATGCACTTGCCCTTTTAACCCAAATTCCAATCTTAGAGCTTTGTTCTACAGATACACTTGCATATATACAAACTGAATTATATACATTGCAGCACTGTTTGTGACAGCAAAATATTTTAAATCACCTGAAAGCAATAAGGAGAATAAGAAACTTCATCTTTGATGAAATGGCTAAGCCACTTTCACCATGAACCTTAATATATATGAAGGAAGGCTGTTTTCTGTGGTGATAATCCAACCTGAGAAAAGAGATCCAGGCAGGGAAACTGCATACTGCAGAGCTGGCAGAACTCAGCTCAAACATAAGTGGATTCCTGAGGTGCAAAACCAACAATACTTGCTTAGAACAAGAATTGGTGCAGGTCAGCTGTTGAAGTTTCCTCGGACCCTTTTGGAGACCACAGAGGGCAGGGACAGCAGGTGAGGAAAGAAGGTTACAGACCCACCATGGTGATGTCAGGTAGAGGAATGGCTGTCAGTAATAAGCTGCCCTGCAGTTGCTAACCTTCTCCTCTGAAGAGGAGGAAAGGCTAGACCAGCTCACACAAGCACACATACAAACCCTGCTGATATCATGGGGGCTCGGGGAGAGGTTTGGCACTCTGCTCTGGTCCCTTTGCCACAAGAATTTCAGCAGATAGGTCGTCTCAGCAGAGGTGTCTCAGAAGACACTATTCATATCATATTCTGTGTGAACGGCGCCCCCTGGAGAGAATACAATATGGATGCTGTCCTTTGGAAATGGGTAGTGTATCAGCCCTGCAGGAAAAAGTGCCCTTACTAAAGGTGGGAAATAATCAAAAGGGGAACAGCACAGCTCTTTACAAAAATACAAGAAAAAAGAAGGAAATCAAGAGGGAAAAATGACTAGCAGATAAAGAATAACAGCAGAAAAATCTTGCCACAAAGCCAGTGAAAATCATAACCAAACAAATCTCCATAAACTCGAGGAACTAAAGAAAAAATAACCTCTAGAAAAAAATAACCTGTATATAACAAACACTCAAAGCAGAGATACAAGGGTTCAAGGAGAAAATGACCAGACGACTGAAGCTAACAAATGAGTTAGCATTAACATTTGTTTCTTTGAGGTAGAATTTATATATAGTAAAGTCTTAGATGTATAGCTTGATGAAGTTTTAAAAAGTAACTATACCCATGCAACCACCATTCTGAAGAGGTATGGAACACTACCAACATCCTAGAAGGCTCCTCCCTGCCCTTCCCAGTCAAAGGTAATTGTTGTTTTCACCACTATCATCAACCATCAGCTAGTTTTGTCTAGTGTTGAATGTTCTACAAATGAAAACATACAGTAGGTACTCTTATACATTCTTTCACTTTACATTGTGTCTATGAGTTTCATCCACATGGTTGTGAATAGTAGTAGTTCATCCATTTGCAATGTTACATAGTATCCCATTACATGAATGTGAGGCTATTTATCCATTAATATTTAAACTGTTTCCAGTTTTTATCTACTACGAAAAGAGCTGCTATGAACACTCTTGTACTTGTCTTTTGGGGGGCTATAAACATTCATTTCTATTGGGAATATACAAAGGAGTGGAATTTCTAGGTCATAAAGTACATGTATATTTAGCTTTGAATAATTAAAACGTTTTCCAAAGTGGCTGTACTAATTTAAACCAGGAATACATCCTCCACATCCTAGCCTCTACTTGATATTGTTAGTTTTTTAATTTTTGCCATTCTGGTAGAAGCACCTCATTGTAATTTTAATTTACATTTCCCTGATGACTCAAATTTAGAAACTTTTCACGTGCTTACTTCTTGTGAAGTACCCATTCAAGTCTTTGCCCATTTTTTATCAGGTTGTCTTTTTCTTATTAATATGAAGGAGTTATTTGTATATTCTGGGTAGGAGTCGTTTGTTAGATACATGTCTACAAATATTCTTCTCCCAGTCTGTATCTTGCCTTTTCACTCTATTGATGTCTTTTGATGAAAAATTCTTAATTTTAATTAGGACCAACTTGTCAATATTTTATATGTAGTGCTTTTGGCAACCTGTTTAAGAGATCATTGCCTGCAGCAAAATCATAAAAGATATTCTCCCATGTTCTTTTTAAGATTTATTGTTTTAACTTTCACATTCAGTTCTATGATCCACCTCAAATTAATGTTGGTTTATGAAGGGAGATGGGGGTCAAGGTTCATTTTTTTTCCTATGTGGGCAGCCAATTTGCCTAGCACCATTATTCAAAATAACATCTTTTCCTCCGAATTAAATTTATAACAAATCACGGAACTGTACATGTGTGGGTCTATCTCTGGACTTCTTTTCCTTGATCTATTTGTCTCTCCTAGTACCTACACCATGCTCTCTTAATTATTTTAACTTCATAAGAAATCTAATGCTTAGAAGTCTAAGTCCTTCATCTTTATTCTACTTCTTCAAGACCACCACCTTCAAGATTTCCCTAGGTTCTTAGAATTTCCAGATAAATTTTATTTTTTTTAATTTTTTAAAATAAATTTTATTTACTTATTTAATTTATTTATTTTAAAATAAATTTAAAATTTATTGGGTCTGTGTTGGGTCTTCGTTGCTGCACGCAGGCTTTCTCTAGCTGCAGTGAGCGGGGGCTACTCTTCATTGCGGTGCATGGGTTTCTCATTACGGTGGCTTCTCTTGTTGCAGAGCACGGGCTCTAGGCGCACGGGCTTCAGTAGTTGTGGCACGCGGGCTCACTAGTTGTGGCTCACGGGCTCTAGAGCGCAGGCTCAGTAGTTGTGGCGCACGGGCTTAGTTGCTCCGCGGCATGTGGGATCTTCCCGCACCAGGGCTTGAACCCGTGTGCCCTGCATTGGCAGGCAGATTCTTAACCACTGTGTCACCAGGGAAGCCCTCCAGATAAATTTTAGAATTGACTTGTCAGTTTAAGTTGGTGTACTTCTAACCCAAATGTTAGCGGTCAAATCTTTGTTTGATTAGTCCTTATGCCTTATATATACTTTATAATTTCATAGATAAAATATTGCATAAAAGTTAATATTTTAAATCAATTGGAAGAATTCAGGAAAAAAGCAGGGAAAAGGCATTTGCCATCATTGAACTGATGATAACAATAAGAGCAACAAAGAAACTAACAATGAACTCTTGAAAACCTTTAAAGAACACAGAAGAAAGGCTTGAGAAAAAAAGCAAAACAAACGAAAATGAACATTTTGAATTGTCAACAAGAATATGCCCCAATAAAGTTACTGGTCTTTAATGATAAAGAAAAAAATACTTTTGAGCATTCATGCAAAATTATCAACTAATCTTTAAAGGGAAAAAGTTTCAGATGAGCTTTAGACTTCTCCATAGTCACATTCAACAATAGAACACAGTGAGGCAATCCTTATAAAGAAAGGAGTGTGATCCAAGATTTTCATACTCAGCATATTTAATATAAACGCAACAGACAAATATTGTCAAGCATGCCAAAAGTCAGGGAATATACAATTGTCCCTTGAATAACACAGGGGTTTGGGGCACTGACCCATGTGCAGTCAAAAATCTGCATATAACTTTTGAATCCCCCCAAACTTAACTACAAATAGCCTACTGTTGACCAGAAGCCTTACTGATAACAAAGTTGATTGATTAACATATATTTTGTATGTTATATGTATTATATGCTGTATTCTTACAAAAAAGTAAGTTAGAGAAAAGAAAATGTTATTACTAAAAACATAAGGAAGACCCTGAGAAAACCATAATTCAAAAAGACACATGCACCCCAATGTTTATTGCAGCACTATTTACAATAGCCAGGACGTGGAAGCAACCTAAATGTCCACTGAATGATGAACGGGTAAAGAAGATGTGGTACATATACACAGTGGAATATTACTCAGCCATTAAAAGGAATGAAATTGGGTCATTTGTAGAGACGTGGATGCACCTAGAGACAGAGTGAAGTAAGTCAGAAAGAGAAAAGCAAATATCATATATTCACGCATATATGTGGAATCTAGAAAAATGGTACAGATGAACCTATCTGCAAAGCAGAACTAGAGACACTGACATAGAGAACAAACGTATGGACCCCAAGGCGGGGAAGGGGGGGTGGGATGAATTGGGAGATTGGGACTGACATGTATACACTGCTATGTATGGAATAGATAACTAGTAAGAGCCTGCTGTATAGCATGGGGAACTCTACTCGATGCTCTGCGGTGACCTTGATGGGAGGGAAATCCAGAAAGGAGGGGATACATGTATACATATGGCTGATTCACTTTGCTGTACAACAGAAACTAGCATAACATTGTGAAGCAACTATACCCCAATTTAGAAAAAAAAAAAAAAGGAAGAGAAAATATATCTACAGTACTGTACTGTATTTATCAATACCGTAAGTTTACATCATGTTTACAAGACGAATTGTCTGTCAGTGCCTACATCAATATTGTTTTGCATGATACAAAACACTGCGATGATAGGTTGATACTGTTTTTCCAATTACAGGAGAGGCACACTATACTGTAATGTAATTCTTTTAAAGTTATAAAACAGTAAGAAAACTAACACATTATTAAGTTTATATTAAATATCACTCACCTTATGCCTAGGTAGGGATAGGATCTCCACTTCAATCCAAGTCTTGCACACAGTGTTCTACACAATGAATACTTAGGTGATGATAATGATGATGATGACACAAAAATGTCTCATACAGTTCTTGCCATACAATTATTAGATTTTCACACAAAGACACTCACATACATACATAGCAGGTAAGTTTATTAACTGTACAGCATGATGACTGTTTACTATTCATTAAGTGAAAGTGGATCATCATAAAGGTCTTCATTATTTTTTTAAAAATTAATTAATTTATTTAATTTTGGCTATGTTCTTCATTGCTGCATGCGGGCTTTCTCCAGTTGTGGTGATCGGGGGCTACTCTTCGTTGCGGTGCGCGGGCTTCTCATTGAGGTGGCTGCTTCTCTTGTTGCGGAGCATGGGCTCTAGGCATGCGGGCTTCAGTAGTTGTGGCGTGAGGGCTCAGGAGTTGTGGCTCGCAGGCTCTAGAGTGCAGGCTCAGTAGTTGTGGTGCCTGGGCTTAGTTGCTCCGCGGCACGTGGGATCTTCCCGGACCAGGGCTCAAACCTATGTCCCCTGCATTGGCAGGCAGATTCTTAACCACTGTGCCACCAGGGAAGTCCAAGGTCTTCATTCCTGCCATCTTCATGTTGAGCAGCCTGAGGAAGAGGAGGAAGAGGAGGAGTTGGACTTGCTGTCTCAGGGGTGGCAGAGGTGCAAGAGGTGGAGGAGATGGAAGGGGCAGCAGGAGAGACAGACATATTCAGTGTAACTTTACAGAAAGACATCATGATTTCTGCCTGACTTTTTCCTTCTTCATTTCTCTTAAAATGTTTCTATACGGTACCAATCATTCTTCCAGCATTTGCTTTAGTTTCAGTGCCCATATCATAGAAGGGTCCATGTCATAAAAGAAGTCAAAAGCAGTCTTGAATAATCAAGATCCTTCTGCCAGATTGTCTAATGTCCATTTGTTTTCTGGCACTGCTTCTTCTACATCTTCTTCCTCATCGTCTGGCACCGGTTCCGAAGAACTCATATCCATCAAGTCATCTTCTGTTAATTCGTCTGGTATGATGTCTATTAGATCTTAAATTTCTCCAAGACCTATATCCTGAAACCCTTCACTCCCTCCCCCCAATCTTTTTTGCCGTATCCACATCTCTTTCTTGATTCCCTTGATTGGCTCTGTCATAAATCCAGTGAAGTCACACACGGCATCTGGACACAGTTTTCTCCAGCAGGAATTTATTATTTGGGGCTTGAGGGCTTTCACTGCTTTTTCTCTAACAATGATGGCATCTTCATGGTGTAATCCTACCAGACATTCATGATGTTCTCTCTACTGGGGTTCTCTTCCATAGGGTTGACAATCCTTTCCAAAGAGTATTGTGTGTAATGAGCCTTAAAGGTCTTTATGATCCCCGACCTACAAGCTAAATTAGAGATGTTGTGTTTGGGGGCAAGTAAACCACTCAAACACCTCACCTTTGGTGTTGAACTCATGGGGTTCTGGGTGGCCAGCGACATTGTCCAATATCAAAAGAACTTTAAAAGTCTTACTGGAAAGGTGCTTCCTGACTTTGATGGAACCAATCCAGAAAAAGGGTTCTTATTGTCCAGGCCTTCTTGTACAACCAAAAGACTGGCAGCTGGTGTTTATCTTTTCCCTTCAAGGCTTGGGAGAGAGCAGATTTATAGATAAAGGCAGTCCTGATCATAAACCCAACTGCATTTGCACAAAACAGTAGAGTTAGCCTATCCCTTCCAGCCTTAAATCCTGGTGCTTGCTTCTCTTCCTTACTAATAAATGCCCTTCATGGCATTTTTTTTTTTTTTTTTCCAGAATAGGGCACTTTCATCTGCATTAAAAACCTGTACAGGCAGATACCCTTTCTCATCAGTGGTTTTCTTAATGGTGTCTGGGAACCTGTCTGATGCCACTCGGTCAGCAGAAGCTGCTTCTCTTGTTATCTTGATGTTTTGAAAGCCAAACCTCTTTCTAAAATTATCAGACCATCCTTTGCTGGCATTAAATTCTCCAGCTTTAGATTCTTCACCTTCCTTTTGCTTTAAGATGTCAGAGCATGACCTTGCTTTTCCTTGAATTATATTAGAGTCTATAGGTATGCCTTTCTTATAGCAATCGTGCACCACATAAAACTACATCTTCAATGCCAGATAAAAAGGTATTTCGCAAAAAAGTGCAAGGTTTTCGCCCCTGCTGGTGTAGCTGCAGCGACAGCGGCTTCACGAGTTTCCTTTTCTTGTTTAAATAGCCCTTACGCTGGGTTCATTTATCTTGAAATGGCTGCAACCACAGCTGCAGACCTCAATCTACGGTACATATCAAGCAATTTAACTTTTTCTTGTAACGTCATGCCTTTTCTCTGTTTCTTGGGAGCACTTCCAGCATCAGTAGTGGCACTTCATGTGGATCCCATGTGTTATTCAAGGTTGCAGTACTGAAGTAAACACGAAGAAAAATATGCGAGATCCGCAAGAGATCACTTTTTACTACGACGTGCAATTTACTGGAGCCACCAACTGCTCATGCGGAGAAAATGTGTCACCCGGCATTTTATGTGAGCTCAGCACGATAGCAACAGGAGGTGGCTACGACATTATTACAGCGGTACAGTATGTACCACAGTTGATTTTATGCAATTATGCCTTAATACCGTATCTTTACTTTTGTTTACATTTCACTCAGCTGCGAATGGCGCAGTGTTTATTTGCGTAAGTTTTGATAAATTTTAACTTTTTATAATAGATTTGTTTATTTTTTTGGTAGTAAATGATAAAATGGACTAGTATCTACATAATACTTTATGCATTCATGACATACCTAACTTTTTCTTAATTTTTTTTGATATTTCTAGGCTACACAATTCATCTGTGAGCTTGTACAATTTGTCACAAACCTCCAAAAAATTTTCCAACATATTTACTGAAAAAAATCCACGTGTGAGTGAACTCTCAGTTTGAACCCATGTTGTTCAAGGGTGAACTGTTGTTCCTTTCTGGAAGAAAGTACTACAGGACAACCTTTAGCCAACCAAGAGAGGATGGAGAATTTGGAGAGGTGCATTCATTAGATTACAGTATAACACAAAAGACAAAGAAGGCTCCTGCCCAGAAACTTATTGAAGACTCCTGACAAAAGCTGAGAGTGAAGCTTGTCAGAGGGGATCACCAAAGTAAGAAAGCCATGGCTCTGGGCTTCCCTGGTGGCGCAGTGGTTGAGAATCTGCCTGCCAATGCAGGGGACACGGGTTCAAGCCCTGGTCTGGGAAGATCCCACATGCCGCGGAGCAACTAGGCCCGTGAGCCACAACTACTGAGCCTGCGTGTCTGGAGCTTGTGCTCCGCAACAAGAGAGGCCGCGATAGCGAGAGGCCCGTGCACCGCGATGAAGAGTGGCCCCCGCTCGCCGCAACCGGAGAAAAAGCCCTCTTACAGAAATGAAGACCCAACACAGTAAAAATAAATAAATAAATAAATAGAATTTAAAAAAAAAAAAAAAGAAAAAGAAAGCCATGGCTCTGAATTGAGAGAACACAGAGCAAACTGCCTGGACTGGGCTAAACTGGAGAAGCAGCCAGACCTCAGATGGGTTTCAGGGCCAAGAGGGAAGGTGAGTGGCCCAGGAAGTGCCATAAAGCCTCAGCTAGCTGAGAGAACCAGGTCACAAGTCCTAGACCCCAGACTTGATCTGTGAAAACAAAGCAGCAAAGAGCACCCAGGCCCCCCTGAGATCAGCAAGTACCAGACAGCACGTCTGAATCACAGTCCCTCCCCGCAACACCACAGGGGAGAGACAACAGCTCCCTCCCTCTACCGATGGAGACCAGGCTTAGGAACAGCAGGAGGGCACAGAGCAATTTTATCCAGTAAGAATGAACACTAACGTATATTAAGTGCTTAGTGTGCTAAGCATGGTTGTAAGCTCTTTACATGTATTAACTCATTTAATGTCACAACTCTACGAGGTAAATATTTTTACACCCATTTTAGAGATGCAGCAAGTGAAGCACAGAGAGGTTAAGTAGAATGCCTCGCGCCACACAGAAAGTAAGTGGTTGAGCTGAAATGTGAATACAGACAGCCTGGTTCCAGAGCCCATGCTCAAACCATTACGTAAATGGGTTATTTAAATCAGTCAACAAAGATAAACCTGAATCTTTATAAGTATGGAACTGGTGAAGCAAATTATGTTATACCCCTTGAAATTTAATGTAGACATTACAAAGAAAGAGATAGCTTTATATGTGCTGGTATGTAATGATCTAAAATATATATTAAGTGGAAAGAACAGAGTACAGAAAAGTGTGTTACATGCTACCTTTATAAGCAAAAGGTTTCATAGACATATATACTTGTGTCTGTATCGATACTTCTGGAAACATACTCCAGATCTCAAAATAGTTGTTACTTTTGGAGGGAGGGATGAGGAATCCAAGTGATCAGGGTTGAGGAGAAACCTGCTTTTCACGCTCTTCCCTTTTGTGCCTTTAGAATTTTATACCATGTGCATATGTTGCCTAATCAAAAACAGGTGACCTAAATAAAGAGACAAAGACAGCTGAGGGGCCTCCCAGGGACATGAGATAATAAAGGCCATTTCACCAATTTGAGTGATGCCCTCTGGCAGGGAGAAAGTTTTGCTAGCTATAACTCTACAAGTAAAAGGAGTTTCCTTCAGAAGAAAAAGAGAAAACAACATGACAAGATGTGTAACTGGGAGGTTTGACTCATGCACCCAGTTTTGATAGATTTCAGATTCCAAAGTGAGGTGTGAGGCCATGTGGGAACTTCAAAGCAGATGCCAAGAACAGGTTAGACAAGGAACCCACACTGAGGCCCTACCGTCTTGAGAGAGGAGAGAGGAAGAACTTTGTGAGGAGGGTTCCTCTGGAGGGAGCTTTGAAACCTTCCCCTCAAAGGTAAGGGAGCTTCAGTAGGATGTCCTGGAGACCCACTCCAAACAGGGTTGCTTACAGGGGCCCATGACTGAGAAAGCTAAAGGTGACACAGGGGCTGCCCACACCCACAGCATGAGCAGGACCTCTCCTGCTGTCCAGACGTCATTTCAGTGGGTCCTGCCCTCGAGGGCAGCTTTGTGGTATGAGGGGACATAGGTAGAAAGCAGGAGCAGTGCCAAGAAGAGAGCAGGTGCAACCAACCAAAAGAAAGGGCGCATCTCAGGTCACAGGATGGGTCAGTGAAGGCCCAGGAGCAGAATGCATGAAGGACCTAGAAAACTGCCCATGAGAGTGGGCATCACTAGGCCTGGAGAAGGGAAGCCAGCCAGTATCTACCAGTAGGTACTTTCTTACCACTCACTTCGCTCCTTGCTCCCATGCCTGCTCCTGGCTCCTGGCTCCTGGCTCCTGGCTCCTCACAGACAGCGTCCAGCTAGGGAGAGGCACGTGAGCAAGAGAAACTGTTTCCCCCTCTCACCTTTCCTGGATCACAGACTCTCACCTGCAACAGGCCGCAGCTGAAGTAAGGGATAAGCTTTAATTACTAGGTTGAGGTTG
The DNA here is from genome assembly GCF_009873245.2 of Balaenoptera musculus. NCBI lineage: Eukaryota > Metazoa > Chordata > Mammalia > Artiodactyla > Balaenopteridae > Balaenoptera > Balaenoptera musculus. The sequence goes on from NC_045797.1 coordinate 71,536,461, forward strand.
TGTTTGGGACTTAAAGCCACCATAAGGATTCTTATTACCTGAAAGTGAGCAGAATGTGATGCGAGTGCTGGAATCTCCACCCAGAGGGGAAGGCAAGGGCTTCCCTCCCACAGAGAGCTTTAAAAAGAGAGTAAGAAATAAAAATAAGTTGCTTCTATGGTCACAAAGTACAAGTCCTGCTTGTTCAGTGAGCTGGTTACACAAAAGGATTGGTGTGAAAGAGAAAGAATTAAAAGGCTGCCAATATGTATGACTTCTACCAATTATCCATGTTTGAAAAAAAGTCATGTATAATGACAGAGTACACAAAATGTTTAATATCAATACGCAAATTAAAATCAAAGGCAGTAGATGGACCTAGAGTCTGTCATATAGAGTGAAGTCAGAAAGAGAAAAACAAATACCATATGCTAACACATACATATGGAATCTAAAAAAAAAAAAATGGTTCTGAAGAACCTAGGGGCAGGACAGGAATAAAGACACAAACGCAGACGTAGAGAATGGACTTGAGGACATGGGGAGGGGGAAGGGTAAGCTGGGACAAAGTGAGAGAGTGGCATGGACATATACACACTACCAAATGTAAAATAGATAGCTAGTGGGAAGCAGCCACATAGCACAGGGAGATCAGCTCGGTGCTTTGTGTCCACCTAGAGGGGTGGGATAGGGAGGGTGGGAGGGAGACACAAGAGGGAGGAGATGTGGGGATATATGTATATGTATAGCTGACTCACTTTGTTATACAGCAGAAACTAACTCACCATTGTAAAGCAATTATACTCCAAAAAAGATGTTAAAAAAAAAATTCTTTGCTCAAACCCTTCAGGGAGTTCAGGGTATTTTGGGGCATGAGCCACCCATCTCCTTGCATGGACCTGCAATAAATCTTTCTCTGCTCTAAAAAAGAAAAAAAAAAAAAAAAATCAAAGGCAGTGACCTTTGTACTAACCTTATACAAGCTCATAATGTATGACTTAATTATACCCTTATGTCCATCATTCCATATGTAAGAAGGCGTATTGAGTCACTCTTCTCTCCCTATTTCCATCTCCCTCTTCCTGGAGGTTCTCTCCTAAACATTCTATAAATTTATTTATCCAAATAAATCAAGTAAAGTTTTCTGTGCCCTCATTTTTAGTTCACAAGCTGTCTTCTGCAGTATTGGGGGCCAAATAACACATTTTATTTCTCCATGCCATGTGAAAATAAAGTAATTTTTAATTTTCTTACATCCCACCTCCTCTCCATTATATCCTGAAATATAGAGATCTCTAATGAATATTACGTGTGCAGTTTGGAGATTAGATCACTGCAACTGTGAATGTATTCTTCATTTTAGTATAATGTGATATTTTTGGAAAGGTATGGCAGGAAGCACCCAGAAGTGACTTTATATTTTTCCATGTGCTTGAAATTAACTGATGGATATTCTCATGTATTAATTAGAGAGACCCAGGTCAGTTATATTATAGATAATAAAACATTTACTCTTGGGACTTCCCTGGTGCTCCAGTGGCTAAGCCTCCGCGCTCCCAATGTAAGGGGCCCGGTTTCAATCCCTGGTCAGGGAACTAGATCCCACATGCATGCTGCAACGAAGATCTCGAGTGCCTCAACTATTTGGCACAGCCAAATAAATAAATAAATATTTTTTAAAATTTACCCTTAATCCTTGTAGATTGTTCAAAGACTATACAGTTAATTGCACAGACACGTGCATTTTATTTTTGTTTCTAGACAATACATCTCTGATTCCTTTGCAAAGCATGACAATCTCCTAAGCCAAAACCTAATTTTGGAAGTTTAGTTCTCCTGGAGTAGAATTTTGTATATACAGTGTGCTCCCAGTGGTTGACAAAGGTTTAAGTGTTTGTTGTGTGTGTGGGGGGGCGGGTGCAGTTCTTATGTGATGTTTCTGTGAACATCGTTCCCCAAATTTTTGTAATTTATATACCAAACAAGGACTAATTTCTTAATATATCAAGAGTCCTTACTTGATATGAATAAGAAGAACAACCCACTGTAGAAAAATGGACCAAAAAAGAAAAGGTTTGGATCATTCCCAGGAAAGGAAATCTAAATGAATCTTATACAAATGATAAGCTTCGTCATAATAAGAGAAATAAAATTTTAAATGATAATGCAATAACCACTTTCACCTACAGATGGATAAAGATCAAAAAGTTTGATGACATCTGAATTGACAAGACTGTAGAAAAGCAGATACACATACCTACACAACTTTCTCAAAAGGGCTATTTGGCAGTATCTAACAAAATGACAAAGGAAGATATGTGTTAGTCAAAACTTGCAGAACCGTATACTAAAAAGGGTAAAATTCGCTGTATATAAGTTATACCTTAATTTTTTTAATGAAAAAAGTTAATGTCAGTTGCCTCACAAGAAATCCTATATTGCCTTTAAAGAGAATGAGGGACTTCCCCAGTGGCGCAGTGGTTAAGAATCCGCCTGCCAATGCAGGGGACACAGGCTCGAGCCCTGGTCTGGGAAGATCCCACATGCAGCGGAGCAACTAAGCCCGTGCACCACAACTACTGAGCCTGCGCTCTAGAGCCCGTGCTCTGCAACAAGAGAAGCCACCGCAATGAGAAACCTGCGCAGTGCAACGAAGAGTAGCCCCGGCTCACCGCAACTAGAGAAAGCCCGTGTGCAGCAACGAAGACCCAACGCAGCCAAAATTAAATAAATAAATAAATTTAGAAAAAACAACAACAAAAAAAGAAAGAATATATTAAGTATGTAAAATGGAGGATACTAATTCAAACTCTTTTCTATATTGTATGATGAGTGGACATTATTATTTGGAGAAAAGACAGCAAAAATATTAGACATAATAAGTTATAAGTGCATTTATTCCCTAACAAGTATTTTCCATATTAATTTTTATGACATGTTCAGTATCTGAGGACACTTCTTGGTCATAAGAGATTCTGAACATTTGTATAGCTTTTGATAGCAGGTAGATCTCTTTTGATAGCAAGTGAGAAAAGATCTGATCCAAATACTGGCTTAAACAAAACAGGAACTTACTTGATTATGTAACTGAACAGTCCAGGAATAGGGCTTGCTTCTACGCTGCTATCTTGGATTGAAGGCTGAAAAGTATCACCAGGGTGCCTCTCTCTCTCTCTCAGCTCTCTCTCTCTTCACAGGTCAGTTCTCACAGGGTTCCCCCTTAAGATGTCAAGTTGGCTACAGCAACTCTGAGCCTTGCATTAAACATAAAAATCTAGCAGGACAGAGAATGAATCTCTCTCCCAGAAGTCCCAGCAAAAGTATCATTACTTCTCATTGATTCTGAATCAGTCTGTCCAGGGGAATGCAATATTTGGATTGATTTAGGTCACAAGCTCTGTGCCTGAGCCAGGGGTGAAGCTGCAGCCAAAGCAACCACACTGGGGAGGCAGGGATTTCCACAGATGGGAATGAGAGTCCAGTTACCAGCAGAAGGGTGGCTGCATGGTGGGCATAGAACAGCTGTCAGTAAACAGCGGTAGCCTGAGATAATTGGTGTGCAATGGAAATCCAGTAGGAATGAGGATCTACCAAGAAAGAGAGGCACACTGAGAGAATGAGGGTGAAAATAGGAGATGTTTACAGCCATCACTTGACATTAATATTTTAAATTAAAGTCAGTGTTTCTGGACTTGATATGCAATTTCAAAAACAAAGAATAATTCATGTTCCTGGACTTGATGTGCAATTTCAAAACGCAAGAATAATTGCTTTATTCTCCAAAACTAAAAAAAACAAAAAACACTTCATAAAATGAGCTTTGAGAAGAAAATTTTATCCTGAGAATTACTGCAAGTAGAAGATTACTCTCATGTAAAAGCATGTCAGAAATAAAAGACAGTGCTGGGAATCAGCTACTCAGTTCTAGACGGAATGTCTAATTTGAAAATGATTTATTCTTTTCCATGTAAGGCTCTTCTATAATATGTAAACTGGAGGTGATTTGTACAACTCGTGTAGTGCTAAGAGCCAGAGTAAGAAGTTTCAGTTAGAAGCAGAGTGACTTTTAAAAATAGTTTTACAGTCAGTTTCTATATTCATCAAGTACTTAATGGCAAGAAATGTAGTCCAAGAAGTTTTTCTAAGTCACTGAAGAGAATGAATAATTATCAGAGGAAGAAAAACATTTTACTAGTTTCTGAAGAGGCATTATCCTGCCTTGGCACGGGGCCGGGTGGATTTAGCGTGTATAATTTCTCCTGAGCTCCTCTGGCAATGCTATTAGTAGCCTACCCAGCAGCTATTGCCCACTTCTTTCTGGCTTAAAAATAATATAATAATTACATACATAAAATAAAAGCCCTATTTCGATTGGGCAATGATGTGCCCATTTTCAGAGCCTAAGCAAATCATGTCACTCTCACTTCCCTTTTGTGAGTCTAGCGATGGGCATGAGGTCAAATTCAGGCCCAAGACATTTGCTGGGAGCCTCAATGTTTCTTCCTGCTTAGGGAGACTTAAGAGAAAGAGAAAGCCCTTTTTTTTTGCTCGTCTCCTTCCTTCCTGCTTGGGACTCGGCGCTCTGAGGATACACTGTGTAGGGCAGCTGCGCCATCTGGTGGCCAGAACGGGCAGGACAAGGGAACAGCCCTTGTGCCCGAACGCCATCCAGCTGCTGAGCACCCCAGTCATGACCTGCTTTCACACGTTTTCTTAAGTGGCATATTATGGGTCATGTGGTTTGAGCAGTTTTAGTCGGATATTCTGTTTCTTTCAGCCAAAGTCATTCCTAAATGATATGGCTCCTCCTCAAATTTCTGACTTGGGATTGCCATAATAAATACCACACAGTTAAATTTTCCTCACAAAGTCTAAAACAAAGGACTAAATAAATAAATAAATAAAACAAAGGACTGACCTTCAAAACTTCATTCTTGACGAACCACTATTTCTTACACTGTCCTATTTATTTAAGTTTGATCCAGTGTTCGCCCTTGGAAAATAAAATTCAAGCCAGACCCTTTTTTATCATTTCCTTTGGAAAGCTATTAAATAAATTACTGAGATGACATTCCATCACAGCTGACACCTGTCCTCCTGTTTCAAATATGACAATCAGTAAACTCTGAGGAGGAAAGAGGACAAGGAAAAACCCTCACTCAAAGCCATGCGGAAACACTGCAGACCTCCCCGACAAAGGAGCTTGAGTATAGACAGAATGACAGGACTTTGTAAAGAAAACTTAAGTATCAAACGGAATTCGACTAGATGACCTTTAAGGTTCCTCTCAGCTCTAAGATTCAAGGATTTTAATGGTCTTGGATCTCAAGCCTTTTTTTTTTCTTTTCCTTTTTCTTTTTTTTTTGGCTGCGCCACGCGTCACACATCTTGCAGAATCTTAGTTCCCAAACCAAAGGGCCCAGGTCCTAACCACTGGACCGCCAGGGAATTCCCCTGGATCTCAAATCTTGAAACTGAAAAACGTCGCTTTGTGTACGACTCTGCAAAACATTTTATTACCATCTTCTCTGCTTAAATATTTAATATATACCTGTTCTTTGCTTTCTGACTCCTTATTCCCTATCTTTAACATCATGTAACCCAAATTCTATACCACACCTCTGTAAACTAAAGTGTTCTTAGTTTACTAATGACTGAAGATTCAAACTAAATCCAACACATTTTTCTTAATCTTTTTTAAATTAGATAATTTATTAGATAATTTTTCTGCAAATGTGCAAAGAATCGCCATGTATTTTTTAGAATCCTCATTCTTGTATAAATGCCTACAAAATTAAAATTTGAATTGCTTGGTACCATTGGTATATTTGTAGCCCATATCTTTCTTGTTAGTTTTTGCATATGCTTTGCATTTTTTTCCCAGCTTTATATTGAGATACTATTGACATATAACAAGCAAGTTTAAGGTGTACAACATGATGATTTAATACATGTATATATTGCCAAATGATTACCACAATAAGGTTAGTTAACACCATCATTCCCTCACATAATTATCTTTTTGTGTGTGTGGTGAGAACATTTAAGATCCACTCTCAACAACTTTCAAGTGTGTAATACAGTACCGTTAATTATAGTCACCACACTGTACATTAGATCCTCAGAACTTATTCATCTTAGAGCTGGAAGTTTGTGCCCTTCTTAATCTTTATCCTCCCTGGACTATTTTCCAACCCCTGCGTGAAATTCTCTCCTTCCTTCCATCACATTCCTGAAACTTGAGGGTTTTTTTTTTTCTTTGTAATCTTTATTAAGATACAACCAAAACAACCGGGGGAACTTTTTAAAATTGCACACATCCAAACTCTAGTCCCAGAATTATGATTCAGTGGGTCAGGTGTGGGGTGCTTTGACCAAACAACCTAGGTTTTTAGGGTGCACGTTTCCCCTAATCTCTTCTCCCATCAATTGTTTTGTAAGCAGGGAAGAAATGGGAAATGGCTGTTGGTTAGGCTACCAAGTTCTGTTCAACATCACACAGTTAAATTTGGGTTTTATGCTACTGAGGAAAAAGGGTGGCCTTGCTATTAAAAGAGACAAAGGGGAACTTCTTTGCAAATAAGAAAATATCCACTCACCAGAAGGAAAAGAATGATAAATTAAGCTTTGTTAAAAGTAATAACTTCTATTTATCAAAAGACACCATTAAGAGAATGGAAAGGTAAGCCACAGAATGGGAAAATATATTTGTACCATGTATTATTGAAAAGAGGCTTGTATCTAGAATGTACAAAAAACTTACAAAGCAGTAAGAAAAACATGGACAACTCAATATTTATGAGGAATTCTGGAAATTGCCTGTGGGAGAGCCAGTTTTCAAACATTTACTGGCCCTAGAGGATGTGAAGCCATCTTACAAAAATGTTAGCCAAGTAAGAACTTTCTAACTCCCCATCTTGCCTTCCTACCTCACTCCTGTTCTCACCTCTCTCGCAGCTCGTTGCAGAGTTACAAAGAGCACGGAGCTTATAGGTCGGAGGTGAGTAAGAATAAGAGCGGTACACACAGGTGTGTACTTGCAGCAGGTGCCAGAAGGGAAAACTTTTAATTACCGACTTGAGGCTATTTTCACACAGCATTTTAGGGATATTTTCACTAGGTATATAATTCTGGCTTGGCAGCTATTTAGCTCAGCACATTAAAGGTATCATTACTTAATCTTTTGGCTTCAGTGATTGCTGCTAAGAATTCAGCAATCAGTCTAACTATTGCTTCTTTGACAGTCAGCTGTCTTAAGTTGCTGCTCTTAATAGCAGCAACTTAAGCTGCTCTTAATAGTTTCTCTTTGCCTTTGGTTTTCTTGGTTTCCCTATGATGTGACTATGCGTGGTTTTCTTTTAACAAGTCTCCTTGTGATTCACCAGGCTTCTTGAATTCGTAGGTTGAGGTCTAGAGCTGAAAGATTCCCAGCCATTATCTCATTAAATGTTGCTTCTGTCCCATTGTCTTTTACTTCTTTTAAAACTCTAATTAAACAAGTTAGACATTTTCATTCTGCTCTCTTTTCTTTTTCCATTGTTTTTTTTCTTTGTGCTTCATTCTGGGTGGTTTCTTTTGTCTTCGTGTACACTAATTCTTTCTTAACTGTATCTAATTTGTCCTTAAATTCATTCACTGATTTCATTTAGGTTACTCTATTTTTTACCATTAGAAATTCTATTTGGTTCTTTTTCAACTCTAATGTGTTACTTTTTTAAAATTCTGTACAGTTCTCTACTAAAATATTCAAGCTCCCCTTTTATTTACTTCACTTTGATAAGCATAGCTGCTTTACAATCTGTATCTGGAATCCTTGAGGATCTGTTTTTGTAGTCTGTTATATTTATTTTTCTTTGTTCATGGCATTTTTCATCTTGTATACCTGGTTCTTTTTTACTGTGTCCTGACAATTTTATTTTTAATTATTTGTAAAAATAATTTGAGGCCTACAGTGATGTTCTCTTTCTCCAAAGAGAATTTTCATTGCTTCTGACAGGCAGTTGGAGGCACCAACAATCCAAGATTACCCTAATCCAATTTCACAGCTTGACATTTTCTGGGCTGCACAGATGACTCAAAAGCAGACTGCAGTACAATTCACCCTTATTTCTAGTGTCCGTCCTTTTAGTCTCAACTCAAGGTGCAGGGCCCTTACTGTGGTGGGCCATGGACTCCAACTTTTGTCTTCCTAGCCCCAAAGGCAGTTAAGTCTCTCAACTCCCTGTTCTGTATTACTAAACATCCTCAGAACAAAATGGCACCACTTCCAGGCACATCTTTGTGGATTTTCATCTTCTCCAGGACCTTAGCCTAGGAATTTCTCACTATTTGTTAATTTGCTATTTCTAGAAAGATGATGTTATATCTTGTTCAGCATTCTGTCTTCAATGGAGGATTTGTCTAAATTACTTAACTCATCATTCCTGGAAGTAGAAGTGTACCCTCCACTTTTTCATCTCTTCCTACTTACCATCCTGTATCTTTTTGAGGAAGCATATACTGAGTGGAAACAATGAAAGCTGGGTTCCGGTATTACCTTCGTCATTCTTTGTATGGCTTAGAGCAAATTACCTAACGTTTGGCTCTCAAGTTTGTGGAAACAAATTAAAAATTAACCCTACCATCCATCTCTTATAAGGAAATCAAAGGAAAACATTAAAGGAAAAATATATCATGTAGTCCTGAAAAGAACTTTTGTGCGTCCTCCAAAATGGCTTAGTCTGTGCTGTATATATAGCAAATTGCAACCTTATAAACTAAATAAAAATTTTTTTGGTTACCTAATTATTCGATTTTACATCAAGATGTTAAATAAGATTAAACTTGACCATGTTTTATATATTAATCATAGGTGATATAGTCTTCTATTGGGCGTCTCTTCTCACTCAACATGACAAAAATAAGATTCACTTGCCATCATTTTTAAAATAAGAGATGCATACAAATATTAAGGTTTCAAATCTGTATGAATGTCAAAGATTATAAATTATGTTTCAGATAATTATGGCAAGTTTAAAACATAGCTAATATAAGATAGTATTGTTTAATGTGTTACCAGGAGAGATTAGTTATGCTGCAGACTTAAATACTCCAAACTTTTATTGGTTTAAACCTATTAACGTTTATTTTTCACTTACATGAAGTTAGCTGCAGGTACCGTGGCTCTTCTGACATCTCCCTTCTAGCACACCTGACATCCAGGCTATTCCCATCTTTTGGTTACACCATCTCGACATTTAGCTTCTACGGTTGTAGTGGCAGGAAAAGAGAGAGGCATCAAGAACTAACAAGTGCTCTTTTCTCTACACTTTGTCCAGAAGTGACACATGTCACTTCCACTCACATCTCATTTGTCATAACTAGTCACATAGACCCACTTAACTAGCAAGGGAGCTGGGAAATGCATGGGAGCACATGGATATTCAGTGGACTAATAAATTATAATAAATTCCATCACTTTAGATGTGATTGAACTTAAAATGAACTCCTTGAAATATTTCCAAGTAGTTGTTCCCAAAACAATAGGAAAATCATGGTGTGATTTCCAACATTTGAAGAAGCAAATCCTCTGCTGTCTACCCCCTGCAGTGGTTAATTTTTTAAGAGGTTCTGACAGCTTCAAAACATAAAACACAGCATGGAACTTTGTTTATTCTTGGATAGTTGCCTTATATTTAAAAGGCAGGAGTTGGATTAAATGATCTCTAATGTCACTTAATCCTTGAAATGATTGTTTAAACAACCAAAACCAGTTATTTTCTATTTCAACTTGGAATCATTTTTATTCAGAATTCTGATTTTCTTAACCAAAACCAATTATGCACTAGAAGTTCCAGTCCCTTGGAAAAGAACATTTGATAAGTGAACTAGCGATAAGGTAAATCTCATGCAACTGGTTTGTGTCACACAGGATTTCTCTATTAGGACCTTCATTTTTTTAATGAAGGCATTTTGTTAAGTAACATAAGTTAAAAAAATATGGAAACACCATTTCTCAGGTGCAATGGCAAGGGGTAAGACCTGTTTATTCAAAAAATTAACATGAGCTTATATCATTAAAGCTTTGCTCTTCATATATAACTTAGTATGCCTGAGTTTTAGCAGGAGAATTCTTTAGTAAGAAAATTTTGCTAAGTTTGTTAATAATGTTTCTTGTGTTCTGTTTATTGGTAAGATGTTGAGAGACTATTGGTAATAATCTCTAAACTTTTCATTGCAAAATCAGATCCTAGAGGGTCTAAACAGGTAGATGAAGCAGATACATGGGAGTTATGGAGACAGGATGGAGCTTGTTTAAAGTGGGGACCAGTACCAGCATATTGTTATGCAAGAATTTGGGTTCACAGTGTCAAGATCTTCCAATTTAGGAGTGAAGGAAAGAGAGCTGTTAAGAAGGGAAGGAGGATGCTGGTTTAGAATGGAAGAGGCAGGGATTGTTGGGAGAAGGGACAAAGAGATTAGCTTGATTTCTACACTTTCCTTCCCTCTCTCGGTCAAGCAACGTCCTCCTTATGTGAGATGTAAGAGGAAGGGAAACTAGGAAAGCAAAGGCTGTTGGATAGACAAAAGTAAAAATTAAAATGGTAACAAGGCTCTCTTAGAAGTCAAAGACCAAAAATAAAAGAGGCAAGGATTAATAACAATAGTAAGAGTAACAGTAGTAACTAACAGTTATTGAGAATTTACTATGTTCCAGGTCATATTTTAAGAGCTTTACATGTAATTATTTATTTAATCCTCATACCACTGTGTAGTAAAGAATTTGACCTCCAAAGAGAGGTCTGGCCTTTGTCCTAGCTCTGGGAGATAACCTCTACACTCTTGGAATTTTCCAAGTGGCAAAAGTGTCTCTGTTATTCATGGTGGGCCCTTTGGACCATACCTGACATTTATGCTAACAAGGTGACCCATCGTGGGCCCCTAGGTAGTTTATGCTAACAAGATGATTAAAGGTGGGGGCTGGCCAGGAAGAAAATAGGGGTGTCATATCACCATTTCTAATTTACCTTTTGGTTCTGGAGTTCTTAGCCAATACAATCATGTAAAATAAATAAACAAATAAGGATTGGAAAGACAGAAACAAAACTTCATTATCTGCAGATGATAAAACACTAGAATTAAAGAGAGTTTAGCAAGTTTGCAGGAAATCACATGAACATCAAAAAATCAATTGTATTTATATTCACCAGCAATAATAATTAGAAAATGTAAAGATACTCTTGTTCTAAGAATCGAAAACTAACAAGTTTCTGTTTTCAGGTAAAATGAAGTAAGCATACTTCCAGTCTCTCCCACTGAATGCAGCTATAAGATGGACAGAATTCATGAAGCAGTCCTCTGATGACTCTAAACATAAACAGGAAAAATTCTCAACATCACTAGCCATCAAGGAAATGCAAATAAAAATCACAATGAGACACCACTTCACACCCCCTCTGCTGGCAATAAAAAAGAGAGGCACTAATAAGTCTTGGTGAGGATGTGGAGAAATTAGAACACTTACACAACGCTGAGAGGAATGTAAGATGGTGTGGCCACATATTGAAGAGAAATCCAAGAGAACTGAAACCTGCCCCCACAAAAACTTGTACACAAATGTTCACAGCATCATTATTCATAATCGACAGAAGTGGGAACAACACAAATGTCCATCAGCTAGTGAATGGATAAACAAAATGTGATATATCTATACAATAGAATATTATTCAGCCATAAAAAGGAACGAAGAATGGATTCATGCTAGAACGTGGATGAACCTTGAAAATATTATTCTAAATGAAAAAGCCAGACAGAAAAGGCACATATTGTATGATTTCAAAATCTGTATTAGTCAGGGCTCTGCAGAGTAGGAACTGGCTCACACAACTGTGAGGCCTGGCAAGTTCAAAACTGTCCAGCAGGCTAGACATTCAGAGAAGAGCTGATGTTGTAGGCTTGAGTCCAAGGCAGAATTCTCTCTTCCTCCAGGGACTCAAGCTTTTTTTCCTAAGGTCTTCAACTGATTAAATGAGTGACTTCTAATGGGTATGGGCTTTCTTTCTGAGGTGATAAAAATATTCTGGAATTAGATAGTGATGATGGTTACACAATTCTGTGAATATATAAAAAGCCACGGAAATGTACACTTTAAAAGGTTGAATTTTATAGTGTGTGAATTATATCTCAGTAAAGGTGTTATTTAAAAAATTCTAGCGGAAGTTTTTATAAATATAGACAAGCCAATTCTAAAATTTATTGGAAAGACAAAGGAACTAAAATGACGAAACCAATGTTGAAAGAGAAGAATTTGAAGGAAATGCACTCTCCAATCTTAAGATTTGCTATAAAGCTACAGTAATCAAGAGAGCTGCCATGCATTCAGTCCTGATTCCTAAGATAAAGAGATTTTAATAAGGGGAAATATTTTTAATCTAAAAATTTTTGTCACTTATTTATTCCATTATTTATATATTCCCACTTCCAAAAAAAGGATATTAGTCACCTTACCAAAATAAATACAGTATTGAATGAATGAATGAATGAATAAAAGACAAGTGAAAATGTAAGATTAAAACAAAGTCCAAAAGTCACTTAAAAGTAATAAACAAACATACAAACCATAAGATCCTCTCCACCCTCTAGAATTACAAGTAGATTTAGCTAAGAACTTTCCTATAAGTCAGCCCCCAAAAAGAAAAGTCAGTTGCATGTCCACAGTATTCATGAGATAAAAGATAAAAGCAGATACTCAAGAGAGAATATTGATTCCTGATTTTGCAAATTGAGAGAAATTTCTCCCATTTAGGAAAACACAAGTGTGTGGGGACAGTAGGGTGTAAAATGTTGACAGCCTTGGAGCCAGCAGCTTCAGCAGTGACAAGAAGTAGTATTGCTGGCACAAACATCAACAATTTGACACTGGGAATCAGCAGCCTGGGGACAGAGATCAGTGAGAGTCAGCAGCCAGCAGGGGTGTGGCCTTTAGTTGGCCTTTGAAAAAAGACAGCAAGAACAGAAACTTCAAGGCAGCCAAGAGAACAAATTCACAGAACACTTGTGAGATACCACATAGATTCCGAGAACTCTTTACAAGGAACAGAGGTGGGGGGAAGAGATAGAGAAATATTGCTATGTGACTATTATTCAGGTCCTCAGACCACCTATGTCGGCAGTCCCCAACCTTTTTGGCACCAGGGACTGGTTTCGTGGAAGACAATCTTTCCATGCACGGGCTGGGGGGTAGTGGGGGGTGGGCAGGGGATGGTTCAGGTGGTAATGCGAGCAATGGGGAGTGATGGGGAGTGGCAGATGAAGCTTCCCTCGCTCACCTGCCACTCACCTCCTGCTGTGCGGCCCAGTTCCTAACAGGAGGCAGCCTGGTACCGGTCCACGGCCTGGGGGTTGGGGTCCCCTGACCTAAGTGATATGTTTATCTTTTCATTTCTTTTTTTCTTTTCTTTCTTTCTTTTATTTATTATTTTTGTCTGAGTTGGGTCTTAGTTGTGGCACATGGGATCTTCGTTGAGGCGTGTGGGATCTTTCATTGCAGCACGAGAGCTCTTCGTTGCGGAGCTCAGGCTTCTCTCTAGTTGTGGCGTGCAGGCTTTTCTCTTCTCTGGTTGTGGTGCGCAGGCTCCAGGGCACATGGGGTTTGTAGTTTGCGGCACGTGGGCTCTCGTTGAGACACGCAAGCTCAGTAGTTGTGGCACGTGGGCTTAGCTGCCCCACGGCATGTGGGATCTTAGATCTCTGACCAGGGATCAAACCTGCATCCCCTGCATTGTAATGCGGATTCTTTACCACTGGACCACCAGGGAAGTCCCCTGTTTTTCTTCTCATTTTTTGTTTTCATGAGACCAACCCATGTATCTGTTTAAAAAAATTAAATAGAACTGTGAGTTTACAGTAGAAAATAGCAGAAGTCTGCCCCTTTGAGCCTTAGTCCCAAATTCCCACTCCTCTTAAGCAATTTCTTTAAATTTTTTTGACTCTTTCTTCTGGTTTTATCTCCATTTATATAAATTATGTGCTTACATTGCCATTTCTTTTTTTTTTTTTTTTGTTAGCTATTACCTATTGACTTGCTGTTATGGTAAATGAAGATTTAGTTCTCTTAAGTCATCTCCCCCAAATATATTTGCTCACATATACTTCCTCATTCCCATTTACCAAATTAGTTACATTTGGCATTTTTGTTTAAATAAATGTTTATTATTTATATTATTATGATTAGTTTCTATTATTCACAGCTGTGATACTGTATACTATGATAACATTTCATACTTGAACAACTTTATGTTCTTCCTGGTATTGATAATTGCCTTGGGGTCTTTTGGTTACTTGTTTGCTTATTTCCCAAGTCAAAATCACTAATTCAACTCCAAACTATCCAATAGAACTAAAAATCATTTCTGAATACATTAATTTATTTATTTTTGGCCATGTGGCTTGTGGGATCTTAGTTCCCTGACAAGGGATCGAACCCATGCCCCCTGAAGTGGAAGCACAGAGTGTTAACCACTGGACCACCAGGGAAGTCCCCTGAATACATTAAAATACATCAGATAATCTACAAGTAGTTTTCTCCCTGCAAGTATCCCTCTTGGAGCCCTCTGCCTTCATTCTCTTAACTGTACTGGTCACTCACTAGGCCTACTGCCCAGCTGTCATCCTGAAACTTCCCATCACTAAAATCCTGGGAATTCTTTTCCCCTTGCTTATATGTCACATCTTCTGTTTCCTGGATCCAGTGTCTTTCTCTTTCTTGGCTTCTTCCTTTTTCACATCATTCAGTGTTCCTGAATAAAAGTGCCATTATTTTACCCTTCTTATCAGAGTGATAATATGCCTAGGTATAGAATTTTAGATTGGAAATCATTTTTCTTCAGAATTTTAAAGTACTGCTTCATTTTTTTCTCCAGACTAATCCAATGTTCTTGTTTTCTTTTGTTTGTTTTCTGAGTCCTGAATTGCTTCTCCTTTCTTTGAATTTTTGCTATGGCTTGTTTGTTTGTGCATTTATTTTTGGTTCTCTTTGTCTCTCTTAAGTCTTTTTCAAATACCTAGTACACTTTTGTTGTCCATTCATATTTTTAAATAAGGCACTAAAACATTGATTGAAAGATTTGAATATCCTGTATGGGATTCTCCATACTTCCTGGACTTGAGTGTTTCCTTTTTCATGTTAGGGAAGTTTTCAGCTATAATATCTTCAAATATTTTCTCAGGTGCTTTCTCTTTCTCTTCTCCTTCTGGGACCCCTATAATGAGAATGTTGGTGCATTTAATATTGTCCCAGAGGTAGCTGAGATTGTCCTCATTTCTTTTCATTATTTTTTCTTTATTCTGTTCTGTGCCAGTGATTTCCAACACTCTGTCTTCCAGCTCACTTATTCGTTCTTCTGCCTCAGTTATTTTGCTATTGATTCCCTCTAGTGTATTTTTCATTTCAGTAATTGTATTGTTCATCTCTGTTTGTTTGTTCTTTAAATCTTCTAGCTCTTTGTTAAACATTTCTTGTATCTTCTCAGTCTGTGCCTCCACTCTTTTTCTGAGATTTTGGATCATCTTTACTATCATTACTCTGAATTCTTTTTCAGGTATGTTGCCTATCTCCTCATTTAGTTGTTCTTGTGGGTTTTTATCTTGTTCCTTCGTTTGCAATATATTTCTCTGTCATCTCATTTAGTCTAACTTTCTGTGTTTGTGGCCTCCTTTCCACAGGCTGCAGGATTGCAGTTCCTCTTGTTTCTGGTGTCGGCTCCCTGGTGGGTGAGGTTGGTCCAGGGGCTTGTGTAGGCTTCCTGGTGGGAGGGACTGGTGCCTGCCCTCTTGTGGGTAGAGCTGGGTCTTGCAAAATGGATGGACCTAGAGATTATCATACTAAATGAAGTAAGTCAGAAAGAGAAAGACATATACCATACAATATCACTTGTATGTGAAATCTAAAATATGACACAAATGAACTTATCTATGAAACAGAAACAGACTCACAGACATAGAGGAACAGATCTGTGGTTGCCAAGGGGAGAGGGGATGGGGGAGGGATGGATTGGGAATTTGGGATTAGCAGATGAAAACTACTATATAGAGAATGGATAAACAACAAGGTCCTACTGTATAGCACATGGAACTATATTCAATATCCTGTGATAAACCATAATGGATAAGAACACGGAACAGATCTGTGGTTGCCAAGGGGAGAGGGGATGGGGGAGGGATGGATTGGGAATTTGGGATTAGCAGATGAAAACTACTATATAGAGAATGGATAAACAACAAGGTCCTACTGTATAGCACATGGAACTATATTCAATATCCTGTGATAAACCATAATGGATAAGAATACGGAACAGAATGTATATATATGTATAACTGAATCACTCTGCTATACAGTAGAAATTAACACAACATTGTAAATCAGCCATACTTTAACAAAATAAATTTTTAAAATATAAGTTAATTTTAAAAAAAAGATTTGAGTAAGTGTGCCAGACTTTTGCCTGGTGACCTTCACTGTGGAATGACTGAGCATGCATTTTAAAATTTTCTTTAGAGCTATTCACTTTCTCCAGGGAAAAAAACCTTGAACCTTCTGATTGGTGGGTACCTGGGGACAGAGCTATCGGCCTTCTGGCTTTTAGCTTTTTTTTGGCGTTGAGAAACTCAAGAGACTGAGTGGAGGCTCACCCTTCACCATATGGACTTTATCACTCTTTATAGTATGGTGCTTCTGCTTTGCCTACCACTGTGCTTGTCCCTGAGTTGGGACCTGTCCTCTCAATTTAACCATAGATTAAGGTCTCCAGTCTTCTGCTTTGGGTACTGGAGAGAAATTAGTATATCAAAGAAAATAGAGTCAGATACTTCTGCATAGGAAAAGATAGTGGGAAAAGGATATTTAACAGTTAAATACAGCAGATTGAACATATGGCACTTATTTCTGTTGCTTCTAGAAACTCTGCTAAAATGAGATTAAATTCTTGAAATGAATAAACACAGTAAAGGGAGAACATGAACAGTGATGAAGCTGTCAGAGTTCTGGCAGAAAACAGACTGGCACACTCAAAGGAGAACTGAATAGAATTTAATAAGGAAACTATTTACAGAGGTGTGGGCAGGATTAAAAGAACCAGTAAGGGATGGTGAAGTACATGGGGGCTATCTCCACCCCTAGGTCTGAAGGGGCAAGTGGAAAGTGGATTTTTTTATGTTAGATTACAAATTAAGTCTCAATAGATTTAAAAAGATTGATATCATACAAAGTATCTTTTCTAACTATAATAGGATTATCAAAAATAAAACTGGAAAATTCACAAATTTGTGGCAATTAAATAATACACTCTTAAGCCACCAAGATATCAAAGAAGAAATCACAAGGGAAATTAGAAAATACTTAGAAAAGAATGACAATAAAATCACAACATACCAAAACTTACAGGATGTAGTGAAAGCACTGCTAAAGGAGAAAAAAAACAAGACCTCAAATCAGTAACCTAACTTTACAATTTAAGGAACTAGAAAAAGAAGAACTAAATATTAAGCTAGCAGAAGAAAGGAAATAATGAAGATTTAGAGCAAAGATAAATGAAGAATAGAAAAATAGAGAAAATTAATGAAAATAAAAGTTCGTCCTTTCAAAACTCAACAAAATTGGCAAACCATTAGCTAATGGACTAGGAAAAAAAGAAGACTGAAATGACTAAAATCTGAAATGAAAATGGGAATATCACCAATTCTACAGAAATAAAAAGGATTATAAGAGAACACTATGAGCAACTGTATGCCAACAATTTGGATAACCTAAATGATATGGACAAATTCCTACAAACACAAATCAACCAAGACTAAATCACAATGAAATAGAAAATCTGAATAGACCTATAGTAAAGATGGTGAATTAGTAATCAAATATCTGACAAAGAAAAGCCCTAGACCTGATGGCTTCATTGGTGAATTCTACCAAACATTTAAGGAAAAATTAATACCAATACTTCTCAAACTTTTCCAAAAAACTGAAGATGAAGGAAAACTTCCTAACTCATTCTATGAGGTCAGCATTACCCAGATACCAAAGCCAGACAAAGACACTGCAAGAAAATAAAACTACAGACCAATATCCCTTATGAACAAATATTCTCAACAAAATACTAGCAAACCAAATTCAGCAAAATATCAAAAGGATTATACACCATGACTAAGTGGAATTTATTCCTGCAATGCAAAGCTGTTTCAACATATGAACATCAATCAGTATAATATACCATATTAACAGAATGAAGAAGAAAAGTCACATAAGCATCTCAATTGATGCAGAAAAAGCACTTGACAAAATTCAATACCCCTTCATGATAAAAACACTCAACGAACTAGGAATAAAAGGAAATTAACTTCACATAATAAAAACCACATATGAAAACACATAGTGAATATCATACTTAACGGTGAAAGACTGAAAGCTTTTCCTTTAAGACCAGGAAAAAGACAAAGACAACTGCTTTTGCCACTTCTGTTCAACATAGTACTGGAAGTTCTAGCCAGAGGAATTAGGCAAGAAGAAATAAAAGGCACCCATACTGGAAAGGAAGAAGTAAAATTATCTCTTTGCAGATGATATGATCTTATATGTAGAAACCCTAAAGACTCCATAAAGAAACTGTTAATAATTAATAAACAAATTCAACAAAGTAGCAGGATACAATGTCAACACACAAAAATTGGTTGCATTTCTATACACTAACAATGAACAATCTGAAAAAAAAAAACCCACAAACAATCCCATTTACAATAGCATCAAAAAGAATAAAATACTTAGAAACTAACTTAACCAAGGAGGTGAAAGACTTGTACAATGAACACCACAAAACATTACTGCAAGAAATTAAAGACGTAAATAAATGGAAATAACCTATGTTCATGGATTGGAAGACTTAATATTGTTAAAATGTCAATATTACCCAAAGTGATCTATAGATTCAGTGCCATCCCTATCAAAATCCCAATGACATTTTTTTCTGCAAAATAAAAAACCCATCCTACATTTCAGGCTTTATAGTTCTCTTTCCAACCATCAATTCAGAAAAGAAACTGGATCATGTTACAAATACTTTTCTGTATTCTGCTCTTCTCACTTAATAGATCATAAACATCTCTCCCTATCAGTGGATGGACATTTATGTGATCATTATAAATAAAAATATTATTGTTAAAAAACCCATCCTAGGGGGCTTCCCTGGTGGTGCAGTGATTGAGAATCTGCCTGCCAATGCAGGGGACACGGGTTCGAGCCCTGGTCTGGGAAGATCCCACATGCCACAGAGCAACTGGGCCCGTGAGCCACAACTACTGAGCCTGCGCGTCTGGAGCCTGTGCTCTGCAACAAGAGAGGCCACGACAGTGAGAGGCCCGCGCACCGCGATGAAGAGTGGCCCCCACTCGCCACAACTAGAGAAAGCCCTCGCACAGAAACGAAGACCCAACGCAGCCAAAAATAAATAAATAAATAAATAAATTTATTTAAAAAAAACCAAAACCCATCCTCAAACTCATTTGGAATCTCAAAGGACCCTACATAACCAAAGAAATCTTGAAAAAGAATAAAGCTGAAAGATTCACAACTTCATGATTTTGAAACATACTACAAAGCTACAGTAATCAAAATAATGTGGTACTGCATAAAGACCAATGGAATTGAATAGAGAGCCCAGAAATAATCCTCACTTACAAGATCAAGTGATTTTTGACAAGGGTGCCAAGACCATTCAATGGGGAAAGACAGTCTTTTCAACAAATTGTGCTGGGAATAACCAGACACCCACATGCAAAAGAACGAAGTTGAAATTGTACTTAACACCATATACAAAAATTAACTCAAAATGAGTGAAAGACATAAATGTAAGACGTCAGACTATAAAGCTCTTAGAAGGGAACAGGCAAAAGCTTCACAATATTGAATTTGGCAGTGATTTATTGGCTATGACACCAAAGGCAACAAAATAAAAAACAGACAAATTGGATTTTATGAAAATTTTAAAATGTTGTGTATCAAAAGACAATATCAACACAGTTAAAAGGCAACCCACAGAATGAGGGAAAATATTTGCAAAACTACATCTGATAAGGGATTAATATCCAGAATATATACAGAACTCCTATAACTCAACGATGACAAAAGCAAAAACCTCAATTCAATAATGGGCACAGGCCTTGCATAGACATTTCTCCAAAGAACATACAAACGGCCAAAGCACATGAAAAGATGCTCAACATCACTAATCATTAGGGAAATGCAAATGAAAACTACAATGAGATATCACCTCACATCCATTAGGATGGTAACTATCAAAAAAAGAGAAAATGACAAGTGTTGGCAAGAATGTGGAGAAACTGGCACTCCTTTACATTGCTGGTGGGAGTGTAAAATGGTGCGGTCATTGTGAAAAACAGTTTGCTGGTCCTCAAAAGGTTGTATGACCCTGTAGTTCTACTTTTGGCTATATACTCAAAAGAACTGAAAACAGGGACTCAAACAGATTCTAGTATGCCAGTGTTCATTGCAGCATTATTCACAATAGCCACAAGGTGGAAACAACCTAAATATCCATCAATAGATGAAAGGATAAACAAATTGTGATATATATATATACATATATATATATATATATATATATATACGAATATTATTTAACCATGAAAATGAATGGCGTTCTGATACATGCTACAACATGAAAGAACCTTGAAAACATTTTGCTACGTAAAATAAGCCAGCCACAAAAGGAAAAATGCTGAATGATTCCACTTATATGAAATACCTAGAATAAGCAAATTCAGAGACAGAAAGTAGATTAGAAATTACCAGGGTCTGGGGGAATGGGGAGGAAAATGAGTTATTGCATAATGGGTACAGATTTTTTGTTCGAGGTAATGAAAAAGTTTTGAAAATAGATTGTGGTGGTGATTGCACAACACTGAGAATGTAATTAATGCCACTGAATTGTACTTTAAAATGGTTAAAATGGCAAATATTATGTTGTGTATATTTTACCATGATAAAAGTAAAACCTATGTAAAATAGAGAAAAGGGTGAAATTATGGTCTCTGTGCCATTATTTATTATCCCAAGTCTACTGCTTTTCTCCAGATTAACATTAAACATTTGATTAGAACTATAATTTATAAGGTTTACATAGGAGTTGGTTGTAAAATATTCTGGCAATACTATACTTGTTTGGGAAACTCTGGCATACAAGGTAGAGTTTCTAAAATATAGTCTGAGGATCACCGGCATCAGAGTTACCTTAGGATACTTGGTAAAATGCAGGTTCCTGGCTCCAACCAAGATCTACCAAACCAGAGTTTTTAGAGTGAAACTTATGAATTTGCATTTTAACTATCCTTCTAAAGAGAAACTATGGTTAGATTTTAAGAAATCATATTTATGCACAGTTAGTTAGGCTTCCTAAATTTGGTGAGAAGGCCTGTTCCTGATAGCTCCCTGGAACACTTGAGACTTGGACTGAATTAACCCAAGTTTGCCACAGCTGAAGGAGTGAATAAGACTCCTTTATCTAGACTGAACAGAATAAGATTTAAAAAGGGAAGAGGAAAGCATTTTCTACATATTTGAGAATTTAAATTCAAGAGATTGAATAAGGGAAGGGTGTTTGCTGTGTTCTGTTTTCAGGGTAAAAAACTGGCATGCAATATTATTATATTGTGCTCATTGTATATGTAACCCTGAGGAGTCTGATTACAGCATCATACAGCATAATTTTATTTTTTTTCATAATTTTAAAAAAATTTATTTATTTTATTTATTTATTTTTGGGTGCATTGGGTCTTCATTGCTGCGCGCAGGCTTTCTCTAGTTGCAGTGAGTGGGGGCTACTCTTCGTTGCAGTGCGCGGGCTTCTCATTGCAGTGGCTTCTCTTGTTGCGGAGCACAGGGTCTAGGTGCACGGGCTTCAGTAGTTGTGGCATGTGGGCTCAGTAGTTGTGGCTCGTGGGTTCTAGAGTGCAGGTAGTTGTGGCGCATGGGCTTAGTTGCTCCGCGGCATGTGGGATCTTCCCAGACCAGGGCTCCAACCCATGCCCCCTGCACTGGCAGGTGGATTCCTAACCACTGCGCCACCAGGGAAGCCCCAGCATAATTTTAAATGAGACATAGAATAGAGGAATGCCTTCTCAAGTAGTGTATAGCAATGATTTTCAAACCTCAGTGTGCATAAGAATTGCCTCACCTTCCCTGCCCTCCTCCCCAACACCCAGCCCCAGAAATTCTGATTCAGAAGGTTTGGGGTGGGACACAGAAGTCTTCATTTTTAAAAAACACTCTAGGATATTCTTATGCAGCTGGTCCATACTTGGAAAAACACTTGGGTTGCACTTGATATGTCCTGAACTAGCTCTCTGGCTCCCTGGGTAGAACATCAAAGGAACACTTGTAAAAGGACTGAACTACCCATTTCATGAGTTCCAAGTGGAGAACTAGCAAGGACTGAAGAATCAGCTACATGCAGGTGCAGACAGGACATTTCTGATACTCTGCTAACTCCTTGGAGAGGGAAAGCAACACCCTAGGTTTCCTGACTTTAACAGTAAACAACAGAGGCAACAAGAAACCCACCCCCAACACCCACCACACACACACACACACACACAAATCTGCCAGTCACTGTTGGATGCACACTTCACCCGTTAGGGGGAGCCCAAGGATTTCCACACACAAGCTCCATTCCCTGGGGGAGGAAATCTGATACAGGTCAAGGACGTTTGGGGGCTTTATTACTAAGGGTGGAGCAAAGAATGTAAGGATCTAAAAGATTAAAAGCACTTGCTTACATGTGGAATGTCCTTTCCTCCTGGCTCCTATTTAAATCTTTGCATCTTAAAAAGTGGTGCTCTGGGACTTCCCTGGTGGCGCAGTGGCTGAGAATCCACCTGCCAATGCAGGGGACACAGGTTCGATCCCTGGTCAGGGAAGATCCCACATGCCGCGGAGCAACTAAGCCCGTGAGCCACAACTACTGAGCCTGCTCTCTAGAGCCCACGAGCCACAACTACTGACCCCACGTGCCACAACTACTGAAGCCCACGTGCCTAGAACCTGTGCTCTACAACAAGAGAAGCCACCACAATGAGAAGCCCGCACACCGCAACAAAGAGTAGCCCCCGCTTGCCACAACTAGAGAAAGCCCGCGTGCAGCAACAAAGACCCAACGCAGCCAAAAATAAATTAGTTAACTTAAAAAAAAAAAAAAGTGGTGCTCTGAGGTAGCCTTGGCTGGATTTGCCAGGATTGTTAAAGAAAAAATTATTCTAACAATACTGTATTGTATACTTCAAAGTGCTAAGAGAATACATCTCAAAAGTTCTCAGCACACCCCTCCCCAAAAAGTATTAGTACTATCTGAGATTAACCTTATTGTGGTAATCATTTCACAATGTATTCGTGTATCAAATCATTATGTTGTACACCTTAAATCTACACAATGGTATATGTCATATATATCTCAATAAAGCTGGAAAAAGAAGAAAAAGTTATTCTGACACTTGTTTAAATGGTAAGGAAGACTTTATTCAAGACTTTGCAGTAGGTGTCAAGACTATCCCAACGGGGAGAGAGATCAGTCTCAACTCTGAATATAATAACAAATGGGGATTTACAGCCAAGGAGCAGAGAGGGGAGGTCAGTGGATAGAAAATTCAGTGGATGGAAAATTATTAAGAGGAGAAATCAAGGGTCAGGGTCTTGCTAAACCAACTTAGTAGGATTCTTACTGAAGGCTAGCCAAGGACTTAGACAGCAAAAGTACAGGTGAAGAACTTGATCAGATATTGAGAGTTATCAGATATCAAGGGTGAGAGAGTCTCTCTAAACTGACTTGGCAGGATTCTTGCTAAAACTGGGCTACGCAGGCCTGGGCTTGTTGGGGAGGCCAAGTTGGAAGCCTAGTTGAGAAGAGGTTCTCAGAGGAGCCTCAGCTTTGGTCAAGGAGAGTCTTTGTCAGGGTTTATGGAGCAGGGGCTCTTTTTCTCTTCGTTTCCTTTTCCATTCTTTTTTTCACTCTTCCTAGGATAAGATCAAGTGTGGCCCTGAGGTCAAAGGACCTGAGAGGCCTGCTTTTTACCCAGGCCTTGTTCTTGAAGTCCTGCCTGGCTTAGCAGAAGATTAGACTGGAAATTAGGCCAAATTCCCAGCCTGCAAAAAAAAAATAATGTCCTTATCCTCCATTCATATATTTTTCTCAGCAATCTAGTGGGGGTGTCCATCTAGGTGGCTGGTGAGTATTTGGAGATAAGAATCCAAAAATCTTTTACACACACAACTAATCTTGATGATATATATATAACTGAATATAAATACACACACACACACATACATTTTGACTTAGAAAGAATGTATCTAAATATTAAAGCCTCTTTATTTTTCCAGACCCAAAACTAGATTGAATAATATTGCTAAATTTAATCTAAGACTCCCTAGAATGTGTCATAAAAAAACAAAAATTGAACAGAGTAATCCAATCATCTAGACAGTCCTGTGTGTGCTTTCTCACTCAGTGTACAGGGAGAAAAGGCCTAGGATATGCCAGAGTGGGCCATGCTTGTTATCTCACTACTTCAAATAAACTTACGAAGAAGAATGTATGCCCCCTTTAAAGATGAGAAAAAGATTTAGAAAGGCTAAATAACTTGTCCAAGGTAAACTGCTGGAAAGGTAGAACGAGGACTATAATTGAAATCTGAGTTTAGAATCTTATTAAAAATTATTATTTTTTACTATAATTTAAAAGTAGTATTTTTTTTAAAGTTTTTTTTTTTATGCAGACCATTTTTTTTAAAGTCTTTACTGAATTTGTTACAATATTGCTTCTGTTTTATGTTTTGGATTTTTGGCCATGAGGCATGTGGGATCTTAGCTCCCGACCAGGGATTGAACCTACACCCCCTGTATTGGAAGGCAAAGTCTTAACGACTGGACCACCAGGGAAGGCCCTAAAAGGTAGTATATTTTAGATACAGGCACCCTATGTTCATAGCAGCACTATTTACAATAGCCAGACATGGAAACAACCTAAATGTCCATCGACAGATGAATGGATAAAGAAAATGTGGTATATATATATATATAATGGAATATTACTCAGCCATTAAAAAGAATGAAATAATGCCATTTGCAGCAACATGGATGGACCTAGAGATTATCATATTAAGCGAAGTAAGTCAGAAAGAGAAAGATAAATACCAAATGGTATCACTTATATGTGGAATCTAAAATATGACACAAGTGAACATATCTACAAAACTGCAGACTCACAGACATAGAGAACAGATTTGTGGTTGCCAAGGGGAAGGGGGTGGGGGAGGGAAGGATTGGGACTTTGCGATTAGCAGATGCAAACTATTATATATAGGATGGATAACAACAAGGTCCTAACTGTATAGCACATGAAACTATATTCAGTATCCTGTGATAAACCATAATGGAAAAGAATATGAAAAAGAATATATATATGTATAACTGAGTCACTTGCCGTATGGCAGAATTAACACAACACTGTAAATCAACTATACTTCAATAAAATTTAAAATAAAAGTAGTATATTTTAAACTGAAATGAGATCATAACACATGCTTTGTAACCAATTTATCCAAAGGATAAGTCTTGAATGTCCTCCTACTTTATAGCCTTCAAATTCACTGTTTTGTTTCATTTTTCATAAAACTTTTATACTTCTGGGAAAAGATGGCAGATTGAGAAGACATGGTTGATTCCTTTCCTTCCCCTTTCCCTCCCCCCAAAAAAATGACGAAAGAAATGTAAAGTAAGGAATAATCTGTGTCAGCATTGAGACAGAGAAGAGAAGCATCCAAATATCAGATATTTTGAGGAACTTTACTAGATTTATGGCAGATGGTATTAGATTAAAGAATACTCAGGTAGGTTTGCCAGATTTAGCAAATGAAAATACAGGTTGCCCAATTTAATGTGAATTTCAGATAACAATATATAATAAATTTTTTAGTAGAAAAATTATTTATACTATGTTCAGGCAATATTCGTTGTTTACCTAACACTCGAATTTAACTGGCATCCTGTATTTTGTCTGTGATTATACTCAGAGCCCATTCACAGCTTCCTCTGAAGGAACTTCAAGACAGGAAGGAGGAAGGGAAGAAAGAGGAGTAGGGAGTGAGGAAGGGAAAAAGGAAGGAGGGATGGAGCAACGGAAGGGGATGCTAGATTTAGATTTGGAGGGATAAGGGCTGGGATTGAGGAGCCTGGTGAGAGGCTGACTGGAAAAGCTGCATCTGGGGTTCCATTAGTTTTTAGGAGCCTGTGGGTTGTAGTGGCCCTAAGCTCCAGGGCTGTCAAGGGATACTAAGTTTGTAGAAAGCCTAAGGTAGGAAAATGGGCCCTCTCACACTGCTAGTGACTGAATAATTTAAAGCAGTTTTTCTAGAGGACAATTTGGCTATACTTCTAAAGCTTTAAACATACATACACTTAACCTTATCATATCACTTCCAGGAATTTATTCTAAAGAAATAATGTGTTCTTTAGTGTGTTGTTTATAATACAAAGAAATGGGCAGAACTTAAATGATAAACAATAGGAGAATGTTCAAGTTATGGTATCATCCATATAGTAGGATATACTATGCAGTCATTAAAAATGATTCCATAGACATTTATTGACAGGAAGATTTTTCACCATATAGTTTAATTAAAAAAAAAAGGCAAGCTACAAAACTGTATTATGGTAAGATACCATTTTTGTAAGAATATAGATATTTAAACATATATGTAGCTTTATGCATAAAAAATGTCTGAAAGGGTATACACCAAAATGTTAACAATGGTTTTCTCCAAGTAACTGAATTTGGGATGGTTAGTTTTTTTTCTTTTCACTTATATCTATTTCATATATTCTTTCTTCAAAATGTATATTACCAAGGTAAATTTTTTAAAGTTTTAAAAAAATTTCTGATTGGTGAGTTATACTTTTGAGTAATTATAAAATGAGATTGCAATTATAAAATAGCTTTAACATTAAGGAAGGCATCTCGTTCAGATAAATGAACACAGTTTCTACTGGGTGCCAGGCCCTGTGCCTACAAGCTGGGGATAGAGATGAGTTGGACACATTCTCTCCGGCCCTCACAAGAGTCCTAAAGGCCATACTCTTTGGTGAGGTTCCTTGGCTCTCAGTCTTTGCTGGCTTCAAAGCCCATTTGTCAGCCCATTCAGGATCATCCCGCACGTTAGCAAATTTACAGAGGTTGAATGAACAAACTCGGATAATGTATTAATTGTGCTGAGAATTATCACAGTCACATGGGCCAGAATAGTATTCTAAGCATGACCAGCACATTTTTTTTCCCTGTGGGGTGAACTACATAGGGAATCAAATTATGATTAGAATGTTGTTTACTTAGACTGGAATCATACCAGGGGCAAGTAGTAACTTAAGTTTAATGCGACCTGGCATTAGTACTCTTCTCCTCAATAAACATGGCCTTTCTGATGAAACCATAACTACCACAAGTGTGAGATTTTCTCTTCCCAGGACAGTAGTAATTGGATGGATACTGCCAAAATTCATCTCAGATGCTCTTTTATAAAACTCTCTCCAGACTAACAAATCTCCATTTCCTTCCAATTATGCCCTCAGGATATACTGTCATAATTTGCTCAGATCTGGAGCCATTCCATTTCTTTAAAGTAATTTTCGTCTATTTTCTTCTCTGCAATTTTGTTTTTATGTAGTTTAACTCTGAAGATTATCTTATTTTCTTAATTTCCCTTTCTTAAAAAGGCGTCTTATTTATACACTGACATACAACAAATTTTCAATAGTAAATGTATTTTTTTAATTAGTAAAAAATATTCCAAATCTAAAGGGGAAATAATGGAAAGGGTTTTTGGTGAAGAAGTGAGGAACCATCACACAAGGCCTTCTACAACTGCTCACTTGCTCTTCAACCAGTACCACCCTGGGGTAAAATTTTTATGCTCAGATATGAAACTGAGCCTCTAACACATGAGGCAGAAGACACCGGGCCCAGCTCTCTCTCTTGAAGTGGTCATAGAGGAGTTGCCCCTTGGTGTAGCTTCCTTGGTTGCCAACTTAGCTATCCAAATTTTCTGTAATTGGAACCAAAGTCCACACAATCTACTTAACATTCTACGAACATGGTCTACCTACTGTGAATCATCCAAAAGGCAAACTAAGCACATTCTTAGGGTGCTAGCAATGCTTGTGCGTGCACACACACACACAACTATTTGGAAATACTTCAATATTTGAGAGGTTTTTTTAAGAGGCATTCAAATAGTCATCATGCAAAATTACAAAACAAACAAATCATAGAACTTATTGGATTTCCTGATGTTTACTTTAAGGTTTAGTATATTTTGGTGTCTGTGTTGTTGTTGTTGTTGTTTTAATTTCACACATTAGTTTAGGGCCTCTAAACTCTTAATCCAACCTTGGTGATATTAATTCTAGTGTAAGCGTTTTTAGAACTTTTAACATTAAAACCACCAGACATTCACATTCATCAGGCAATTACATATATGTATTCTAAATTTCAACATGCTTCAGCCACTGGAACACTCTTGACTCCTTCTAAGAAGCCATAAAAAGTTTTTCATATCTCACTTTCATCATACACCAAAATAGCTCTTAAAGTTAATTTTACTTATAGTTAGGGTTTTGTGCCCAAAACCCAACACCTAACTATTAATCATTATTTTCTAAGTATTGAGAGTACAGTATAAAGTATCAAACTACATGTCAAAACCTGGTCCCTGCCCCAAGGCTTATGACACAGATTACAAAAACAAATCAATTCAGACTATACACTGCATCAAATTAAAAGCAAGGCTAAACTTGAAAGACACAAACTTCAGGAAACTTTTTTTTATAAATCCCTAAGAAGTTACCAAAATTCTAACCAGAATTATTTGCTGGTTTGAAGGTAGAATTTTGTATTTTTGTTTTAATCTTCTAACAATGCCACTGTTCCAGGGAAGAACATTTAACTTAAGAAGAGAACACTAGGGCTGTAATATAATTTCAGTTACTCTCTCTTGTTGTCCCAAACGAAAAATATCAAACAGCAACATAAAACCCTTTGATATTACCTAGATTCTCCTCAATCATCTCAGTGAACTAAAATATATCAAGCTGTTGTAAGAAGAGCCCCAAAGATAGCAGAATACTGCAAAGAGATTTTAACATTTATTTTTATTTCATTATAAAAACCAGCCATCAGTACCAATATGTCTGCCTGACAAAAATATTGCAGGAGACATCTTTTGTGGTATCTGTCTATTCCTATTGCTCCTCCTTTCCCCTTGGTCTCCAGACACTACAACCCCAAAATCACAAGAGTGGAGCTGAGTCAGACTTGTTTATACAGCTTGATCCCACCCCCTTGACCACAGCTGACTGGGCCAGGAGTGGGCACCTGACCCAAGCTGGACCAATCAGAGTCTCATCCCAAGAAATCTGAAATTAGAACTGATCAATTCAACCTTTCCTTAGGTGACTAGATCTAGAACATCGAGGTGGGGGTGGGGTGGGGTGGGGATGAGGTGAGGGCATCTTCCACCTTGTGAGGAGAACTGGAAAAGGATAGGAAGTCAGTCTACAGAGAGAAAATGAAGCACAAGTGCAGAGATGAGAGAGAGAGGGTGCCTATTCAGCATTCAACACTGTACCCTCCTATAACCTTATACAGAATATATACTTTTTTTTTTTTTTTTTTGCTTGAGCCCCTTGAGTTGACTCCTGTTATTTCCAACCAAACATGTTAACTCAACCTGGTCACTCTGACATGGAACTGAGAGTTTTATGTTTCCTTATACAAAGACATAAGAAAAGCATTTGCCTAAATTATTAGGGTGGGACTAAGTCCCTTTGAAACACATGGAAAAAATCTCACCACGGTGAACCTATAGGTAAAGAAGCTTCGTTCAGTAGACTTCATCAAAGGAGCTATTCTCTGTAAGAATTTGATAAATATCCTTGCCCTGCATAACATTATTTTCAATGTATCAAAAGCCTTAGAAAACACTGAACTTACATTTGTAAAAACAAAGATTTTTATTATGTTTTAAGAGTTCTACTGCATAGAGTAGTACTATACAATGAAAACAAACTGGGCCTCTCCTAGGTTACCACCAGCAGCTTGTGTTCAAACAGGTCATACAAAGTAGTAAAAGATAACTTCTACAAAGTAGTACTATTAGTACATATATCTTAGAAAAAAGTTTTAAAAATAAAACTTGGAAAAGAACCACCTGACTATTTTGATCAGGTAGGACAATCTTAGAAACCTCCTCAAGGACTCCTGAGAATTACTCAACAATAATTACCTTGCTGAAATGTAGATGACATTATTCTGTTATAACTTATTTTTTCAGCATCCAGTGACATTTATTGAACATCTAATATGAGCAGGCACCATGTTATCTTGTTTACTGCTATATCCTCTTCGCTTAGCACAGTCTTGGCATATAAAAGGCACACACTAAATATTTCTAGATAAGCAAGAATATTGAAAGATAAATAAGAATCAATCCATGTTATCTGGTAAGTAGAGAATAAAATAATCTGTCCAATGAGACAATGACTAAATGATGATTTTAAAACAGCCCTCTTTTGTATATATTATATAAAGAATTCATATGAATTGGTAAAATAGGAATACCATAATATATAAATGGACAGAGAATGTGAATAGTTTATAGGAGAAAAAAATTAACTTTATTAATAAAAAGTAACAAAAATGTTGATCATCAGGACTGATCTAAGAAAAACAAGTTGAAAGATTACTTTGCCTAGTAATTAAAAAGTTTAAATGTAGATGAAATATACTTTTGATGAGGGTGTAATGAAACTGGTATATTCCTATGCTGCTATGGCAGATTAAATAAATATATTTTTATAGAAACTATCAATAATTATTTTGCTGCAGAAAAGTTCTGAGAATTAATTCTAAGGATGGATACCAAAACAAGAAAAAATGATATCTATGAAAATGTTTACTGTGAAATGTTTTTTATATGTTTAGGTGTTTAGAAGTTACATGTTGGGACTTCCCTGGCGGTACAGTGGATAAGACTCTGTGCTCCCAATGCAGGGGGCCCAGGTTCGATCCCTGGTCAGGGAACTAGATCCCACATGCATACTGCAACTAAGAGTTCACATGCCACAACTAAGGAGACCACGAGCCACAACTAAGGAGCCTGCCTGCTGCAACTAAGACCCAATGCAACCAAATAAATAAATAAATACTTTTTTAAAAAAGAGATTCCACGTTATTTATAATAATAAAAAATTAAAATCAGCCAATAGCAGGAGAATCCTTAAGTAAATTATGGTACTTCATTCAATACATAATACGCACTTTTTAAAGAAGATAAATATGGGGGCTTCCCTGGTGGCGCAGTGGTTGAGAATCTGCCTGCCAATGCAGGGGACATGGGTTCGAGCCCCGGTCTGGGAAGATCCCACATGCCGCGGAGCAACTGGGCCCGTGAGCCACAACTACTGAGCCTGCGCGTCTGGAGCCTGTGCTCCGCAACAAGAGAGGCCGCGATAGTGAGAGGCCCGCGCACCGTGATGAAGAGTGGCCCCCACTTGCCGCAACTAGAGGAAGTCCTCGCACAGAAACGAAGACCCAACACAGCCAAAAAAATAAATAAATAAATAAATAAATAAATAAATAAATAAAAAGAAGATAAATATGGAAAATATAGAAAATATACTATTGTAGAAAAATAATTATGACATAATGTTAAGTGAAAAAAAGCTGAAAATAAAATTATATTACACTATGACTACAGTCAATTAATAAATATATATCCATATACACAAGTCCTAGAAGTAGAATGAAAGTTTAATTTGTTGGAATGGTGCAACTGCATTGTTTAGAATCTAGATGTAATTCTAAATTTATTTATAATTATTGATACAATGTTATTTGGGTAATAAAAATAAAAACAAAATCAACCCCCTTTCTCTGAAGAAAAAATTGAATTCTAGGAAAAGAACATTGTAGAGAGTTAAGACTTGCTGGCTATGGGGAGTTTGGTCAACAACCCTCTTAACTACCAAAACAATGCTGGCATTTTCCAGAACACAGAACTGAAAATTCTTAGTGCAGCAATAGAAAGAACTTGAAATTATTTCTCGGACCAAAGTGAGAGATGGACAGATAGATGGATGCATAACATTTACACAAAGATTTTCATTAAATACCTCTTGATGAAAATGAGAGAAAAGGCGATCTCTTAAAAATGACTTAGTCTGAAATCTTTTGTAGTTCCTCTTCCCACAAATGAGTAAATTCTAGGCAGACTATTTCAAAAGTGTGGTGAAAATTCTGTTGCTTCAAAGTGGATTGTTTACAACATTGAAAAAAAGAAGCCAGGCACAGACGGGTACATACTGTGTGATTTTACTTACATAAAATCTGGGAGCTGGCAAATTTATGATGTGTGTACTTTACCGCCTGCAAATTATACCTCAATAAAGAAGAACAAAAATGGTTTGTAATTAGATAAGATCATTGCACAGAATTAAAACCGGACAAAGCCATTGAGAAGATTTCATGTTCCTTAAACTGCCTATTTGGAATGTAATGAAGATTTTAAGTATTTTGAGTAATCCAACCTTACTAACTTTGGGTCAGTGTGGGTGGTCATGAATGGCAAGATGTTCATTTAATTAGTTATTATGGCTCACATTGGCCAGATGGAGTGTACATCTTAAGGCCATTGCTGCCTCTCCTCTTCAAATGATCGGGTGGATTCTCTTTCCTAAAGAGTTATGTTATTTACATGACAGACTCTTAAAGGAATATAAGAAATAAGCCCATGTAAGTCACAGCCTGGAACTCTGTGGCCAACATAGAGAAGGGGCAATTGCACGGTGACATGAGGCCCTGGCTGCAGAGGGAGGAATCCCAAGCTCCAGGAGTAACACACAGTGTGTCTGACTGTAAAGAGGAGCTTGACCTACTCTTTGCATCTTCATATTTTGGGTAAATGTTCTTCCAAGATAAATAATTTTGGAAGTTGTTACTTATGCACATTTAATACAAAAACAGAGAAATTACTGACACTGTAATATAGTGAGAGGAAGTCTCATAAAGAGCACGGACTTGAGAGTCATAAAAGTCAGGAGTCAACTTCTAGCTCTTCCACTTCCTAAATATGTGACTGTGGAAAAATGATCCAATTCCTCTAAACTTCAATTTCTTTGCCTGTGAAATGAGGTTTATAATACCCGCTATACACTGTTATCTTAAGGATTGGAGACTATATGAGTGACTGGCATGCTCAGCAAACAATGGTGGTGGTGATTATTAAATATTAGAACTGAATACCAGCCATTCTTAGCACTTATGGTTGAATGGCTTTGTTCAAGGGCTGTAGTTTTTCTGACACTCACATTTTTCATTTGTAAAAAAAGCCAAAAATATCCACCTGTTGAAGAATGGCTTCTGAGGTTAAATTAATTTGCAAGCAGTCTATTTTTGTCTTTTCTTGTGCTTCTACACATGTCTACTGAATTAAGCACTTTAAAACTAGATGCTAGAAATGGGGGGAAAGGTCTGTTTATTGGATACATGCAACACAAAAGGAAAAAAGTCAGAAATGGCAAATAACACCAGCACCCAATCCTAACCTCCAAGGCAGAAAATTCTCCTGGAAGTGTGGATGAGGATGGCAACTGACTTCAGGTTGCTGACCTCATTTTGGGCAGTGATTTCATTGCTCTAATGTTTAAATGTTCATCTTGTTCTTGAGGGAAGTCAAGACAGGGCAAGTTTCAAGTATATCACCTTGGATCACAGACAAGATGGCAGAGTAGAAGGACATGAGCTCACCTCTTCTTACAGAAACACCAAAATCACAACGAACTGCTGAACAGCCAACGACAAAAGAACACTGGAACCTACCAAAAAAGATACCCTACATCCAAAGACAAAGAAGAAGCCACAACGAGACAGTAGGAGGGGTGCAACTGTGATAAAATCAAATCTTATACATGCTGGGTGGGCGACCCACAAACTGGAAGATAATTATATCACAGAAGTTCTCCCACAGGAGTGAAAGTTCTAAGCCCCATGTCAGGCTCCCCAGCCTGAGGGTCTGGCAACAGGAGGAGGAGCCCCCAGAGAATCTGACTTTGAAGGCCAGCGGGGTTTGATTGCAGGAATTCCATAGGACTGGGGGAAACAGAAACTCCACTCTTGGGGGGCACACACAGGGTCTCATGTGCACCAGGACCCAGGGGAAAAAGCGGTGACCTCATAAGAGACTGGGCCAGACTTACCTGCTAGTATTGGAGGGTCTCCTGCAGAGGCGGGGGTGGGGGGGCAGCTGTGGCTCACTGCGGGGACAAGGACACTGGCGGCAGTAGTTCTGGGGAATACTCATTGGGGTGAGCCCTCTCGGAGGCCACCATTTTCTCACCAAGACCTGGCCCTAACCAACAGCCTAGAGGCTCCAGTGCTGGGACACCTCAGGCCAAACAACCAACAGGGTGGGAACAGAGCTCCAACCATCAGCAGACAGGCTGCTTAAAGTCTTCCTAAGCACACAGCTGCCCAATAAACACACCCCCTGACATGGCCCTGTCCACCAGAGGGACAAAACCCAGCTCCACCCACCAGTGGGCAGGTACCAGTCCCTCCCACCACAAAGCCTGTGCAAGGCTCTTAGACAGCCTCATCCACCAGGGGACAGACAGCAGACAGGCTACAGTCTTGCAGCCTGCAGAATGGAAACTGCAATCACAGAAAGCTAGACAAAATGAGATGGCAGAGGAATATATCCCAGATGAAGGAAAAAGACAAAACCCCAGGTGAACAACTAAGCGAAGTGGAGGTAGGCAATCCACCGGAAAAAGAATTCACAGTAATAATAGTAAAGGTGATCCAAGATCTCAGAAAAAGAATGGAGACACAGATGGAGAAGATACAAGAAATGTTTAACAAAAACTTAGAAGAACTAAAGAACAAACAAACAGAGATGAACAATACAACAACTGAAATGAAAAATACACTAGAAGGAATCAATTATATCACCTAAACAAGCAAACTGTGGCTTCCTATTGGCATGAGGTCTATACTCCTATAGTGTTATGGCTCCAGAGCAAGGATGGCTACTCAATCTCTCTCTGCTGAGAGTGGGCATAAGGTCAGGATAGGGGCAGTTATCTTATATTTCACTGGCTCAAGATAACTTACTTAGGGAGAAGAAAATGGCAATACTAGAAATAAAAATGTTTGTCCCACTAGTCTGGGCCAAGTAGTACAAAATGATCTGATCTATTGTATATTTTAAACTAAAACATTGTTGGGACTTCCCTGGTGGTCCAGTGGGTAAGACTCTGTGCTCCCAATGCAGGGGAGCCAGGTTAGACCCCTGGTCAGGGAACTAGATCCTGCATGCATGCCACAACTAAGAGTCTGTATGCCACAACTAAGAGTCTGCATGCTTCAACTAAAAGTCTGCATACTGCAACTAAAACATCCTGTGTGCCACAACTAAGACACAGTGCAGCCAAAATAAATAAATAAATACTTTTTTTAAAAAAACTAAAACATTGTTGCTTTCTGAACCCAGAATAGCATGGCCTGTGTTTCTCTATCTAAAAGGGGGGGAAAAATTGCAACTCTGCATGGGGAAATTTCCAACACAAGGCTTATGCCTGACTTTACCTCTTTTTCTTCATACCAACCAAAGTTAGATAATCACAAACAGAACTTTAGCCTGCTCTCTAGGATTGCTGTGAGGATTAAATGAAATAAAATTACTCTGTTAAGTACAAAATGCCACATAAATATTAGTTAGGTTATTACAAGAAGGAAACTGGTATCACTCCAGGTTTGTGCTGGAGACAGCAACAATAAACTAAACAGACAGCTGGACAAATCTGCCAGACTTCCACATGTCTGACTCTTGAATACAGGCTGGATTCCCTTTTGCTGAGCTATACCTGCCAGACTGGAAGCCCCTGGTGCTTCAGTCATGAATGGGCATGCCCTGTCCAGAGCCTCCAGGGCCCACCCCAGTCTGGCCTTTGGCTCCACCCTGCAGTGCTGGCCCAGGGCCAAGTCTAGTTAACTTCCCCTTCTAGTTTGCCTGGTACTGCCTTTCCGGTACCATCAGGCCTTAAGCCAGAGTCTCAAATTTTGCAGGGAACAAGTAGCCCAATAATGAGAACATTCCTTCCTTCACACTAGGGAACTTCCCTCCTTTTTCCCCTAAAGTCACTCCTATTTCCACTTCTCTGTTTCTTATCTGCTCTAGGGCTCCAGATTAGGGTATGGGAGGTCAAGAAGCTAAGATAAGAGCAAAGGAACAAGTTTGTCCCACTGACCATTCCTCTAAATTGAGTCTCAACTGCTCCCCACTAGTGCTACTTCCTTGCTAACTTCTTGTGTTCCGTAGCTGGAACACAATAGGTTCTTAATAACTACTTACCAAAGGAACACAAATATCAGATTAATGAATCAGCAAATACAGGCATACCTTGGGGATTTTGAGGGTTCAGTTCCAGACCACCACAATAAAGCAAATATTGCAATAAGGTAAATTTTTTGGTTTCCTAGTGCATATAAAAATTATGTTTACATTACACTGTAGTCCATTAAGTGTGCAATAGCATTATGCCTTAAAAACGTACATACCTTAAGTAAAAAATACTTTATTGTTAAAAATTCTAACATCATCCAAGTCTTTAGCAAGTTGTAGTAGTAACATCAAAGACCATGATCACAGATCACCACAATAAATAATAATGAGAAAGTTTGAAATATTGTGAGAATTACTAAAATGTGACACAGAGACACAAAATGAGCAAATACTTTTGAAAAAACAGCTCTGATAGACTTGTTTGCTATGCAGGGTTGCCACAAAACTTCAATTTGTAAAAAGGCAGTATCTGTGAAGCACAATAAAGTGCAATAAAACGAGGTACATCTGTATGTGTCAAGTGAAGCCCAAGGCCTTTTCCTGGACCCTGACCTCCCCTATTCCTGGCCTGCTTTCATCTGTTTTTATATTCAGAAACTAGGGCAGCCTCAGCTTGGTTTCCCAGATTAACTTTGACTTTAGTTCTTTATGCAAAGGACCAGTCAGCACATCTATTCTTTCTTGTGAGCTTTAAGAGGAAAAAGAAACTAAAAAAGGGTCAAACCTTACTTTCCATCTATTTCTCAGAAGGGATAGAGTCAATGTGACAGTATATAAGTGTGTGTGTGTGTGTGTGTGTGTGTGTGTTTGGTAGTGGCATGGAAAGACGGTGAGGTTGTGTTATTTTCTACGGGAGAACAGAAGAGACACCCTAGCTGGAAAGTAACAGTAGAGGCAGATTAACTCCTACCAAAGACAGAAGGTAGAGGGGGCACAGCTTTAAAATCATACTACTCACCACTTCTATCTCCAGACGCCCTGAGGATCAGGAGGGTAGAGCCAGGTTTTTCTGGTGTTCAGTGGTGGAACACTGCTCCACTGCTAAAGCACATCTTACATGAACCCCAGATGGTATCAAATAGTCAAATATACATGTAACTGGAATCCCAGAAGGAGATGAGAGAGAATGGGGCAGAAAAAAAGTATTTTAAAAAATAAAGGCTAAGATTTTTCTTAATTTGATGAAAGACAGAAACTTGCAGATACAAGATTATAAATGAACACCACACAGAATAAACACAAAAAAGTTCATGCTGATGTACATCAGAGTCAAATTATTGAAAGCCAAAGCCAAAGAGCAACTCTTGAAAGCAGCAAGAGAAAATAACATATTACACAGAGGAAAAAAATGATCTGCTCAACAGCCAATGTTCATCTGAAACCATGGAGGTCAGAGAGAATGGAAAAACATTATTAAAATGCTGAAACTAAAAACCCCCCCTGGGCTTCCCTGGTGGTGCAGTGGTTAAGAATACACCTGCCGACGCAGGGGACACGGGTTCGAGCCCTGGTCCAGGAAGATCCCACATGCCGCGGAGCAACTAAGCCCGTGAGCCACAACTACTGAGCCTGCACTCTAGAGCCCACAAACCACAACTACTGAGCCTGTGTGCCATAACCACTGAAGCCTGCGTGCCTACAGCCCATGCTCTGTAACAGAGCCCACCGCAATGAGAAGCCCGCGCACTGCAACGAAGAGTAGGCCCCACTCGTTGCAAACTAGAGAAAGTCTGTGCATAGCAACGAAGACCCAACGCAGCCAAAAATAAATAAATAAATATTTTAAATAAATAAATAAATAAAAAACTCCCCTGTCAATCCAGAGCTCTATATTCAGGTGATATATCATTCAAGTATGAAAGCAAAATAAAAATATTTTCAGATAAATAAAACTAAAAGGCTTTGTAGCCAACAGACCTGCACTATAAAAACACTAAAAGAAGTTCTTCAGTTAAAGTGAAAATATTATCAGATGAAACTTGGATCATCAGGAAAAAATGAGGCACATCAAAAATAAGTATCTGAGTAAATTAAAAAACTATTTTTGCCCCTTTTCTCTTAATTTCTTTATAAATTGTTTATAGCACTGTCTTGGGAGATTTATTACTAGTAGAGGTATTACATATGCGCTCCAAGTTCTTCCTACTCTATATTTATCTTATGAGACGCTTAGAGTCTGGAATTGCTTCTGTACTCTACTCTAGCCTCTTTCCATTACTATGAATTTTTATGTGGGTTGACTGGGTAGGAATGGGGTGAAGGACAGAATCTTTGAAAACTAACAGAAACAGAGATTGCTAGAACATAGGATATATATGGTTGGGAGGGAGGATCAGTGCAGGGAAGGAAAACAGATTGAGATTAAATGCTCCCATGGTAAAAGCTAGGTTACCAGGAACACGCCTTGAATCTATCCTAAATTGTGGCAGAACTTGGGGAAGAGAAATGCAACATACCTACCCCCTACCTAACTTCTCAACCTTCTCACCCTACAATAATTCCTAAACTTCTTTAGACTTGGCAGGTACATCTATATGCCTTAGGTAGTACTTAGTTCCTCCAGGTATCTGATTTCTAGTTGGTGCTGGAGATGAAAAAAAGAGATGGTGGGATTTCGGAAATACTAAGGAGAGAAATTATAGATACAGTTCCAAGGCGTGCCCTATGGAGAGAAGAGGAAGTCAAAGAACTGGGATGGTGGAGGTATCACCTAAGTGAATCATCAATGCTGAAGAGTAGGATAGGATGGACAAACTGGCCTCAGAGCTCTGAATGGAACCCTGGGATATAACTGTTTTAGTGTTTGGGGTACTATAGGCTCCCAGTTGTATTCAGGACCTCAATTTCCATCAGAGGTTCTTAGCTTTTTGGTCTATTTTACGAAGACTTTAAAATGTTTTTACTTCTTTATAACCATTCCTTTCTATAAAGTTCATTTTTGTCTTGCCAAGGATTTGGCTCCTCCTTCAGAAAGAAAGAGGACTCAGGCTGAATTGTATCAGGTCCAGAACCCAGAAACACAAATGATGTTGATCAAATGATGGAAGGGAAATGGAGACTGGCTAGCAATCTGCCTATCAGGAATTAAAAATAGGTTTCACCTTACAAGCCAACTCCCTGGAGCACTATGTTGAGAAGGATTCAGAGGCCTGGATTGAAGTATGGGCTCTGAAAGGAATCACAATTAACTGGTGATGTCTGTCATGGGAATGAGACTATGGGCTCCAGAGTGCTATCTCTAGCTTGGGTGGTTTGTTTGCAGACTGATTAGTCCTCAGCAGATAAGGGATAGACTGACTGGTCTCTAGTAGATAAAGGACTTCCTAGGCTAATGCAAAGGAGTCAGGTCTCTCTGTGTCACTGAAGCTCAGGACCTGTCTGTCAGGTCTTGGTCAGGTCCAAACCTAAGAGTTAGGAAAAACACTGAGTGTGAGAGCGGGGGGAAAAGCCTGTTTATCATCACTGATGTTTGCTAAGTTCCTCACATGAGTTGGTTGACTAGTTCAGATAGGCCTGGGCTTTGGAGTCATGCCTCTCAAGCCAGCCTTGCTACCTTCACATGCCCCAACAGGTAGAATGAAAGCAAGCCACGGGATCATCTGATCTGCACAGATTTCTCCTTTTCCAACAAGTCATGGGGATATGAGTTTTGCACATGGGACCAGCCCCGCCCCTGTCTCTGAAAGCCACGGAACTCTTGGGTCTCGGACCCCCACTCTCTTATGCCCAGAGGAACCACGGACTGACTCCTCTAACCCCAACTAACAAAAAGCCTTTCTCTTGAAGGAGTGCTGTGTCAAGGGCAAGCCCTCCATAAATGGCGGCGACTTGTGTTATCTAGTCTTTTGCGAAGAGACGAGGAGCTGAAAGGGGAGAAAAAAGAGACACTGAATTTGAGCTTCACCTGTCAGGCAGCTATCAGGCGGGGAAGCACGTCCAGCACCTGCAGACCCGCAGGTCGTGGAGTTCACGGAGAGGTGACTATCTTCTTACTGCTCGGCCAGACTATACGGGGTAGTTGCTCTGCGCGTGGATGAGGGTTGGAAGGCTCCTTTCTTGCCCTTTTTTGTTTGTGATGGAGGAGGGTGAGGAACGCTGCATGGACCACCGCTGGGTACAGTGAGTCCTTCTGCGCTACCTGAGGGAAAGGCCTGCAACACACCCATGAGCAAGGGTGGGAACAACCTCCTCCCGCCCCACTCCCCATTCCAGGGGAATCGAGCCCCCAGGTCGGCGAAGATACTGTAGTGAGTGAGAAGGCTCCAGGGAGAGCGCCACGGGAGGTGCAGCAGGCACGCACCATACACCGTTTGGCCCTTTTCCAAAACTGTGGGGTCTGCGGCGGCGGGAAAAGCACCACCCAGCCTCAACATGTCACCTCGCGGAGGAGGAGCCAGGTGGGTCGGCGCCCCTCCAGGAAGGGCTGCCGCGTCCGGGACTTCGGGGCTTCCCCGAGGGGAGAGCGGAGCACTAGGACCAGGACCGCGGGGTCCGCTGCCCTGGGGCTCTGGGGGTGAGGAGCCGCGCCCGGGTCAATTTCGGGTTCCCGAGGGTGGGGGAGTCGGTGCCCGGCAGCGGGCGGGCAGTCGGCTACCCGGACCGTCGCCTCCCACCCCGCCCCCCGGCTTCCTGCGGAGGCCGCGGCCGCCATGTTGTTGTGGGGCTGAGGCGGCGCCGCGGAGCCCGAGCGGCCGTGACAGGCTGCGCAACAGGTTCGTTGGCGGCGGCCTGACTACGAAGCGGGCGCGGTGGCGGCGGCGGCGGCGGCTGGGCAGGGTCTCCCGGCGTCCGCTCGCGCCCGCGCCGCTGGTGCCGAGGGGCGCGGGGCCGCGCTGTGACGTGCGGGAGGCGCGGTGGCGCGCCAGGTGGGTGAAGCTGCTGCCGGGCCTGCCGCAGGGCGCGGGGCAGGTGCGGGCGCCGCGGCGTCCGCCGCAGGGAGGCTCGCGGGCCGGGCTGGGAGGCAGCTACGCGCCCCGCACGACGCGGACGGGCCCTCGGGAGCCCGGGCGGCCCCCGAGCTAGGCCCCTGGCGGGCTTGGCGGCGCCGGGCGGAAACCTCCGGCGCCGGGTTCCTGCCCCCGCGGCGGGGCCAGGGCGGACGACGAGGGGCCGGGGCCGGGCTGCCCCTTCTCCACGGCCGAGCCCCGGCCCCCGGCCGCGGCCTCTTCTGGCAGGTGCGGACGCCGCGGCGGGCCGGGGGCGGCGTGGCCCCCTCGCTTTCGGGGTGCGGGCAGAAGAGAGCCAGCCCTGAGGGGCACCCGCATACGTCCTCGGAGCCCCATTTTATTTTCACGGAGTTGATTTTCCTCCTTGGTAAGGGTTGGTGCGGAATGTCAGGTGAGCCGCATCCCCGTGCGTCAAAGTAGCCCGAGTCACGAGAGGCCAGTGGGCGGATGCTCGGCGTCCACCGCTCACCTTAAACCA
The DNA here is from genome assembly GCF_009873245.2 of Balaenoptera musculus. Lineage (NCBI taxonomy): Eukaryota > Metazoa > Chordata > Mammalia > Artiodactyla > Balaenopteridae > Balaenoptera > Balaenoptera musculus. The sequence goes on from NC_045797.1 coordinate 71,578,347, forward strand.
AAGTTGGGAAATGTTACAATTTGACTTTGGCGTTATTGACTTCCAGGGTGTACAGGAAGCACGGAGAGATGTAATTTCTTGGACCAGAGTAAAGTTTATTGCTTTTATAATTTTTTTTAAAAAGACGCTTGCATATGCATAGTGAATGGGTAAACCGAGGCTGAAACTGCAGATGGCTTTGCATTTTGTAGAAAGATGCTGTATTTGGATTTATTAATCCTGTGCTTTATCGTCGAATGATTGCTGATGGCAAGTATGCTTCATTTGAAACTTGTGTTATTTAGGAATTAGGAATATTTTAATGGAGCCAACCGCTTTGTGATAGGAATTAAGGTTAACACAAAAATGTTTGCTTTACTAAATGCTCTAGTTTGGTTTTACTAGTGTTTACTTGCTTAACCAGAAATAGGCGAGGTGTGCCTTGAAATTTTATGTTGTCCCAGTCAGCTTAATTTAGGTAGCCTAGACTCTGTAGGTTAAGCCTCTTAAGCCTCTTAAGAAAATTAATTGCCTCTCTCCCTGTGCTTGTTTGCTATGTTGTTAATCAGTGGTAAAACCTAAACGCAATCTAGAAACATCAAGTAAAATCTTTACATAAATTAATAATGACGTCCCTCAGAATTTAAAGATAGTAGCAATTCTGATGTGCTAAGTTTCTTTGGCTGTGCCTACGATTTTCTTGTAATTTCTTTATTTCCCCCAGCTTTATTGAGATATGATTGACATATATCCTTTATTATTTCAAAAGTATGTAAGGTGGAAGTTGTTTTTAAAAGCTTCGTTTAAGGACAAACAGAATTTTGTGTTTTTTTGGAGGACATGGAAAAAATGTGCATGGCTGCTGTTTTAGTGCAGTGTTAATGAGCCTCAGAAAAGCTTGCATTTTATACTTTAATGCACGTAATTGTTCCTTTTGTTTACCTTTATAACGAAAGGTAGAATTGTCTGAGAAAACTTGACCTGTACTGAATTATTGAGCAGGGAGGTACTCTTGTTAGTTCAGCACATCTCAAGGGTAAAATCCTGATCTCTCCTGAATATGAGGAAATGTGTTAGGCATGTGCTGGGATTGGAATTATGGTTTAAAAAATTTTTGTATTTTCACAAAATCAGAATAGTAAAAGGAACCTCTATACATCCGTCACCCAAACTCAGCAGCTTTCAAGATCTTCTTTACCCATTTCTTTCTTTCTGCCTTATCTTTATTTTTTAGTTTTTTCACTCTATATACTTATCATATCTCTTTTTTAAAGTGGAAATTTTCTTACATAACCCTAAGATTTTTATTTTATTGTATCTTTAATACAGAGTTTCACAAATTTCTTTCTAGTTAAGACAAAAAGACCATTATTGGTCATCTCCCTTCTCAGCTACTTTCCTCAGTATTAAAGTGTATTTACCATTCTTATCATTTATTGAGCACTTACTGCCTGCCAGGCCCTGTGCTGTGCTATATAATCATTTGAAGCTCACAAAGACCCTATGAGTAGTTCTTTCCCTCCCATCAAATAGATAAATGAAATGTTAACCTGAAGGTTAACTGAGCTGCTCTAGGTCACTGAGCTATTAAGTACAGGAGCCAGGTTGCAAACCAGGATCCTTCTAACTTCAGCACCTGTTCCCTTATCGGGTACACTCATCTTGGTTCAGAAATTAAAACAAAAACAAAAGGTTATTTGGGCATTCAGTAAATATTTGTTGAGTAGATGAATGAAAGTACATATTATTCCATCAATAAGTAACTAGCATTTTTATATACTACATTTACTTGTAAAGCATTTATATTAACAAGTTCCAGGAATGATTCAAAATAAACTAATTACATTTCTCAAAATGTGGTATTTTATTACCATACAGCAGTGCATTTGCTTGTTTTTCTTTTTTATATTCTGATCTTTTCAATACCTTATTTATGGAAAAATGTATGGAATAACTATTTATGAAGAAAAGCTAAAAAATGGCAGATTTTTTTGTGTGTGTTAATTGTTAAAGGTGGATTCCAAGTGTGAAGCAGAAAAATCATGTTTAGGATTAGTTCTGTAAAAGAATAGTTCTAAAGATGAAGATGCATCAGAAACGCTGTATCTTTTACTTGAGTTCATTCCTGACTTTTTATCATCCTTTAACTACAGAGCGCAGTGACTGATGTTAGAGTCCTATTGAGTAGAGTGTGCACATAGGTATTGTTGAGAAGGAGGAACTGAACCGGCCTTAAAGGATCTGAAGGCAGAGAGGAAGTGGGGGAGGGGGAAGGAAACTGAGCAGAAATAGAAGTAGGGCAGTGAATACATCAAGAGATAATGTATTTTTACAACTCTAAGAGGGCAGCATATTTCATTTGCAAACGTATTATTTTGAGAGATTCACTTAAAAATTAATTTCGCAGCTATATCAGGACACTGAATGATTTATTTGTTTGTGAAGCTATTTAGCAGTGGTTATGGTAGACATTTAGGGATCTAATACCAGATGGCAGACATTTAACTTGTTTTACTTAAGCAACAGTTTCATGTTTTCTAGATCCTTTTCTTCACTAATACATATTCATTTTATGTGTTTCAATGAAAATTTTATTTATTTTTATCTTAACTGTGGTAGATAAGGGTACAGGCTTTCAAGTTAAGCCTCCTGCTCCCAACTGCAACACTAAATAGCAACCTTGAGCAACTTATTTTAATTTTCTAAGCTTCTGTTTCCTTATCTGTAAAATGGGGGAAGTAACATTACCAACTCATAGTGCTGTTGTATATAATACAAAGTGCTTAGTACAGTGACTTCTGCTTAGTATAAGTGCTTAATAAATGTTACCTGTTATTATTCCAATGTACGTCGATGAGAAATTTCAAAACTAAACTTAGTCTCCTTTTTATTTTTTATTTATTAAAAAAAAATTTTTAACCTAGTAACTGGAAAAGAAATTAGCTTTTTAGGCCTTAATTTTTTTTTTTAACATCTTTATTGGACTATAATTGCTTTACAATGGTGTGTTAGTTTCTGCTTTATAACAAAGTGAATCAGCTATACATATACATATATCCCCATATCTCCTCCCTCTTGCGTCTCCCTCCCACCCTCCCTATCCCACCCTCTAGGTGGTCACAAAGCGCAGAGCTGATCTCCCTGTGCTATGTGGCTGCTTCCTACTAGCTATCTGTTTTACATTTGGTAGTGTATATAGTATATCTATGTCCATGCCACTCTCTCACTTCGTCCCAGCTTCCCCTTCCCCGTGTCCTCAAGTCCATTCTCTACGTCTGCGTCTTTATTCCTGTTCTGCCCCTAGGTTCTTCAGAACCATTTTTTTGTTTGTTTTTTTTTAGATTTCATATATATGTGTTAGCATATGGTATTTGTTTTTCTCTTTCTGACTTACTTCACTCTGTATGACAGTCTCTAGGTCCATCCACCTCATTACAAATAACTCAGTTTCATTTCTTTTTATGGCTGAGTAATATTCCATTGTATATATGTGCCACATTTTCTTTATCCATTCATCTGTCGATGGATATTTAGGTTGCTTCCATGTCCTGGCTATTGTAAATAGAGCTGCAGTGAACATTGCGGTACATGTATCTTTTTGAATTATGGTTTTCTCAGGATATATGCCCAGTAGTGGGATTGCTGGGTCATATGGTAGTTCTATTTTTAGTCTTTTTTTTTTTTTTTTTTAATTTATGGCTGCGTTGGGTCTTCGTTTCTGTGCGAGGGCTTTCTCCAGTTGCGGCAAGTGGGGTCCACTCTTCATCGCGGTGCGCGGGCCTCTCATTATCGCGGCCTCTCTTGTTGCGGAGCACAGGCTCCAGACGCGCAGGCTCAGTAATTGTGGCTCACGGGCCTAGTTGCTCCGCGGCATGTGGGATATTCCCAGACCAGGGCTCGAACCCGTGTACCCTGCACCAGCAGGCAGACTCTCAACCACTGCGCCACCAGGGAAGCCCCTATTTTTTAGTCTTTTAAGGAATCTCCATACTGTTCTCCATAGTGGCTGTATCAATTTACATTCCCACCAAGAGTGCAAGAGGGTTCCCTTTTCTCCACACCCTCTCCAGCATTTATTGTTTGTAGATTTTTTGATGATGATTAGCCCTTAATTTTTAATCTTACCATCAAAACATTCCTAAAAGAAGGCTGGAAAATAGAGTAGAATTTAGCCACAATCCCACCTCCCAACAAAGAATCTGCCCTTTTAGTCCCCTTAATTTGGGGTTGGGGGAGAGATGGGGAAACATAGCCTGAAAGAAGAAAATGTTGTATATCTGCAAAAGAAACAACAGCTTTGGATTATTACTTCAAAGTCTTTGAATCCATATGCTTAAATAACTTCTACTTTTCAGTGTGAGGAGTGCTTGGCTAGTGTGAGGTTGATAATGGGAAAGAATGATCAAGGACAGTGGCAGTGTGAAACTGCAGAGTCCACACAGATAAGGACCCAGCAGGGTTTGCTCCGACAGTTAGGAGGACACTGATAACTGTTGCTTTATTGTTTCATTTTTGCTTAAAATACGTATTTGGACACTTTCTTCACCCCCCCTACCACTCCTCCTTCACACTTAAGAATGACTGCTTAAATAAAAGAATTAAGTAGGTCAAGTTAATACATTTCTCAATTTATGTAACATTAGGTGACTTTAATTTTAGTAAGTATGAGATACTTTTTGGTGAATATAAGTGAGAACTTCAGGATTAATGAAGTTTGCTGAGAATGATGCAGGCTGGGAACACTTGTGTAGCATTCATTCTCTAACTTTGTGGTAAGCCCTAAAAACCGGAATTGTAGAGGAGAAGTCATTGTTAAGACTTGAGATTTAATTTCCCTTACTCTATTCTCCTCACTAGAAACATTTTAGGCTTTCCCTCTGCTAAAATTCCAGTGAAATGCTTAGACAACCTGTATTGGAAGGCTTTCCCTCACTAACCTCTCCTTTATTCTGGTGTCTGGTCTTCATTCCATGATTCTGATTGGAGTTTTTGCCTTCTTCTTCCAGCATACTAGCTCCTACATCCAGGATCCAGGGTTCCACTGGGTCCTGGAAAGCTAAGTCACTTGGATGATTGAGATGGAAAGAGCCATTTAGGTTAGAGACAGATAACCCAAAACTTTCTGAACACTGCTTTTCAATACCTGGGTTTTATAGTCTTTATAACCTGGTGGTAATCCCATTTTGAAAAAGTACATGCTGCAGCTCGCTCTTAAATCCATCTTTGCTATTGCTTTCCTCATTAGGTTGACTTTACCCCATCTTTGTCTTTCCAGGGGCTTCAATGAAAAAAAAAAAGCCCCTCTTTCCACCTTTTCTGCCACCTGCTTTAACTTTCTTTTCTTTTTTCTCAAACACTGTCTTTCCTCTTTAAAAAGTTAAACCCAACAGAAATCACTTGTAGTTCTTGGTATTGAATTAATTCTTTCTTTTAGCAAATAATGAGTGTCTACATGCCAGGAACTGGCCCAACCACTGAGAATATAAACAGTGAAAAAAATACACAAAAACCTTGCCCTTGTGCTACTTGTATTCAAGAAGGGGGAGCAGAGACAAAATGTCTAGGAGTTAGAATTTGTTAAGTGCCATGGAGAAAAGTAAGGTAGGAAATGAGGCTAGGGAATGTGTGGGTAGGTGGGTGAGGGTGAATTGAGAGAAGTAAATTGGCCTCATTCAAAATTATTAAGGAATTCAAAATTGGGGAAGGATTATTGTACACATTTTATGAGTAAATTTAATAGTATTTCAGGTCATTGTATTTAACAGAAATGTTTATCATTTACTATTTGGTTTGGACCCAGCAGATCTCTTAATATTTCTGTTTTCTAGTAACTTAAGCCAGAAAACAAAAAACAAAAAACCTCAGGCACAACATGAACCTAGAGCAGAGATTTATCAAATAGTTTAGAATAGATACCTTAATTTGGTTTTTTCTAAAAGTGCTATGTTGTGTTTGTTTTTAAATTCTATAAACTTTTTGTTTGTACCATTTTTATTGTGATGAGTAATATAATGTTCCTTGTGTAAAACTGGAAAGCTACAGGGAAGTTGAAAGAAGAAAATAATAGTCCCTAATTCATATTACCCGGAGAAATGTTCAGTGTTAATATTTTAGTAGATCTCCTTCTAGAAATTTTTCTTTGGGAAAAATGGAATTATATACTCTACTTATATAATCTGGTTTTTAGCTTACTAGCATTTATCAAAAACTATGGTTCTACTTTATTATATATTTATCTACAATATAATTTTTATTGGCTTAATAATATTGCCTTGCTACTACAGTATGTTAATAATGTCTAATATTTATTGTGCATTTACTATATCCTGGTTATCAATACTTTTGAGTCACTTTACATATTTTTGCCCATTTAGTCTTTAGCCTCTCTATCAGAGCTGTTCTTTTATTATTTATTTTACAGCTGAGAAAATTGAGCAAGGACAGGTTTAGTAATTTTCCCAAGATCCCACAGCCAATAAGTGGCAGCCACACATTATGAACTTAGTCTGACTCTATGTACTGTGCTCATATCATTGTCTCATATTGGTTCTCTAACATTAAGGTAGTTTATAGTTTTTTTGTTGTTGTTATTTTAAATTGTGCCACAGTTAACATCCTTGTAACCATATCTGTGTTTACGTCTATGATTATTTCCTTAGAATAAATTTCTAGTAGTTGCAGTGGTATTGGATCAAAAGGTATGGACACTTCCTAAGGCCCATGTAAATGTATTGCCAAGTTGTCTTCTAGAAAAACTTGTCAGTACCAAAGTGTTCTCCTACCAGATGTAATTAGTCCTATTCCCCACATCCTCAGAAACACTGGCTTTTTTTTCTTTAATCTAATAATTTGATAGAGACCCTTGTTTTAATTTTTTTTCTCTGAATATTAATAAGGTTATACTTAAATTTTTTTTTTCTTTGAGAAATATTTGTCTTTGCCCTTTTCTCACTTCTTTGGCATGTTCATCTCTTGGTTATTTCTAAGAATTCTTTATATATTAAGAATATTAACTCTTGCTTATAGGTGTAAATTTTTTTCCAAGTTTGTTCCTTAGTTTTGTAAATTGATTCTTATCAATGATAATGATAATAGCTAACATTTATGTAGTAATCCCCATGCGTAGCACTATTCTAATTCGTTATATTTATCAACTCATTTAATTTTTACAACACCCCTGTGATGTAGGTGCTATTATTAGCTCCATTTACAAAGTCCTCTGACATTATCTTTTAAATTTTCAAACAGTTTTTTCTTCTGTGTCCTTGACCATTTCTGTTCCCAATTCCTAAAAATCTGTTTTCTCTTCCTAGCCTACTGCGTGATACCTATTGTTTAGTTCTTCATTACTCAGTTTAGGAGTCATTTCCTCTGGGATTACTCATCTAACAACTTTCTACTCTTAAGGCAAAGTTAGGTGCCCATCTTCTGTCTTTTCTTTATACCTATAGCACTTAACATGCAGTACTCAATTTTGGTCTTATTCCTCTTGTGTATTCCCTGCGCTTACACATCTTATACAGGTGCTATACCTCTGATGACTCCGTAAAGATTTGTTGATTTGAATTAAAGGTGCTCATGATGATGTTGGTGATATCAAGAAGGAAATCAACCTTCCCAGTATGTAAAATAGAGAAACTTACACTGAGGAAGTAACCTTGGAACTGGGCTTTGAAGGCCAGTGGGGAAGGAGGGAGAGAGGGAGGGCCCAGAGACTAAAACTGAGTGAAAACAGATGTGGAAATTCCCCATTCTGGGAACCGAAAGTTATTTAGAGTGATTTTGAGGATTATCAACCTTGCCTCTGGGAAAGCCTGATGAAATAAGTTCTTCTTTCACCTAGCATACCTGGTCTAGTGTTCAGAATATTTAAATCTTCCTTCTAGATTTCTTCTGCTCTGAAACAGGGTTCAGTTTCTCTTCTGACTTCCCCCTTTTTTCAGTGTGAGGGGACAGGGGAAGTTGGAGGGTCCTGGTGTAAACTTAGGAAGATCTTGAAATGCCCAGGGAAGTTTGGTGACTTGGTGGGGTAGGCCCACTGGCAGCCTTTGCCAGAAGTAGAAGCCTTGGGCTTGGGGAGAGAAGGAACCCTGCAGCTTTTGTCTTTGGAGACTTGGGTTCCTGCACACCTTTCCCTGGCTGTCAGCGCACTGGATAAGATCTCAACTCCTTTTTTCTCCAGCGTTCATTACGTTTCTGTTCTTCTAGCTTTGATAAGAGACTAAGGGACATTCTCTTGTTCCACTAGCCTAATCTTGAGGTATACTGACTGCTGATCTAGAAGAATAACAAGTGAGCACTTTATATATTAACAACATAATTTATTTGTCATTTAATTTGATATTTTTTCAAATTCATTTCCTCTTTATGTCTCATCATGTAACTGAAACTATTTTTCATTATGAAAATAATGCATGCTGATTGAAGAAACTTTGTAAAATAGAGGGAAAAAAAGTAGGAGAAAAAAGTTATTCCAAGTCCAGCAACCAATGACAACCATATTTTGGTATCTCCCATCCACCCTCTCTTTTCTCTTTGTTTTTACATATATATTTTCGTACATGTTTTACAGTACAACACTGTAGTTAGGAACATGGCTTGTGCTGTCTGGGGTTTTAGTTCCAACTTAGCCTTTCATTAGCTTTGTGAGTGTAACAGTCTCCCTAAGCCTCAGTTTTCTTTTCTTTAAAAAGTGGAGATTTCATAATAATATTTATCCCTAGAGTTGTTATGAGGATGAAGAGATAATGTATGTTTAGTGTGACCATCTCATAATGACTTTTCAATAAATGTAACAATGATAATCAGACCTGTCTTTTGGTTAGGTCAGCTAGGGCTGCTCTGGGCTGTGCTTGCAGGGAGGGGGGTGGGTCAGGGGTACTGTACCTTTCTTTTCTGAAATAATTAAAATTTAACTTCAAACTATTTTTTTAATATTCTCAAGGGGCCTATGAAAATGTTTACACTGAGACCTCCTTTAAAGTGTGATTTATCTTGGGCTAGCCTCACAGTGGGTAAGTGGCCCTGGGCCTCAGACTTCTAGGATGGCCCTGATAATGATGATATCAATGATAATGAGATAACAGTGACAAGTAAAGACCTGAGTGTCAGGCTTGGTATTTGGTAAGTATTCAGTGATTGTTAGCCGCTGTTATTTTTAATAATGATAAATACACATTTATAGTATATCATAAATTGTAAGAGCATAACCAGTTTCCAGGTTATTACATGGTCTAGCTGAAATTGTTTTTTAAAAAATAGGTTATTGAGATATAATTTACATATCATTATGAATTTAAGTGGCAGCATAATACTTGGCTCAGTGTGTTCTCCCATTATTGGATGCTCATATTATTTCTAATTTTTTTGTGTAGTAACTAATAATAACTGCAGTGAGTGTCATTGTAAGTGAAGTCTTTCCCACATTTATTATTATTTCCTTATGACAGATTTCCAGAAGTGAAATTATTGACTTACAGGATAAGAACGTTGTTAGGATTCTTGCTGTATATTTTCACACTGCCTTCTGAATAGCTCTACCAGTTTGCACCCCCATGAGTATGTCTGTAGTACTCATCTCTTCTCACGTTTGCTAGCCCTGACTACTGTCTAGTGTCTACTGTTGTGTTTTTTTTTTTAATAAGTTTATAAGGAGAAACAAAAGAAAACTTCATTTGTATTTTCTTGATTATTAGTGATGTTAACATTTATTAGCCAGTTTTATTTCCTCTTTGGAAAATTGTCTTTTATTTGTTTTCATTATTTTAGTAGTTCTCTGTATATTAAAAATAATGGCTGTCATATTTGTTGTGATTTTTTTCCAATTGTATATCTTTTAATTTTGTTTTCAACAGAAGTTTAAAATACTTATATAAATGAATTTTTGCTATTTCCTTTGTGTTTTCTTGCATGGCTTCAAAACTTAGAAAGTTATCTTTATTTCAAAGAGGTGATATTTTACTTGAAGGTGAAGAATCTACCTGAATTTTTTCCCTCTATACTTCTCATTCAAGTAAATAGTTTTGCTTTAATATTTAGTCCTGATACGAGACAGAAGAGAATAGACAAAATAGCCAGCTCCCCCAACCCTCCCCTTACAGCAGTGCAGGCTGAGTCACAAGCTATTCTTAGATGTATTTTCCCCCTTCGTGTGGGTGAATTGTCTTGTTCAGAGTTGTTGACTAATTCTTCTAAAATTGGTTTAATTTAAATCTTTGATATAATTGGAGTGCTAGCTACTTCAGTATTAGTTTACCATTCCAGTTCTTTTTTTGCCCTGTTTATTGGTTGATTCTTTGTGGGCTAAACTTAACATTTATAAAAGTCCAAACTTACAATTTATATTCAGACGTCTTAAACTGAAGATGCTAAGTTGAAGAACTAGAACTAAGAACTAAGTTTGTATAGAACAGTTCTCTTTTTGAAGCTTTTGAGTCTCAACATGCTTTGTGTATTTGGGGTGCTAAGCCTCTCGGTAGAAATAGTGGTCACCTTTTACTCAAATATAATCAATATTTGTAAGAAAAACATGTCCTTTTTATTAGTAATTGGTACAACTGTGGTTTGTTATACCAATTCAGTGAAATCAAGCTAACTACAGTAAGTCCCCCACATATGAACAAACTCCGTTCTGAGAGCGTGTTCGTAAGTCCAATTTGTTCCTAAGTCCAACAAAATTAGCCTAGGTACCAGACTAACACAATTGGCTATATATTACTGAACTGTAATAGGTTTATAATACTTTTCACACAAATAATACATAAAAAAACAAACAAAAAATGAAGAAAACATGTTTAATGTTACAGTACAGTACCTTGACAAATACAGTAGTACAATACAGCAGCTGGCATACAGGGGCTGGCATCAAGTGAACAGGCAAGAAGAGTTACTGACTGGAGGAGGGAGAGGAGGTGGGAGATAGTAGAGCTGAAGGATCGTCAGCAATAGGAGAAGGAGGGAAAGTTGCAATTTCACCCATGCCTGACGTTGATGGCACAGGTTCTGGTTCCTTGCTGGATTCAGTTCTGTCTACCCTCTTGAAAAAAACGATCCAGTGATGTTTGGGTAGTAGCTCTTTTTTTCTCGTCATAGATGACACGGTAGCACTGGATTGCATTCTGAACTGCTGCTGCAACCTTTGTGTACAATTCTACGTTCAGGTCCTGTGCATCAAAAACTAACAGTGCCTCCTCAAATAAAGAAAATCCCCTTGCCATTTCCTGTGTCATGAATCTCTTCGGTTCTTCAGTCACTTCTTCTTCCTCTTGTCGCTCCACTCTCTCAATTATTTTCACTTTTGTTTCCATCGTTATCGCTTGGCGTTTCTTAGCAGTACCAGCTCTGTCAGTGCTGCTTTTACGCTTTCTTCCGGACATGCTGGGCTTGAAATAAAGATACTGTACTACTGAACTCTATACAGTACTGTACAGTAGAGTACACAAAAGCACAACCACTTGTAGAGGATGCACGCACGTGACAGTGTACACCCGACATGTGAACTAACGTGATTGGACATGCGAACACATGTTCGTATCTGAAAGTTTGCAACTTGAAGGTTCATATGTAAGGGGCTGACTGTATTATAGTTGAAAATCATGTTGAAATAATAGTAGTAATAGCCATCATTTATGAGCACCTTGTGTGTGCCAGATGCTTTACAGACATGATAGCTGAGCCTTAAAACAGCCTGGCATTATCCACATTTATAGGTTAGGAAATTGAAGCTATGTCATGTGGAAGTCTACTAAACTAAGAAGTAACTACACTGGGATTAGAACTCAGTTGGTTGATCTGCTTTCAAAGTTCAAGTTCCAGACTGTCAACTTGCTTGTCCTCAGTGCAGTTGAAAGGATGCTAATCTCTCAGAGTCAAAGCATTTGTGTTTATTAAAGGATATTTTAGTACCTACCATGTGGCTGACAGCTGAGCACTAGGTATATGAAGATGAAGAGACGTTCACAGGAACTCACAGTCTAATAGAGGTGGGCAGGAATGAAAACAAAGGTTACATTACTAGTTGGTATGTAGTTTAATGGAGATATATACAAGATAAAATGAGAATGTGGCAAAGAAAGCTTTTGTAAGTGGAAATGTCACTGAGAAGGTAGGTAGTTACACAGATTCAGAGGAGGGAATAGGAATAAGATGGGGCAGAGGTGGAGGGGGAAGGTATTCCAAGAGTGGAAAAGTAGGCAGAAGATAAACCCTAAAACACCTTGTATGCCATGTGAAGGAAATTAGATTTTTTTTTAAAAAATCAGCTTTATCGAGATATAATTCATAAACCATAAAATTCACCCTTTTTAAGTTTACAGCTCTGTGGTTTTTATTAGAGTCACAGAATTGCACAAGCATCATCACAAATTTTAGAACATTTTCATCATCCAAAAGAACCCCCTATACCTATTAGCAACCTCTCTCCATTTCCCTCCAATACCCCAAGCTCTAGGGAACCGCTAATCTACTTTCTGTCTCTATGAATTTGCCTATTCTGGACACCTCATATAAATGAGAACATAGAATATGTGGTCTTTTGTGACTAGCTTCTTTCACTTACCATAATGTTTTTAAAGTGCATCCATGTTGTAGCATGTATCAGTAATTAGTTCCTTTTTATGGCCAAAGGTTCCATTGTGTGGGTATACCACATTTGTTTATCCATTCATCAGTTGATGGACATTTGGGTTGTTCCCACTTTTGGCTATTATAAATAATGCTGCTGTGAGCATTCGTGTACAAGTTTTTATTTATTTATTTATGTGTTTATGTATTTATTTATTTATTTATTTATGGCTGTGTTGGGTCTTCGTTTCTGTGCGAGGGCTTTCTCTAGTTGGCGGCAAGTGGGGGCCACTCTTCATCGCGGTGCGCGGGCCTCTCACTATCGCAGCCTCTCTTGTTGCGGAGCACAGGCTCCAGACGTGTAGGCTCAGTAGTTGTGGCGCACGGGCCTAGACGCTACGCGGCATGTGGGATCTTCCCACACCAGGGCTCAAACCTGTGTCCCCTGCATTGGCAGGCAGATTCTCAACCACTGCGCCACCAGGGAAGCCCCTCGTGTACAAGTTTTTGTATGGACATAGGTTTATGTTTTCATTTCTTCTGAGTTCATACCTAGGGGTGGAATTGATGAGTTTTATGGTAACCTATGTTTAACATTTTGAGGAACTGCTAAATTGTTTTTGAAAGCAGCTAAATCATTTTACATTCTCACCAGCAAGGTATGAGGGATCCAATTTAGTAGGAGATTAGATTTTATACTGTTGGTGAGCAGAATCACAGAATCACAGTGGTTGAAAATTATTGGATTCTATTGCTGCTTCCCAGATAAGTTCAAGACATATGCTAGGTCAGAAGGCTTTTTCTGATGAATGAAACTAAAATGCAAGTCATTTCCTCAATTCTTGGGGGCTATTGTTATTCCGTTTCCATAGTCTTTGATTTTTATGTATTCCTATAGGCTACTTGTAATCTGAGTTATTAAGGATTACTGAAATTTAGTGTTCATAAACTAAAACTAGCCAATTTCTAGAGCTTCCTGAGGGTTCTTAGTTTTCTTCTAAGAAATCTGTTAACTCTACAAAACTTTGGCAGCACTGAATTGAATTGAAAAATTCCTACTATGCACGCCCACACTGATGGATACTATTTTCAGTGCATCATTGGATTGTCTTGAGTTTGATTTGGTTCCCGTTTCTGCTACTCTTGAATTAACTGTAATTAAAGAATGTTAGATTTAATTTTGTTGACCATTTTGCTCTTGTGTAACTGTTTCATTGCTATAATTTCTCCATCATAAAGTTATTTTTCTACTGGAATATAGGAGCAAGTGAGTAGGTTGGATCTCTTGTTCCACTTAGGTGGGCCATGGTTAGAATAGTTTGAGAATGAATGGACTACATAATTGGACAGATTCTTTTCCACTCTGATATCCCACTCTAATAAATTTTTTAAATGGGTATTAGTGTACATTTAATTAAGGGTCTTAACTATGGAATACATGAATCTCTGAAAGTCCACAGATTGGCTTTGGAAGCCTGAAACCTTTGAAATTGTATGCCACATTTTGTGCATTTGTGTTTTTTCCGAGAGAAACTGGGTTTGCCGAATTTCTTTAAAAAAAAAAAAATAGTCCATGATCCCTCAAAATTAAAGAATTCAGATGGGTGAAGAGAATTTGTAAATTTGTGATTTGAAGTATTTGGGGAAAGTGAGACCTTACTTTGGTTAGGTGTTGCTGTTCAGTGATAGATGTTTTCTGGATACACTTTTTTTAAAAGTGTGACTCATTCCATGTTAGAATATCTCTATTTTATTCTTTCCTGGTAATTTTTGTCCCTGTCAGAACTTGGAGTTTGCCTTTAAAGTCCTCATTGCATATTTATTATTTTATATTCACTTTCTTGAATGATTGGGATGTTCTATTTAAGAGTGTTATTTTTGCTGCAGTGATTGCATGCTTTACTTGAAATGTATTGATATTTAAAAAAAGAGTTAATTGGCGTGCCAGAGTAAGAAAATGTATGAATGCTTTTCTATCCATTGGCCACTAGTTTTTCTTTCCTTTACTCTCTTGTTCTGTTTCTGTTTTGGTGGAGATTGGAATTTACCAGTAACTGGTAGAAGCTCTCCCATGTGGGCCCTGCTCTGGTGTGGCATCAGTTTGGATTCAGTCTCTTTAGGCCTCTGCAGTACGGTGTGTGTGGAGTATACTTTTCCTGTTTTAGCACTGGATGTAGCATGGTTGGATTTGAGATGAGATTGGTGATTTCAGTTAAATGTTTTTGGTAAAACAGACTTGTTACTTAATATTGTTTAAAATAGACTAAGAAATTGACAAGGGAGAGGCTCTGGGTGATTGATATTGGCTACAGGGTTAAAAGATGATGTAGTGTAATACCAATATATTTGGTCTTTGTCCCTGATTCCTGGCACAGAGCTCCTAAAACCTTTGGAATTCCCTGAGTGATAGGAAAGCTGCTTTCCATCATACATGAGCTTATGTTAATGAGGTGACTGAGAGGGGCACCCCTAGATAGCCTCAGCATAAGGCTGGACAACCAGAGAGACCTAGAGGATTAGAGGGTGGGAATTTTCAGCCCCACTCACCAACCTCCAGGAAGAGGAGGTAGGTGCTAGAGTTTGAACTGTTTATACACACGCACACACACCCATACATAATTTTTACGTAGTTGTAATCATAGTGTAGATTTTTGTCTACACATTACATGGAAGATTATTTTTTTCTGTGTTGTTTCATAATTTTCATAAGTTTTAATGGCTGTGATGTTTTTATCTAGTAGTAGGCTATGATTTATTAACCATACTCCTGTTCTCAGATGTTTAGGTTGTTTCAAGTTTTTTGCTATTATAAATAAAACTGTTATGAATATTATTATTTAGTGAATGTATAATAAACATTTATTATACATTTTCCTCAAGAGGTTTTCTTCTAATTCTTGACATGTGCTAACAATTTTGAATATTTGTGTCCTATTCTAGAATTTTGTATTTTTTAGAAAGACATTGTATCATAAACATTACCTATCTACTGTGGCCTTGAAATTATCATTTGTAAATAGATGCATATTATTCTAAGTTAATATAACTTTATTTTCTTGTTCCTTTCTCTGTTAGATAAATTACCTTATTTGTATTTTTTTCTACTGTTGATGACACTGTGATATGCATCTTTGCATTCTATTTTCCTCCTTTGGATTATTTTCTTAAGATAAGTTCTTATAAATGGGCCAAGTGGGTATTTTGTTTTGGGTGAATGTTGCCAAATTTAAAGGCACATATTTTACCTTAAACCTTCTACTTCTGTGGTATTTGCCTTCTTTAAAAAATTGAAATACTTTTTTTTTTTTGGACAGTTTAAAATTTACAGAAAAATTGAGCAGATAGTACAGAGTTTCCCATATACCCTTCTACTCGTTATTGATAACTTACATTAGTACAGTACGTTTGTTACAATTAATGAACCAATATTGGTACATTATTATTATTATTTTTTTTTAATTTATTTATTTATTCATTTATTTCATTTTTGGTTGCATTGGGTCTTTGCTGCTGCACGCGGGCTTTCTCTAGTTGCAGTGAGTGGGCTACTCTTTGTTGTGGGGCGCAGGCTTCTCATTGCGGTGGCTTCTCTTGTTGCGGAGCACGGGCTCTAGACGCGTGGGCTTCAGTAGTTGCGGCACACGGGCTCGGTAGTTGTGGCTCGCGGGCTCTAGAGCGCAGGCTCAGTAGTTGTGGCGCACGGGCTTAGTTGCTCCGCGGCATGTGGGATCTTCCCGGACCAGGGCTCGAACCCACGTCCCCTGCATTGGCAGGCGGATTCTTAACCACTGCGCCACCAGGGAAGCCTGGTACATTATTATTAACTAAAGTTCATGCTTTACTTACTTTTCCTTAGTTTTTACCTAATGTCCTTTTTGTGTGCCAGGACCCCATACCACAGTACATTTAATTGTCCTGGCTCCTTAGGCTCCTCTTGGTTGTGACTGTTACTCAAACTTTACTTGTTTCTGATGACTTTGACAGTTTTGAGGGGTACTGGTTAGGTATATTGTAGTATGCTCTCCTATTGGAATTTGGCTGATGTTTTTGTCATGAGATAAAACAACCATGGACCAAGCAGGCAAATGAACCAGACGTATTCATTGCAATATAAATTTACCAAAATGAATATGTTTCTTGTATACCAAAAATATATAAAGCTAGTATGTCATTTTTGCTATAACCATAAAGTACCTAGAAATAAATGAGATAGGAGGAGGGATCTACTGAAGGATGCAAAAATACGCATCTGAGAATAGCGTCAAAAATTATGAAAAAATAGGATAGTGAGTAGAGAAGGATTTGCATATTCGAACACTATGGTAATTAGAACCCTGAGATAGGAGTACACAGAAAGACCCTCAGAACAGAAATATAGGCTGTGAGTAAACTTAGTGTATAAGAAAAGAGATGCATTTTAGATCAATTAGGAAAAGCTAAATTATTTCATAAATGGTCTCAGAAAAAGTGATAGACATCACTAGTGGTGCAAGAGTGGAGAAAATAATTTAGACTCATATCTGTCTTTCCGTTCTAAAATAAAAATCCAGATCAAATATATAAGTTTTGAAAAATATACAGGTACTAGAAGAAAATTTGGGCAATTTTCTGATGTGAGACAGGCCTTTCTTAGCATGATAGCATACTCAGTAGTCATAAAGGAAAAGATTGCCAAAAAGGTATAACAAAGTTGGTACAACAACAAACTGGATAAAAAGTATTTGTAACATGTTACAAGTCTGGGAGACTGAAAGAGTGAAGTGTGAAATAGTCATCTAAGCGAGTGGGAAAGCAAATGGACTAGGGAAACGTGGACTTGTCAGGCAGGACGTAGGGTCCACTTGAGTTAGTGCTCAGGAATCTAAAGTGAGACCAGTCAGCAACTTCATTTATATAGTCATGGAATAACTAGAGAGTTGGATTTAGAAAAGACTGAGATTTTGCCAGATCTGTAGTCTGTAGCGAGAGAGGAGAGTGAAGTTGAGGGTGTATACAACTAACTGCTTATAATGGTGGACTGTGATATTTAATTTGGGTAAGGAGGGACGTTGGGACATCAGGAAGGGTGTGAGGATATAAGGAAGATTGAGGGACAGTGAAAAGTTGATAAGACCAATAGTTTGTAGGTCCAGGTAGGGTTAAAGAATTGTTGGAGTTAGGAAAGTGGAGAGATGGGGCTGTTGAGATGGTGCTGGTGAAAGGGACATGGCAGACTTGAAATGGATTACAGAAGAGTACAGTTATTGGTAATAACAAGGCCTAGGGTGTGACCTGGGAGTAGATGGCTAAGATAAGATGGAGGGTAAGATTTTTGGAACAAAGGAGGTCAAAGACTTAGAGGCCAAGATATGGGCAGGATCATCTGTGTGAATATTGACATCACCAAGAATTATTTTGGGAATAATGCTGGAGAGTAGATAGTGAGCTAGGTGTTAAAGCAGTCAAGGAATTACTCTGGTGATTGTAGGGGACAGCAGTGAAGGAGGAGAGCCAGTGGTCAAGTCAGATGCATGAAGGTCAAAAGCTGGTTTTCTTTTTCAACTTTTATTATGAAAAATGTCAAACATATGCAAAAGTTTGAAGTACAGTGATCATTTATTTTCTATATTACTTCAGTTAGTAATCTACTTTTTACTTAAATGTGTTTTGTATTTTTGTGGGGGCTTTAATTCTTTTTGTAATAAGGCAGCCTATAAATATGTTTCCAAATTCCTTTCCAGAAAGGTTGTGCTGATTTACATTTGTTTTAGCTAGGTATTAAGACTATACGTTCAGGGATCATTTCTATGGTTCGTATTAGCTAAGTATTGATGCAATACTTATTTTTACAGCTATTGTTACAGTTCCTTGCATTGTTGTTAGCTCTTCAGTATTTCATATGAATAATCTGCCGCCTATTTTCCCAGACCACACTCTTCCCTCTGCTTTTGCATGTACTATTACCTCTGCCTAGAAATTTTTTCCCCACATTCATTCATTTAACAAATGTTTTGATGTATAAGGCATGAGCTAATTTGAAATGCACATGTCTGGTTGATTCATGGGAACTGATTTGCATGTGACCCTCTCTTTTTTGGCCTGTAGAGAGAAATTTGTGTTTAGGCACCTGGGGGCCTGGGACTGTTGTCCCTTTGAACTCTCGTCTGGGCCAAAGAAAAGGTTTACTTTCTCATTTTCTCAACTTCTTTTTCCTCTTCTTCCAAACTTACATATATTCATCCTTACCACTTTTCCTGTCTTTTGTTCTGTCCCAGAGTCTAACTTTATACTCTAGAGCTGTCAACTTCCACTTTCTCTGGACCCAGACTTTTGTTAGGTAACCTCCTTTCCTTTTCCCTTTTCAAAATTAAATCTCTCTCTCTTCCTCTAAAAGTAGTTTTGTTCTCCCATCTAAAAAGTAAACCCTTATAATCTTTCCTCTTTCCTAAAGCCTCTTATCTCTCCTCCCACCCGTTTTTCCCCTTCCCTTAACAACATACGTCTTGAGTCACCTACATTTCACCTCCCGTTTACTGCCTAATCTACTTCAACTTGACTTTTACAGCCAGCTCACCATACTGGAACACTACTCACAACAGATTGCCAAAACTAATGGCTTAGTCATGACTTCTGTGACTCTTCATGTTTGATGAATAAATATGTGGATGAAAGAAAAAATGAATGAATAGATAGATGGGGAACAGGTATGGAGAATATATGTACTCTGTAAGTTTCATATTACTGCGAGAACTATAAAGAAGTAGGTATTTTGCTTTAATCATTCTCTCGTGGAACTGACCTTGATCTCCTTGGGAATCAGATGGGGAAAGAACATTTTTTCCAAACTAATCAGCAAGTTTGGAGAGTTGCCTTTTATGTATGTAGCACATGAAGTGGAGGAGGCACTGGAGAAAGTTTTACAAGATATGCCTTCAGGAACTTGATTATCTTGCATTTGAATGTCAGACCTTCAGTCAAATTATTTACACTAATCAGCATTCAACCAACATAATTCAAAGTATAATTGAAAAACCCAAGCCTTTCTCCTCATCCCAATAAAAAGCCTTTAGAATTCAATGGGAAATAAACCTTTATCTCTAAAAGTGTACTTACAAGAAAAAAAATAAATAAACAAGTTACAGAAGGGCCATGTTGCAAGGAACAATTTGGTTTAAAATCCACAGCTCCGATGCCTGCAGGATTTCAAGGAAGTAGTTTGGAGCCTGCTCTGCTTTCTTACCAGTTTCTTTTCTACATACGTATTCAATTCAATACTACCTTTATCCATGCCTCCCTCGCTTTCTTTTTTTTTCTCCTATATCTCAACCATCTTATTCATTTACCCAGTTCATTTGTTTAGCAAGTAGATCTGGTTTAGGCACTAGGCATAGAGGTAAATAAAAATGGTCTGTGTCCAGAACAAGTGAAACAGGCAAACATGTGAAATTGGGATACAGTATGATAAATGAAGTTATTGTGGCATGAACAGTGTTATGGGCATACCTAGGAGATAGTGACTAACTACCTGAGAGGACAGAAGTCTTCCAAAGAAGAGGTGACATTTGAGTTGGGAGTTGAAGAATGAGAAGAAAGTGTGGTGAACGTGACAGAGGGAACAGCTCTTTAGAAAGGAATAGGGGAGTGAAAAAAACCTCTCTGCTTCAAGGAAAGGTTGGTGTACTTAGGACATCTGAATCTAGGGGAAGTGTCTAGACATGCGTGTGGTAAAGTAGATTGGGGTGGGATTTTGAAGGGTGCCATATTTCATACTAAGAAGTTTGGGCTTTAACTTGTAATCAGTTGGCGAATTTAAGTAGAAGGGCATCAGTGGATGTTGTGGAAAAAAGTAGTAGCTCTGTGGAAGGCAGGAAGACCATTTTAGGAGGTTCATGCCCTAATTAATGTAATGACCCACTTACTGAGTCACAATCTCCCGGTGATGGGCCTGGGAATCTGTAGAACTAGAAAATGTTCCAGGTGATATAATCAGGCAGTTGGGAAACTTAAAAACAAAGCATTGGACATTAGAAATGTGGTTTCTAGGACCAGTTTTGCTACTGACTAGCTATTTGAGCTCATAGAAGTCTTTTAGTTTTCCCATCTTGAAAATTGAGGGTTTTAGACTAAATAATTACTGTAATTGTTTCCTTATGATTCTGTGCTTCTAAACAAATCCAACCTTAATTGAACTACTTTTTATTTATAATGGCCACAATTTTTTTTCCTGCTGGGTCTTACTGACCCTTTGTAGAAGAAGGATTTCCTACTCCTATTCAAGCATTTCTACTTTTCTCTGCCTTAGTATGAATATATTTACCACATTCTCCAAATTGCATTTGGATTATATTAAATTGAAGCAGTGGTCTTTGCCTTATGCCTGCTATCTACCACACATATTTTCTTGGTTTCTAAAAAGGTAACAATGTCTGTTCTCCACTTATGAGCAGGAAAATCTCCACATAAATATTCTAAAACCATTGATAATTAGCACAGTGTTCAGATTATATGATAACTGCAAACTGCCAAGATTGCCGATCATTACATGTTACCCCCTTTAAGGAGTAGAGAGAGGTGTTTATTGGATGCTGACTTCAATCACACATGCCTGAAACAGACATCAGCCCTGTAATTGGGGAGATGCTAATTATCCTTTTCTTTTTTTTTTTTTTTAAAAGATTTATTTATTTTATTGATTGATTGATTGCTATGTTGGGTCTTCGTTTCTGTGCTAGGGCTTTCTCTAGTTGCGGCAAGCAGGGGCCACTCTTCATTGCGGTGCGCGGGCCTCTCACTATCGCGGCCTCTCCTGCTGCGGAACACAGGCTCCAGACGTGCAGGCTCAGTAGTTGTGGCCCATGGGCCCAGTTGCTCCGCGGCATGTGGGAATCTTCCCAGACCAGGGCTCGAACCCATGTCCCCTGCATTAGCAGGCAGACTCTCAACTACTGCGCCACCAGGGAAGCCCTGATTATCCTTTTCTTCCTCTCAGAGGGTTATACCAAGAGGTAAGAAATAATTAACACTCCCTAATTTATGTATGTGATTGCTGTAGACCTAAGTGTTGGAGGGCGTCTCTGGCTTGTGTTTCTTTCCCTTAGAAATGTAGCAAGAGGAAGTTGATCTGCTGCTTGCAGGAACCTGTGACCCACTCAGCATTAATTATTATCCCCATTTAAGAGAGGAAAAGGCAGATAAAGTCCATGGGAAGTGCATGGGCTTTAGAATTAGACAGGTTTAGGATTGCATCCTGGCTTCATCACTTACTAAATTTTGGCAAGTAATTTAATAGTTCAGTTTCTTCAAGTGTGAAATGAGTACAGTATCTCTGTCCTTCAGGGATATTGTGAGGATTATTAGTATTATCAAAGGTACCTAACATTGTCTGGCACCTGTTAGACTAGTCTGCAAGCTCCTGTGTGTGAAGCTCCTTGTATAGAACCTGAAATATTTTAGATTCTCAATGACTATTGAACAAGACAGATAGATAATTAATAAAGTGTACTGCATTGATAGTAAGCACGTAGTAAATAGTAACTTTTATGATTAATTAATGTAAAAATGTTGATTTTTTTAAAAAACATCAAATGTATCTGTTGTATTTTTCAAATTTTCAGTTACTATTATTTCTCTGCAAATATAGATTAGAATTGTTAAGCGTGAAGTAATTATTCTACAACAGGCCAGAGAGAATTGGTATAAACATAACAGATATGAAATGGTAGACTTTAAAAGCTTAATGGTTCTATGGATGGACCAAGAGAATATCATACTAAATGAAGTAAGTCAGGCAGAGAAAGACAAATATTATATCACTTATATGTGGAATCTAAAAAAATAATACAAATGAATCTATATACTGAAGAGAAACAGACTCAGACAGAAAACAAACTTATGGCTACCAAAGGGGAAAGGGAGTGGGGAGGGATAAATTAGGAGTATGGGATTAACAGATACAAACTACTATACATAAAATAGATAAGCAACAAGGATTTACTGTATAATACAGGGAACTATATTCAATATCTTGTAATAACCTATAATGGAAAATAATCTGAAATATATATACACATACAAACATATATATAAATAAATTTTTAAAAAGTCATCTGAACAATCCAGATACAGTTGGGCAAAGATAATGTAATATTTTGCATTAAAAATTCCTAACTAGGGCTTCCCTGGTGGCGCAGTGGTTGAGAATCTGCCTGTCAATGCAGGCGACACGGGTTCGAGCCCTGGTCTGGGAAGATCCCACATGCCGCGGAGCAACTAGGCCCATGAGCCACAATTACTGAGCCTGCGCGTTTGGAGCCTGTGCTCCGCAGCAAGAGAGGCCGCGATAGCGAGAGGCCCGCGCACCGCGATGAAGAGTGGCCCCCGCTTGCCACAACTAGAGAAAGCCCTCGCACAGAAACGAAGACCCAACACAGCCATAAATAAATAAATAAAAATTTAAAAAAAAAAATTCCTAACTATAGCATATATAAAAGTTTAAAAAAGAAGCTTATTGATTCCAAAAATTATGCTACCATATTCAGATGTTACCACAGTCAATCAGATGTAACCTACGTACATACATGTTATAATGTGGTACCGGCGTGCATGGGTGGCTAAATCCCATGTACCAGGTGAAGAATATTCTGTAATACCAGTACCTTCAGCTTCCCTAAGAGGATTTGCCCTCCCTGCCCCTCACATTATTTGATTCATTTCTTTGGTTTTATTTCAGGATTATACCTGTGATTATTGAGCATTTGTTACGTGGCATTCTGTTGTATTCACAGAGTACATGATGACTAGCTAGAGGTTCTAGATAGATGATCTGTAAGTTTTAGACCTAGGTCTAACTGATAAAGGCTTTGTGACTGTGGGATCCTATTCCTTATTTGTCTTTTGTAAGCCTGTGCTTTTTCTTTAAGCTATCTTTGGAAATGCACATGCTTTTATGCAGTTATAAAATGCATTGTAGGTAATGCTTTTGAAGGATTTCTCCCACATTTAAAAAATCTCAGGAGGGGGGTGTGGGATGAATTGGGAGATTGGGATTGACATACATACACTGTTTATACTATGTATAAAATAGATAACTAATGAGAACCTACTGTATAGCTCAGGGAACTCTATCCAGTGCTGTGTGGTGACCTAAATGGGAAGGAAATCCAAAAAAGAGGGGACATATGTATACGTATAGCTGATTCACTTTGCTGTACAGTAGAAACTAACACAACATTGTAAAGCAACTATACTCCAATAACATTAATTTTAAAAAAGTGGATGCAGTAAACATATTAGAGTACAAAGTTAATAGTTTGCAATTACAAATTAATCAAGCAGAATGAAGATTAGAACAAAAAGGAGTCAAGGAAATCTTTTTAAAAGTTATACTTATGGTAGCAATTATTGTTAACTGTATTTTCAGATATATTAAAGTATATTTTGCCTACAAAAATAAATTAAAAAAAATAAAATTTGGGGGAAAAAATTCTCTCCTAATAAAACAGGGGTCCTAGCTACTGCATATCTTAAGTCAGTAGTTTCTTTGCAAGATTTGGCTTATTTTGGTTTAACATTACTTGTAATAATTTAAAATTGGGGAGGTAAAAGTGTTATACTTGTTTGTAGAATTTCTATAGTTGAGGAAGTTGTAATCAAAACTTGATTTATGAAATTTCCTTCTGTGTTCACTTTATTTAGCTGGTGACACCACGCTTCACCCAGTCTCACAGAGTATCATTCTGGGAGTCGTCTCTTTGCTTCCTTTTTCTCTATGATCTCTTATGTCTAAAGAGTCCCTGAGTTCCACCTGCTTTAAACACTTCATTGCTTCTCCAGTTCATCCCTTCTCCTCTCTTCCTGAGGCCAGTGTTCTAGATCAGGTGCCAGATAGCATTCTCATCTGTGCCAGATATTCTAACTGATCTCCCCGATGCAGTCTTGGCCTTTTCTTCACAATTGAGTGTCTTATTTTAAGTGAAATATGACTGTGTCCCTCCTTAAAACCTTTTAAAACTTGTCAGCCACAGGTTCAAGTACAAGGTTCTTAACATTATAGTTATAACTAATTCTTACTCACCTGTTGAAGCTCTACACAGTACCTCCTCTAGGAGTTCTTGACCACCCCACCATAGTTTAGGTATTATTTTTCTGTATAGTAAGCAACTCCAAACCTGGAGTTAACATTACCTTTTGAGAAAGGAGTGAAGAAAACTAACTGGTACATGGGTAAAATTTCCTCCTACCTAAGAAGAGTGTAGTGACAGGTGAAGTCTAAGTGTTGTAAAAGGTTTAAAGTTCCATTGCAGTGAAGCTTAAAAAAAGAATGTGCACTTTGAGAGGGAGGGTGGTATATCATGGTAACATACAGAAAAGCTGGGAGTCAGAAGACTAAAACTGGCAGTGCCATTCCAAGCATTATTGGGGGTTTGCTCATCCCTGCTGCCCAGTCCTTGCTTACCCTGTTGTGTAGGTAGATGTGTCAGACTGCTGATGCCTGATATCGTTAAGCATTTTAATCACAGTTAAATCCCTTTGCTCACCACGCAATGATCTGGCCAAAATTTAGTAGATGATTGTTTGCTTTATAGGAAGAAAAGCTGCTGTTTGTTCTCTTAGCCATTAAATTTATCGTTGTAAATGAACAAACTGGATTTATATACCAGTTTTTTCGTGACTTACCTTGGTGGACATACTGGTATAGTCATCTTTCTCCTTGAGCACACTGCATTCACTATGATATGGTACCTTGTAACACTTCTTGGCAGCTAGTCAGCCAACTTCTCTGGTGACACCTTCCACCACGACATGCAACTCTTTATGCCTTCTTTGTTCAGATGGCTTGTGCAAACATTTTTCCTCAGGCTTCTAAAAATGTTAATATTTAAATGAGAAGCCCGCGCACTGCGGCATGTGGGATCTTCCCGCACCAGGGCTTGAACCCATGTCCCCTGCACTGGCAGGGGGATTCTTAACCACTGCGCCACCAGGGAAGCCCAACATACATGTTTTAATAGTTACTTTCAGTCCATTTTTATAAACCTGTAGAACTTCATTACAGCTATGCTACATTTATTTTGGATATTTTTCTTGTTTGGGGATTTTTTTTTTGAAGAAGAGTATTATGGATTTCCATGTTATTGTACAATTAATTTATAGAGTTGATTTCTTTGAAATAAATTCTAGCCTAGTTGTAACAACCCTTCTCTTTCCCAAGTTAATTTCTACAAAATTGGTTCATGCCAAAGGTTTCTCTATTAAGTATTTGCTATTAAATATGACTGTTTTTCTATTAAATAGTTTTATTTTAAAGGCAGCACCATTACCCAACAAAATCTCCTACCCTTCCCCAAATGTAAATTCTGTGTTCGGCAGCAGCCGAAGCCCTGCATTGTTTTTTGTTGGAAGTGTGAGCTGAAGGGGACAGACATTCCTGCTCCTTAGCGGAAGCACTAAGCTGCAGTCTGCCCTTGTTGTGTTATTAATGGCACAATGTTTTCATGTTGTAGATGGCTGAGTGCTAGCAAGGAAAATTCAGGACCATGATGGCCCAGTTTCCCACAGCTATGAATGGTAAGTAGCTTCGTGCTTGTGGCAAGATACAGAGGTTATGAGATTTTTTTTCTTTGGTAGAGGTTATAAAATATCCATTTAGATATTTTTCCTTAAACTTACAAATGAAAAACTTAAAGTATTCTTGTTGAAAGTATTTAGATAGTTTATTTCAGAACACTGCATGTATCTTCTATTAGAATATTATGCAGTAAATCCCACGGCTCAGTATAAGCATGTTCTGCAGTATCATCTGGAATGTGGTGGCTTGCCTTTGAGCAGTTAAGGATAACCTAAACAAACATTGTGTTTAATGCGTAAAACTGGAGGACGAAAAGCTTAGTGCCATAAGTGGAGAATATTAAAGGTGTTTTTGATAGCATGAGATGATTGTAAACTGATTAAACCAGTAAATATTCAATTATTAATATACATATAAAATTGGTTCGTTTTCCCTTTTATAAAGGATTATGTGTGCCTATACCCAGTTGTTTAATAGAAAACATATTAGAGGAAAATGTTTCGGTAATTGCAATAATAAAAAGTTTTTAAAGTTTTTTTTTCTGATTCTAGCTTTATTTCCCAGATACACATTAATTACCCTTAATAGGTCTTGTTACTGTGTATGTCATTTATAATTGAGAATATGCATTATATTTTTAAATCACTAAACAAATCAAAGATGCTGAGTTCTTAATTTTGAGGTAAATTTTGTTAGCTAATTAAAAATATAAAGAAATAGAGGATCCAGTCAATAACTCTTTAACACTTGAATTGAAAACCGTAATAGTAAAGAACACTAGAAGGAAAAAAAGAGGAAAAAATCACCAATAATTCCACCACCTTCACAAAGGGATTGTGTTAATGTTACTATCTAGTATTTGATCAGTTACATTTAAAAAAAAAAAAATGTTCTCACTCATAGGGCCAGATCAGTACATTGTTTTTTGTTGTTGTTGTTGTTTTAAATTTATTTATTTATTTATTTTTGGCTTCATTGGGTCTTCGTTGCGATGCGCAGGTTTCTCATTGTGGTGGCTTTTCTTGTTGCAGAGTACGGGCTCTAGGCGAGCAGGCTTTAGTAGTTGTGGCATGTGGGCTCAGTAGTTGTGGCACGTGGGCTCAGTAGTTGTAGCTCGTGGGCTCTAGAACACAGACTCAGTAGTGTGGCACACGGGCTTAGTTGCTCTGCGGCATGTGGGATCTTCCAGGACCAGGGCTCAAACCCATGTCCCCTGCATTGGCAGGCGGATTCTTAACCACTGCGCCACCAGGGAAGCCCAAATCAGTACATTGTTAATAAAGAAAATGTATGTTGTATATCTAAAGTTTTAAGACTCAGGATTGACCTTGTGAGATTTAGAAAAGTTTTAGAAAAATGAATTATTTGCATAAAACGTAAAAATAAATTCAGATGTGTGTAGGATTCTGTCATTTAAGGATGGACTTGAGGTAAGGGTTTTGTTGTTTTTTGCCTTTTCACATGTGAGCCTTTGTCCTTCTCTGGAAATGGTATGGGATTATAAAGATGATTTGAGGCCATGGATAATTTTTTGAAATTAATTTTTTTTCCATAATGAGTGATAAATGTTAAGTTTAGAGTCAGGGTAATAATTGTAGTAGTAATGTGCTCTACTCAAATTTGAGGATTTCTATGCCCCATACAAAGGAGTTTGCTGTAAACACATTGTTTAGTTATAAACTTCAACCAACATGTTAAGCAGGTTTATAAACAAAATGAACATGAAAGCGGGCTTCCCTGGTGGCGCAGTGGTTGAGAGTCTGCCTGCCGATGCAGCGGACGTGGGTTCGAGCCCTGGTCTGGGAGGATCCCACATGCCGCGGAGCAACTGGGCCCGTGAGCCACAACTACTGAGCCTGCGCGTCTGGAGCCTGTGCTCCGCGACAAGAGAGTCCGCGATAGTGAGAGGCCTGCGCACCGCGATGAAGAGTGGCCCCCACTTGCCGCAACTAGAGAAAGCCCCGCACAGAAACGAAGACCCAACACAGCTAAAAATAATAAAAATAAATAATTAATTAAAAAAAAAAAAAAATGAACATGAAAGAAATCAGTACAGACCTGGTCTTTCTTCATTTTGGTTTTTTTTTTTCCATTCTCTGAACATTTACGGATCACTTTGTAGCTCGTTGTATTATACATAAAATATTGGAAACAAATGATGTTCAATAACAGAAAAAAGATTACTTGAATAATTGTCTAAAATGTTGTAAAGTTAATTTAGGAGTAGTATATAGGAATAAAGATAGTAATTTTTTTTTTAAATTATGGAATAAGATATCTTTTTTATTTTTTTAATTTTTATTTATTTATTTATGGCTGTGTTGGGTCTTCGTTTCTGTGCGACGGCTTTCTCTAGTTGTGGCAAGCGGGGGCCACTCTTCATCGCGGTGCGCGGGCCTCTTACTATCGCGGCCTCTCTTGTTGCGGAACACAGGCTCCAGACGCGCAGGCTCAGTAATTATGGCTCACGGGCCCAGCCGCTCCGCGGCATGTGGGATCTTCCCAGACCAGGGCTCGAACCTGTGTCCCCTGCATTGGCAGGCGGAGTCTCAACCACTGCGCCACCAGGGAAGCCCAAGATAGTAATTTTTTTAACTTTTTTTTAAAATTTAATTTAATTTTTTTATACAGCAGGTTCTTATTAGTTATGCATTTTATACATATTAGTGTATGTATGTCAATCCCAATCTCCCAATTCATCCCACCACCACCACCCCCCGCCACTTTCCCCTCTTGTTGTCCATACGTTTGTTCTCTACATCTGTGTCTCTATTTCTGCCCTGCAAACCGGTTCATCTGTACCATTTTTCTAGGTTCCACATATATGCGTTAATATACGATATTTGTTTTTCTCTTTCTGACTTACTTCACTCTGTATGACAGTCTCTAGATCCATCCACGTCTCAACAAATGACCCAATTTCGTTCCTTTTTATGGCTGAGTAACATTCAATTGTACACATGTACCACATCTTCTTTATCCATTCATCTGTCGATGGGCATTTAGGTTGCTTCCATGACCTGGCTATTGTAAATACTGCTGCAGTGAACATTGGGGTGCATGTGTCTTTTTGAATTATGGTTTTCTCTGGGTATATGCCCAGTAGTGAGATTGCTGAGCCATATGATAATTCTATTTTTAGTTTTTTAAGGAACCTCCATACTGTTCTATAGTGGCTGTATCAATTTACATTCCCACCAACAGTGCAAGAGGGTTCCCTTTTCTCCACACCCTCTCCAGCATTTGTTGTTTGTAGATTTTCTGATGATGCCCATTCTAATGGTGTAAGGTGATACCTCATTGTAGTTTTGATTTGCATTTCTCTAATAATTAGTTGAGCAGCTTTTCATGTGCTTCTTGGCCATCTGTATGTCTTCTTTGGAGAAATGTCTATTTAGGTCTTCTGCCCATTTTTGGATTGGGTTTTTTGTTTTTAAATGGTTACAGAGTTTTATTTATTTATTTATTTATGGCTGTGCTGGGTCTTCGTTTCTGTGCGAGGGCTTTCTCTAGTTGCGGCAAGCGGGGGCCACTCTTCATTGTGGTGCGCGGGCCACTCACTATCGCGGCCTCTCTTGTTGCGGATCACAGGCTCCAGACGCGCAGGCTCAGTAGTTGTGGCTCACGGGCCTAGTTGCTCCGCAGCATGTGGGATCTTCCCAGACCAGGGCTCGAACCCGTGTCCCCTGCATTGGCAGGCAGATTATCAACCACTGCGCCACCAGGGAAGCCCGTTTGTTTTTTTAATATTGAGCTGCATGAGCTGTTTATATATTTTGGAGATTAATCCTTTGTCCGTTGGTTCGTTTGCAAATATTTTCTCCCATTCTGAGGGTTGTCTTTTTGTCTTATTTGTAGTTTCCTTTGCTGTGCAAAAGCTTTTAACTTTCATTAGGTCCCATTTGTTTATTTTTGTTTTTATTTCCATTACTCTAGGAGGTGGATCAAAAAAGATCTTGCTGTGATTTATGTCAAAGAGTGTTCTTCCTATGTTTTCCTCTAAGAGTTTTATAGTGTCCGGTCTTAACATTTAGGTCTCTAATCCATTTTGAGTTTATTTTTGTGTATGGTGTTAGGGAGTGTTCTAATTTCATTCATTTACATGTAGCTGTCCAGTTTTCCCAACACCATTTATTGAAGACACTGTCTTTTCTCCATTGTATATCCTTGCCTCCTTTGTCATAGATTAGTTGACCATATGTGTGTGGGTTTACCTCTGGGCTTTCTATCCTGGTCCATTGATCTATATTTCTATTTTTGTGCCAGTACCATATTGTCTTGATTACTGTAGCTTTGTAGTATAGTCTGAAGTCAGGTAGTCTGATTGCTCCAGCTCTGTTTTTTTCCCTCAGGACTGCTTTGGCTATTCGGGGTCTTTGTGTCTCCATACAAATTTTAAGATTTTTTGTTCTAGTTCTGTAAAAAATGCCATTGGAAATTTGATAGGGGTTGCATTGAATCTGTAGATTGCTTTGGGTAGTATAGTCATTTTCACAATATTGATTCTTATAATCCAGGAACATGGTATATCTCTCCATCTCTTTGTATCATCTTTAATTTCTTTCATCAGTGTCTTATAGTTTTCTGCATACAGGTCTTTTGTCTCCCTAGGTAGGTTTATTCCTAGGTATTTTATTCTTTTTTGTTGCAATGGTAAATGAGAGTGTTTCCTTAATTTCTCTTTCAGCTTTTTCATCATTAGTATATAGGAATGCAAGTGATTTCTGTGCATTAATTTTGTATCCTGCAACTTTACCAGATTCATTCATTAGCTCTAGTAGTTTTCTGGTGGCATCTTTAGGATTCTCTGTGTATAGTATCATGTCATCTGCAAACAGTGACAGTTTTACTTCTTCTTTTCAATTTGTATTCCTTTTATTTCTTTTTCATCTCTGATTGCCATGGCTAGGACTTCCAAAACTATGTTGAATAATAGTGGTGAGAGTGGACATCCTTGTCTTGTTCCTGATCTTAGAGGAAATGCTTTCAGTTTTTCACCATTGAGAATGATGTTTGCTGTGGGTTTGTCGTATATGGCCTTTATTATGTTGAGGTAGGTTCCCTCTATGCCCATTTTCTGGAGAGTTTTTATCATAAATGGGTGTTGAATTTTGTCAAAAGCTTTTTCTGCATCTATTGAGATGATCATATGGTTTTTCTTCTTCAGTTTGTTAATATGGTGTATCACATTGATTGATTTGCGTATATTGAAGAATCCTTGCATCCCTGGGATAAATCCCACTTGATCATGGTGTATGATCCTTTTAATGTGTTGTGGGATTCTGTTTGCTAGTATTTTGTTGAGGATATTTGCATCTATATTCATGAGTGATATTGGTCTGTAATTTTCTTTTTTTGTAGTATCTTTGTCTGGTTTTGATATCAGGGTGATGGTGGCCTCATAGAATGAGTTTGGGAGTGTTCCTTCCTCTGCCATTTTTTGGAAGAGTTTGAGAAGGATGGGTGTTAGCTCTTCTCTAAATGTTTGATAGAATTCACCTGTGAAGCCATCTGGTCCTGGACTTTTGTTTGTTGGAAGATTTTTAATCACAGTTTCAATTTCATTACTTGTGATTGGTTTGTTCATATTTTCTATTTCTTCCTGGTCTAGTCTTGGAAGGTTATACCTTTCTAAGAATTTGTCCATTTCTTCCAGGTTGTCCATTTTATTGGCATAGAGTTGCTTGTAGTAGTCTCTTAGGATGCTTTGTATTTCTGCGGTATCTGTTGTAACTTCTCCTTTTTCATTTCTAATTTTATTGATTTGAGTCCTCTCCCTCTTTTTCTTGATGAGTCTGGCTAATGGTTTATCAATTTTGTTTATCTTCTCAAAGAACCAGCTTTTAGTTTTTTGATCTTTGCTGTTGTTTCCTTTGTTTCTGTTTCATTTATTTCTGCTCTGATCTATATGATTTCTTTCCTTCTGCTAACTTTGGGTTTTGTTTGTTCTTCTTTCTCTAGTTCCTTTAGGTGTAAGGTTAGATTGTTTATTTGAGATTTTTCTTGTTTCTTGAGGTAGGCTTGTATTGCTTTAAACTTCCCTCTTAGAACTACTTTTGCTGCGTCCTACAGGTTTTGGATCGTCGTGTTTTCATTGTCATTTGTCTCTAGGTATTTTTTGATTTCCTCTTTGATTTCTTCATTGATCTCTTGGTTATTTAGTAATGTATTGTTTAGCCTCCATGTGTTTGTGTTTTTTACATGTTTTTCCCTGTAATTCATTTCTAATCTCATAGTGCTGTGGTCAGCAAAGATGCTTGATATGATTTCAATTTTCTTAAATTTACTGAGGCTTGATTTGTGGCCCAAGATGTGACCTTTCCTGGAGAATGTTCCATGTGCATATGAGAAGAAAGTGTAATCTGCTGTTTTTGGATGGAATGTCCTATAAATGTCAATTAAGTCTATCTGGTCTATTGTGTCATTTAAAACTTGTGTTTCCTTATTAATTTCCTGTCTGGATGATCTGTCCATTGGTGTAAGTGAGGTGTTGAAGTCCCCCACTATTACTGTGTTACTGTCGATTTCCTCTTTTATAGCTGTTAGCAGTTGCCTTATGTATTGAGGTGCTCCTCTGTTGGGTGCATATATATTTAGAATTGTTATATCTTCTTCTTGGATTGATCCCTTGATCATTATGTAGTGTCCTTCCTTGTCTCTTATAACATTCTTTATTTTAAAGTCTATTTTATCTGATATGAGTATTGCTACTCCAGCTTTCTTTTGATTTCCATTTGCATGGAATATCTTTTTCCATCCCCTCACTTTCAGCTGTATGTGTCCCTAGGTCTGAAGTGGGTCTCTTGTAGACAGCATGTATATGGATCTTGTTTTTGTATCCATTCAGCAAGCCTGTGTCTTTTGGTTGGAGCATTTAATCCATTCACGTTTAAGGTAATTATCGATATGTATGTTCCTATTACCATTTTCTTAATTGTTATGGATTTGTTTTTGTAGGTCCTTTTCTTCTCTTGTGTTTCCCACTTAGAGCAGTTCCTTTATCATTTGTTGTAGCGCTGGTTTGGTGGTGCTGAATTCTCTTAGCTTTTGCTTGTCTGTAAAGCTTTTGATTTCTCCATTGAATCTGAATGAGATCCTTGCCTTGTAGAGTAATCTTGGTTGTAGGTTCTTCCCTTTCATCACTTTAAATATATCATGTCACTCCCTTCTGGCTTGTAGAGTTTCTGCTGAGAAATCAGCTGTTAACCTTATGGGAGTTCCCTTGTATGTTGTCGTTTTTCCCTTGTTGCTTTCAATAATTATTTTTTGTCTTTAATTTTTGTCAGTTTGATTACTATGTCTCTTGGCATGTTTCTCCTTCGGTTTATCCTGCCTGGGACTCTCTGCACTTCCTCGGCTTGGGTGGCTATTTCCTTTCCCATGTTAGGGAAGTTTTCGACTATAATCTCTTCAAATATTTTCTCTGGTCCTTTCTCTCTCTCTTCTCCTTCTGGGACCCCTATAATGCGAATGTTGTTGCATTTAATGTTGTCCAAGAGGTCTCTTAGGCTGTCTTCATTTCTTTTCATTCTTTTTTCTTTATTCTGTTCTGCGGCAGTGAATTCCACCATTCTGTCTTCCAGGTCACTTATCTGTTCTGCTGCCTCAGTTTTGCTTCTATTGATTCCTTCTAGTGTATTTTTCATTTCAGTTATTGTATTGTTCATCTCTGTTTGTTTGTTCTTTGATTCTTCTAGGTGTTCATTAATTCTTCCAGGTCTTTGTTAAACATTTCTTGCATCTTCTCGATCTTTGTCTCCATTCTTTTTCCGAGGTCCTGGATCATCTTCACTATTGTTATTCTGAAATCTTTTTCTGGAAGGTTGCCTATCTCCACTTAATTTATTTATTTTTCTGGGGTTTTATCTTGTTCCTTCATCTGGTACAAAGTCCTCTGCCTTTTCGTCTTGTCTATTATCTTTCTGTGAATGTGGTTTTCCTTCCACAGGCTGCATAATTGTCAGTTTTTTTAAACTTCTGAGGAATTGACAGCTAATGCAGACTCTAGTACTTAGGAGGTACTTATCCTCCTACTTAGTTTATAAAGTAGCTGAAGATTGAAGATAATCTTGTATATATCTAATTTAAGTCCAATTCAGGGTTTAAGATCTTTTTGAAATAAGCATCCATGTGTAGCACAGAACCTTCAAAAGCAGTGTTTGCTCCTTTAATAAATTCTCAGTTATTGATTGGGTTAAATTTTTTTCATGCCCAGTACCATTGGAACTTGTCTCTAAGTGCTCCTCCTACACCAAGCTATTTGTCTAAATACTTCTGACACAGTCTTCAAATTTTGCCATGTCTACTTTATCATTCTGAGACTAACCACAGACGTTTTAGACTTTTTTGGCTCTTAGAGCTGTGTTGTCTAATATAGTAGCCATTAGCTACATGTGGCTATTTAAATTTATATTTAGATTAATAAAAATTAAATTTAAATTAATAAGAGTTAAGTAAAATAAAAAATTCAGTTCCTCAGTCACACAGCCACGTTTCAAGTGCTCAAATCCATGTATGGCTAGTGACTACTGTATTGGACAATGCAGATACATCTCAGAAAGCTCTGTTGAACAGATATTCTTTTCTTAGTCTGTTTGCTTCACCTCCCATCTCCTTAACAGAACTAAAAAAGATCATTGCATTGTATTTTTAACCACTTGTGATTTTTACTTCTGGTGTCTTCTGCAGCAGCAGAATCATCCTTGCCAAAGCCTTCCTTAATCATGGTAGGTTTGCTTTCTGCTTTTCAAAAATTTAATGAAATTTTAAATACAGAGGGCATGATATATGAGCCATAAGGTGATAGGCAAGAGGCCACTTCAGATACATGTTGCTACCAGTTGATATTGTAGTGTAATGTGGCTTGTTTCAGTCAAAATTATGGAGGTACTAAAGACTGGTTATGTGAGTATGAAGTGCTGAAGTCCATGACAGTGGCTTTGTCTAAAATGTGGAAGAGAGAAGGGAGAAGGAGAGAAAAGGAACAGCTAGTGGCTTTAGGAGGAAAAAAATACCATTTTTAATTTTAGAGCTTTATTACCTTTTTAGAATTTTAGAGCTCGTTACTGTTTTCAACTGTGTAATTAAGAAATTTTTGTTGAGCATTGGACCTGTAGAATCAGCTATAGTGTTGTACTGCATATATAACAACCCAAGCATTTATTACTCAGGTCCCTACAGTTGAGACTTTAGTTCTGTCTACACCAGTATTCCAGTTGTGTTTTAGAGATTTAAGTTAGTACTGGGTCAACATATATCATTTGACTATTACTTTTAATTGGAGAAATGTACCAGTGAAGGCTATTTCTGATATCATTTAATTTTTATAGCATACAAGTGGGATATAACCTTTCTGAATCATGTATGTTCAGAATTATGTGTTAGAATACTGCTGTGCCACTACCCAGCTATGCAGCTTAAACATGTGGAACTTATTTGTGTGTGTGTATGAACATATGCATATGTATGTATATCTATATATGTAAAACAGGGATGACACTACTTACTGCATGGGATCTAGCATACCGTGGATGTTCTGTAAACGTGTATTTTTCCTGCTACATAGACAATAAGAACATATTTGACAGAGCCAGTAGATGAGACTAAGCAACAGAAATCTTTATGAAAATACCACATTTTCAATTTAGTGATGAATTGAGGGGCAGTGGATAGAATTGTAATAGATTTCTAAAGTGATCATCAGACAATGTAAAAGATTTTAGATTTTTAAGGAAATATTGAAAACATCAACCCCAAAACTTAGGTTTTCCTGCCTTTCTATAAGACTTATGAATAAATGTAGATTAACCTTAGGATATATTTTACTTGAAGTTCAAAATAATAGACTGTTGGCTCTTTAAAAGGTTCTGTTAGTATATATTCTAAATAAGAAAGCTAGAATTGGATCAACTATTTTTAAATTGGCTTTGAATTACATATATTTCATAGTTTTCTTATTTCTATGTGACTTTTCCTTTCTGTAAAATTCTAGTGCATTAATAACTTATGTTTTAATATGGTCATTTTTGGGGAAGTGTTCAGATTTGAAGACTATTTGAATACTACTTAAAAATTATTCCTTCTCATATGACTTAGAACATTTTTATTCTGTTAGTAACATTAATCATGATAATATTTAATCATGATTGTTGTGTGTGACTTTCTTGGCTGGTGGTGTCCCTTAAATATTAGAAAGTCTCTGAGCTCATTTAAGGGGTTCATTTTATTTTTGTACCACTCGTCCTTACACACATTGGTGCCCTATAAATGTTTGTTGAAAGAATGTACAATATATGAAGGTGTCAAGGTTGCTGGTTGGAGTCATGAAGAACTAAGCAGTAAGCATTATCAGATAGGGTGAGTTGGCCACTGCAAAAACAGGTACCCAAAGAAGGGTGAGGAGATAGTAGTATATAACAAAGTGTTATAATGTGATAAGGATTGACACAGATTCCCTTCTGCTGCAACAGACTTCTCTGTAGTCTTAGGATAGCAGTCTGTCACTGCCTGGGGATGATGTATGTTAGAGCAGCTCAAGCTTCCCCAACCAGACTGTTCAGACTTAAAATAGTCGTAAGGTTTCTGACTAAAAAGCCTCACTTTCAGTATTTTCTGGCAAGAGTACCTTTATCACAAGAAGAGCCTGAGAAATATTTTAATGCTCTGCCTTCTCCTTAATTATGTTGTTCCCTGGGATTGGGTTGAGTAAGGAAACTAATTTATTTAGCACTCTCCATGTGACAGGCATGTGTTAGATGCTTTATATTTTTGTTTTAAGTTGGGTTTATTGAGATATAATTCACCTCTTTTTAAATATTTATTTATTTATTTATTTATGGCTGTGTTGGGTCTTCATTTCTGTGCGAGGGCCCTCGCCAGCCGCGGCAAGTGGGGGCCACTCTTCATCGCGGTGCGCGGGCCTCTCACTATCGCGGCCTCTCCCGTTGCGGGGCACAGGCTCCAGACGCGCAGGTTCAGCAATTGTGGCTCACGGGCCTAGTTGCTCCGCGGCATGTGGGATCCTCCCAGACCAGGGCTCGAACCCGCGTCCCCCGCAGTGGCAGGCAGACTCTCAGCCACTGCGCCACCAGGGAAGCCCCTCACCTCTTTTTAATACAGTTTGATGAGTTTTGACAAATGTATATAGCCATGTAAATTGGGATATGGAACATTTCCATCACCTAAAATTTCCCTTTGTCCCTTCACCTTACCCTTAGCCACTGTCAACCACTGATCAGATTTCTGCCTCTATAGTTTTGTCTTTCCAGAATATTATATAAATGAAATACACAATAGGAAGCCTTTTGTATCTTTGTGACTTCTTTCACTTAACAGAATACTTTTGTGATTCATCCATGGCGTTGCGTATATCTTTCTCTTTCTTGCCAAGTAGTATTCCATTGTATAAATGTGTACCACAATTTGTTTACCCATTCATCTGCAAAAGGCATTTGGGTTACTTCCAGGTTTTGGAACTTTAGACATAATGTCTAAACCTGCTATAACCATCAGATGACAGATTTTTATCTGGAAATAGGTCTTTATTTCTCTTGAGTAAATCCCCAAGGGTTATTGTTGGGGTGTTATTATGGTAACTTCATAAGAAGTTGCCAGACTTTTCCAAATTATCTCTTTGCCTTCCCACCAGCAATGTGTGAGAGTTTTGGTTGCCCAGCATCTTTGCCAGCATTTTTATTTTTTTAATTTCAGACATTCTAATAGGCATGTAGTGATATCTTATTGTGGTTTTTGTATTCACTTCCCTGATGATCAGTGTCATTGAACATCTTGTCATATGCTTATTTGCCATCTGTGTATCTTTGATGTGTCTATTCAGATCTTTTGCCCATTTTTAAAAGCAGGTATTGTCTTCTTATTGAGTTGAACCTGTAGTTCTTTAGATATGCTGCATATATGTCCTTTATCACATATGTTTTGCAGATATTTCCTCCTAGTCTGTAGCTTGTCTTTTCATTTTCTTAACACTGTGTCTTTATGAGAGCAGAGGTTTTAGATTTTGATGAAGTTCAATTTATCGAAAAATTTTTAATGGTTTGTGCCATTTGTGTCCTAAAAAGTCTTGCCTTAACCAAAATCACAGAGATTTTCTTCTTTGCTTTCTTCAGGAAGTTTCATAATTTAGCCCTTACATGTACATTAGATATGATCCATTTAGAGTTAATTTTTGTATATGGTACAAGTTTGAGATTCTTTTTTTTCTAATATGGATGTCCAGTTCTTTAAGCACAATTTGTTGAAAAGACTATTCTTTCCCCAGTGAATTATCTTGATATTTTTGTTGAAATCAACTGACAACATATTTGTAGGTCTGTTTCTTTTTAATTATCATCAAGGTGCAGATTAAGACCCTTAATTAAGCCTGCATGGATTCTAATCCTGCCTTTAACATTTGCTGACTTTGTTACCTTGGACAAATTATTTAATCTCACCATGCCTCTGTTTTCTCCTCTGAAAAACAGTGATAGTAATAATAGTTACCTGATAGAATTCTTGTGAGACTTAATAGAAACAATACGTGTAAAACTCTTAGAAAAGTACCTGACACATGGTAAGTTTTGTTAAATGTGAGCTAGTTATTTTGTCAGTCTAATAGATAAAAAATGATATTTAGTGTTTTTTTAGTGTGGATATATTACATATTACGTGTAATCTTTACAACAACCCTGAGGAGTTAGGTAATACTCTTGTTTATAGAGGTGGCAATCAAGGTACAGAGAGTGTGAACATCTTATCTATGTACATTGGGAGACAGTGTAGTGTAGAGAGTTCAGGCTACCTAGGTTCTAATCTCAGTTCTGCCACTTGTTAGTTGTGTGACCTTGAGCAAGTTACTTTACCACGATGAGTTTTGGTTTCCTCATCTGTAAAATGGGGGTAATAGTGTAGTACCTTATGCATAAGGTAGTGGTGGCAGTCAGTGAGTTACTGTATTTGAAGTCCCTGACCGATAGGGCTCAATAAAGGTGAGTTGCTTCCATCTTTATAATCCTTTTTGTTGTGGTCATTATTTTTTTATCATCAGCATCATTTTTCCAAAGTCATACAGTATTAAATCAGTTCTGTAGCCACACTACTTGCCTTCCTAGTCACAGGAATCATGATTGGTTAATTTATTTATTTTATGATAAACTAATAAAGTAGGGTTTTTTTACTATGTGTATGGTATTTATTTAAAAAGTGTGTAGGTTTAGCTATTTTAGGTCTTTAGTTCTTCAGTACATCTGTTCTTTCCTTCCTCCCTCCCTCCCTTCCTCCCCCGCCACCCCACCAACCCCACCCGCAATGCAAGGCTTATGGGATCTTAGTTCCCCTACCAGGGATTGAATCTGGGCCACCGCAGTGAAAGCACCAAGTCCTAACCACTGGACTGTGAGGAAATTCCCTGTTTCTTTATTTTTAACTCTAATCTTAAATCTTGTCTTTAAGAGAGGATGTTTATAGATTTTTTTTTTAAATCCAGTCATTTAAGGCTAAGAAATATTAAATCCACCTAGTGTTTAAAATTATAGTGGGCACCTGTATTTCAGTGATATGCATTCCTGGAAACAACTTTGTAAGGCAGATTTTTATGGACTATAGTCAGCAAATATGTGTGAGTTTACATACCTAAACATATTTGGTTTCTTATTGGTAGAAGCTGAGTAAACTGAAAAGGTAATCAGAAATAAAGTATAGATGATTATTAGCCATGTTGAATATATAGCTTTAAAGACCTCCACAGAGAGCTGATATAACTATATGTGAAGGATAGACAACAGAAAGATTTGTAAATGACTCTTGTCTTTCCCCAAGCCCTGATCTTGCCTCTCTGCTTTTTCTCTACTCCCTCTAATTTTTTCAGACATT
Organism: Balaenoptera musculus; assembly: GCF_009873245.2. Taxonomy (NCBI): domain Eukaryota; kingdom Metazoa; phylum Chordata; class Mammalia; order Artiodactyla; family Balaenopteridae; genus Balaenoptera; species Balaenoptera musculus. The sequence goes on from NC_045797.1 coordinate 71,618,299, forward strand.
TATTCCTCGATCATTTTTAAGTGTTTGTGCTGGGTACTCTGCCAGTTCCGAGCATAGAAAGATAAACACACAAAGCTCTTGTCCTCCAAGGGCTCATAGTCTGGTACAACAGATGGATAGAAAACAATTACAGAACCTTTTTAAGTGCTCTGTAGAAGCATGGAGAAGTCTCTTGAGAATCTAGAGGAGGAAGCAATTAATTTGACCTGCGGGTGTCAGGGACCTCCTGGAGAAAGTGACACCTGCCCTGGACCTTGAAAGAGAAAGTTTGAAATGGAAGACGGTGATATGAATGGCAATCCAAGTAAAGGGAACATATGTCACGGGATGAGAAAGAGGATGTTATGTATATGGCGTTTGTAAGAATTTACTTTTCTGCGATAGGGATACACTACCAGCATTCTTGTTATTCTTGGTTTTTGTTTTGTATAGATTTCTTTCTTGTTAAATAGTAAATAATAGTATCACGATTAACATTTTTCTACATATTTGTTATATAATCAGTGTTCAAAAATTTTTTTTTTTTATTTTTTTATTTTTGGCCATGCTGCGTGGCTTGCGGGATCTTGGTTCCCCCACCAGGGATCAAACCTGGGCCCGCTGTGCTGGAAGCATGGAGTCCTAACCACTGGACCGCCAGGGAATTTCCCCCCAAATTTTTTAAGATACATTATTCCAAGGGAAAATTTGGTTGCTTTGACATGTAAAAGAGACACATATTTTTATATTCAAATGTCAATTTATATGTATCTCCTTTACATTTTGTTGCTTGTCATTTTTAAATTACAAAAATAATACTACTAAACTAAAATAAATATCAAAGTAGTCAGGGAGGCAATATGGTGTAATAGTTAAGAGCAGAAACTTTGGAGTTATACTCTAAAGTACAGGAAGATTCTAGCTAAAAATTAAATCAGCTATCTGGTGTTAGGCCAGTTATTTAACTTCCCTAGCTTTGTTTTTTTCGTCTGTAACTTGTGTAAACCTTGTTCACGGAACTGTTGTAAAAATGAAACGTAATATTAATATGCTTAGCGTGGTTGCTGGTATAAAGCAATAGTAAATAGTAGTTGCTGCTTCTGCTAAGTACTATTACTCTGCTAATGTTGTTGGACTTTAAAAACAAATGATAAGACAGGGAAGGTTGTTTCTCTGAGATGGTCAAGAGTTGAGAGAACAGTAGGGTAAAGGGGATTAAAAAAAGATCTGTATGGGGCTTCCCTGGTGGCGCAGTGGTTGAGAATCTGCCTGCTAATGCAGGGGACACGGGTTCGAGCCCTGGTCTGGGAAGATCCCACATGCCACGGAGCAGCTGGGCCCCGTGAGCCACAATTACTGAGCCTGCGCGTCTGGAGCCTGTGCCCCGCAACGGGAGGGGCCGCGATAGTGAAAGGCCCGCGCACCGCGATGAAGAGCGGTCCCCGCACCGCGATGAAGAGTGGCCCCCACTTGCCTCAACTAGAGAAAGCCCTCGCATGAACCGAAGACCCAACACAGCCAAAAATAAAAAAAATAAAATAAATAAATAAAGTAGCTATAAAAAAAAAAAAGTGCTTAAAAAAAAAAAAAGATCTGTAAAAAGTAAGATGAGATTAACTCATCTTTTAACAGGGTATAATTGCAAGATGCCTGTGGCATCCTTAGGAGAAAGAGACCACGTAATTCACTTTGACAGCCACCAGTTGTTGCCTTTGGACAGCATTATTTGCTAGTTGTCCTGAGTTGGCTGGAAGGGTAGAGGTGGAGCAGAATATTCGGCGGAGTGATAGAAAGAAGAGGAGGCAAGGTGCAAACCTGGTTTGTATAGGACAGTGGTTCCCCACCCTGGCTGCACAAAAGAATCACCTGGAGAGCTTTTTAAAAATTGTGAAGCTTGTGCCTCATTCCCCAGAGATCCTGATTTACTTGGTCTGCTGGAATAGCTTTTTTTCTCCTAAAGCTCCCCAGGTGATTCAGCCAAGGGTTGCATATCTCTGGTGTAGGACATTGGCTAGTCAAGTATTGCCTGCTACATACTTTATACTTTTGAAATCATCTTTACATACACCATTCTTACAACAAGTCCTAGGTAAGGAAACAAAGGATGAGGAAGTTTAAAGACCTGCTCAAGTCACAAAACTGGTTAGCACACAGGAGCAGAACCTCCACTGTGTTCCTTTATGCTCCACTGCTGCCGTTTAGCTATGAAAGGAAGAGAGTGAAGAAGTATTTGGGGGTAGTGAGTTGAGACTGGGTCTCATGTTCAGAGCAAATGGAAAGGATCATAAAATCATTGTTTGTTTTTCATGGCTTGAGAGACCCTCAGACATTTTCAGGTTTAGTAGACCATTGTCTGTTTTAACACCTCTGGTAACAAAAGAGTAATTGCTGGTGGGGTTGATTCCCTCTTCATACAGTTCTAACTTTCTTCAAAATGGTGGTCCTTTTCCTAATTCATGTATGGAAGGCAAATAACCACTTCGTATTCTGCATAACAGCTTGTAGAAACACTTACAGTTGCTACCATGTCTTCTTTAATCTTTTTTTTAAACTGAAGTATAGTTGATTTACAATGTTGTGATAGTTTCTGGTGTACAACAAAGTGATTCAGTTATACATATACATATTCTTTTTCATTATGGTTTATTACAGAATATTGAATATAGTTCCTTGTGCTCTACAGTAGGACCTTGTTGTTTATTTTATATATAGTAGTTTGTATCTGCTAATCCCGAACTCCTAATTTATCTCTCTCCCACCCCCTTTCCCCTTTGGTAACCATAAGTTTGTTTCCTGTTTCTGTTTCATAAATAAGTTCATTTGTGTCATATTTTAGATTCCACATATAAGTGATATCATATGGTATTTGTCTTTCTCTTTCTGACTTACTTCACTTAGTATGATCATCTCTAGGTCCATCCATCTTGCTGCAAATGGCATTATTTCATTCTTTTTAATGGCTGAGTAGTATTCCCTTGTGTATACATACCACATCGTCTTTATCCATTCATCTGTCAGTGGACCTTTAGGTTGCTTCCATGTCTTGGCTGTTGTAAGTAGTGCTGCTATGAACATTGGGGTGAATGTATCTTTTCGGATTATAGTTTCATCTGGATATATGCCCAGGAGTGGGATTGCTGGATCAAATGGCAACTCTATTTTCAGTTTTTTAAGGAACCTCCATATTGTTTTCCATAGTGGCTGCACTAATTTACATTCCTATCAAGAGTGTAGAAGGGTTCCCTTTTCTCCACATCCTCTCCAGCATTTATTTGTAGACTTTTTAATGATGGCCATTCTGACCAGTGTGAGGTGGTACGTCATTGTAGGTTTTTGATTTGCATTTCTCTAATAATTAGCAATGTTGAGCATCTTTTCATGTGCCTATTGGCCATCTGTGTGTCTTCTTTGGAGAAATGCCTATTTAGGTCTTCTGCCCATTTTTTGATTGGGTTATTTTTTATTACTGTATTGTATAAGCTGTTTGTATATTTTGGAAATTAAGCCCTTGTCATTCGTATCATTTGCAAATATTTTCTCCCAGTCCATAGGTTGTCTTTTCATTTTGTTTATGGTTTCCTTTGCTGTGCAAAAGCTTGTAAGTTTGACAAACTTATGATTACCAGGGGGGATTGGTGGGAGGGAGGGATGGTTAGGGAGTTTGGGATTGACATGTACACACTACCGTATTTAAAATGGGTAACCAACAAGGACCTACTGTATAGCACAGGGAACTCTGCTCAATATTATGTAACAACCTAAATGAGAAAAGAATTTGCAGAAGAATAGATACATGTATATGTATAACTGAATCTCTGTACTGTACACCTGAAACTAACACAACATTGTTAATCAACTATACTCCAATATAAAATAAAAAGGTTTTTAAAAAAGCTTATAAGATTGATTAGGTCCCATTTGTTTATTTTTACTTTTACTTCTATTGCCTTGGAAGGCTGACCTAAGAAAATATTGGTACAATTTATTTCAGAGAATGTTTTGCCTATGTTCTCTTCTAGGAGTTTTATGGTGTCATCTTATATTTAAATATTTAAGCCATTTGGAGTTTATTTTTGTGTATGGTGTGAGGGTGTGTTCTAACTTCATTGATTTATATGCGACTGTCCAGCTTTCCCAGCACCACTTGCTGAAGAGACTTTCTTTTCTCCATTGTATATTCTTGCCTCCTTTGTCGAAGATTAATTGCCCATAGGTGTGTGTCTATTTCTGGGCTCTCTATTCTGTTCTATTGATCCATATGTCTGTTTTTGTGCCAATACCACACTGTTTTGATTACTGTAGCTTTGTAGTGTTGTCTGAAGTCTGGGAGGGTTATGCCTCCAGCTTTGTTCTTTTTCCTCCAGATTGCTTTGGCAATTCTGGGTATTTTATGGTTCCATATAAATTTTAGGATTATTTGTTCTAGTTCTGTGGAAAATGTCATGGGTAATTTGATCCCTATCACATTAAATCTGTAGATTGCTTTGGGTAGTATGGCCATTTTAACAATGTTAATTCTTCCAATCTAAGATAAGAGCATGGCGTATCTTTCCATTTCTTTGAATCATCTTCAATTTCCTTTATCAGTGTTTTAGTTCTCAGCATATAAGTCTTTCACCTCCTTGGTCAGGTTTATCCATAAGTATTTTTGTATTTTGGTATGATTTTTAAAAGGGATATTTTTTTTCTACTTTTTCTTCTTTAACCTTTGATTATTCAGGCTTAATATCTTTAGTTCCTTAATTGCCTCATAGAATATTTCTAGACCTCTCATACCACCTTCTTCTCTGGAGCTGCTTTGTTGTTCCTATTGAAATATGCACTCATAACTCAACACTAAGTCTTGTTTCAAGATAGTGATTTAATGCTATGTTATTGGCCTTTCTCTTCCTGGATCCTATTTAAATTATCAAAGAGAACATAAAAAAAAAAAATCCAAGGTAGCTTTAGGAAATCGCGTCACCATCGGTGTACCAGAAACTTTGAAAGTTTCTAGAAATTTTGAAGCAGATTAGATTGGATTCAACATAGGCATAGGAGAGTCATGTTTGATAAATAAATGGACTGATGTTTTCAGTAGAGCTGTTGAGTAAAGGGGGCTGGAATGCAGGGTGGAACATGGGACTGATGGCAAATTGAAGGATTTCTATGAGTCCAATGAAGTTGGAGCAGTTCTCCACAGAATTTAACCTCAAACTTTATGGATGCAAACAGTACTCTAAGTAGGGCATTTGTTACAGAAATAAGATAAAATTTTAATGAACTACCGAAAGACAAGTGAGGGCCAGCATGTTGGTCTGGAATAACTGGGGGCCATAGACACAATGGGAGTTTATACTTACAAGCTGTTTCCTGTGTACATTAACTGGGTGCTCATGAGAAAGATGGGGGCTGTGCAGGAGACCAGAAAGAGCCCCCACCTCAGTTGCAGGCAGCTGTAGGCGGACAGACATGAAGTACCATGCATTTCCTTGCATCTTTTTTTCCTATTAAGTAAAAACCTTGAGCCACTGAGAGGGGGTCAGTAAAGCCTCACCCCAAGGACACAGGCAGAGAGACACATTGCTGCTGGGGTAAGGGTAGAAGAAAAACCTGTCTACCCCTGAGCTGGGTAAGGAAACCTTGTGTCTAAGATTCTATACCAATACCAAGCAGAGGTATTACTCCTACTACTGCTGGTGGAGCAGCAGGAAAGTGCTTCCCAAGACCAATCACAGATACAAGGAGAAGTTTGGATGCCCCAGGGTGGAGGGGCAGGAACAGAGAAATCCATACCCCTGGGACTCAGGTGCACATGGCCTGCCTAAGACTGAGAGTGGATGAGGATCAGATGGTAGTGAAAGCCATCTGGTGGGGGATGGCAGACTCAGAGTCACATACATTTTAAGGTGCTTCCAGCAGTTTAGGAGAGCCACACCAGCGCAGTCTCCTTGGGGAAGAAGACTCCAGGGCCAGTTCTGAAAGAGAAAAGGTCATGCTTCTCCCACTCCCATACCTCTCGGGGTCTAAGGTATGTCTCTTCAGATGCCTGCTCGTTGCTCTCCACTGCCAAAAGATCTCGGTGTTCCATGTAGGTATAACTTCACTATTTTCTAGTGATCTAGAGGTGTTAGGTGCAAGAGGGACAGGGACATTTTTGTAAACCCTAACCAGAATTAACTTTGAATCCTCTAGGTCCCTTTTTAGCTGAGCTGCCACCTGGAGGATGCACCAACCAGCTAAGAGGCGATGATGATCCCTTTCTTAGGGACAGCACATTCAGTAGCCAAACTGTCTTAGTTTAAGGAGTAGGGTGAACCAGGAGGAGGTTATGGAAGCAGAGTCAGACATCATCAATGCATTGTTGAACAGCTTTTCTGATAAATGATTCATTAGCGTCAGTGCAAATAGTCCAGAAAGCTAAAAACATGACACAGATTACTTTCAAGGGCCGCAATAGTGTGGACATAGGGGGCTGATTGGTAACCTGAAAAAGTGTCAACAGCTTGAGGAACCACCAGTAGCCCTAGGGGGAGATCAAAGTTTGATGTAGTCCATCTTCCAAGAGCCAAAAAAGGGCAATGTCCTATGCAGTGAGACCTCCCAGACAGGAATCATTAAGTCTGGCATGCAGTGGTATCCTCTGCATCAGAAACACAGAGTCAGACTTAATCAGAAGCCTGATTTCAGTCTAAATTAGAGAATGGGCTCTTGCCATGGGTAGCTACATAAGTGACCCAGACCATTCAATTAGCAATTAAAATTTGTTTTCAGTTTGCAGCCCCAGAGAGGCTACCTTTAATCTGTCAGTTGTAATTTTCTAAGTGGCAAACCAAACAGCTGGGCCATTGGCAACAGCCCAAGAATCTGAGTTCTGCCCACTGAAGAGAATGACTGTGTCTCCTTTCGGTTCTGCATAGCTCTGAGGCTGAACAGTCATGGCAGCCCAGTGGACACTGTCAGCTTCAGCTTCTATAAACCATTAGTGAACCAGGCTGAGGCATTTCAGGGAACCTCATTGATCCAGCAGCTTTGCTTCGGACAGTGGAGTAGGAATAAAGTTTCCGCTCAGAGGATTGGCTGCCACTTTTTCATATAAAGCCAAAATGCCGCTGGGGCAAGGCTGTCCTGTATTCTTGAATATGCCATTTCCATTTGGCAAGCAAGGCTTTTGGGGGTCCTTCTCACCTTGTTAGTTGTGGAATTTAAGTTTGACCCACCCCCAAATGGGACTATCAGGCCAGAGAGTCACTAGGCCTGCCTAGATCAAGCGTTCAGACCCAGCTGGAGGCTGTTTCCCTTTGCCAAAGGCTCCACTTGGCAGAATCCTCAGTAACAAAGATTTGTGCTGTTTCCAGTACCCAGAGTCTAATTGTGTTGGGGTTCACCAGCTAGTTCTGCTGGTGGAGGTATTTAGTTTAGCCAGTAGTAGTATATCAGTGTTAATTTATGTGTTTTGACAAACATGCTGTGGTTATGTAAATTGTTAACATAGTGGATATTGGATGAAGGATATACAGGAACTCCGTACTATCTTTGCAACTTTCCTGTAAATCTAAAAGTATTTCAAATTGAAAAATTACTTTAAAAAGTACCAGATGGCACTCTGTAACTTCCAGGGTAAAGGTCAGATGAGGATGGTATTTAAGACCCCTTAAAGTTAATTCCTCCTACCTATTTCTTAACCACTTTCCTACACTCACGGGGTGCTTTAGCTATTAGTCTACTCAGTGCAGTTGCAGTGTCTTGAACATGCCTTGACTTCTCATGCTGCCCCCTTTTTGTATGAAATGCCCTTATCCCACCTCTTCACGTGGCAAAATTAAAGCCAAGCTTCAAGACTGTGCCTCGGTCTTACATTTCCTGTTAACTCATCATTGAGGCTTCTAACTCAGTACTGGCACAGCTTTTTGTATGTATTTCTGCTTAGGATGCTTCACAGGTTAACATTGTGAATGCTGGTAGTCATCTTCTAGAGTAAGAGTTCCTTGAGGATGGGAATAATACTTTATTCATCTTTTCATTTCCAGTATTTAGCTTGTTGCCCACTTCCAGTGAGTCGTACACAGTAATTGTTCAAGTAGATGTTAATTGGGTGAGTGAGTGAAAAGCCTTAGGGCCGTGCTATGTATGGTTATGATAGAGCTTTCCTCTTTGTGTCACTTCAGTATTAAGTACTGTCATTAAGTGGATATTTGAGATTCTTGTTTACATTTTGGAATTGTATTTAAGTATTCTCATGTATACACTATAAAATCTTTGTCTTTCATTTATGTTTTAGGAGGGCCAAACATGTGGGCTATTACCTCTGAAGAACGGACTAAGCATGACAAGCAGTTTGATAACCTCAAACCTTCAGGAGGTTACATAACAGGTTTGTGTTTATATTTTATTTGTAAATTATGCTCCTTTTCATGTAGTATCTTATAATTAGTTTTAATTTGACTGCCATCAATTTGTATTATTTAATGATAAAATTCATATCAATCAGAATTCTGGAATTTTTTTAAAATGTGACTTTCTTATTTTACCTGGAACCATCTTAATTTGTTGTCTTTGGATTTGGCATCATAGAAGATCTTTTCCTGATCCTAAACTTTAATTGTCCAGTTTAACATTTTAACCTCGTATCTGGAAAGTTTCCCATTTATTTCTCAAGGTAATTGAGACTTTTTTCCCTAAGCAGATTTATTAATGTGTTCTTAACATGTTGTGCCAGTTACTAGTATAATGATCAGTATTACTAAAACCTAGTAGAAATATATATATCAGATCAATTTTCTTGAAAATAATCTAGAATTTTTTTTTTCTGGAATCTGTTTTTCTAACATTTAGTCCTCTGTCTTTGAGAGGCTTTATAAGCATTGATTGTTGATGCTATAGCCCTTGTTTTGCAAGAAGTCCCCCAGAACCAAAAGAGGATTAATTTAGGTGTGTCTTTCAAATTTTTTTCTATAAGTGAAACTTTCTTTTCTATGCTGAAACACCTTAGGGCTTTATTTACAGTAGTAGTAAATATAATGGCTAATATTTACCAAATCTGTACTGTATTTCAGATACTATACTAAATGCACTATCTCCTTTAACCTTCACAACAAGCCTGTGAGGTTGCCCTGTCGTTGTCTGTATTTAAAGATGATAGAACTGAAACTCTGAGGTGTTCTGTAACTTGCCTAAGAGATGGTTAGTGGTGATCTGGGCTTGGTAACCTTTCAGTCTGACTTTGGAGTCCATCCTCTTAAACATTATAGTTTAATGTTATTTGCACTTCTGTAATAAAAACTACCTTACCTGGTATCGGGGTTGGGATTTGATTACCCTGCTTGCAAGGTAATAATTTGGTCTGTTACTGTCTCATGGATGCTGGCAGAAGACCCAGAATTCCTGAGTCAGAGACCAAGGACACTCTTTCTAATGGCACAGCTGGTAGCATGAGCATCAGCATATTTCTGTCCATTTCCCTCATCCCCTGAGTCACATAGGGGCCATGCAGAGGGCCCGGAAGGATGCTGCACATGCAGTGGTTGTGTTATAGAAGAGGAACACTGGGCTTCAGGGAACCCACCATTTTTCAGCAAGCAGTAAGCAAGCTTATTCTTTGTCCCAGAGGGAAACATTACCTCATCCCTCAAGACTGCTCACTGCAAACCCAATTCTGAGACATGATCCAGGTAGAGAGCAATTAGGATCTTACGTTCTTGGCATACACAGCAGGACATATAGGACATATCAGACACCCATGAGGAGTATCTTTCCCAAACCTGGTATTTTTTTTAATTAGAACTCTTCTAGGGAATAGTGTTTTTAACTATAAATTTTATTAGATAGGTGTATTATCAAATAAGACCCCAATTATGAGGAAAAACTAAGATGAATAATGTAATCTTTCATCACTGATTAATGCATATATAACTTCAGTTGTGACATTTTTGTTTTAAAACCTCTTAAGTCTTATTAAAGTAATATAAATAATTTTTCTTTAATAATTGTAATTAGGGACTTCCTTGGTGGCGCAGTGGTTAAGAATCCGCCTGCCAATGCAGGGGACACGGGTTCCAGCCCTGGTCCAGGAAGATCCCCCATGCCACGGAGCAACTAAGCCCGGGCACCACAGCTACTGAGCCTGCGTGCCACAGTTACTGAATCCCGCACGCCTAGAGCCCGTGCTCCACAATAAGAGAAGCCACCGCAATGAGAAGCCCGCACGCCACAAAGAAGAGTAGCCCCCGCTCGCCGCAACTACAGAAAGCCCGCGCGCAGCAACGAAGACCAACGCAGCTAATCAATCAATCAATTTATAAAAAATAATAATAATTGTAATTAAAATAAATCAATAACATTGTTATTATTGGCCATTATTATTATTCAGAGGCATCAAAGTAATTCCATTTACTAATACGCTGTTTGATTTTTTTGTTTTTATTGTCTTCAGGTGATCAAGCACGTACCTTTTTCTTACAGTCAGGCCTGCCGGCTCCTGTTTTAGCTGAAATATGGTAAAATGTTTTCTTTTGTAGATGAGCTTAACTTTCTGATAGTCTGACTTTGTTCTGTTTTTAATACTTAGTGTTAACATAAAGTTGTTTTTACTTGTAGTCTGTTGTTAATAAGAGTATTTCTTCAGCTTTTTAGAAAATAAATTTTATTGAGTAAATGACTAAAAATCAACTGGGGTTTTGTTCTATAGGATAAATTTCTAATTTCCTTAGAATTTCTAAGGAAAGGAAATTTCTAAGTGTTTTTCTATTAAAAAAAACACTTCTTTACAATTTGGCAAAAGTCTTGATCTTCATTCTGTTATTTTGTAGTTGTTTCATTTATTTCATCATCTATAAACCCCAAATTAGCCCACCCTTCCCTTATTCCTACCTTAAAGAAATTGTTCTTTATAATATCTAAGGTTTTGGTTTTTTAATGCATTTGCAATAAACATCAACCCCTACTCCATCCTTCTTTCCATTCAGAATATTCCCATGCCTGGCAGAGTGCCAGGCACATAGCAAGCATTCAGTAAACATTTGAACAAATGAATAAATTGTTTACAGCGGTTATACTCTTGTATAATTTCTTTCCATCTGCACTGGTGGAATTCATCCCAAGGGTATCTAGATACTATATAGACTGATAGTATTTTATTACATACTATCTTTGGTCAGTATATATTAATGTACAGGTTTTAGCTTTTTGTTATACACATACACACACATATTTAATTAAGTGATGATCTACATGTAAATGCTATGTCATTGTTTCCATTTTATCATCCTCCTCAAAAGTAATGTTGACCCTGAATAACAATCTACCACCCTCCAAACTAAGTAGCAGATGCATTAGTTTGATCTGCTGTCAGGTTCTGTGGGGAGGGCCCTGTTCCATCCTGAATAAAAGACTGACTTTGAGCTCTTAAAATCAGGGAAGCTCAATACATCAAAACAAAACCAAACAAAACAATCTACCGCCCTCATTGTCCTTTTAGGGCTTTATCAGACCTGAACAAGGATGGGAAGATGGATCAACAAGAGTTCTCCATAGCTATGAAACTCATCAAACTAAAGCTTCAAGGCCAACAGTTGCCCGTGGTTCTTCCCCCTATTATGAAACAACCTCCTATGTTCTCTCCATTAATTTCTGCTCGTTTTGGTATGTGTTTATTAATTTAATTAGATGCATTTGATAGTTAAACTTGATTCCTAGGCATAATATTTGAGAATCAGAAAAGGATTTGTTGGCATAAAATGACAGTCCCCAGACTCCAAGTTAACTTCCATGTCTGAGACTAGAAATGTTAAGTTCGCTGTCGTAGCTAGGGAGTCCATGTGTCCCAGTTTTCCAGGGACAGTTGTGATTATGCCTGTTGTCCTGGCATCTAGTCTGGTTAGTGTTCCCTTTCATAATTCCCAGTTGGATGATAAATTATATGATCCTGCTAGTTATAGCTGATCCTAAATACTATTCTTAATTAGTTTCCTCTATACTCTGTATGCATAACAAAAAATATGAACAATTTAAACTCGAAATGGTTTGATTTGGGGGGGTAATTTAAAATTATACGTAAGTAGAAATTTCTTTTTAAAGGTTAATTAGCCAGCTAAATTTAGGGCTAAAAGTTAGAGACTTCGTGCTATTTAATTTGCATATTCATCAGAGGGAACTAGTTTTCCATTAATTTGGGTAACCATTTTCCTATTATTTGTGAGAAGCACTCATTGGAACAGAACATTCAATTAGATATCTCTGTGTATCTGAAACATGTTCTTCCACTCCAGATGTTAGACCTTAAAATACTAAATTCTTTCACTATTGCAGTGAATTCTAGAGATAATATCAAATCCTTGTATAACCATATTTATATAATGTACTTCGTATTCTGCAGTTAGTAAACAAATGAGTCATCACTTTGTTCCTTTTAAAGAATTGTCCTTGAATCCATATGTATTGTGTTACGTATAAGAAAAGTGAAACATGTGGCATGCTTTCTTCTTGCACATAGTGTGTGAGCATAAATGGTTCTCTTAAAGTATGCAGTATTTAGAACATCCTTTACGGGGGAGGGGAGAGTTTGGGGAGTGACTGTGTGTGTGTGTGTGTGTGTGTGTGTTAACTCAACAGCACTGTATTTATTATCCCTACCCAAACCCCACATTTGATCAGGTAATACATTCTCTCATTGAGGATACTAATATTTGGTTGGAAAAGGCTCTTTAGTTTTATTCATGATACTAGAAGAGAATTTTTAACTCCTTAGTAGGCATTCGCTTAGTTCACACAGGTCAGAATATTGATATTAAAAGCAGTAGCTTACCTCCTGCACTGCACTGGGTCCAAGCTGCTTTAGTGAAGTTTTTAAAACTAGTTTGCCGACAGTGTTTCTGTAACATAGCAGCTGTTCACTGTACTGTGAACTTGTTTTCTGTCATGTGTTTTATAACTGGTTTAGCAGCACTGGGGAATGTGTTCTGTTTTGTCCTTAGGAATGGGAAGCATGCCCAATCTGTCCCTTCCTCAGCCACTGCCTCCGGTCGCACCCATAGCAACTCCCTTGTCCTCTGCGGCTTCAGGGACCACCCGTCCTCCCCTAATGATGCCTGCTCCCCTAGTGCCTTCTGTTAGCACTTCATCATTACCAAATGGAACCGCCAGTATCATTCAGCCTTTATCCATTCCTTATTCTTCTTCAAGTAAGTGCTTTGTTTCTAATGACTCAGTATTTTATATGAAGAAACTGTTATATTTGCATCCCAATAGATAGATTTCCTTCATACTTTGTGAAATTGTTTAGTATGAACCTTTTTCTTTTTTCGTTTTTTTTAGCATTGCCTCATACGTCGTCTTACAGTCTGATGATGGGAGGATTTGGTGGTGCTAGTATACAGAAAGCCCAGTCTCTGATTGATTTAGGATCCAGTAGGTATGAATACTTAAAACTTCCAACTTTTTAGGCTTTCAATAAGGAGTATTTAACAAATGACTTTTTTTTTTTTTTAAAGCTCTGAGCTTATCCAGGTTTTACTTTATAGTGGCCAAATGTAAACACTTGGTAAATTTACTATTTGTAATTCACATAAAATAATTTTATTTAAGAATTATTAACTGTCTGTGGTATTTTACTTTTGAAAAATATATCTTATATAAACTAAAAATATTCTGCTGTATTTTTAATCAATCAATTTTTTGCACAAAGCTACATTTTTCCTTTCAAAAATATTTCTCAAAACATCTCATAATCATTGTACATTATTATTTCTCGAGCAAAAGCTGCTGATTGAGTGTCCTTAAAATTTCAGAAAGCACAAAAGCATCAATGTTCATTCATCACCACTCGTATAAATCACAACAATACTCTTTAAAGCAATGACCCAGAAGAACAATGTCTGCATCCTTGTTTAAACACTCACTGATTGTGTGACCTTGTTTTTCTCAATATCACTGAGCCATAGTTTGTCCATCTAAAGGATGGAGACAGTAATACCTTTTAAGTTTGTCATGAGAATTAGAAATAATATTTGTAAAAACCCTAGCACAATGTGGGGCCTGGCACATAGTAGGTTCTTGGTATATGGTAGTTCTATACTTCATATGGTATTTGCTTTCCTAAGAATAAGGATAATTGATTAAATTTTTTTCAGTATCAAGTATAAAAGTAATTACTGTTATATTATAGAAGGTATGATTCTTATTGTCTCTGACTTAACGTATTTTATTTAGTAACAAAAATTTTAAATAAATTTTGTTACAGCTCAACTTCCTCAACTGCTTCCCTCTCAGGGAACTCACCCAAGACTGGGACCTCAGAGTGGGCAGTTCCTCAGCCTTCAAGATTAAAATACCGGCAAAAATTTAATAGTCTTGACAAAAGCATGAGTGGATACCTCTCAGGTAAGCGGCATACAGTACTTAAGAATGTGAGAGAGTTAGGATTTTATATGGACTTCTATTAGAAGTTGTATTTTGTAGCTCATTTTAAATTTTAACATCCAAAAAATTTAGCAGGCATTTGGTAAATACAAATAATGTTTAAGTTGTGTACGAGTTAAAAGTTCTTATAATCAAGTTGAGCACACAGATATACACCCAACTTTTTGGAAAGAAGACCTCTCCCTTGAGAAGGTCAAACATCATCCTCCAATGCAGGGAATGGAGAACTTCATGTGATAAGAGAGTGTGGCACTAAGCTTCAGCTCAGTTTCCCTGAGAGTCTCCTTCCTCATTGGTTCTTTCTCTGCTTGTCCTTCTGAACACCTCATGTGAGCATTGTTCCCCCTTTGAAGCTCCAACCCAAATGTAGCCATAAAACCTGACCTGAGATCCCCATAGAAAATTTGAGTCCATGCTAGAACAAACATCCAAACTTCACTAATTGAGGATAGTGAAGGGGGACATAAACAGAGGGTAATAGGCAAGTAGAATTCCCATCTTCTAACTTTTGCCTCTCTCTTCACTTAACAACGAATTATAGTTTAGACAGAGTAAAATGAGTGTTTAAAAATAATACAGCTTTAAAGTGCTAGGGAACATAGAATAGGAGATATTAATACTGAAGAAATAAGATAAAACATCTTATAGGAAGGGAGCATTGAAGCCCTATCATGAAAGAAAAAAGTTAGGATTCAGATAGAGATTGAAGGTGAGGGCATTTGAGGGTGACGAGGAAGAAATCCTAAGAGCAGAAAGTACACGACATGTTTGGAGGATGAAAAACAGTATATGAAATAGGAGTATGGGGTCTCTAGTTGTGCATTGGGGCAAGGGAGCAATAAAACTTTTGGAATTGATTGGACAAGCTAATATGCAATATGCAATATTTTCTTTAAAGATACATATCTATGTGATAAAATCTTTAAAAAAAAAACGAGAATTATACACACAAAATTCAGGATAGTAGTTGCCTTTTCTGGGGGAAGCGTGGAGATAAAATCAGGGAACACAGATAGCTTCAAAGAATTTAGTAATGATCTAGTTCTTAAGTTGTATAGTAGGTTAATGGGTGACTTTTATTAGTATACCTCATAACTTACAACTATACTATATATGTATCAAATATTATATAAGAACTATAAATTTCTGTAACTTTGTTGAATTATGTGGAACTATACTATATTTTTAAGCAATCTTTTTTTTTTTTTTTGCATTTTAACGTCTCTGAAATTGGGATATGTATTATCATCAGTGGTGTCTTAGCATTGTGTCATGTTTTTTTTTTTGGCAGTGATTTTTCCTTCTTAGTGTTACATAAAATAATGGAGTGTCTTATAATCAGTGGCATCTTAGATGCTGTGAAATGATATTCAAACTATAGTATTTAAGATTAACATAAAGTCAGACAATTCTCATATTTGAAAAAATGAACTTCTTTGGGCCCTACATTTTGCATTGAAGAAGTTTCTTTTTTCAGATTAACAGAAGTGGACTAAAAAGACATGTACAGAAGTGTTCATGGCAGCTTCATTCACAACATCCAAAAAATAAATAGCCTAAATGTCCATCAACAGGAGAATGGATAAATAAATTATGGTGTATTTCTTTAGCAGAATACCTTGCAGCAATAAAAATGATTGAACTGCTGATACATGCAACAACTTGGATCATTTCACAGATGTTGCATGAGTCAAAGAAGTCTGGCACAAAAGATCCATAATATTTAATCCATTTATATGAAGTTGAAGAACAGGAAGCTGAATTGATGGTGATAAAAATCAGAATAGTGTAGTTACTCTGTTGGACAAGGGACCATGTTAGAACCTTCTGGGGTGCTGGAAACATTCTGTATCTTGAGGTGGGTGTTGGTTGCATGTGTGCATACTCATGTAAAAATCCACTGATCATTACACCTAAAGTTAGTACCCTTTGTGTATGTACTGCAAACATAGAGTATAAACAAAAGCGGGTTTGTGTTGCAGTATGAAGGGCAGTGGGGAGCCAACTGTGAGGAAATGTTCCCTTAATGTTACTTTATTTGTATGTGACACATTGCATGAAGGTTGTGTATTGTGTTTTCAGAAAATGTTATTATTCTTAGACTTACAAGAGTAAAGCTGTATATCGGTAGTTAAGGGAAGGACTGATTTTCTTTGAAAGAAGAAGTTGTCTCTGGTGTCCTGAAACTGAGCACGAGCCCCACGTATATGAGGACAGGGCTAACCTAGACTTATGTGGCATGCTTTGTTCAGTGAATGTAGCAGTTAGTGGTCTAATTTTTCCCTTTTGTTCTTCCTTCTCTCTTCCCCATAAACCCTCAGTCATGATTTATTTAGATTGATTCATTGACTCACATATTTCCTGAGTCACATATCTTCTGGGCACTCAGTATGACACTGGAATGCAGACAAGAAGACATGGCCCATGTCTTTGAAGAGCCCATAGTATAGGTCACATAATCTCAGTGAATAGTGGTTTATAAGTGCTGTGATTAATATGGATGAGAAAGTGACTAATGCTGAGGATGTAAGAGAGCGTTTCACAGGAGAGGTGACATTTGAGCTGGATCTTAGAGGATAAATAGACTGCCTGGTAGAGAGTGGGGGGACTAGCATTTTAGGCACAGGAAGTAGGATATCCAAAGGATTGGCAGACCAGCAGCGTGCATGCTCGAGTGAGCTTCCTTAGTGCAGCTTCCTCTGCTGCCTCTCTTTGGCCTCTATTACTCACATGGCCTGCACATATTTAAGCCTTCCGCCAGTGCACTTTTAACCATTGCATTCCTTCCCTTCCTCCTGTTGTTTGCTCTGTTGCCTAGTGCGAGGGGTCTGCTTTGTTATCTTTGTCCAAGAGCTGAAACTTTATAGAAACTTTCTTCAGGTTTGAAATAGCCTGCCATTTCTTTATTGGAAGAATCCTCCTTTTAACATAAAAACCTCCTCAAATCTCACTTTTTATATGAAATCTATTGAGAAGTATTAATTGAGTGAGGCTGTGAGCTATTTCCAGTTTGTTTCCCTTATGTGATTTCTATTAAATGGCCAGATAAAAAAAGAATGGAAAAGATTTTAAAATTATATAATATAAACATTTGATTGCTTGTTATAATATGTGGTATATTTGAGTTTGTTCCATATAGAGTATGTAGCTTTGGTTATCCAGATCTCTGTGTTCAAAGCTCAGTGAAGGGCTTCCCTGGTGGCGCAGTGGTTGAGAGTCTGCCTGCCAATGCAGGGGACACGGGTTCGAGCCCTGGTCTGGGAAGATCCCACATGCCACGGAGCAGCTGGGCCCGTGAGCCACGATTACTGAGCCTGCGCATCTGGAGCCTGTGCTCCGCAGCAAGAGGGGCCGCGATAGTGAGAGGCCTGCGCACCGCGATGAAGAATGGCCTCCACTTGCCGCAACTAGAGAAAGCCCTCGCACAGAAACGAAGACCCAACACAGCCATAAATAAATAAATAAAATAAAATTTAAAAAAAAAAAAAAAACAGTGAAGCAATGGGTTTAATGGCATCTGTGCTGGCTTTGTAGTGCAAGTTGTTGCTGAGGAAGAGCTGGCAGTTGTATCTCTTCTGTGCAGAGTTGTTTGGAGAGTCCTTGACTGAGGCTAAACGCAGTGTAGGGCTGACTCTTCTGGCACTTGTGGCTTAGGCACCTGAGAGTGGAAGGTGTAGCACCTGCTTTATTGACTAGGTGACCTTCCCTAGAGAAGCCTCAGGATTCATCATGGTTAGAAAGCCACAGACAAGCTCACCAGGAGCGAATGCTCCTCTGAAGCAGAGAGGGATTTTCTGTTCTGGAATATATTCATTGAAGATTAGGAGCCTGTTACAGAGACATATTTTTGTTTTCTCACACTGAGGGAGAGAAAAGAAGTTGAACAGTTTGCCATATATAGTAAGCATTCCATGAATGTTAGCTATTGTTATTATCAGTTGCTATCACATAAGTAAGCCCCTGTTGCACCTTAGATAGAGGATAATTTTGGATTACAATTTTCTTCATTACTTTAGTAAATATTTATTAAGCATCTATTTACTAGGTGTGGGGTATACATTAGTGGATAAAACAGTCAAGGCTTTTGTCTTCATAGAACTTAGCATAATAGGGGAAATAGACAAACAGGTAAACAAGCAAATGTTACATTACAAATTATGATATGAGATATAAAGGATAAAAGCAGGAAATGTATTGAATGGTAGGGTGGACAGAGAAGGCCTTTCTGAGAAGGTGACATTAGATTTCGACTTCATAAGTGAGAAGGACCTAGACATGCAATGATGTAGAACTGTAGGACTTGATGTTGGACATAGGTGTACAGGAGAGGGAGGGCTCAGGGGGGACTTTTTGATTTCTGGCTTGAGCCACTGGATGGATTGTGATACCACTCATAGAGAAGGGAGGACTGAGGAAGAATGATTTGGGTGAAGATTAGGAAGAGGGGCCTGGATGGGGATTGAAAGAGTAGTTTTATATGTATTTGGTTTGATATGCTTATAAAATACAAACATTGATTTTTCAGTTGGATACAGAAGCCTAAACTTAGAGGAGAGGTTTGGGCTGTGGATGTACATTTGGGAATCCTCAGCCTCTAGGTGCTGCTTAAAGTCATAGAAATGGATATGAATGCACAGAGAGAAAAGAGTGCCCAGGATAGATCTGTGAAGAATGCCAGCATTTACACGTCATTTAGAAGAGGAAGAGTAGAGACAAAGGAATGATCAGAGAGATAAGAGAATATCTGAGAATGCTTAAGGAAGCTGTGCTTTGCCAGCTTGGCCTCTAATACTCTGTGTCGCTGGCTTAGTCCTTCGTGTCAGTCACTTGTGTGTACCATTATCTTCTGAAAGGATGCGGGAGCACTTGCTTCTACTAACTGTAGGCTTTTAAACTCCTTGGTCCAGGGAATGTGTTTGTTTTGATGATTACTGAATGCTCAGTGTCTGGTGCATGGTAAAAGCCAATGCTATCCCAGGATAGCAGCAGTGTTATTTCAAGGGTACAGCTATTTAAGTTTGCATGACTTTAAGAGGCTAAAGAATTTTTTTATGCTTTTTCTCACACAATCAGGTTTTCAAGCTAGAAATGCCCTTCTTCAGTCAAACCTTTCTCAAACTCAGCTAGCTACTATTTGGTGAGTTTGCCCGTTGATTATGATTTTTAACTATACATTCTTTGTTATACTGTTTCTGTAAAAGTTTGTGACTCAAAAACATTCCATAAAAAAAAAAAAAAAAAAAAATTCCATAAAAGCGGCCATGTGAAAATCATTGCAAAGCTGTAAGCAAATAAAATTGCTTTGTAAAATGTTATCCTCGAGAATTTGGCATTTAATTATTTTACAAGTAAAACTTGTTTGCTTTTATATAATGCCTTCTATGGAGAATTAGAGAATATCTCATTTTTAATGTGGAGCTAAATGTGATTTGATGGGTGAATTAACCATGAACCAAGACAAGCCACCTTTTCAGAAGGAATATTTCCCTTTCCATTTCAACGTTTCTTCCCTCTCTTTTGTGATATGAAAATTAAGGGTAAAAATTAGCTCACTTTTCTGTGTGTATTTACTTTTCACTAAAATATGTTAACCCAGCTGTTCTACTGTCATTATTCTTGTTTTAAAAATAAAAAATTGAACTCTGCTGAAAATATTTTACTCTAAATAGACTTTATTTCTAAGTTGTGAATTTTCATATTTTCTTTAGGACTCTGGCTGACATTGATGGTGATGGGCAGCTAAAAGCTGAGGAGTTTATCCTTGCAATGCACCTCACTGATATGGCCAAAGCTGGACAGCCATTGCCACTGACTTTACCTCCGGAGCTTGTCCCTCCGTCTTTTAGGTGAGTGCCTCTGTAGATGAAAGGGTGTTGTTTTGATCATGTTTGGCAGACATGATTATTACTTTGGGATTTCCTGAGGCCTCTGCTCCAGTTTCGTGGAAAATCAGACATTTACATTGCCATTTGATTTTGGTATTTAATGAGTTACACTGAGAAGAGAGTAGATATTAGAAGTAGGTGTGTAATATAACTTTATGGTCGACCCTTCTTATCTGTGGTTCTGAATCTGAGGATTCAACCAACCACAGATCATGTAGTTCTGTATTACTTATTGAAAAAAAATCCATGTATAAGTGGATCTGTGCAGTTTAAACCCAAGTTGTTCAAAGGGCAACTGAAAAAAAAAAAAAAAAGTAGGTGTGTATTTTCACCACATTATAGATAAGGAAACTGATGACTAAAGAGATTAAGAATAAATTTACCCAAGAATAGCAATTGGCTGAACCATGATTTGAATCCACATCTCTCTGGCTTGATAATCCATATACTGCTGTACAGTATAATTATAGACCACACTATATTTTAAATATCTTTAATTACATTCTAAATATTAAATTGCTCTAGTCAGTGGTAGTCTATATAGTCTGGTCTAAAAATTCTCAGATCTCATGATGCTAAATTTATTTGTTGTTTGCTTTTCTTAGAGGAGGAAAGCAAATTGATTCCATTAACGGAACTCTGCCTTCATATCAGAAAATACAAGAAGAGGAACCTCAGAAAAAATTACCAGGTAACATCGAGTGTCCAAGTTGTATACTTATTGTGAGTTCTCTTAAATTTTACTGTGAAATATAAATGAATATTTAGAATTTTTAAATTCTGAATATTTTATATGCTGTACGAGAAACTGTTTGATGAATGGGATGGATTTCAACATCAGTAAAATTAAGATAGTCAAAACTGAGAGGAAGAGACAGGTATGTATATTTGGCAAGAATGTATGTATTAGGTGTCCTAGTTAAAGTGTTTCTCCCACTTTTGGAAAAATCATTATAGCAAGCTTTGTAACGAAATCTTGAGCTTTAAAAAAATGTTTAAATACTGGTTGAAAAAGTACATGTGTAGATATTTTTAAATATTAAAAAGTTAATGACATATACCAAATGTAACAAATATATAGCCATACAACTTTGGTTATCCTTGAAGAAAATTCTGAGAAAAAAATTGAAAAGTATTTTCATTGGCAGGAATAGTAAAATTATTTTTCTCTTGGATGGACTCAAACTTAGAGATTTGTTTTCCAAAAATGAATATTCTTATAAGAAAGTAAATATTTTACTGTTTACATTTGAGTTAAAATTATCCTTCGGAGAAGTATCCACAGGGAAATAGCAGTCACGTGACCATGAGGCATGAGGACGTTGAGACTAGATTACAGGTTCAGTAGGCTTGATGTTGAAGAATGCTTACAATATACCTTACCTAGTTACGTTCGAGGACAAGCGGAAAGCCAACTATGAGCGGGGGAACGTGGAGCTGGAGAAGCGACGCCAGGCCGTGATGGAGCAGCAGCAGAGGGAGGCAGAGCGCAAAGCCCAGAAGGAGAAGGAGGAGTGGGAGCGGAAGCAGAGGGAGCTCCAAGAGCAGGAACGGAAGAAACAACTGGAATTCGAAAAGCGCTTGGAGAAGCAGAGGGAACTGGAGAGACAGCGGGAGGAAGAAAGGAGAAAAGAGATAGAAAGACGAGAGGTTATTTTTTTAAGTTATTCTATTTCCCAGGAAAATCATTTCATTTAGTAAGTGGCTACATTTCATTGGATAAAAAATGGTAATTTTTGCTGTGCTTTTTCTCAGCATCATTCGTTCATTCTTACCCTGTACGAATCTGAATCTTCCTTCTCCTGTGGAGAGATAGAGAGAGGGTCCTTGCTTGTGAGGGGTTTCAGGGCTGACAGCTGGTAGAGAAAGCATGTCTGCAGGTGATATCTCAATCAGTGCAAGATTGGTTGCAAAGCTGATTTGAGTGAGGAGCCAGAGGAAGAAGTCAGTGTGATCAGGTCATTAAACGAAAGTAAGCTTAGGATCCAGAGTAAAAGGCCAAGTAATTGGAGAGGCAGAAAGAAGAGAGTGCGGAGTTGAAGGCCTTGAGAGGGATCACGAGGGTGGGCTTGCGCAGGTCCTTGGGATAACTGGTGCTGTGTGGGGTCCCTGGGAGGCCTGGCTGTGTTTTCAGGGGCTGTGCGTGGACCACAGTAAATTACAGTGGCACTGAAATACGGTAAATAAAATTTTTTTCTTCCCTGATAACAGAATAAAGGTACAGTTACTCCTACTAACATTTGCATTTATGAAGTCATCCTTTTGTTTATTAAGGGACAAGTAACTACAGCAAGAGGATGGCCCTATGAAGCAATCAGAAAGTCTGGTGGATAAATTTGCTTTTGTGGAAGTCTTTAGTTCAGGCCCATTGATAAAACTAGGTTTGCCCAGTTACCCTTAGAAACTCAAGCCCACTAAGTGCTAAATGCTGCCTCATCTTTACTTTGTCATTCCATCAGTTTTTGAATGAGGCAAAATTTTAATTTAAAAATTAACTTTAATTCATTATTTTCAGGCAGCGAAACAGGAACTTGAAAGACAACGTCGTTTAGAATGGGAGAGAATTCGTAGACAGGAGCTTCTCAATCGAAGGAATAGAGAACAGGAAGAAATTGTCAGGTTAAACTCTAAAAAGAAAAGCCTTCATCTCGAGTTGGAAGCACTGGTATGGCTATAGGTTTAAGTGAAATTTATCTGAATGATGCTTAGAGTTACCTGTTGAAAAATATTATTGTTTTTTAAATCTATCTCGTGAATATGTTATGTTTTAATGTAATTAAATAATCATATTTTCATATGTGCTTTTTAACAGTTTAGACAGTATAGTTTACGAAAAAAGGATAGTGACTCGAAATGCTGAGAATCATATTGTGGTCTTAGTTCAGATGTGGATAAACAAGGTACTCTTGGGCAAGACATCTCCCTTCTCTGTGCCTCACTTTGCGCGTCTATAAAATAAAAGTTTGTGCTGGTTCTGTGATTTTCAGTTTTCAAACTGGTCTCTGGAAGGTGGGCTACAGAGGGATAACCAGAAGGTGGGAGAGGAGAGCCTAGGCGCTAGGACAGCGTCTCCTCTCCCCACTTCTTCTTCCCACATTTCACAACAGAGAATCACCACATTTATCTGCTGTACTTCTATTGGAGTTTTATCTAAAATTTGCTTGGAAAAAAGGATTCTACTGCTAAAAAGAAAAAATAATTGGAAACTGCTGACCTAAATGATCTCTTAGGATTCCTTTCAGTTCTAAAAGACTATGGTTGTTAACTAATATTGGCCATTATGCTTATCAGTTTTTACATATCAGATGTCAGATTATCTGTTAAAAGACTTTGCTTGAAATGCAAAGTGAGAAGATAGAAAGGGTCTGAGTAAGGCATACTATTCTACTATGATCCTGTAATCACATAAGCCTGACCTGATAATACAGTAGGGTTTTGCAAAAAATGCATGTGTAGCTATGTAGTAGAGCCATATTTACATCTTGTTTAATTGTAGTCTAATGTTTTATTTGGTTGATGAATTGAATTACATTTTTTTAAAAAAATCACAATATCTTTCATCAGAAAGGTACTGTTTTATGCCTTCAAATGAATAGGAAAGCATACCACAGTTGTTAATCATGCCATAGTACTACAAAACAGTCCTAAAAACTTTAACTTCTTTGTGTAGCTACTTGGGTATCTGTCTGAACCATTATATTGACTGTGTATTTTTCCTTAAAAATACAATGGGAGGAAACCTTTTGATTGTTTTTCCCCCAAGAACTGGGGTAACACACCAAGCAGTAGCATAGATTAATGTGCAGAGTCTGGAAAGGTCCAGGGCCTATACTTACATTTGCTGAAGATAACAACATGATATCCAGGGTGGACACAGCATATTCCCTTCCATGTGTATTTCTCAAATATGAAACGTACTTTTCAGTAAAAACTTTCATTATTGGTGATTTTTAACCAGGAGCCTCATTTTTCCTCACCCCACTGTATTTGCTAAGGCTGCCATAACAAAATACCACAGACCAGGTGGCAATTTTTCTCACAGTTCTGGAGGCTGGAAGTCCAAGATCGAGGTGTCAGCATGCTCGATCTCTTCTGAGGCTTCTCCCCTTGGCTTGCAGATGGCTGCCTCTCGCCGTGTCCTCACGTGGTCTTTTCTCTGCCTGTGCATCTCTGCTGTCTCTTCTGTGTCTAAATGTTCTCTTCTTATAAGGACACCAGTCAGATTGGAGTAGGGCCCACCCATAAGACTTCATTTAATCTTAATTACCTCTTTAAATGTCCTGTCTCCAAATACAGTCATATTCTGAGGTTACTGAGGGTTAGGACCTCAACATATAAATTTTGGGGGACACAGTTCAGCTCATAACACCTCACCCTTCTTATTAGCTTCCATTGAGAATCTCTGCTGTTTTTTGTTCTGGTTTTTTTTTTTTTTTCTCTTATTCTCAGAACAAGGGGAAAGGAATATTGGTATAGGAGAAGAGTAGTGTGGCCCCAAAAGGCCCTCCTGTACACTGTTTAATTAGAAGAATTAGATGGCAGCATTGAGGATAGAAATAGAAGTTCAGAGAAGGTAATGCTGATTGTCATATGCACACACTTATTCCTCCTTATTATTCTAAGAGATTATTTATATTTTAATATTATGAATTAGTGCCTAAATGCTGAGTTCAGAAAAAAAATTCAGTGTGTTATGTTTGTGCTTTCTCATCTTAACATAATAGGCTCTTACACTCACAGTGGTATGTTTCCTGCTAATAACGCTCTTGAGTTAACTTGGTTTTAGACATTTATCTTAGATGGAGTATAAATGATAAATGACATTTAGAATTTAAATAAAAATATTGTTCTCTTGATAGGAACATTTCCTATTAGCATTTTATGTTACCATATGTTTCTCTTCCCGTAGAATGGCAAACATCAGCAGATCTCAGGCAGACTTCAAGACGTCCGACTCAGGAAGCAAACTCAAAAGACTGAGCTGGAAGTTCTGGATAAGCAGTGTGACCTGGAAATTATGGAAATCAGGCAGCTTCAACAGGAACTTCAGGTAAGTCCTTTGCTGCTGAATTGTCCTTAAACATGAGCAGTTATTAATAATTCTTCCTAATAGAGTGGTTTTCACTTTTGGGGGCATGAACCGCTTTGAGCCTCTGGTAGACATTCTTCCTAAAGGCATGTAGATATACACAATCTTGTACAATATCAGGAATCTCGTGGACTACCTAAAACTGTGCTTAACATCTGGTTAAATTCTGCTTAATATTTATACAATATCTGGGCATTTACCACTTTGAGTTTTAAGTCTTTAATAAATAAATACATCATTTAATTCCATTTTAGTTTATCCATAAGTTGTAAGCAATTTACGTATTATTCTACGTATTATTCCTATACTAAGTTTCAAGAGTGATTAAATCATGTTTTTACATTTTCAGAAAATTCTTAGACAACATTACAGAGTTTCTTTTTCTTTTTATAAGGAATATCAAAATAAGCTTATCTATTTGGTGCCAGAGAAGCAATTATTAAATGAAAGAATTAAAAATATGCAGCTCAGTAACACACCTGGTAAGTCTCTAAGGTTTGTTTTGCCTCTTTTATTCTTTTCTGAATGTATCAGTTATATTCTGTTATGTTTTAAAATAGCATTATTCTGTTATAAATAACATTTTTTGTCTATAGTTAAAATTTTTTAAATAATGTGAAAAATATTACCTCATGTTGGAGCATTTTTAGCAATAAAACGTAAATAGAAATAAAATAACAATTGTGGTCTGACTTCCTGTCTTGATACCATTTTTATTTATATATTTCAAATATCAATCAAATAAAATGTTACATTACAGTTAAACAAGACCTCAGTTTGGCTTGAGCACAAGGCTATATGTGCATTTTGGCAAAATCCTGCACTAATTGTAAAGAACTGTTCGTGAGGGGACTTTTCTATGGAGCCAAACCTGTTGGATTCTAGGGTGATAGTGTACAGCAGTGATAGGCCTAAGCAGACTGGTATGCTCTTCCCAGACCTTTTATATCATCTAACTTTGTGATTCATGTAAAGAATTTTACCACCTTGGCCCTCTGACACCTGTGGAAGAAAATATTCCAGTGTAATTTATGAGAATATAATATTTCTCTTGATTCAAGTCTCAACCAGGAAACTGAAGAAAAAAAAAAAATCTCTACATTGGATAGCATGCCAATAACAATGTAGCAGAAGAAAGATTTATTTAAAGAAAAGTAACTCTGCAAATGTGTTAGAACTAGCTAAAGTATCCTAAATGTCTCCCACTGAGTATCTGTCAGGTTTTTTTTTGTTTTTTTTTTTTTGTCAGTTTTTTCATTCTAGGGCTCTTTATTACACTTCTGGTTTTTCAGGCGGGCCAGTAAATAGGTTCATCCCTCTTCTTTGCCCAAATTCTGAACAAATTAAGAAATAAGGCAAAGGAGCAAGACGTGAGAGACCAGAATATCACCTCATTATTAATAAAGCTGATGTTAGACAGCATGGCTTATCTGTGAGCAGTACAGCTGCCCCTGTAAGACACTGGGTGCACGAACAAAATAGAATGCAGATTCCTGTAGGCAGTTCAACCTCAAGAAAGCAAGGGATAGGAAAGGTATAGGGCTGTGTACACCCGGGTCCTTATCTTGATCTCACCAAGTATTCAAGAGTTAGAAAGAAGCTGGGACTGTTGTTCTAGTAAAGGTCCCTTTACATCGAAGAAATACCAGGAATAGAAAATTTGATCTTGTGAACTACTCTTATTACGTCTCCCACCTTCCACTGATGTCTCGTCTCAGACAATCTTCCTTGCACAGGGTGCTTTTCTTGGCCGTTCGAAGTGTATCAGCTCCTACCTTACCCCTCACAGGCATTCCAGAGGTAGGATAAGGCAGCACTCCTGATCTGTGCAGGGTAGAAAGTATACTGTCATCTTCATTGTTAGTATTTGGATTGTGAAGAGAATGTAGAATATGTCTTATTAGGGGCCTGGTAGAGCTACTCTTTCTCTGTGGAATGTGATCCAATTTAGCTTTTATAAATTTATTAATCTTTGCTGTAGTCCAGTTTAGAATAGGAAGCTCTTATTTGGAGTTTGCAAAGTACCCAGTATCCCTTAGATTCCTCTGTCCATAATAGTAACCATTTAAGATTATCAGCCATGTGCCAAGCACCATGCTAGGTAGTTTTCATGCATTATTTCCGTTCATTTTTACAACAACCCTGTAAAGTAGTCGTCGTTATTTCCATTGTGCAGCTTGGAAAAACTGAGGTTCACAGAGAAGAAGTAATTACCCAAGATCATGTAATAGTAGGTCTCAAATTCTTGTGTGTCTGACTCCTAAAGCCCACCACACTACCATGTTGCCTCTTTCAGTTACCTAACACAGTGCTCGTAGATGTGATATGATCACATTCAGTATGAAAGCATCCATTATTACTGATGCTCGTTTTGAATACTAAGAATGAATATTCTTTTACTGTTATTTTTCCCATTGCTTGTCTCCCACCTTGACTAGAATAGGACCCATGCCTTATCCTTCACTTTTACCTACCATTGAACAAAGTGCAAGGCCTTGCATATAGCAGATGTGTAATTTAATGATTAAATATTTATTGAAATACTGGAAAACTGTTAGAATTATAAGACAATTTAACAAGGTGCCTGGATACAAAATCAGCATATAAAAATCAGCAACTTTACTATATATCGAAAGTATTTATTTAGAAAATAAGGGGAAAAAAGGTCTCATTCACATCAGCATTCTCATTGTTAAATGAACAAAGAAGAAACGCACAGCCATAAAACTTTACTGATTGACATAAAAGATTCCTGGATAAGTAGATACATATTATATTCCTGAATGAACTCGCTCAATATTTTAAAGATGTTATTTTGTTCTCTACCAATTCATCCATATATTCAGTTTTATTCCGGTTTCCTTAAATGAAACGTGACAAGATAATTCACAAATTAACCTAGAAGAGAAAATACACAAGATGAGCCAAGACTTAAAAAGAAAAAACATTGGTGGGGGGAGGAGTCTAGCCCTATCAGATACCAAAACATGAGTTATGAAAGGTATAGTACCTAAAATAATGTATTATTGATCCAAAATAGAAACAGAACACTGGAACTAAATAGAGAGTCTAGAAACAAGCCCATATATATATATATACATATATATATATATATATATATATGGCAATTTAGGATTAGATAAAGTTGGCATTTAACATCAGTGGGGAAAGGATGGGCTTTCAATAGTTACTATCTCTTCATTAAGTGATTTGAGGGATAGTTGAAAGGGGGGTGAAGAAGCTGTTTACCTCACTCTCTGCAGATATAAATTCTAGGTAAAGTGGGAGGCTAAACATAAAATATAACTCTAGAAAAAAATGTTACAGAGGAAAACATTTTTATAATCTTGGTGTCAGAAAAGTCTCTTCAAACAATACATAGAGCTATGAAGGAAAATATTTAGTTTTTTTTTTTTTTTTTTTTAATTAATTAATTATTTATTTATTTATTTATTTATTTTTGGCTGTGTTGGGTCTTCGTTTCTGTGCGAGGGCTTCCTCTAGCTGCGGCAAGTGGGGGCCACTCTTCATCGCGGTGCGCGGGCCTCACTATCGTGGCCTTTCGTTGCGGAGCACAGGCTCCAGATGCGCAGGCTCAGTAGTTGTGGCTCACGGGCCTAGTTGCACTGCGGCATGTGGGATCTTCCCAGACCAGGGCTCGAACCCGTGTCCCCTGCATTGGCAGGCAGATTCTCAACCACTGCGCCACCAGGGAAGCCCCAAATATTTAGTTTTTGATGAAATAAAAATGAAAAACTTTTTCATGATGAAAGATGTCATAAACAGTAAAAAAAAAAATTGAAATATGTATGATACAACAAGAATTTAGAGCTTATACAAGTCAGAAGCTAAGACAAGCCAATAGGAGGAAAAAGCCAGCAAAGGTTGAGATGAGACAATTCAAGATGATGGCTGATAAATGTAAGTAGGTGGCCATATAAATAGATGTTTATTTGATTTCAGTAGTTGTCAAGAAAATACAAATTAAAATGACAATAAGCATTTTTTTTGCCAGTTAGCAAAAATGAAAAATGAGTGATACAATCTCCAAAATTTACAAGCAGCTCATGCAGCTCAATATCAAAAAAACTAACAACCCAATCCAAAAATGGGCAGAAGACCTAAATAGACATTTCTCCAAAGAAGATATACAGATTGCCAACAAACACATGAAGGGATGCTCAACATCACTAATATTAGAGAAATGCAAATCAAAACTACAATGAGGTATCACCTCACACCGGTCAGAATGGCCATCATCAAAAGATCTACAAACAGTAAATGCTGGAGAGGGTGTGGAGAAAAGGGAACCCTCTTGCACTGTTGGTGGGAATGTAAATTGATACAGCCGCTATGGAGAACAGTATGGAGGTTCCTTAAAAAACTAAAAATAAAATTACCATATGACCCAGCAATCCCACTACTGGGCATATACCCTGAGAAAACCATAATTCAAAAAGATACATGTACCACAATGTTCACTGCAGCTCTATTTACAATAGCCAGGACATGGAAGCAACCTAAGTGTCCATCGACAGATGAATGGATAAAGAAGATGTGGCACATATATACAATGGAATATTACTCAGCCATAAAAAGAAATTAAATTGAGTTATTTGTAGTGAAGTGGGTGGACGCAGAGTCTGTCATACAGAGTGAAGTAAGTCAGAAAGAGAAAAACAAATACCGTATGCTAACACATATATATGGAATCTAAAAAAAAATGGTTCTGAAGAACCTAGGGGCATGACAGGAATAAAGACGCAGATGCAGATGTAGAGAACGGACTTGAGGACACGGGGAGGGGGAAGGGTAAGCTGTGACAAAGTGAGAGAGTGGCATGGACATATATACACTACCAAATGTAAAATAGATAGCTAGTGGGAAGCAGCCACATAGCACTGGGAGATCAGCTCGGTGCTTTGTGACCACCTAGAGGGGTGGAATAGGGAGGGTGGGAGGGTGGGAGGGAGACGCAAGAGGGAGGAGTTATGGGGATATATGTATATGTATAGCTGATTCACTTTGTTGTAAAGCAGAAACTAACACAGCATTGTAAAGCAATTATACTCCAATAAAGATGTTAAAAAAAAAGAAAAATGAGTGATAGTATCTGGTGATAGGGATATGCAGAAACAGGTAATTTGGTGTCATTGTTACTGGTACAGCTTTTTGGAAGGGCAGTTTGGCAGTTTCTGTCCAAACTTAAAGTGTGCACATCCTTTTACGTAGCAATTCTTTCACCTCCTAGCCTTTTAAAATACTTCCATGTGTGCGTTAAAATGTACATATAAGTATGTTTATGGCAGCATTTTTATTTAATAGTAGAAAATCAGAAACAACCTAAATGGCAATCAAAAAGGGAATAGTTACCTAAATTACGGAATAGCCATAATGTGGACTACCAGGGAGCAATTTTAAAGAATGAACTAGATCTAGATGTCTTTAATGGTGAGATGTGCTATTAAATTTAAAACAAGTTGCTAAGCCGCGTAGACAGCGTGATCCCATTAAAGCCCCGTGGAAATGCTGAATATGCACATATCAAGTACCTAAGAGGGGGGTAGGAGGTGAGATGAAGAGAGACTTTTTTACTTTTTACTCTATATGCTTCATTTTATTTGAATTTTGTACTAGATTTCTGTACTTTAAAAAATACAATAAAGTTTTAAAATATGTACAGTTGACCGTTGAACAACGTGGGTTTGAACTGCACAGGTCCACTTCTATGCAGATTTTTTTCAATAAGTAAATACTACAGTACTACACAGATCCGTGGTTGTTGAATCCAAGGACTTAGAACCGTGGATATGGAGGAACTGCAACCACGTATGCTGAGGGCCAACTGCAAGTTATACTTGGATTTTCAGCAGAGCAGAGGGTCAGCCCTCCAATCCCCCTGAGTTGTTCAAGGGTCAGCTGTATTTAAATAGATGGTAAGATTGCTATCTTAATTTATTGAAATGTAGTCTGCATCATATATTTCTATCCAGTTTTTTCATCCTTGCCTAAATGTGTAAGAAAAGGTCATATAAAATGAAGCTCTCTGTTCCTACCTCCTAAAATAATACCACTGAATGATCCAGTTAGTAATATTTGTTGAGTCCTTGTAGTGAATATTCCCCTATTCTTGGGAGCACTGAGAATAAATAGAAAGCTTCTTTAACAATAGGAGCTATTAATTGAGTATTTACTATGGGCCAGACTCTGTACTAATGGCTTTATATCATCACCTCATATATGAGGTGGGTGATACATAATGCCCATTGAATAGGAGAGCCTGCGGATGAGATGGGTGAAGCACCTTACCCAAAATGGAGCGTCACTTCAAGTTCTAGTACTTTTGAGTACAGAACCAATGCTTATAACATTTGCATATGAGGATCTTCCAAGATACCCGAAAAAGGGAAATGACTGCTGATTGTTTTTTCCCTTGAGTTGATCCACCTTATGTGTGTATAGCCTTTGGCTCTCTAGTTATACCAATTTGACCAGACAGTAAATGTTAATTACTGGTAATGACAGGAACTTCTACCAAATGTAAACTGTATGATGTTTGTATTTCAGATTTAGGAGTTGGTTTACTTCATAAAAAATCATTAGAAAAGGAAGAATTATGCCAAAGACTTAAAGAACAATTAGATGCTCTTGAAAAAGAAACTGCATCTAAGCTATCAGAAATGGATTCGTTTAACAATCAACTAAAGGTATTTATCTTCTATTATATTCATTTTTAGTTAGCTGCCTTTTTACCTTCCTTATTTTGATTTAATTGAATGAATAACTGAAGCTATTATTGTTATATATAGTACATTTCATAATTTATTTTTATAATTTGAGCTATACCAGAATTGTAGGATTGTTTTTAATGTTCTCTGTGTATTGTAAACATTGAGTCGTGTAAATATATAATTTACCATAGTTTCCAGTTTTTGATGACTGTTTTTATTGGCATCTATACATTTAAAAAATAATTACCTTTGTCAGTATTAGGATTAGATTAGATTAGATTTGTCAGTATTAGATCTCAGCCAGAATGATGTTAGGCAAATTTGAAAATGGGAAATATGGAAAATTTTAAATAGTCCAGGTTGTAGAGGCTCTTTTAACACACTAAATTCTTTCTTTTTTTTTTTTACAATTTAATTAACCTTTGTGAAATAATGCCATAACCAATGAAATCCAAAGCATAATTTGGCACTAAAATTTTGCATGAAAAGTAGATTCATGATTCATTATTTGCTGCAGTGGCAGAACAGATGTCCAAAACGTATACCATATGCTTATCATTCTGTGCAGTGTTAGTTGTATACTGAAGCCATGCCCGTGAAAGAAAATATTAAAAGCTAGCAACCAGAGTAATGGCACATGACTAAAATTTGGGACTAGTTTCAGTTACTCCCTTGCTAATGAAGCATGAAGTTTTTAGAGCATAACATATTACAAAGCTTTTCAGGCAGCTCTGTGTCTCTTCATGTGACTTTCATTTTGCTAACTTATTTAGAATAATGTTACACCAACCATAGAGTAAACAGAATGGTAAAAGAAACCATGGTGGCTTCCGTTAAGAAAGGGAAGTTTGAGGTGAATAATGTTAATAATACATTCCACACAAGCATATATTCTGTAGAAAAAAAATTTAAAGAAGACTAAATAATTTGTCATTGATGGACAGACAAACCAGCCAAGTTATCTTCCCTACATTATTTTTTTTAAAACCTGTACCTAGTTTAATTGGCTTTTTATCTGCCTTATCTTACAGTGTGGGAATATGGATGACTCTCTTCTTCAGTGCCTTTTGTCTCTGCTAAGCTGTCTCAACAACCTCTTCCTCTTACTTAAGGTTATTTTCTAATATCTAGCTCCTTTTCTTTGAGTTACTTTACTGTTTTCTTTTTTAAAAAACTAGACTATTCTTTGCATTTATCTAAATATCCTTGTTTGAAATAACATATGCAGTATAGACATTTTTCTTTCTGCTTGCTTAAATATCCTTCTGCTGTCTCACTGCCTGTTTGAGTCTAATGCCAGGAATCAGTAGGGTTGCCCAGAGTAACCTTTCTCATGAGGAGCCCAAGACACTGAGAAATATTTCCTGGTTCCCGTAGAGCATCCCTGTGAGTCGGGCTAACTGATGGGATGATTACTCATTCAATTCAAAGGGAAACTAAGGGAATGTGAGATTAAATTATTTACCCATATCACTGAAATTACTGTTTAAAATAAAACTTATACCTTTTGAAATCTCGTGCAAGGTTATGTCATGTATATATCAGGCTGCTTCCTAATACCGCTATAAGGAAAAATCTTAAAGAACCAATAATGCAGGTGCAGCTTTAGTTTTGTCTAGTTATCAGGCCTCATATTTAGATATGCTTGCACCACAGATAAAAATGTTTAAATCATATTTATAAATAAGTAGTTCACTTTGTCATGTATAGATAGCACAAAGAATATTTAAAACATTCAATGAATTCCTATTTTGATTTAGTTTAAAGAAGGTTGCTTTATATTTACCACTTGCTGACCCTAGTAGATTTTCGACTGTATTCTACTCAGTACTAAAATGGATGGCAATAGGGCAATTACATATATATACACAATGAAGACAGGAACATAAGTAGAGCTCATTTGTTACCTAAGCAAAGGTAGGGCAGTTGGAAAGATGGTATGATCCTTTCCTTTATGGTTATAGCATGAATGGCCAGATTATCTGGTCTTAGAACTTTTGCTGCAGATCACACAGAAACGTAAACCTAAGTTTCTTCACGTATACAGTGCAGTTTGATGATATTTGTGGACTGTACTCACACACAGAAGTCTGATTCTTCGAGTTAGCATTTGATTCTCCACAGGCTAGCAGATTATTTTTGTCTCTTGTTTTTCTTTCTTCCTTCTGCTTCCTGCCTTCCAACCTTTCACTGCTTGTTGAGGTTTCATCAGAGGCAATTTAGGAATGTAAAAGGGAATGAAACCTATACTGTCAGAGTGGTCAGGAGACCGACTATTGTTACAGAAAGCAAGAAAAGAGGCTTTCTGTGGTCATTGGAAATGATACAGAGCAGTCAGTTAACTTAGTACTGAAAAGTATCCATTGAATTGTCAACAAGGAGACGTTTGAAGACCTTGCTGAAAGTGCCATCTCAGTTGAGTGACCAGCAGAGGCTGGATTGCGGCAGATCAGGAATGAATGGGAGCTGAGGAGGGGTGGAGTGCGTGTGAACAGCTCTTTAGGAGAGTGAAAAGAGAGCATGAGGAAAACTTTGTTTAAGAAAGATGACAAAGGATACAAAGTTTCAGTTATGCAAGAGGGATAAATTGTGAAATCTACTGCACAGCATGGTGACTATAGTTAGAAAATTTCAACTCTACAATACAGTATTGTTAAGAGTATATATCTTAAATATTCTCACCACAGAAAGAAAGAGAGGAAGGAAGGAAGGAAGGGAGGGAGGGAGAGAGGGAGGGAGAGAAGAGAGAGAGGGAGAGAGAGACCGACGGAGGGGGGAAGAGAAGGAGCGGGGGGGAAGGAGGGAATGGTAACTATATGAGGAAATGAATATGTTAATTAGCTTGATTACGGTGGTCATTTCACAGTGTATATGTGTATTGAAGCAGCAAATTGTATACCTTAAATATATACAGTTTTATTTATTTATTTATGGCTGTGTTGGGTCTTCGTTTCTGTGCGAGGGCCCTCTCCAGCCGCGGCAAGCGGGGGCCACTCCTCATCGCGGCCTCTCCCGCCGCGGAGCACAGGCTCCAGACGCGCAAGCTCAGCAATCGCGGCCCACGGGTCCAGCCGCTCCGCGGCACGCGGGATCCTCCCAGACCAGGGCCCGAACCCGTGTCCCCTGCATTGGCAGGCAGGCTGGCTCTCAACCACTGCGCCACCAGGGAAGCCCTATATACAGTTTTTATTTACCAATTATACTTTAATAAAGTTGAAAAATAAAAGAATAATTAGGACCACCCTTGAAAGTGGTATCACCTTTTTGTGCAGCATATGGATACATGAGGAATGGATAGTTTCTGTTAGGACAGAAGAATGGAAATGGAGAAAATTAAGCTTTTTAGGTAACTAACCTTATCCATCTCAATGTCTTAAAGATGATTGCCAAGCTCAAGACAAATATTTCGTTGCTGAATTCCCAGCACCTAGAACAGTGCATGGAACATCATGTGTGGCAATACATACTTGTCGAATGAATGAATGGTTTTGAATGTTCTCAGTCAGAAAAATATACAGCATTTAGAGTTAGTATTGGTATATAGAGTTTATGAGAAAAAAGTAGAAAGAAATTAGTCAAAAAACAGCAGAAAACCATGTATCCCAGGTTTTAGGAAAACTTCTGATTCCATGTAATTTATTCTTTTAAGTAAAGGCTATTTTTTAAATTCAAAAAAAGGAAGAAAGAAAAGAAAGACAAGAGTTAAAGTAGAAGAGAGAGGAAGGGAAGGAGGAGGAAAGTGAGAGATTGAGACTGACTGTATAAAATAGTGATAATTGATAGAGCAAAGTCCCAAGGAAGCAGATTAAGATATAATCTGGAGCATAGATTGAAGGACAAGAGAAAAAGAATACTTCCAGTGTAGCATATGGGAATAAGATAGGTGTGAAGTCGGTTAAATTTGTTGGTGGAGAGTAGGAAGTTGATAGCTTCAAAACCTAAAATCAGAAGCAAGTTGGATCATTACAAGGAGTCTTCATGGGTGGTTGAGGACATGGAATAACTCAAACTAGGCTAGAAGGAGATGGATACAGATGCAGGAAGTTTTACTGCTTTTGAGATGGAAAGATGAGGGAGTTCCAGTCTGGCTTAATGAGGCAAGATTATTGGCTGGTAGTGAAAAGAAAGAATGGAAGATTGGGAAATTTCAGGAGAAAAAAGTAGGCATGAAATACACATCTTAGTGGGGGTGGGGAGTGCAAGCTTAGTAGAGGAAAACAGTAGGTGTCCTGAGCAATGTTGAATGCCTATTTGAAGTTGGAGTTCATGAATTTAAATTGAAAACAGCAGTCCTAATTATGTCTTTTTTTTTTTCTCCACCGAAGTTCAGCTGTTTATGTGTAAGCATGGAAAAGGATGATTACTAGGTTAATAGATTCATACGGGTTTGAGGTTTTAATAGACATGGGCAGAGAGGGAGGAACAAGGGAGTTACAGATCTTAACACAGTAATTGTGATAAACATGAACTCAAATATGTACTGGACATGAAGGGATATGAAGAGAGGAAGGGGTGCTGATGAAAAAAGAGAGGATGATAGGGTCAACAGAATGGAGGTCTCAGTGAGGTTGGAAACCTGTTGAAATGGATGTACCATATATAAGAAAAGCTTGAAGAATAAGAACTTATGTTTGGAAAATGGGATACTGATCAGTGGTAGTTCTCTTTGTGATGATGACGAGATTCAGGGTATAATAATGCAAATGAGGAATTAAATGTAGTAAAAAAAAAGTCATTGTTGAGGAGATCAGTTGTTTTGTTTTTTCTTTTTTTAGTCAAAATGGGAAGTTTTATTTTTGATGGATTTTATCACAATAGAAAGTTATAATCCTCCTACTGTGATGCTTTTAAACTTTATAACCTTCTTAAACCGTATACACTTTATTATAATTATGTTTTATAAAACTACCTATACAGAAAATCTAATGTCAAATACTTACATTTGCATAAATCCTATTTGTGTTTTTCAATATTTTTTTCAATAATTCTGAGGCAGGAAAGGAACAATGCCAAGGGATAATTAAGCCTTCTTATCTGTATAATATTCACTTGGAAAATTTTCCTCCAGTGTGCTGAAATATATGTTTAGCCCCAAGAATGAACATTGAGAATGCTTTTGAATTCATAGTTTCTGGTCACTTAGAGTGACTTAGCAGAGCTGCTCAAGTCCTATCAGGACCCTGGACACCAGTTCTTACAGTTTTCAACTCAGCATCAAATAAACCACATGTTCTTAGTTGTTACTTGACTCTGATATTTCCCAGGTTACTATTTCAACCCCTACCTTTCTTTTTTTTTTTTTTTTTTAACATCTTTATTGGAGTATAATTGCTTTACAATGGTGTGTTAGTTTCTGCTGTGTAACAACATGAATCGGCTATACATATACATATATCCCCATTTCTCCTCCGTCTTGCATCTCCCTCCCACCCTCCCTATCCCACCCCTCTTGGTGGACACAAAGCACCAAGCGAATCTCCCTGTGCCATGCGGCTGCTTCCCACTAGCTATCTGTTTTACATTTGGTAGTATACATATGTCCATGCCACTCTCTCACTTCATCCAGGCTTACACTTCCCCCTCCCCGTGTTTGAGGAGATCAGTCTGAGTTGAGGTTTTGATGGGGTCATCTACGTTGATGTCAAAGACTGGAAGAATAATGAAAATGAGTGAATGAGGATCAGTGACCAGGTGATCCATAGATGACAATAAAGAGGAAGGGGAGGGTGGTACTGCTGGATGTTATTCTGAGCCTCAGAAAAAGATGGAGTTTGTAAGAGTGAGAAGAAATAATCATCTAGAAATGGCAATGAAGAGCAAAGAAAATACTCAGGCCAGAAACTGGTAAACCATCCTCAACCAAGCAGTCAAATTTAACATTACCCAAATGGCAGAAGCTGACATTATGTGTCTCCTGATATGATGCGCTGAAAAAGACACATCACTTCTATACTATTTTTGCCAAAAATGTTTCATCCATGTAAGTGTAAGGAAATAATTAGACAAACTCAAATTGTGGTTTGGTCTGTAAAATAGCTGACTAACCCACACTCTAAAAATGTGAATCTCATAAAAGATGGAGGAAATCTTCTCACAATGACGAAATGAAGTGTATGGTCCTTGATTGGATTATGGAGCCAAAAAAAAAGCTGTTATTAAGGATAATATTTACACTATTGGGAGGGAACATCTTTTGAATATGAATTCTGTATTAAGATTATTATGTCACTGTCAAATTTCTTTAGTTTGGTACTGACGTTGACACCATAGTTATGTAGAATAATGATGAAGTTCTAGGGGTGAAAGCATCAGCGTCTTCAACTTAGTCAAATTTTTTGTAGATCTGAAAGTTTTCAAAATAAAAACTTGGAGAAAAATTGAGTTGCAAAATGTTGTCAAATGTTTATGAAAATGAAAAGAAGAAGTATATTTTTAAATTATAACAAACACTGGAAAATGGAGAGGAGATGGGGGATAGTGTAAATGAGCAGATTCCCCATATTCCATATCAGAAGTCAATAACTATTTTCTAATTCATAAATCAAGATATACTAATAATAGTCAGGATTTATTAAAGGCTTTATCTGTGACTGGCACTGTTCTAAATGTTTTACTTATATTAATTTATTTAATCCTTAATATTAACCCGATGAGGTAGGTTCTATTATTTGTTCACATTTCACATAGGAGTAGATTAAGTTGCCCAGGGTCACACAGGTAGCAAGCAGAAATTCAACCCAGAGAGTCAGGATTTGACCTTAAATGGTTACATTTTTGTTAAAAAAGATGAAAATTTATAAGCTAAGTGTTCAACTTAAGAAACTAGAAAAAGACTAGCGTAATAAAGGGAAAAAAGTAGAAGGAAATTAGTGAAACAGAACACAGATATTTAATACAGAGAATCAAGAAAGCCAAAGTTTGGCTCTCTTTATAGATTAATAAAATTAACAAACCTGTGGCAAGACTTAATTTAAAAACAAAAATAAAGGAGTGAAAAGGAACTATAACTAAACACATTGCAAACAATAAAAGAGAAGGGACTATTATGAAAAATTTTGCACATAAATATGAAAACATAGGTGAAATGAACAAATCAGAATTTGCTGAAACTGGCTCAAGAAAAATAAAATATTTAGGTAGCTCTATTGTCACAAAACATTTTAATTCCATAGTTTAAAATCTTCCCTAAAAGAGAATCCAGACCCAGAATTTTACTGAAGGAATAAATAACTCCAGTCTTATACATCTGTTTCAAAATGTAGAAGAGGGAATATTCCCAACTTATTGTATGAAACTATCATAAACCTCAAATTTTGATAAGAACAGTATAAGAAAGGATCATTATAGACCAATTTAGCATAGAGGCAAAAATTCTAAAGAATATTGAAAAGTTGAATATGGAAATTTATAAGAAGGATACTCCGTTATGACCAAGTTGGATTTACCTTAGCCATGCAAAGATGATTTGACATATAAAACTGTTGACTGTAATTTGCCATATAAACAGATTAAAGGAGAAAAATAGTATGCTCATCTCACTAAAGGCAGAAAAGGTATTTGATAAAATTTAACATCTATTCATGATTAAAAAATGAAAAAGTTATTAGCATATTAGGAATGGAAGAGAACTTCCTTAACCTGAAAAGAATGATCTATTATTCTGTTAAGATGGAGTACAGTTCTGTTCGTAAGTGCAGATTGTTTCCTTCTTTTCAGTTAACTGATAGATTTTTTTTTTAATTGAAGTATAGTTGATTTACAATGTTGTGTTAATTTCTGCTGTACAGCAAAGTGATAGTTAACTGATAGATTTAACCAGGACCTCCTGGAAGCATGACTTAACTCAGAGGAGTGAGTCTAATGATAAGAATTTCTAGGATCATTGTAAGTCAGGCAGAGGAAATGATTTTGGGAAGCCCTGTGGTGCTCTTCAAATCTTATTAATATGCATAGTCTATGGTTTATGTATTTTCATTCATCCAGTAAATACTAATTAAATAACTACACTGTACCAGGCTCTCTCTTGTGTGGGGATACCTTGATGGAAGACAGTCCTGTTGTCAAGAAACTCACTCCAGTGGAGACAGTCATACAGTCAGAAGACACTGCCTGTGATAGGGGAATGCACAGAACGTCTTGGGGAGCACAAGGAAGCTCGTTAACTCAC
Organism: Balaenoptera musculus; assembly: GCF_009873245.2. Taxonomy (NCBI): domain Eukaryota; kingdom Metazoa; phylum Chordata; class Mammalia; order Artiodactyla; family Balaenopteridae; genus Balaenoptera; species Balaenoptera musculus. Next base: position 71,658,544 of record NC_045797.1, read on the forward strand.
ACACTGGAGGAATGGGCTAATGAAGGAAGACTTGGAACAGTATTTTAAAGGACAAGTTAGGGGGCTAACCTTACAGCCATATTAAGATCAGACATTAGTTTGGCTCCTCTTTACTCTCGTTTTAAACTTATAATTCTATTTATGACTTCAGCCAATAATATAGCTAATATTTATTGAGGACTTACTGTGTGCCCTGCACTATTGTAAGCGCTTTATGTGTATTAACCCATTCAGTCCTCATAGCAGTGTTGTGAGGCATGTACTATAATTAACCCCATTTTACAGATGAGGAGACTGTTAAGTAACTTTCCTAAGATTACTCAGCTAGTCACAGACAGAGCCTGATTCAGACCTTGGCATTCTTATTCCAGACCCATGCTCCATGAGTCCTTATCACTAAACCACACCGCTTCTCCACAGATTGTAACCATTGTAGTCTTCTGCTTTTCAATATAGTTGTTTGGGGTTTTTTTTAAACGATTTTTTTGATGTGGACCATTTTTAAAGTCTTTACTGATTTGTTACAATATGGCTTCTGTTTTACGTTTTGGTTTTTTGGCCGCGAGGCATGTGGGATCTTAGCTCCCTGACCAGGGATCGAACCCTCACCCCCTGCATTGGAAGGCGAAGTCTTAACCACTGGACCGCCAGGGAAGTCCCGTCAATAGAGTTTAGAGAAAGGTGCAACAAAGAGAACTACAGAAGCTGAGATCTGTGAAAACTTTTCTATGAATGTAGTATTTGTATTCTTGTTGTCTTAAGCTGCAAGTCTTGATCTTAGACATTTTGGACATAGTCTCTGGATACCACATTTACTCAGATTAGATCTACCATTTCAATCAAGTTAAAAGGGTTCACCTATAAAATATTTTTATTCCTGAAAAGAAGTAGAGCTTAGGTCGTTTTCGTTTGTTTGTTTGTGGTTTGGAGTTTTGTTTTTGTGTGTAGATAGATGCCCCAAGACATCTTTTACCAAAAAATTCTATCTAAATGTCGAAGCTCCCACCTTTGCCATGAGGTCTCTTTTGTTTATTTCAGGTTTTTGTGGGAGTTTCTTAGTTTTTTGGGTTTTTTTCCTCTTCCTTATCCCAGGCTTTTTCTACTCCCTTGTTCAGGATTCTATAGATTCCAAGTAAAAGAAATTCAGTTCAAAATAGTTAAGCTGAAAAGAGTGGTTATTGCAAGAGTACTAAGACCACCGACTGAATCAGTAGACGGGGCAGTTCCTAGACACAGGAATGAAGTTGGAGATTTGGTTCCCCCAGCACTCCCTCTCTCTCCAGCTCTGTCTCTAATCTTTGCTTCTCTCTTTCCTGTTTTGACTTCATTCCTACCCCTGCTGGCCTCACTAGGAAGTGGGGCAGCTCCAGGTTTACCTTATCCCATTTTAATGAGTTTAGTGAAGGAAAGACTTCTTTCTCCCCTCTTCAATATATCTGAATCCCGGGAAGGGATTGTGGCCAGCCTGGATCATGTGCACATCCTTTGAACCAGTCATTCTTGCCAGGGAGGTGAGGTGCTGTGATTGTTTAGATAAGTGACCACACTTGGGTGGGAGTGGGAGGAGCACTGAATCTGACAGACTCATCAAAACCACATAGAAGGGTGGGATTGGGGGGTAAATCAGCTTCCCAAAAGGAGGAAGGGTGCTGTTAGCAGAAGAGGGAAAGGAAATGCTGAACAGATAATCACAAGTTTCTGCGAAGACACTTATCTATATCCCAGATTTTGGCAATTTACTTTGAGACAAGAACTATAGACTTGGGAGTCAGACGGCCTTGGATTGGATCGCTGTGAATCTTCATAGCACTTTGCACAGAGCTAGATGCTCAATAAACAGTTGTTTATTTTAATTCCTGTTTGGAATACTTTTCATTATTTTGGCCCATTCTACTCATGGTTTTAGGTAGACATTATCTTTTCCATTTTTAGTTATTAAATTATTTAATATATTATTATTTAAATTAAATAAATATTGAATAATTATTAAATTATTGAATAATTGCTTCTGTGTTTAGTTCAGTATTTTACTGGGTAAAAGTTATGGGTAACTTGGTTAAACTACATGTGTCAAAAATATGACTGAACAAAATTCCTCTTCAAATGTTATAACAAGCAAATTATTTCCCTGTATTTTTAGTAGATTGCTTTTTTATTGAAAATGAAGTACTAAATCAAAGAATTGGCTTGTGAAAGATTCTATGTTCCTTAGAAATGAATTAATATAAAAGCAGATGATTTTAACATGCATTTGTCCTCAGTGGCCACATACCTTAAATACTTACTCTTTTCAAGAATTTTTCAATCATCTAGATTTTTTAAGACTTTTAATCTTTTTACTTTAGTTTAACTTGCTTTATGATTTTTATCTTTTAATGCAGTTGCCACATTTTTGCATAAGACAGAAGTATTTAAATCAATGCCACGTTGACTTTTTATCTTCTCCTTAGGAACTGAGAGAAAGCTACAATACACAGCAGTTAGCCCTTGAACAACTTTATAAGATCAAACGTGACAAACTGAGGGAAATTGAAAGAAAAAGATCAGAGCTAATACAGAAAAAGAAACTAGAAGACGAGGCTACAAGGTAATATAGTTGATAAACTTGTTATACTATATTGCTATTAGAATTCTAATTTTGTTGTCCATGTTTTTAGTTTGACTATGAAAAATTAAGGGGAATAAAATGATTATCCTAAGATGCTAATTAGATTCTAAATTTTAGAAGTTCAGTCCTTCTTTTGTGGACTGAGTTTACAGTAACCAATTTTATGTTCCATTAGTGAAAAATACAGACTTTGGAGTCAGACCTGGTTTAGAATTCTTGATCTACCACTTACTATCTGGATGATCTTGGTTAAGTCACTTTACCTTTTGGAACCTCAGTTTTTCCATCTGAAAAATAGACACATTAATGCATACCTCATAAGTAACTCAGAATTAAATAAGACTAAAGAACCAAGTATAATGTTTTGCAGGTAATAAGCACTCATTATTTCTATCTCTCCATAATAAATCCATTACCGTTTCCTGAAAAATCATAAAAACCAAGTACTTAATTTTATAGAGTGTAATACTGAGTGTAGAAATGCCATGTTGATGCAGGCTTCCTTGTATATATCTGAGCTATATCAACTGCCTACATTTATAGCAAGGAAAAGTGAGACAGTTGTGGTATCTGAAGCTTAGAACCATGCATTTAGAGACTTTGCATGATTTTTTTTTCTATTGGTAAGATTCTATTTCTAATATGTTCCTATGTTTCTCCCAAGTTCTCTAGTGTCAGAAATTATTATAATTAGTTAACAAATATCAACAAACCAACATTTCTTTGCCCTGGAGAAGAGTAGACAATAATGTCTATGAAAGAGCTAATAGTTACTGGGAAGGCAAGAAAGACACATTACCATATTGCAGGCCTCTTTTCTTAATGGCTTTAGAATAACCACTTTAACACATTTTTACTGAGTGGTCACTGTTGACTGTGATGCAGGTAGACTCTGGGTTACTCCTTGCCCCTAGATTTCTCATAATTCTAGTAGGAGAGTCAGACAGCTAAACAAATGGCTATAATATTCTTTATTCTAAAGAATATTGCTACTACTTTTGTGATTCCCTAACAAGAGATACCAGAATAATATAGATGTAGAGACAGTAAAGTTCAAATTAAGAAGGCTTTTATTTGCCACCTAACTTGTGCCACGTAACATTGCACAAGGGAACTGTGCAGTGCTGCGCAACTAGTTCCTGTGTTAGAATTTTCTTTCTTTGTTTTTTTTTAGTTCTATTTGAATTTATTGGGCTCTCCCTTAGATATAATAAGTCCATTTCTAAAAAGTAAAATGAGTAGTTGTCAAAGAAATTGGCAGTCATCAAAATAAATCCAGTCACATGCAGAATGTTCCACAAATATTATTTTAACTCTTCTGAAGAGCATCCTCAAAACGACTTTTATTCATTCATTCATTAGTAGTAAATAATCTTGATTGACAGAGATGGAGACTGTCATGTGCTAGTTAAGAATTTTCTGCTTACACATGCAATTATCTTGATATATCTCCATCATTGCTCACAATTCCTTTCAGGCCAACAGACCATATTAGTAATACACATTTTCATTTTATTCATTGTCCTTGCACATTATCCTGCTTTAGTAGAGGGAAGAAATCAGAACATGTAGAATTGGTCCAGAGCAGAGTGTTAGTACTGCATCTTGATTTCTTGGCCATTTGCTCAGGTATGTTGCCTTCTCGTCCCAAGCTATTGGTAATAGTCAGATTTTCACATTGTAGATGTGACCTCTTTGTCCAACTTCTGAAGCATCTTCTGGCCGTGGACCAGTTTCTCATCCACAAACACGCACATAGAAACTTTACCAAAATTTAATTTTTTATTCTCTTAACTCTCTAGTCTTTTCTCTATCCCAGTAAATATGTGGCAGGTACTCTGATAGTGGTGTTTATAATGCTATGGGAATTTAAATAAAGGTAGGTTGGGTCATCCTAGGCGTGGGAGAGTGTCAGGGAAAGTTACTGAGAACTGGGAAAGGGAATATTGGTCGGAATTGCTTAAGGACTGCAAGAGAAGCATGCCTCTCAAAGGAGAGCTGGATGTCAGTTACGGAAAGTGCTAGAGAAAGCACTCTGCAAAGAGATAGAGGGTGTAGGAGGATTTGCAAAGGGTTGAGAGGAAGTTAGTTGTGGGATAATGAACCAGGAGTATGAATTATAAGATATTTGGGGGATGAGGAGGAAGGGTTCATGACTGAGTGGGTCTACAGTTTTTGGAATTATCCAGGATTTCCAAATTCCTCCAGGAATTATAGGAAGAGAGATATGGAATTAAGCCAAGACTTTCACCTTGGTGGGGCATAAATGCCCCCAAATCCTAGGGATGCATCCAGTCACAATCTTCATAGCCCCTGATAATGTGTGCTGAGACTTGAAGAAGGTGCTAATTAGTGGTGACTGCTCTGCCTCCAGTAAGATCATAAAAAGTATAAGCAAGGAGAACTCCAGTGAGCATTAATTCTAATACTAAAACAACTAAGCTGATCTTAGACCATCTTGACCAGCTAGAAACCAAGCTGCAGCTATATCAAATGTCATAGAAACATGTACAGAAGTATGGACCTATAGAGGAAAAATGCTCTATTAGCTAAAATCTAACAAATGAAAAAGACTTTTAAATGATAATATAAGAAGTAGATAATCTGTCCAGCAGCATTTCCTATTTTCACAGCAATGACTAAATCCCGAAAACAGGGATTAGCTAGGATAGTGGGAATAAGAGTTTGACAGCAGTCCTTGTGAAGAATCTGGAGAGAAGGGAAGGAAATTCACATATAATTTTTAGATTTGTTTTCTGAATAGTTCCATTACAATTTTTTTCCACATTTTTCTTGTGTTTGGGAGGTTGGCTGGCAGGAAGAAATTTGAGAGTGTGAGAAATTGTTAGTCATACTCCCTAGCTCATCTACTTGTGCTTAGTTTCTCTCTTGATTAAGTGATTGATTAATTGGTTTTCCCCTTCAACCCTGATCCCTATGGTTTCTCCACACCCCCCTACTAATATCTCTTTGCTATATATAATAAATATATAACTATATAAGATTGTATTTTTTTTTTAATTTTGTTATTTTTGGCTGTGTTGGGTCTTCATTGCTACATGCGGGCTTTCTCTAGTTGCGGCGAGGAGGGGCTACTCTTTGTTGCGGTGTGCGGGCTTCTCATTGCGGTGGCTTCTCTTGTTGCGGAACACAGGCTCTAGGCGCACGGGCTTCAGTAGTTGCAGCACACGGGCTCAGTAGTTGCAACATGTGGGCCCTAGAGCACACAGGTTTCAGTAGTTGTGGTGCATGGGCTCAGTAGTTGTGGCGCACAGGCTCTAGGGTGCGTGAGCTTCAGTAGTTGTGGCCCATGGGCTCAGTAGTTGTGGCTCGCAGGCTCAGTAGTTGTGGTACACGGGCTTAGTTGCTCCGCTGCATGTGGGATCTTCCTGGCCCAGGGCTCGAACCTGTGTCCCCTGCATTGGCAGGCGGATTCTCAACCACTGCGCCACCAGGGAAGTCCCTAAGATTAAATTTAAACATATAAGAAATACATAATTTTTCTTTAGTTTGTCAGGAACAAAATCTTCTATTACATTTTTATTTTGCATAAAAAAAAATTGAGGACATTATGCAAACTCTTTTTCTTTCATGTAAAGGAAAGCAAAACAAGGAAAAGAAAACTTATGGAAAGAAAATCTTAGAAAGGAGGAAGAAGAAAAACAAAAGCGACTCCAAGAAGAAAAAACACAAGAAAAAGTTCAAGAAGTGGAGTGGAAAGCTGAGGAGAAACAAAGTAAGGATAAGGATGAAAACAATTGATTTGATTTTTCTGAAACAGAGCAACAAAAGCAACAAGAAAAAAATAGACTCTGATGAGGTTCAAAAAAAGAAGAAAATTAAAATGAATGCTAATCAGAGTCAGAAAAGACCTTTTTCCAAATTAAACTTGGATGAGAAGTTCTTGGGTTTATTAAAACAGACTGAGGAAAAAAAAAAAAACAGACTGAGGGTAGAAATCTTAAAGCAACACAAAGAAAAGAATATAGGCGTCACTAACAGTGCATAAACCCTGACACAGTTTTCATAATTGAAGTAAATAGTTTAAAATATTTTATTCCACCAGTGTAACTAAACTGTTTATTTTAATGAAGCAACAGTAAAGTTTTAAGTCTTTGCACACTGAAATTTTCTCAAAAGATACACATTGTTTTTGATACACCCCAGAGTGCGTTCCTAAAATACTTTAAATATTATTGTATTTCTTCTGAATGCACAAACCTTTGAATCCTTATTAATGATACAATGTGTTGTAAATTTTCTAAGTTAAAGCATTCTACAAATGAGCAAAGTAAAATATCTTTCATCTATTGTCTAGTACACTTGTGAACTCTTGTACTGTTTTTTTTTTTGGAACCATACTGATACATCTGTAGTCAACCCTGTTTACTGACTAACCTTCTGTCTGTAACCTCCCTTTTGTGCTCTTCTTCCCTGTGATATTCTGACCTCTCAGATCAAATTAAGCCTCTTGCAACTTAGTCTCCCTCCACTTGACACACCTCAATTACCACCCCACCTTCCCTCATCCATGGGCATGGCACACCCTGCAAACCATCTCTTTGTTTTACTGACTCCTACTTAAGACGAATATCCTTGTTTGTTTTTATATTGATTCTGTGACTATTGAAAATATTTAAATTCTAACAAGCCTATATTAAATGGATTTTCATGATACTGTTTGATGCTCAGTTTTTTTCTTTTCAAGCTCTTTATTGAGTCATAGCAAAAATGTGTATATATGAAAGAAGCAAATAATGACAATTATCTTCTCTTTAGGTGAGCCAGCCCGTGCTTTGGTAAATTACAGAGCATTATATTGCTTTGAAGCAAGGAACCATGACGAAATGAGTTTTAATTCTGGGGATATAATACAGGTAGGAAACAAAATCTTTTTTTCTCATGAATAAGCTGAATGCAATGTACTGTATTACTTTCTATAATAATATTGAGTATACTATTATATAGTGATTTACCATTTTAAAAATATATCTTAAGCATTACCTCATTTGGTTCTTATGACATACCGCAGAGCTGCACAGGACAGTTATTATTACTGCCATATTCTAGGTAGTAAGACTTAACACAAGTTGTAACTGTCAGCAGCACACTGCCACACTGCCAATGTGGGGTGCAAGTACATGTCTTTTGATTTCCAAATCCAGTCTTCTTTCCACTCTGCCATACTGCTTTATGTCATAAAAGGTGATATTTTGTTATTTTAATAAATTACCAATGAAATTTGGGGGAACTGGTTATTTTCTGGCAACCATTAAAAGAGTTGAAGGAGTTAAGTTCTGTAGCTCTAACTAGATGCAGACCCTTGTTCCTTGGAACAAAAAGATTTTTATTGTATAATCACAAACCATGTAAAATGGATGAATAAGAGAAGATGCAGGGAATAGCATTTTGACAGAGCTATGTGATTTACTGGAAAGAATACAGGCTTTAGAAGCATACCGACTTCAATTTTAATCCTGGCTTCAGTTTTCTTCTTAGTAAATAAAGGCACTATTACCTAGAATACCTAGCCAGTGTCTGTTTTCTTTTTTAACCTGCACTGTCACCAGTTTGGTGTATTTTATCAGTTAGGTAGCAAATGTTTAATGATACTTGGAATAGGGTTTACCAGAACCATCTATTCAAATGCTCAAGACAATCCCCAGCTACACATCCTTCTGTTGCCATTGCCACACTGACAGTGCCATAGCTGCTCCTCAGCTGAGGAGCTTGAGTCCACAGGCTTCTGGCCCTGCCGTTCCTCCTCTTCTACTTGGTGATGATGAGGTAGTGTCCAAGAATGAAGCAATGTAGCCTAGCTCTGGGCATGTTTGGTCAAGAGCTTACTTATATTTTTGGTTATATCTTTTATTTGTTTCAGCAAATACTTGTTGGGAGCTATGATAGGCTAGGGATATAGTGAACAAGACAGTCTCTGCTCTTAGTGAGTTTATAGTTTAATGAGAAAGACAGACATCCTAAAGAAGTAGAGGAAGGAAGAGTGTAGACTGCTACCAGCTTTAGAGCAGACGTCTCCCACAGTCAGAGAGCCAGTCTGGTGGTAGTGACAGCAGGAACATAATGTTAGCTGGAGTTTCTTGAGTGCTTGTGTTCTCTGCCGAATCTTTGATGTAAAGAATGAGTCATGAGTTACTACCAGATACCTGATTTGGACAGCTTGGTTAATAATGGTGTTCATTCATTAAGAGAGGAAGATTAGAAGGAGGAAATTTAAGTGGGAATTATAATGAGTTCAGTTTGGGATGACTTTCAGATTTCTAGGCAGCAGTTGGATATCCAGAGATATCTAGAGGCCAGTTTGTATGTCATCAGTGTGTTGTGACGGTTATTGAAGACGACTGTGGCAGAGCTCATCCAAGGGTATAATAAAGAAGGGGGAAGATGACTGAGGATGCATTCCCTGAAAAACACGGACATGGAAGGGATTGTTAGAGGAAGGGGAGCCATAAAAGAATGACTAGAGGTAGGAACAAAACAGAGTTTAGTGTCAGGGACATTTGAGAAGAGTGGTCCACATGTAAAATAAGACAGTACTAAAAAAATAACCATTAGATTAACAACAGCACAGTTATTGTTAACCTTGAGGAGAAGAGTATTAGTTGAGTGGAGTGGTGGGGGAAGAAGCCAGATTTCAGTGAGTGGAGGAACAGTTGGAAGGGAGGAAGAGGAGACAATGAATATATGCAACTCTCTGAAGGAGCTTGACTTTTGAAAGAGGGGAGGAAGCAAAGGTGGTAAATAATGAGGAATGTGGGTTGAGGGAAGTTGTTCTTGTTTTTTGTTTTTTGTTTTTTAACTTGACAGAAGCTTGAGCAAGTTTAAATAATAGAAAGGATCTGCAGAGGAAAAGGGTTAATCATACCAGAAAGAGTAAATCACTAATGGAGGGAGGTGTTTTTTCCAATTAAAATGTAATTTACATTGAGTGAAGTGTACAACCATAAGTGTACAGCTCAAATAATTTGTACATGTATATAGATCTTTGAAACCACCACTCACTTCAACATACAGAACACAGAGCACTCAGGAAGGCACCTCATGCCTCCCTGTCAGACCTCTCTGTTCTGACCAATGGATGGAGAGGAGGAAGATTCTTGATAATCTGGAGGGCTTGGGATCTATAGCACAGGAAGAGGAGGAGGTGGAAGGGCTAGATACATTTTCCTTTGTGATTGGAGGGCTGGACAAAGGGATGGATGGGATCATAACTTGTGCTGAGGTAGAGGTGAGGTCAAATCTGAGGGCTTCTGTATTGTTGGTAAGATAGGAGGCAACATCTGGTCAACTTAACGAATGAAGGTGGCAGAGGAGGTTTGAGTGAAAGTGAAAAATATGATAAATTCCACTGAACCATGGCAACATTTTTCATGACAACCTATTTTTCTGTCCTTATCTGTTAATGCTATTTTTGAAGTAATAGTTTCCCTAGGCCTGTGAGAATTTATGTAAAATTTTCTAGTTTAACTCTCTATGTAAATTGACAACTAGAAATCAGTTAGAATTATAAACGACAGGTATGAAATTGGTTAAAATTGACCCCTTACAGAGCCAACCTGGTCTAACTCTGAATAATAAATGATTGGGCCTTTTCTTCTTCAGAAGGTTGAAAATATTAGGAAATAGTATTAAAGAAATTTTGCTTTTAAAAGTTTGTAAGAAAAGGAGGAAGTTAGTGTTTGAATGCCAGTACTCATACCTTTCAGTGATTCCTTGCCTTTAGACCAAATATTTAAGTCAGGTTTAGGTTGCATATTCCTCAGGGTTTATTATGTTCTTGCCTTCATTTTTAGTGCTCTGGATTAGCTATTTTAAACTAGTCTTAACTAGATCTACAGGATAATATTTTATCAATGGTTCCTTTCGTTCTATTTCAGAACACCATTTTATGGTAATTAGATAGTTATGATACTATCTATGTAGTTAACCAAAGCAGCTTAGATTGAGGGATTTTCTGAATATCTCATTAATGATGTAATAAATAGCCAGACGTATGGCATTAAAATGAGAATTATTTACCAGAAACACAAATGAAGTTGCCTGATAATAAGTCCATTTGTTATTAATTAAACCTTGAATCTGTTGTTTATCTAATTTAGAATAGTCCATTCAAGTTAACATTTGTTGAGTTTCTAGCCATGTGCCTACTGGGGATATATAAAAATGAATAAGGAAGGCAAAGTTTAGGAAGAAAAAAGAAATATGTATAATTGTACAAAATATAATGTGGTATGTTTAGATTAACCATTTAAAGAAATAAAGTGCTATAGGAACCCAGAAGATGAAGCAGTAACACAACCAAATAGCATTGGGAACATTTTCCCCAAGGATAGGATGGAGAAAGGGCTCAAAGTATTATGCTTTATACTTGTTTAGAGCTTTACAGTTTACTAAGCACTTTTATAAATATTCTTAATTTAATCCTCAGAATAACCTGGAGGAAGGTTGGGCAGGTATTTTCCCCCAAAATTTATGGATGAACAAACTGAGGCTTTAGATGATATTCATTACCTTACAGCAGATTACCAGCCAGGTGGCATGGCTAAGACTGAAGCATGGTTCTCTTAACTCCAAAGTCTGTGTTCTTTCCCCTAAACTCGACAAAATTCTGGCAGGAGGAATATCTTGAACAAAAACACTGAGGCATGTGAGCGCCTGGTGTGTTTAAAGAATGTCACATAACCATTTGCCTAGAATATGGGACAAATATTAGGAGATGAAGCTAGAAAGGTAAGTTGGTACTTGACAAAGAAACCACAATTTCAGAGGCCTTGAATTCTACACTAAGAAGTTTGAACTTTGAAGAGCTTAAAACTAGAGAGATGGGATCTTCTAGGATAAAAATTGTAATGGCTCTGCAGTGACTCAGCATAGAATAAAAGACATCAAGATTGGAAATGGAGAAGTAAGATTTAATTTGCAGAAGACATGATTGTGTAGAAAATCCCATAGAATCTTAAAAAGAAAAAAAAAGCTACTAGAAGTAATAAGTGAGTTTAGCAAAGTTGTAGGAAACAAGATCAATATACAGAAATTAGTTGTATTTCTACATACAAGCAATGAATATTCAGAAATTGAAATTAAAAATAACATTTACAGTAACATAAAAAATATGAAATGCTTAGATATAAAACTGACAAAAGATGTACAAGACCTGTTTATTGAAAACTACAAAGTATTGTTGAGAAGAATGGAAGACCTAAATAAATGGAAAGCTATACCATGTTTATGGATTGGAGGACTCCGTATTGATAAGAAAGCAATTCTCCTCAAATTGTTCTATAGTTTCAAGGCAGTTTCAATCAAACTCCCACCAGGCTTTTTTTTTTTTTTAAGAATATAAGCTATGCGGTTTAATTGTATACATTGGTGTTAAGATTTTTGGCCTTATTACTTGCATATGTGATCTGTTTAACACTCTTTAAAACAGAAAATCATTGAGTAGCAATCAGATTTCAAAAAGTCTTCCAAGTACAGCCAGACAGTTGTCTACGTGATATGCTACATATGACAACATAGAATGTACAATTATATTAACACAGACTTCTTTTCCAAGGGGTCAGTATTTTCACATGTCTAATAGGTCTCACGCACAAGATAACAGATAACAAACAGCAATATCAGTGTCTCTCAATCACATTAAGTTCATCAGACGTATTAAAACGGTAGCCCTTTTTAATTGAGAGTTTTTATACATATTATATGTATATATTTTTAACATCTTTTTTTTTTTTTCCTAAATTATCTCTGTTTTAGATAAATAACAGAGCTTAGGAAATAATACTTAAATGAGAACAGTTTGGGCAAATCCTCAGGCTCTATCCTACAAGTGTTCCATTCAGGAAGATCTCAGTACTTCTTCTCCACTTTTTTGTAAAAATTTACAAGCTGATTCATAACCAAACCACTTTGGAAAAAGAAGAACAAAGTTGGAGATGTTATGTTACCTGATTATAAGGCTTATTATAAAAGTTATAGCAATCAAGATGGTGTAGTATTAGTATCTAGATTGGAAAATAGACAAGTGGAACAGAATAGATAAATGGATCTACACCTGCATATTTATATAACTGATTTTTTATAAAGGTGCAAAGGCAACTCAGTGGAGAAAGGATAGTCTTTTTTTTTTAAATAAATTTATTTATTTATTTATTTTTGGCTGCATTGGGTCTTTGTTGCTGCGCAGGCTTTCTCTAGTTGCGGCGAGCGGGGGCTACTCTTTGTTGAGGTGCGCGGGCTTCTCATTGCGGTGGCTTCTCTTGTTGCAGAACGCAGGCTCTAGGGCGCACGGGCTTCAGTAGTTGTGGCGCATGGGCTGTAGGCGCACGGGCTTCAGTAGTTGTGGCTCGTGGGCTCTAGAGCGCAGGCTCAGCAGTTGTGGTGCACAGGCTTAGTTGCTCTGCAGCATGTGAGATCTTCCTGGACCAGAGCTCGAACCTGTGTCCCCTGCATTGGCAGGCGGATTCTTACCCACTGCACCACCAGGGAAGTCCTAGTCTTTTCAAAAAAGCAAATGACATTGGAACATTTGGATATCCATATGCACAAAAATGAATTTTGATTTATTCCTTACAACATATATGAAAGTTAACTCAAAATAGATCAGAGGTAAATCCTGAAATGTAAAACCTAGAACTGTAGAACTTCTAGAAAAAGACATTGGAGAAAATCCTTACAACTTTGGGCTGCTCAAGGATTTCTTAGACTCTTAGATACAACATAGTACAAGGTTTCTTTTTCAGAGAAGGTTCTATAATTGATTGTGATAATGGTTGCATAAGTGAATATACTAAAATCCATTGATTTGTGTACTTTAAGTGGGAGGATTGTATGGTGAATTATATCTCAATAAAGTCATTATTATCAATAAAATAAGTTAAACATGCATCTACCATATGAGCCAGCCCTCTCACTCCTAGATCTTTACTCGAGAGAATTGAAAGCATATGTCCATACAAAGACAAATGTTTATAGCAGCTTTATTTGTAATAGCCAGAAACTGGAAACAATTCAATCTTCCATCAGTAGGTAAACAGATAGACAAATTGTGGTACATCGTACAATGTAATATTACTCAGCAATAAAATGAAATGAACTATTCACATTCACTACAACATGGATGGATCTCAAAATAATAATAAATAATAGGCCGAGTAAAAGTCAGACCCCCCCGAAAGGGATGTATATTGTGTGATTTTATTTATATAAAGTTCTAGAACATGCAAACTAATTTATAATGACAAAAAGCAGACCAGTGTTTTCCTGGAGATGGGGTGTGGGTCAAGTGGAGGAGTGGGAGGGCGTGCTTTCAGTAGAGCAAAAGGAGACATTTTGGGGTGATAGATATGTTTATTATCTTGGTTGTGTGATTTTTCACAACTGTATACATATGTCAAAACTTATCAAATTTAATACCTTAAATGTGAAATTTATAATATGCTAATTATACCTCAGAAAAAGTGTTTTTAAAAATCTTAATGGATATGGAATCACCATACAAATTCTACATGATTTTGATAGATAAAACACTGTCAAATCTATTTTAGAAAGGTTATCTGAAAAGTGTAGAAAATGGAGTGGAGAACAGAGACATAGTTGGCATATTTATTCAATGAATTAAGCAAATATGTATTATGCTGGACAATGAGTATCAATTAAAAGGCTCACAGACAAATGGAAGAGATACATGTAAATAAAGAATCACACAGTATGATAATGCATGCTATCTCATGACAGTATGTATGAGATATGACCTAGGTTGGGGGCAGTTAACAGAATCTTGAAGGATGAGTAAAGATTACAGTAGTCTAGGTGTGAAATGAAAAAAGCCTGAAGTAGGTTAGGAGGGTAGGGTTGAAAAAAAAAAAATTCGAAAGAGCTTTTAGAAGCAAAATCAACACAGTTTGGATATGGAAGTGTAAGAGAGGTAAGAGCCAAAGTTGTTTTTTTTTTTAACATATTTATTGGAGTATAATTGCTTTACAATGGTGTGTTAGTTTCTGCTTTATAACAAAGTGAATCAGTTATACATATACATATGTCCCCATATCTCTTCCCTCTTGCATCTCTCTCCCTCCCACCCTACCTATCCAAAGATTTTTTATTTAGAATGACTAAGTCTTTGATGGTAAGAATAACAGAGATACAGGAATTTAGGAGGAGTAGACTGGGGAAGAAAACAAGTTCAATCTTAGACTTGAGTTGGAAGTTCCTATGGATCATCCAGTTGAAGATATCTGGGAAGTAGTTGAAAGTACAGGCTTATCCCATTAGAAAAAAGAAGTCAGTTCTGCAAATATATCGTATAAAGAACTGATCACTATAGAAGTGAGTGGGCCTCTTCCAGAAGTGTATAGTATGAAGTAAGAGAGACAGTGATAAAACTTGAGGTATCAGCAGTGTTTAAAGGAAAGAGGACCAAGAAGCGGAAGAAGGGGTGCTGTGAGGACAGAGGATGCCAGACTGTAGGAGGGAAATGTCTGGGAGAAGAAATGAAGCTATAAATTACCTCTGTGTTTTACCAGTTGGAAAATAGTATTCAGAAAAAGTTTTCTATTTCTCCTAGAGAGTTCAAAAAGACTCTGATAGGAATGTAAACTATTTTTGTGTATTAACTTGGATAAAATTAAAAATTTAAATTTAAAAAGGCACCTTGTCTGTCATTAGAGATAATAATCTACTGTAGAAAGTGCTTTAGCTGTTTAGTTAGACGGACTTAATTCTGAAAATTAGGCTGCTGGACGGTGGTCTGCATCTCTTTCCTTTGTAAATAAGTGGCTTTCTAACCACTGTTAACCCTACTTTTTGTTTCCATAGGTTGATGAAAAGACCGTAGGAGAACCTGGTTGGCTTTATGGTAGTTTTCAAGGAAATTTTGGCTGGTTTCCATGCAACTATGTAGAAAAAATAACGTCTGAAAAATCTGTGTCGCCTAAGAAGGCCTTACTTCCTCCTACAGTGTCTTTATCTGCTACCTCAACTTCTGAGTAAGTTTTTAGCTAATAATGGAGTTTACACGTCTCTGCAAATGTGTGAACACCTAATATGTATTTGTGTCAACCTGCTACTTAATCATATTGTAATCTGCACTGGACTCTCTAAGAGTACCTTTTGTTCCAAATTCAATTCTGAAGTTTAGTAAATAAAAACATGGGTCAGTAGTTCATAAATTTTTTTTTTTGCCTAAGTTGTGTTTCAACACAATGTATATTATATACAAATAGATAAATTGGTAGTACTTCATTAGATTCTAAACAATTAAGTATACTTATGTCATATTGTTATATTCATAGATCACTTTCTTCAAATCAACCAACATCAGTGACTGATTATCAAAATGTATCGTTTTCAAGCCTAACTGTTAACACATCATGGCAGAAAAAATCAGCTTTTACTCGCACCGTGTCCCCTGTATCTACATCACCTATTCATGGACAGGTATGTATCTTTAATTTTCTTGTGTTTTATTCTTTGACATTGCTCCTGGTTCACATAAAATAGAATGAAGATTTCTGTACAAGGCCATCATTTACTCATTTAACCAGAGTTTGTATCATTTAGTTTCTTTTCTTACCATTCATATGTGATATGAAATTGAAGAAATTATTATTAGAGGTTTCTCAACAATTTATTCTCATAGTAGCAAGTTGCTACCAGCTAAGGTTTCTGAGCTCAAAATATCATTTTTACAAATCTGATTATAGTCTTAATTTATAGTTATTGTAAGAAGAGCTTGGGCTTGGGGTTTTTTTGTTTGTGTTTTCCTTAAATAAGTCATTTGTGTGAGAGCTGTGTTATATATATGTTTAGCCTCTGGTTTAGATGTAACCAAGATGCCAGCATTGTCCATTAACATTATTAAAAAGAAATTGCAGACTTCATCAGAATAGAGTCCTTCACTCAAAAAATGTCTATTGTGTGACCACAGCTTCCAGGCATTTATTATGTGCTAGAAATTTAATGGAAAAAAAAAAAAAACTCTGCCATTAAGAAGTCATAATCTAATGAAGACAAACATATAAATAAATAACTGTATGAGAAGTGTTGTAATAAAGATATTTTATGAAATCTTGAGGGGTATACAGAGGAGAGAGCATTTCAATTCAATCTGTGGGAATTGGAGCAGGCTTCACAATAGGTAAGGCATTTTAGTCGAACCTTCAAAAATGAGCAAGCTTTCACCAAAGAAGGAAAGTTATTCCTGTGAAAGAACAATTTTGGAAAAGTTACTGAGGCATGTTAACAAGAGGAGCTTATAGGAAACAAGTATTGTTTATAGTGTGGCTAGAGTACAGGATTCATGGCGAAAGGGTTAAGTGAAGTTGGAGTGAGAGGTTGAGGTTTATTTGTGAAGCATTTAATACCATGCTAAGCAACTGGCAGTGGAAAGCCCATGAAGGTTTTTAAGAGGAGAGTTGAAGTGTATATTTTAGAAGGATAACTCTGGCAGTAGTATAGAGGCCAGATTGGTGGAAGGAAGCAAATGGAGGAGACCAACAAAGGGAGGATATTACAATAGCTAAGTAACAGATGATGTGAACCAGTAATGAAAATATGTAGAAGAGGAGATGGACTTAAAAGAGTATTAGGAGTCAGCACAAAATTGGCAATTCATTGAATGTGAAGAGTGAGGAAGAAGTTGGAGTTAAACATACCTCTTCAGGGTCTTTAGCTTGAGTAACTGAGAGGATGGCAGTACCGGAGGAGTGGGTTTTGTGGATTCTAAAAATGATTACATTTCAGACGTGCAACTTAGGTATTTGTAGGAGGGACAACCTGCTGGGAAGGCCCAGCAGGCAGCTTGATTTACAAGTCTGGAGCTCAAAAGATAAAGTTATAATTAAGATACAGATTTGAGAAATCATAGGCATACATCAGATTATTTAGGGAAATCATGTAAAACAGGAAGGGAAAGAGACTGGACCAAAGAGGAGCCATCAGTCACCAGAGAGTGAACTTTACGAACTGCAGGGGTTTTAGTGATGTCAGCACTGTTCAGAGATCAGAGAAGGTAAGGGTTTGCAAGAAGCTTTTGGCTCTGATGTTATCAATGATCTTGTCAAGAGATTCAGTATTGTGATGGTTACAGAACCTAAATTAGAATGGACTGAGGGGTGAAATTGGAAAGCAAGTTTAAGACTGTTCTTTCTTTTTTTTTTTTTTTAATTTTATTTATTTATTTATTTATTTATTATTTATGGCTCTGTTGGGTCTTCGTTTCTGTGCGAGGCCTTTCTCTAGTTGCGGCAAGCGGGGGCCACTCTTCATCGCGGTGCGCGGGCCTCTCACTATCGCGGCCTCTCTTGTTGCGGAGCACACGCTCCAGACGCGCAGGCTCAGTAATTGTGGCTCACGGGCCCAGTTGCTCCGCGGCATGTGGGATCTTCCCAGACCAGGGCTCGAACCCATGTCCCCTGCATTGGCAGGCAGATTCTCAACCACTGTGCCACCAGGGAAGCCCAAGACTGTTCTTTCTTTAAGGAAGTTAGAAGTAGAAGTAAGGGGACTTCCCTGGTGGTCCAGTGGTTAAGACTCCACACTCCCAATGCAGAGGGCCTGAGTTCAATCCCTGGTCAGGGAACTAGATCCCGAATGCCACAACTAAAGATACCGCATGCAGCAACTAAGATCCCGGTACAGCCAAATAAATATTTTTTTAAAATTATAAAAAAGAAGTAGAAGTAAGTAGAGAAGTGGAAAATTAAAGATTCAAGAGAGAGAATTCACAGTGTTACAAAATATTGTTAGAAGGTGGGAGGACATGATAGAAAGTTTAGAGCACAGGTAAAGAGGCTAGCCCTATCAACAAAATGAAAACACTCCTTCCTCTGAGAGAAGAAGGAAAGAAAGAAGGATGAATAAGAATACGAAGACACTATGAGACAGAAAACAGAAAAGTGGAGGGAGGCCCATCACAACTGCATCTCCATTCCTAGTGGAATAAACAGAATCCACTGCAGTGAGGAGACTTTGGAAACTGGAGGAGAGAAAGGGTTTCCCTTTTCATTTGTTCTATGATACATACTTGATGGATCTATGAGAACACTTCTTGAGTACCCAGGGTTTACCTTCCATACCTGTGATACTTAGTGCCAAGATGTTTCCTTGAATGGTAGGTGTTGGGTCTTTAACTTCACAGAAGGCTATTCAGGTGGTTCTCTGTCATATATAATTTTAAGTCGGTTAGTAGATTAAGTCACCATTGATATTAAGTCACCACCACACCAAACTGGTCTGCTGTTTGAACAGTAAGTATGTTATATACTAGAAGACAAAAATCATGGTTACCATTGTGTTTTTTGTTTGTTTGTTTTTAATTTTGTGGTTTTGATTTCACAGGGACAAGTTGTAGAAAACCTAAAAGCACAGGCCCTTTGTTCCTGGACTGCAAAGAAAGATAACCACTTGAACTTCTCAAAACATGATATCATTACTGTCTTGGAGCAGCAAGAAAATTGGTGGTTTGGGGAGGTGCATGGAGGAAGAGGATGGTTTCCAAAATCTTACGTCAAAATCATCCCTGGGAGTGAAGTCAGGCGGGAAGAGTAAGCATTTTTGTGTGTTTACATGAGGCGTGGATGTTGGTATTTTCACTGATGAGTCAGCCACAGTACAGTTGGCTGTGCAGGAAAATTAAAAGTTTATGCTTGAGTTTGATATCAGAAGGGTGATTCCTAGAGTGAAAAAAATCATACCTCAGATGATTTGTACCAATTTTAGAATATCTTTTATTCTAGTTATTTCAGATTCCTAAAGTTTTCAAAGTGCTTAAAATTTTAGATCTGTTGCTTTCTTTATTACTAACATCAGGTCAGTTAGAGAAGTTATTTTTCATTTCCTTTGGAGGTTTCTCCCTTATTATTTACTGTAAATTGTCAATATTTAGACAAATCAATTCCGAGGGCCTCGCCTTTGCCAGAGTGAGGCGTTCCCATCTCTGGTCCTCCAGAGTTCCCTGAACATCACGTTTCTTACAGCTCATGACACACTGTGTTGTAGTTATTTACTTTCTTACCTATATCCCTTATTAGGTCATAAGCTCCAGGAGGGTGGGATTCACATCTTTTTTGTTCATTTTTCAGTGTTTCCATACCTAGTGTGATCTTAATGCATAGTAGCTGCTCAATCATATTTGCTTAGTAAATGAGGAGAGAAGCAAATGAAAGGACAGTCAAATGAATGAACTTCTGCGTGAACAAAAAACAAAACCAGATAAGGTCTCTGGCCTTTGTTTCCCAGTCTGTAGGGGAGTCAGGTCATCAAACATATTTAATACAAACAAATAAGTACTCTAATATAGCTGTGGGTAATTATCACTTGTGCTTTATATGGAGGTTGATCTAAATAGAAAAGCAAAATGATTTATTGAAAAGGAACGGGGTCTTTGGAAATCAAGAGCCTTGAGTTCTGATTCTGCTATTTTTGCCAGACTGTATGGGGTAACCTACTCGGTCTCTAGTTTTTTAATTGATTGAATGAAAATACTAAACTAAAAAATCTTTAAAAATCCTTTCAGTGCTAAGGTTCTATGCATCAATTTTCAGTTCAAATGCAGAAATTTACTTTTCAGCCTGACATGGAATTTTAGATTTAGAGTGTGTAATGACAGGAACAACAATAATACGTGGCTGATGTGTATGCTGGCGCTGTGCTAGACCCTTTATAGTAGTTACCTTATTTAAACTCCATGACATTTTACAGAGAAGGAAAACTTAAACACAAAGGGATTAAGTTTAAATGCCTTAAAGGACATTTCTTCTAACTTTTCATTCAATTACTGATCTTTTCTAACAGATAAGCCATGCAACTCGAAATGTTGCAGTAATGGAGAATTCAGCAAGGCAGTCCATTCTGTGTGCCCATGAGTTGTAGTAAGGGTCCACTCTGTTAACCTGTAAACTGCTTCACTATACAATTTACTCACAGGTCCTGGGGAGCCCTGGTGTATTCTACAGATGTCTAGTTCTTAAATGCCACAGTTTTCCAGATTTTTGAAAACAGTTTCCTGGGTTAAGTTGGAAATAAAAGCTATGTATGTTCCAAAATGTAAAAATAAAGTTCTGTTATTTTTACATATTTTTAAATGTACTGTGCTCTAAACAAGTAGTAAAATTTATATATTGCCCTTATTTTTCTCTAAACCGAGCCAAGTCCCATGTGTGCTTTACCAAATAACTGCCCATTTACCAATGTCTCATGTCTTTTAAGTTACTTTAGAAAGGCAAAATATCTCACATTTGAAAAACTATTTATAAATCATATTGAAATTACTTCAATAGATTTAAAAAATTTAGTAGTTTGTAAGTAGGCAGTTCTTAATCCACTAGGATTTTGCTTATGAGGGTATTTCTAGCCTGTGTACTGAGACAATATTTCAATTAATTTTAGCCCGTAAAAGAATGCACTGCTAAAACCTCCTGTTTTCGTCAAATCACCTTTCTTGTTTATTTACTTGTTGATGTCTTTTTTTGTTATTTTATTATTATTATTTTTAATCTATTTGTGTGTATATTTGGCAGACCAGAAGCTTTGTATGCAGCTGTAAACAAGAAACCTACCTCTGCAGCCTGTACAGTGGGAGAAGGTGAGCTTTTGGCAATTTATAAATTAGATGGAAGTCAAATTAGCCACTGACTAAATTATCTGACTTCCCACAGTTGTTACTCTCCTTGCTTCTGTGTCTTCATTGTTAAAGTGAGGTTAGGAAAACCTGCTCCCGCTCTATTTCACATGAATATTGAGGATATAGAAAATATATAGCTGAAAATACTTGACGCTTTTAGAAAATCAGTACTATAAAAATTCAGCATAGACTGCCTCAATAAATAAGATCATAGATAAGTGTTGCAATGAGATAGCATGAAGTTTTTTGTTTTCCTTTTATTATATATCTAGATTATAGATGTTTAGAATATAAGGAAATTTCAGTACATTTAGTTGTTTATGAATTGCACTTGTTTGTTTTTTTTTTTTTTGGCCGTACTGCGCAGCTTGTGGGATTTTTAGTTCCCTGACCAGGGATTGAACCCGGGCCCTCACTAGTGAGAGTGCAGAGTCCTAACCACTGGACCGCCAGGGAATTCCCTGAATTGCATTTTAATTACAGTGTACCATATAAATCATTAAGTAGGATTTGAAATCAAGATACACTTTAATCATAAATATTACAAAGAAATTTTTTATTGCCCTTTGGGTTGTTTGAGTATCTTAATTTTGATAATGTGCTGAAAAATGTCTACCCTTCTTTCAGACAATATTTTTATTTAATAGTTGTATAGGTTTATAAATGAATTATATATTCATTGTAAAATTAGTTGAACAGTTTAAGTACATTTTGTTTATATTGCTCAAGAAAATCAGTTTAATGGTAAATTAAACAGTTTATTCAGTATCTACTACATTAGAGATTGTATGCTAGAGCCTGAAATATATACGGATGAATAAAATACAATTTCCCAAGTGCTCACAGTAAAATGGGAAGGCTAGGCATATAATTGTAATAAATTCTATATAATAAATGAACAAAAACATAATTTTGAGTAGGACCTATGAATCCAAAGAGGTGGCCATGTTGAATCATCTTAAACAATGAGTAGGTTCTTGCTTAGTGACGAAGAGAAAGCTTGGTGGACAGAGGGAAAGGTATGAGCCAAGGCTCAGCTGTGAAAGGTTAGGGAACTCGAGTCACTGGCAAGGCTGGAACCAGAGGTTTACTGTGGAATAGCTGCAGTGGAATGATCCTAGGAAAGTGGTGAGGAGCATTTTGGAAAGGACCTCGCTTGTTGCAACATACCTTACTTAACCTTGTAATCATTTTTCATTTTGTTAAGTCAGCTAAATTGAATAATATGGGAATGTGGATAGTAAATAGTTTCTGGATACTGGTTCTGGCCATCTCCAGTTTATGATCTACAGAGCAAATTTCATGTCAACAAATACAAATAGTACTAGAAGAAAGAAAAAGAGACTTCTAAAACCTGGTCATTGACTGTTTCTTCTAAGTACTAGTAATCATCAGAACAAAAAAACAAAGCCAGTATAAAAACTTAGACATTTCCGTTAAGGTTATTCATGAACGAATACTTATTGAGCATCTATTCTATGCCAAGCACTGTGCTAGGAGCTGGACCATTGTGATGGAAATTGGCCTCTGTACTGATGTCAGCTGAATAGTGGGCATTTCCATAACTGTATGTAAAAGAATTAAAGAGAAAAGAATTTAGCAGATTAAACTATACTTTATGTAAGAAGGTTAAAGAAAACTTTTCATGTCTTGACTCTGTAAAGATACTGATATCTGTTTGTAGTTTTGGGGTTATTCTCTGTGACATGGTGATGATGATCATGGTGATGATGATACAGTTGGGGAAAAAAGAAACCCTGTGATAAAGTGTTATGTTCAGTCAAAGACGTAATCTTTTTCGAAGAAATTACTAAATAATTACTTCATTGCATTTTCTACCTTAACATCTCTTTGCATTAGGTTTCCTTAAGTCACAACGTCTTTTCCAGCAAAATTACTCAAGATCTTGGAGATCAACATTTTTTTTTTTTACTTCTGTAACCTTGCAGCCAAAACTAGTTTCTTTTTGCTTTGTTTCCTACAGAGTATATTGCACTTTATCCGTATTCAAGTGTAGAACCTGGAGATTTGACTTTCACTGAAGGTGAAGAAATATTGGTGACCCAGAAAGATGGAGAATGGTGGACAGGAAGTATCGGAGCTAGAACTGGAATTTTTCCATCAAATTACGTCAAACCAAAAGATCACGAGGTAGAGTTATTTTGATATAGAAACAGAAGCATTCCATTCCCGTTGATCAGGGTTCATATTTAAAACAGATGCATGTATATGGTTTTGGTCAGGCTGCTTTGGTTACAAGGAAACCACTTAAGGTAGCTCCAGTAAAATGTAGTTTATTATAGGGATCCTGTTACAGAGGTAAGGGCAAAACTCTTTCTATGAAATTCCAAGGACAAGAGCCATAGATAGGGCTGGGCCTCATGATAACTGAAGTTAGGGAATGGTCTGGATTCAGGGAGGCTTACAAGGGACTGCCTTGAAGAAGTCTGTAAATCTTTAAGGCTCTGACATTAATGTGACCCAGCCCACACTCTGAGTTCCTGCTGCTTTTCATCCCACCACTAGTATGATATAGTGCAGCAGTTCTCAGACTTTTTGGTTTCAGGAACTTTTTACATTCTTAAAAATTATTAGGGACTCCAAAGTTTCTGAAAATATATGGATTATATCTAGCAATACTTTCCATATTAGAAATTAAAACAGAAATTTTAAAAATATTTATTAATTCATTTTGAAATAACAAAATTAAACCCATTATATGATGACATAAATAACTTGCTTTTTTTTAATTTTTATTTTATTTTATTTTTTATTTTTTAAATTATTTATTTATTATTTATTTTTGGTTGTGTTGGGTCTTCATTTCTGTGCAAGGGCTTTCTCCACTTGTGGCAAGCGGGGGCCACTCTTCATCGCGATGCGCGGGCCTCTCACTATCGAGGCCTCTCTTGTTGCGGAGCACAGGCTCCAGACGCGCAGGCTCAGTAGCTGTGGCTCACGGGCCTAGTTGCTCCACGGCATGTGGGATCTTCCCAGATCAGGGCTCGAACCCGTGTCCCCCGCATTAGCAGGCAGATTCTCAACCACTGCGCCACCAGGGAAGCCCTATTTTATTTTTTTTTAAATTTATATTCTCTTGCGCATAAAAGTCATAAGCACATATGTATAAATATTTTTTTCCTCATTTTAAGAACCTATCCCACTTTATTTTTTATTATTATTTTTTTGTAAGTGTCCAATGAACGTTTATTATTACTATAATTATCATTACTGTTACCACTACTTCTCCTCTTTTAGGAATAAAGGGAGAGAGGAAGTGTGCATGTAGGTAGAATTTTTCTCCACCT
Organism: Balaenoptera musculus; assembly: GCF_009873245.2. Lineage (NCBI taxonomy): Eukaryota > Metazoa > Chordata > Mammalia > Artiodactyla > Balaenopteridae > Balaenoptera > Balaenoptera musculus. The sequence continues at coordinate 71,683,100 of NC_045797.1, forward strand.
CTACTTCCGACAGACAATTTGAGATTTAGAAGCCTCTGGAGCAGTAGTTCTTAAACTTTTCTAACTCAGAGAGGCTGGTGAAAATTACAACCTCTCCTTGAGTAAATTCACCTACACACAAAATATTGTATACAATTTTGCGAGTGGGATAAGGACCCTTAGAAGGGATTAGCCCTTTTAGCATAAACTCTAGACTTGCCAGGGTGGTGGGACAAGGAGCCAGATGCAGTTCTATAGGCAGTGTTTACAAGCACCGTATTACGTGTGGAGATAGAACACAGACACATTTAAAAGAGACTTTAAAATAGCCACTAACCTCATGTAGCCAACATTCAACGGAGTAATAATTAATATGTGTCCAAGCCTCTGTTGAACATTCTGTAAAATGCAAAGATCTATAAGATTCTAGACGTCAGGGTCTCAGATTCTAGACCAGAGTCATGTTCAAAGTCCAGAGGCACGGAGCCAGGAGCCAACTTGCTGGAAGTGGCGACTGAGTGGCTACACTCATTACTGTAAAGCTAATGATGAATTACAAACATATTTACTGAGCTGCTGCAGTCAATAAAAGCCCCAATTAAGGCACCATTGAGGGACTTAACAGTGTAGTGGTGGGGAAGACATTCCTGAAAAGGTTTAATGATCTCAGATCCTGACATAGCCGGGAAGTCATTAGTCATTAATGCCACGTCTGGATATCGATTATGAAGTTCTCTATAAGAACACACTTGGCATATAATAGCACACAAGATTATACCTGATTTGTTACGGAGAGCAAGATATACCTTTTCAAACTATTTTTAAATCTCTATGTGTTCAGGTAAGAAAAGTGGCCAATTATGAGCAGAAACTGCCTAGTGAAAATCCATAGCATGATCTCATGCCAATAAGATAAGCATTACCACTCAAGTAAAAAATAATAATAACGGAAACACAAAATGGAACATGGTATTGTACTGATTAATAAGACTGTGACTGCGCCTATAAAGTAATTCGATTAATTCCCAGTGTAATGTATGGAAACTCCTTTAACGTAATGCTACATTGAACCTAGAGAAAATTAAGCAGAGAGAGTCTCTGCCTTCTTAAGTATTCATGCACTTACTCGTTCATTCAACAGCTGTTCACTGAGGGCATCTGTGTAAGGCTTGGTCGGGGGCACTAGGAAACAGGTGAACAGAGCAGTCAAGGTTCTCATGAAAGGTACAGTCCAAATAAATGATGATCGACTGTGATAAGTACAGTGAAGGAACAAACATGGTGCAGGTAACAACAGACTGAAGATCTTTTAAGATGAGGTGGTCAAGGGAAGGCCTCTGAGGAGCTGGTTCAACAAAGACCTGAATTGTAAAGAGGCCAGTCTTGAAGAGGCAAGCAGGGGAAGAAATGAGGGGTGGAACTTTTTGGCTATTTAGCATCTGAATTCCTTCTCTGAATTCCTTCCCACGGTGTGAGTCTTGGTAAGGGGCAGGCTTCTCCAAAGCCCACCTACTCACTTTCCTAGCCTTCCTTGCAGTTAGAGTTTGGGAACATGACCCAGGCTTGGTCAGAGTCATCTGTCTAAGGCAGTGAATCAGGAACTAGAGATACCAAAAAGCAGAGCTGAGAATTTTCTTTTGGTGGCAGTGAGTGTGGTAGCAACATTCAGTTTGTTGGAGCAGTGATTCCAGGATATCCTTGTCTAAGGGAGCGTTGCATTCAGAGGCAAAGGCAACGGAGCCCTCTTCAGGCTGGTTCTGGGTGTGATTTTGCCTGAAGTTCTGTTTGTCCAGCTTTGCTTTGTCTCTTCCTAATCTCCAAACCTCGTATTGCAGCCTTCCTGGAAATTCTGTGAGCCACCCAATACACTCCATTTCTCTTAGGCTTAAATCAGCCAGAGTCGGTTTCTGATGATTCCATCTAAAAATCCTGATAGACTGGAATACGTTTCAGGTAGACGCATGTGCAATAGCCCTAAGGTGAGAGGAGAGGGAGAGAGAGCTTGGAGGAACCGAGAAAAACCCCGAGTGGCAGCATTAGTGAAAAAGGTAGCAAGTGAATAAGATGGGTGCCGCCGGCGAGACAGGCAAGAACCAGAGCAAGCAGGTATGCGTAGCGGAAGCCGGAACTGTGCTGGGCCTAGCCTTTTCTCAGGGACACTCAACTAGCTCCCGTGTCCTGATGGGATGTGTCTCTACTGGTCTCTGAGGACTCTGAGGCAGCGCTGAAGGGTTCTGGTTGGGTGGTTGCCACTCTGCTGTGCCAAGGAATTCCAGACTGTTCTCTACTGAGAAGGCTAAGCCTGAACTTGCCATTTCCAGCTCTGTGAGATCGCTCTCTCTTTCTCTCCTTTAAGTACCAAGATATATATGTATCTCTAAAGGCATTTATAGCATTAATTTGGTTATATGTTTTTGAGTGTCATATCCATCATCAGACACTAGCTAACTCCCTGGGGTCACAGTGGGAGGTGGGATGATTGCATGCCTTGGATTAAAACAGATCTGGATTTTATCTCAGACAAGTTGCTTCACTACTCTGAACCACAGTTTCTCATTTGAAAAATGAGGATACTAGTACCTCATTGAGGATTACATGCAGTGTAAGTTACTACGCAGTGCCTACCACATAGTAGGCACTCTGTGATACTAGTCCTTTGTTCCTTAGTATTTCATGGAATTGAATAGAATCTTCTGCAGCTAGGAAAACAATATAAAATCCTTGCTTTTGTGCTTACCTTATTGTAAAGTGCTAATTTAGAATAAAGTAACTTACATTGCTTTCTTAGTTCAGAATTTGATCATGATAATTTCCTTTTTCTTAAAAATTCCCTAAAGAGTTATTGCCATTTATTCAGTTCACTCCAGCAAAATTACTACCCCAAAAAAAAAGACCATTTTTCCCCTTCTAACATCCTTATATTAATGATGTAGACTACAATTAAAACACTACATCCAAAAGCAGAAGGTAGATTTTGTTATTCTTGAGAAACAGAGGAAGATATTACTCAAGTCCTGTTTGTCTTAGCCAAAATATTCCCTTATGTAATATTCCTTGGGCTTGAGTCTTTTTCATTTTAAGAACTTGAAATCATAGATGTTCTATAGGTTTGTCATTGATTGACCAAATACATAACTCAGCTCTGAAGATATTAAAAACTTTAAAACATCACAAAACAAAAATCCTAGAGCCTCCCAAGCCCCTTGCTTGCTAACTTGAACACCTTAATTTAATCTAATAAATTGACAGTCTTTTAGAGTCCTTATCTTTCCTCCTTGGCTGCTGACCTTTTTCTTTTTTTTTTAACTTATTTTTTTTTGCATTTTATTTTATTTATTTTTTTATACAGAAGGTTCTTATTAGTTATCCATTTTATACATATTAGTTTATATATGTCAATCCCAATCTCCCAATTCATCCCACCACCACCACCACTTTCCCCCCTTGTTGTCCATACATTTGTTCTCTACATCTGTGTCTCTATTTCTGCCCTGCACACTGGTTCATCTGTACCATTTTTCTAGGTTCCACATAATATGCATTAATATACGATATTTGTTTTTCTCTTTCTGACTTACTTCACTCTGTATGACAGTCTCTGGATCCATCCACGTCTCAACAAATGACTCAATTTCGTTCCTTTTTATGGTTGAGTAATATTCCATTGTATATATGTACCACATCTTCTTTATCCATTAGTCTGTTGATGGGCACTTAGGTTGCTTCCATGACCTGGCTATTGTAAATAGTGCTGCAGTGAACATTGGGGTGCATGTGTCTTTTTGAATTATGGTTTTCTCAGGGTATATGCCCAGTAGTGGGATTGCTGAGTCATATGGTAATTCTATTTTTAGTTTTTTAAGGAACCTCCATACTGTTCTCCATAGTGGCTGTATCAGTTTACATTCCCACCAACAGTGCAAGGGGGTTCCCTTTTCTCCACACCCTCTCCAGCATTTGTTGTTTGTAGATTTTCTGATGATGCCCATTCTAACTGGTGTGAGGTGATACCTCATTGTAGTTTCGATTTGCATTTCTCTAATAATTAGTGAGGTTGAGCAGCTTTTCATGTGCTTGTTGGCCATCTGTATGTCTTCTTTGGAGAAATGTCTGTTTAGGTCTTCAGCCTATTTTTGGATTGGGTTGTTTGCTTTTTTAATATTGAGCTGCATGAGCTGTTTATATATTTTGGAGATTAATCCTTTGTCCGTTGATTCGTTTGCAAATATTTTCTCCCATTCTGAGGGTTGTCTTTTCATCTTGTTTATGGTTTCCTTTGCTGTGCAAAAGCTTTGAAGTTTCATTAGGTCCCATTTGTTTATTTTTGTTTTTATTTCCATTACTCTAGGAGGTGGATCAAAAAAGATCTTGCTGTGATTTATGTCAAAGACTGTTCTTCCTATGTTTTCCTCTAAGAGTTGTATAATGTCCAGTCTTACATTTAGGTCTCTAATCCATTTTGAGTTTATTTTTGTGTATGGTGTTAGGGAGTGTTCTAATTTCATTCTTTTACATGTAGCTGTCCAGTTTTCCCAGCACCACTTATTGAAGAGACTGTCTTTTCTCCATTGTATATCTTTGCCTGCTTTGTCATAGATTAGTTGACCATAGGTGCGTGGGTTTATCTCTGGGCTTTTCTATCTTGTTCCATTGATCTATGTTTCTGTTTTTGTTCCAGTACCATATTGTCTTGATTACTGTAGCTTTGTAGTTTAGTCGGAAGTCAGGGAGTCTGATTCCTCCAGCTCCGTTTTTTTCCCTCAAGACTGCTTTGGCTATTCGGGGTCTTTTGTGTCTCCATACAAATTTTAAGATGATTTGTTCTACTTCCGTAAAGAATGCCATTGGTAGTTTGATAGGGATTGCATTGAATCTGTAGATTGCTTTGGGTAGTATAGTCATTTTCACAATGTTGATTCTTCCAATCCAAGAACATGGTATATCTCTCCATCTGTTGGTATTATCTTTAATTTCTTTCATCAGTGTCTTATAGTTCTGCATACAGGTCTTTTGTCTCCCTAGGTAGGTTTATTCTTAGGTATTTTATTCTTTTTGTTGCAGTGGTAAATGGGAGTGTTTCCTTAATTTCTCTTTCAGATTTTTCATCATTAGTGTATAGGAATGCAAGAGATTTCTGTGCATTAATTTTGTATCCTGCAACTTTACCAGATTCATTGATTAGCTCTAGTAATTTTCTGGTGGCATCTTTAGGATTCTCTATGTATAGTATCATGTCATCTGCAAACAGTGACAGTTTTGCTTCTTTTCAATTTGTATTCCTTTTATTACTTTTTCTTCTGTGATTGCCATGGCTAGGACTTCCAAAACTATGTTGAATAATAGTGGTGAGAGTGGACATCCTTGTCTTGTTCCTGATCTTAGAGGAAATGCTTTCAGTTTTTCACTATTGAGAATGATGTTTGCTGTGGGTTTGTCGTATATGGCCTTTATTATGTTGAGGTAGGTTCCCTCTATGCCTATTTTCTGGAGAGTTTTTATCATAAATGGGTGTTGAATTTTGTCAAAAGCTTTTTCTGCATCTATTGAGATGATCATATGGTTTTTATTCTTCAGTTTGTTAATATGGTGTATCACATTGATTGATTTGTGTATATTGAAGAATCCTTGCATCCCTGGGATAAATCCCACTTGATCATGGTGTATGATCCTTTTAATGTGTTGTGGGATTCTGTTTACTAGTATTTTGTTGAGGATTTTTGCATCTATATTCATGAGTGATATTGGTCTGTAATTTTCTTTTTTTGTAGTATCTTTGTCTGGTTTTGGTATCAGGGTGATGGTGGCCTCATAGAATGAGTTAGGGAGTGTTCCTTCCTCCGCAATTTTTTGGAATAGTTTGAGAAGGATGGATGTTAGCTCTTCTCTGTTTGATAGAATTCACCTCTGAAGAAGCCATCAGGTCCTGGACTTCTGTTTGTTGGAAGATTTTTAATCACAGTTTCAATTTCATTACTTGTGTTTGGTCTGTTCATATTTTCTATTTCTTCCTGGTTCAGTCTTGGAGGGTTATACCTTTCTAAGAATTTGTCCATTTCTTCCACATTGTCCATTTTATTGGCATACTTCGTATTTCTGAGGTGTCTGTTGTAACTTCTCCTTTTTCATTTCTAATTTTATTGATTTGAGTCCTCTCCCTCTTTTTCTTGATGAGTCTGGCTAATGGTTTATCAATTTTGTTTATCTTCTCAAAGAACCAGCTTTTAGTTTTATTGATCTTTGCTATTGTTTTCTTTGTTTCTATTTCATTTATTTCTGCTCTGATCTTTATTATTTCTTCCCTTCTACTAACTTTGGGTTTTGTTTGTTCTTCTTTCTCTAGTTCCTTTAGGTGTAAGTTTAGATTGTTTATTTGAGATTTTTCTTGTTTCTTGAGGTAGGCTTGTATAGCTATAAACTTCCCTCTTAGAACTGCTTTTGCTGCATCCCATAGGTTTTGGATCATCGTGTTTTCATTGTCATTTGTCTCTAGGTATTTTTTAATTTCCTCTTTAATTTCTTCAGTGATCTCTTGGTTATTTAGTAACGTATTGTTTAGCCTCCATGTGTTTGTGTTTTTTATGTTTTTTTCCCTTTAATTGATTTCTAATCTCATAGCGTTGTGGTCAGAAAAGATGCTTGATATGATTTCAATTTTCTTAAATTTACTGAGGCTTGATTTGTGACCCAAGATGTGATCTATCCTGGAGAATGTTCCGTGCGCACTTGAGAAGAAAGTGTAATCTGCTGTTTTTGGATGGAATGTCCTATAAATATCAATTAAATCTATCTGGTCTATTGTGTAATTTAAAGCTTGTGTTCCCTTATTAATTTTCTGTTTGGATGATCTGTCCATTGTTGTGAGTGAGGTGTTGAAGTCCCCCACTATTACTGTGTTACTGTCGATTTCCTCTTTTATAGCTGTTAGCAGTTGCCTTATGTATTGAGGTGCTCCTATGTTGGGTGCATATATATTTATAATTGTTATATCTTCTTCTTGGATTGACCCCTTGATCATTATGTATTGTTCTTCCTTGTCTCTTGTAACACTCTTTATTTTAAAGTGTATTTTATCTGATATGAGTATTGCTACTCCAGCTTTCTTTTGATTTCCATTTGCATGGAATATCTTTTTCCATCCCCTCACTTTCAGTCTGTATGTGTCCCTAGATCTGAAGTGGGCCTCTTGTAGACAGCATGTATATGGGTCTTGTTTTTGTATCCATTCAGCAAGCCTGTGTCTTTTGGTTGGAGCATTTAATCCATTCACATTTAAGGTAATTATCGATATGTATGTTCCTATTACCATTTTCTTAATTGTTATGCATTTGTTTTTGTAGGTCCTTTTCTTCTCTTGTGTTTCCCACTTAGAGCAGTTCCTTTATCATTTGTTGTAGAGCTGGTTTGGTGGTGCTGAATTCTCTTAGCTTTTGCTTGTCTGTAAAGCTTTTGATTTCTCCATCGAATCTGAATGAGATCCTTGCCGGGTAGAGTAATCTTGGTTGTTGGTTCTTCCCTTTCATCACTTTAAGTATATCATGCCACTCCATTCTAGCTTGTAGAGTTTCTGCTGAGAAATCAGCTGTTAACCTTATGGGAGTTCCCTTGTATATTATTTGTCGTTTTTCCCTTGCTGCTTTCAGTAATTTTTCTTTGTCTTTAATTTTTGCCTATTTGATTACTATGTGTCTTGGCGTGTTTCTCCTTGGGTTTATTCTGTATGGGACTCTCTGTGCTTCCTCAACTTGGGTGGCTATTTCCTTTCCCACGTTAGGGAAGTTTTTGACTGTAATCTCTTCAAATGTTTTCTCGGGTCCTTTCTCTCTCTCTTCTCCTTCTGGCACCCGTATAATGCGAATGTTGTTGCATTTAATGTTGTCCCAGAGTTCTCTTAGGCTGTCTTCATTTCTTTTCATTCTTTTATCTTTATTCTGTTCCACAGCAGTAAATTCCACCATTCTGTCTTCCAGGTCACTTACCCGTTCTTCTGCCTCAGTTATTCTGCTATTGATTCCTTCTAGTGTAGTTTTCTTTTCAGTTATTGTATTGTTCATCTGTTTGTTTGTTCTTTAATTCTTCTAGGTCTTTGTTAAACATTTCTTGCATCTTCTCAATCTTTGACTCCATTCTTTTTCCGAGGTCTTGGATCATCTTCACTATCATTATTCTGAATTCTTTTTCTGGAAGGTTGCCGATCTCCACTTCATTTAGTTGTTTTTCTGGGGTTTAATCTTGTTCCTTCATCTGGTATATAGCCCTCTGCCTTTTCATCTTGTCTATCTTTCTGTGAATGTGGTTTTTGTTCCACAGGCTGCAGGATTGTCTTTATTTTATTTATTTATTTATTTTTGGCTGTGTGGGGTCTTTGTTGCTGCACGTGGGCTTTCTCTAGTTGTGGCGAGTGGGGGCTACTCTTTGTTTGCGGTGTGTGGTCTTCTCATTGCGGTGGCTTCTCTTGTTGCAGAGCACAGGCTCTAGGCACACAGGCTTCAGTAGTTGTGGCTCATGGGCTCTCAAGTGCAGGCTCAATAGTTGTGGCGCACAGGCTTAGTTGCTCCGAGGCATGTGGGATCTTCCCGGACATGTGCGATTGAACCCGCGTCCCCTGCATTGGCAGGCAGATTCTTATCTACTGCACCATCAGGGAAGCCCCAAATAACATGCTTTTAATGAAAAATAACTATGTATTTCTCCCTCCCCAAAAAAGTTTAGTGAAAAGAATGGTATATTCTTTTGGTTGAAGTATATGAAGAAAATTCAACCTCACGCAGGTATGAGAGGAAACAGAAGTATATTAATAACATTTGCAGATATCTGCAGATACTCTTGTTCAATATTACTACATCAAAACTTGAGAAGTGCTAAATTGTTGTAGGTTAGTTGCAACATGGAATCTGAAGCCATATCAGTGAACATTTCTTATTGCAACATTAAAATTCACCAGTCTATTTTGCACACTTAATATGATAACATCATTCATTGGTCATTTGGGAAATATTGAATCACTGAATTATGCAAATATTCCCCATATTGCTACATTTCATCATATAATATTTAAAAAATCACATTTGTGGCTGAAATACTGAAACATAAGCCATGAAACCATAAAACTCCTTGAAGAGATCATAGGCAAAACATTCTCTGACGTTAATCATACCAGTGTTTTCTTAGGTCAGTCTCCCAAGGCAATAAAAACAAAAATAAACAAATGGGACCTAATCAACCTTACAAGCTTTTGCATAGCAAGGGAAACCATAAACAAAATGAAAAGACAACCTACAGAATGGCAGAAAATATTTGCAAATGATTCAACAGACAAGGGCTTAATTTCCAACATATACAAACAGCTCATACAACTCAACAACAACAAAAAACAAAGAACTCAATCAAAAAATGGGCAGAAGACTTAAATAGACATTTCTCCAAAGAAGAAATACAGATGGCCAATATGCTCATGAAAACATGCTCAATATTGCTAATTATTAGAGAAATGCAAATCAAAACTACAGTGAGGTACCACGTTACACTGGTCAGAATGGCCATCATTAAAAAGTATACAGATAACAAATTCTGAAGAGGGTGTGGAGAAAATGGAACCCTCCTGCACTGTTGATGGGAATGTAAATTGATTCAGCCACTATGGAGAACAGTATGGGGAAGTTCCTCAGAGAACTGAAAATCAAATTACCATATGATCCTGCAATCCCACTCCTGGGCATATATCCAGACAAAACTATAATTCAAAAAGATACATGCAGGGGGAGGGATAAATTGGGAGACTGGGAATGACATATACACACTACTATATATAAAATAGATAACTAATAAGGACCTACCGGGAACAGGGGACTCTACTCAATACTCTGTAATGACCTATATGGGAAAAGAATGTAAAAAAGAATGGATGTATGTATATGTATAACTGATTCACTTTGCTATACAGCAGAAACTAACATAACATTGTAAATCAACTATACTCCAATAAAAATTAAAAGAAAAAAGATACATACACCCTTGTGTTCATAGCAGCACTGTTCACAATAGGTAAGACATGGCAACAACCTAAATGTCCATCAACAGATGAATGGATAAAAAATGATGTGGCATATATACATATATATATGTGTGTGTATGTATATATATGTATGTATGTATGTATGTATGGAATGGAATACTACTCAGTCTTAAGAAGGAATGGAATAATACCATTTGCAGCAACATGGATGCAACTAGAGATTATCATACTAAGTGAAGTAAGTCAGAAAGGGAAAGATAAATACCATATGGTATCACTTATATGTGGACTCTAAAATATAACACAAATGAACCTATCTATGAAACAGACTCACAGACATAGAGAACAGACTTGTGGTTGCCAAAGGGGAGGGAGTTGTGGGAGGGATGGAGTGGGTGGCTGGCGTTAGCAGATGTAAGCTATTATATATGAAATGGATAAACAGCAAGGTCCTACTGTACAGCACAGGGAACTATACTCAGTATCCTATGATAGGGACTTCCCTGGTGGCACAGTGGTTAAGAATCCACCTGCCAATGCAGGGGACACGGGTTCGAGCTCTGGTCTGGGAAGATCCCACATGCCGCTGAGCAACTAAGCCCGTGTGCCACAACTACTGAGCCTGTGCTCTAGAGTCTGAGAGCCACAAGTACTGAAGCCTGCGTGCCTAGACAAAGAGTAGCCCTGCTCGCCGCCACTAGAGAAAGCCTGTGCACAGCAAGGAAGACCCAATGCAGCCAAATAAAATTTTTAAATTAATTAATTAATTAATTTTTTAAAATCCTATGATAAACCATAATGGAAAAGAATGTTAAAAAAAAAGAATGTATATATGTATAACTGAATCACTTTGCTGTACAACAGAAATGAACACAACATTGTAAATCAACCATACTTCAATACAAAGTAAATCATATTTGTTAACATAGAAAAGTCCTTAAGTACTTTGAAGCAGTCAAGCTCATGGTGGTAGATACCAGTTTTCCCAAATTTTAGTTTTCCCTTGAAAGCTTGAGTTTTATTGTTGGCAAAAATCCTGTCAGCTCTTTAACTTGAAGGGACAGGCTTACTTTATTCATCTTTCAGCAAATGTCTGCTAAATCTCAAGTCTGAATAATTTGTCATTAGTCATTCTTTCAAACAAAAACGCTGTTCCATGAAAAACCTAGTTTAGGTCACAATTTAATCACCTAAGGCTTTTCTGTGAGACAACCCTTGTACTTCAGTATGCAGCAGAAATGCTTTGGGCACACTTCATTTAGTCACCCAGACTTTTTAAAAGATGTGTATCCAAGGATTAGGATTTAGTAAAATTTTTACTGTTTGACCAAGGACATGCTTAAGTGAAACTGGCCTTGTTTTCCTGTGAGCATGTGGCTGTGAAGAGTAGTATTACGACTACTAGTATTATTTGGCACCACTGCTGTGATTTGTGCTAAGACATCAGCAATTTTACCCACCAGTGTAAATGTCAGTACAGCAAAAGAGGCAAATAATAATGTCTTAGTACTGTTATGAAAATAGTTTTTATCTTCCAGACCCCTGAAAGGGGCTAGAAGGACTGCCCCCAGGGATCCACAAACCACACATTGAGAACCACTGAGACTGCTTAGGTTGGCTTCTGGCTCTGCCACTTAGAGGCTAGGTGACCTTGGACAAGGTACTTCACCTTTCTGTGTTTCGGTTTCCTTCTCTGTAATATGGGGATACTCATAATTACTTAATAGTGTTATTGCAAAAATTAAGTGAATATATGTAAAATTCTTGCAACACTACCTGTTACATAGTAAGTACTCAAAAAATGTTAGCTGTTGACTACCATCAACTCTGCTTGAGTGCTTTTACTACAGCTGTGTTCACTAAGAGAAAAAAAATTTTAACTGCTTCCCTTGTCTTGCTCATCCTATAAAGTCAAACAGGTCATAGTTGCTGGGGTATGCATTTTCTGTTCTTAGGTCAAGTTCAGAGGAACATGGCAAAAAATTTAAAATAACATTACCTTGTATGCAGCAGGAGCTAAACTCACATATGCCTTAACATACCCAGAGCACATTTGTTATATGTGGTAGACATCAATTCTAACCCCATTGATAAATGAAATATATTTGTGTTTACGTTTAATATTCAGGAAAGATTCAGAAAATGAGCTATTCCTGTTGAGTCAGTGGATGCCAACATCAGCTACTTGTATATAATGCATTCTGTCAGAACCAGATCTCCCCATAAGTGTTGGATTCTTAATTTATTTGGTTAATGTAAGGTTAATCATTATTTTGCTCTTACTTGAAAGAAACAAGGACCCTGGGAATTAGAAATCTCTAGTTCCTAATAGCCTTTGTACTTTTACATCTAGATTGTTGGAAAATGATAAAACAGTATATCTTTTCCTTACAGGGTTTTGGGAGTGCTAGCAAATCTGGAACATCAAACAAGAAACCTGGTATGTATAATAATGAAACTGAAAAACTACTAAAGTGTTTAATAGTCTTGAATTCAGTTTCTTATTTTTCTTCTTTTCAGAGATTGCTCAAGTAACTTCAGCATATGTGGCTTCTGGTTCTGAACAGCTTAGCCTTGCACCAGGACAGTTAATATTAATTCTAAAGAAAAATACAGGTGGCTGGTGGCAAGGGGAGTTACAGGTAATAACCTTTAAATAACGTTTATTAATTTTATTATAAAAGTAATGAATGCATGCTCATTAGAAAAATAAGGTTAATAAAAACTTTAGATCACCTATAATCATACCACTTGGAGGTAGTCAGTATTACCATTTTAGTATCTTATGTTTCTCTCTTGTCTTTTCCCTGTTTATTTTTAGCACAGTTGATGTTACAAGTAACAATATGAAGAGTAATTTCCCTAAAGACATAATTGTTTTCCAGTAATAGCTGTTTTAATAAACCACAGGACACCTTCTTAAAGGAAAGCTTAGCATCATCTTTGCCTGGGATAACCCCAGGCTTGTGGTATAACTTCCAGGCTGAGTGCTAAGAAAATACTATTCACTGGACAGTCCCCCCCACCCCCATAGTCTTATGTTTTTGAAACAGTAGTGCAAGGAAAGGAACTGCAGGAGTAAATGAGCCTGGTTTTTTCATAAAATGTTAACAGAGATAGTAACTGCATGTTTTGATACAGAAAGAGGAGTTCTTTTCTCACTCCTAAAATTTCCTTACTAGTTAAAACTAAAAAGCATTTTAGGATTAAAAGATGATGACAGGTATAAGAGCTGGATTTTTATGTGAAATTGATATATGATTGTAATATGGAGGATTAACTTAGTGTCATTCTTGCAAATCAGGGTCTTACAGTTTCTAAAGAGCAGTGGAGGTTCAAAATTCAGTATCTTCTTGACTAACCCCCTGAAATTTCACCTTCTGATTTGCTTTGAAGATTGACCCAACTAAGTGGGAGATGTGGCTTTCCACAAATTTTGTTTATGATCTCCTGATTAATTATTAGCAAAGCCCCAAGAGGTATTTACTGTGAGCTATATCATTAAGTGTTGACTTGAACTTATTAGGAGAACATTAGAAAGGTTTTTTTAGTTTATAAATATTATTTGTGTGAAATATGCAGAGAAATTTGAGCCTGAAAGAGCTCCAAATAGACTTCTACAAATTGTGTTGAGATGCATATTGAATCTTCCAGTTGTTCAATACTGACGTGGAAGGCCGATGCAGAATTCAGGCATTCACAAGACACCCTCACTTCTAACACCAGTCGTAAGCTTGGAGGTCCCCAAGACCACTCCCGAGTTCAGTACTTCGCCATAAGGGCTCACAGAAGGCTATTATACTCATGGTTATGGATTATTACAGCAAAAGGATTTAGATTAAAATTAGCCAAGGGAAGAGATGTATGGGGCAGAGTTCAGGAGGATTCCAAACACAGAGCTTCCAGTTGTCCTCTGCCCATGGAGTCATGGACATCATTAAATCCTCCTGGCAACAATAGCCATGGAGTATTGCCAAGCAAAGCAGCTCACTTGAGCCTTGGTTTCCAGAGTGTTTATTGGGGCTCCATCACATAGACACAGTTGACTGCCCACATGGCTGAACTCAGTCTCCAGTCCCTCCAGAGGTTGAGTTCATACTATGACCCAGAGGGCCCACCATAAATCACATCGTTAGGCTATCTGGCATGGTTAAGGCCCCCACGTAAAGTGAGACACTCTTAACAGTCAAGACATTCCAGAGGTTTAGAGATTACCTTCCAGGAGCCAAGGGCAAAGACCAGACCTCTCTTTGGGCAAGGTTAAATTCTTTACTACACAGCCAGGGTTTTTCTCATTTTTAGTTTATGTCTCAATAATTGTCTTTAGTCTCATCTTTTATATTCTTTTTGCTAATTTTATAGGCCAGAGGAAAAAAGCGACAGAAGGGATGGTTCCCTGCCAGCCATGTTAAACTTTTGGGTCCAAGTAGTGAAAGAACTACACCTGCCTTTCATCCTGGTATGGAAATGGGTTAACTTGTATTTCATCCTAGAGAAGTTTTGTTAAAACTTAGCACTTCTTAGATTCGCTGATTCTTTGAAAAATATTTTAAAATTTGTTCTTTCCTTACCTCTGCCTAAAAGTAATATTGCAATGAGAACTTCCTTTCTAAAAAGTTCTGTGTAGAAACAGCCAACTGTTCGGTGATACTTGAACTACCTCACTCCTTGAAATATTTTAATTGCTATACCGTCATACTTTAAAGCAAACCAACCGCTTGGATTTCTAACTGCATTTGGGAAATTCTTGTTTTTGTAAAACAGGGAGTGGGGGAAGGAGGGTGGGAGAAAACAGCTAAAGGGAAATTTTAGCTGAATTTTAACATATGATCCTTGTAGGAATAATTATTTTGTTTAATTTGTTACTTTGTTGTTCTTTTTCTGGTAGTGTGTCAGGTGATCGCCATGTATGACTATATAGCAAATAATGAGGATGAGCTAAATTTCTCCAAGGGACAACTTATTAATGTTTTGAACAAAGATGATCCTGACTGGTGGCAAGGAGAAATCAATGGGGTGACTGGTCTCTTTCCTTCAAATTATGTTAAGATGACGACAGACACGGATCCAAGTCAGCAGTGTGAGTTATATCAAATTATTTACTTCTTAACTAGTGCATAAGCTTTAATGTGCAGCACTGCATTCATTGCTGCTCTGAATCAGATCTTAAACTTAGCACTCTTAGCAAATGTTATGTTAACGTTTAAAGTAAGAAAATATAACAGGAAACTCTCACAAGATAAGAAGTTATACTGCTTTTTTTCAAATACTTTTTTCCTAGCTTCAGACCCTACTATTAGATTTTATCTGAAAAAAGTTCTAATTCTCTCATGGGTTCTTTGGTATGATAACAGTCTATACTGCAACTTCCCTTTACACCAGCCTTTTTCAGCTTAATAAAGAGTAGCTGGCAATTACCCTATTCACCTATTCAAAATTACCCTTTTAGTGTACAGGTGCTATTAATTTTGCAGCCTTCTCATTTATTTCCCACATTTTTACACATCATCCAGGTTAGGAGAAAATTTAAAAGAAAATTATAAAATTTATTTTATAAATAAGGTGCTTGCAAAACTCATTAGGTGATTTTTTTAGGTAGATAACTCATACTGCAAGAGATATATGAATTAAGATCTATTTCACTACTTTTACAACAAGGGTCCAGATCTCAATGTATGAGATTTGGTATTACATAAAATTATCTCTTGGTAGTTACCTAGCCTTTCTTATATTTGAGAATAAGCATAACATTAATAATCAGAGAATAAACAGTACTTGGAAATATTTTTTACTTTTATAAAATAGATGTCACTTTTCCCCACCCTTTTGATTTTTTTGTCTTTTTAAATAAAATATATCATGATTTATATTTTTATCATTCTTGTGAAATTATCTAAAAGCTTTAGCCTTTCGTTCTAACTTAGCTTCTAAGAACATATAAATGGTAAAAAGCTGAGATGTGTTTATGATTCAGTGCAGGTATTATGAATTTACTTTGTACTATATCTATAATTTTAAAATATTAGTGCATTATTTTCACTTTAGAGCTTGTAAGATCGTTCTGATTTTGGGAGAAGACTTTTCTTTAGATAAAGCAACTGAATTTCCCAATTTGGAGGTGCAGTCCAGTTTTTTATGGTTTGAATATTCCTAAAAGTATCTCAGAGTTTCAGGAGAGGTAGTAAAGAAAATTATAACAACTTGGATTACCTAAATGAATGACCATTTTTAAACTCTGCTGATGGTTTGGCAGTTTTCAGTGCTTGTGAGTTTATCTGATTAATTAGAAATACCTGAGGTGTCTTTCCTGGACCTGAGAGAGGAAGGTACTTTTCAAACCTACTGGGTCTGGAAGATCTTTGACTAAGTGATCCCTGGAGGCATTCTGGTTTGTCAGTACATTTGGCTTTTATAGTGTCTACAGTGTAAAGTGATAGTTTTCCAAACGTTTTGTTGTTGTTTATCTTGTTTTTCAGTGGCGGAACTTTTTTCCAATTAAGTCTTATATAATAAGGAATACAAAGAACAGATAAAAGCTGTTCTAAAGGAAGAACAGCCAGGAGTGTATGAGTCAGTGAAAACTGGTTAAGTTTTAGACTATCATTTGTGTTTCTGTAGCCCTTATAAATATTACTTGCATTTTATTATGTAGTTAGGATATTTTCTAAAGGTTGAGAATTTTAATAGTTCAAATTTGTTGATGTTGCATGTAATCAGTAGAATTTTTTCTCACCCACTTGATTTGCTTTATGTTCATTTTATTCCTCATTTTTCTTTTTATAGGACCCAATGTTGTCTTCCAGTGTGAAAGCACCCCAGAGACCCACTATCCAAGTTTGACTCTAGCGTGGAGGCAGGGCAGGCAGCCCTGATCAAATATCTCCTACACAATTCGTTAACTTCGTTCGAATGTTAGAGCCACTTGTGATTATTTCTTCGTGTTTCTAATTTACAGTTAAAATTTATTTGTAACAAGTTAAAGGATAGTGGGTCTTTGTGTGGCTTTCCCTGCTGGTCACTCTGGCATCCTTTAGCATTTTTCTTCTTTTTTAATTTGGTAATTGTAGGTCATTAGCATGCATGTTGAGTTTGCTCTTACGTGGTGGGAGTTCAAACACACAAAGACCCACTATTTGCACAAACTATTCTCGCTGGTTTGGAATGGGCTGCCATGCTTTTCTAATGTTATTGCAACATGTATATTCATTACAGAATTCAGAATTGCTTATGTTTTGCTATTATGTTTGATCTAATCCTAATCACAGTGAGCTCTTAATTGGTTCAATATGCGATTGGTCCCTCAATATGCACTGTTTATTACTTTCTAATATGCCACTATGAGTACCAATATTTAAATTTGTTTAAAGGCCAAGAATTGGAAATATCCTTTTCTCTATTTTCTGTGTATTTTGGGGTAGGAGCAATAACACTTTGAGGGAGCTTTTCTTATCTCACAGAAGAGGAAAGTGGCCTGCCCCAGCAATATGTGGGGCATATTAGGGTACGTTTTATCTGTTCCAGCTGCCCAAGAATGAGTCCTGTACATGGGAGTTCCCTTGAGATCTCTGTGGTCTGGGCTCATGAAGAAGCTTCATGTGCTGCAGCGGTCAGTTGTTACTTCTTTACTAATGAGCTAAAAATGGATTATTTCTGAGGAATGAAAGGCTCCCTTTAATTGACCGTGAGATATGAAACCTTCCCTACCTTAGAGCATTTATATCTGTACATTTTGAAGTCAGAATTCATGTTATCTATTTTAATTAGGTGACTACTTGTCCCAGGTCACAAAGGGACACTGGTTGACACTCTTCTTAATGTATTTAGTAAAGATCATAAGGAATCCTTGAAGAATTTAAATGCCCATGAAGCAGGCAGACAGTCTCTGTCTAGTTGAGAATGAATTCAGTGAAGGAAAGATGTGTGAGAGCTGGCATTCCTCTATGTCCATGAAGCTGCTTTGTGGCTAGAGGGTTGATTTTACCATTCAGAATTCTCTGGCTAGTATCTATTCTTCAACCACATTGGCTACTTTGGCATAGGATTTTACTTCTTTTCCTTGAATGGAAAACTTTAAAGATAATAAACATTATTATAAACTAATAAACGTGAGAGTACTTAGCTGAAACAAAAGGGAGTTTTAGTGGACAGTATTAAACTATATTTGAAAATCAATGAGAAGTTTATGCAATTTAAAATGTTTACAAACTGCAGTGCAATCTACTGTTTATGAATGTCCAAGTATTATCAGGAAAAGTGTACATACAATCACAGAGTCTTATTTCCTCACAGAGTTCTTTAAGAAGAGTGAAATATGTTTTTATATATCTGAGTTTTAAGTTAGAGTCATATTTTGTGCAATATTTGTGTAAATGAGCCTATTCATTATAAATGAATGATTTTAGTCATACATTGCCTAAATCATAACTTTACAACACTTGAGAAAGAATCAACAGTTTAGTTAGAACGTCACAAAGTTCAAATGTCTGTGTTCCAGAATACTTCACATCATTGGGATGTATGGTGATATGTATGTGTGCTCCCTGAGGCAGGGATTTCTAGTTATTAGACCACCTCAACTTTTAGCATTTGGCATCATCATGATATTTTTATAAAATATGACACATAGGAAAGCAATAATACCATTTTACAGGTGGCATAACAGATTTGCCTGCAGTCACTAAAGGGTGGAGTGTAAAGACTGAGTCCTTGTGAATTCAGCTGATCTTCTAAATTGTACAGTTTACTTGGTCTTGCCTTTTATTTTCTGAACTTTCTGCTTTTGCAACCATTAGTTGGGTTCAAATTAAGGGCAGTTACTTTAAATCCATTTTAGACCCTGAGGTTAGAAATTAGACCACTTAGTCACATGATTTGGTATAACATTTTCTCCTTATAATTTTGAATTTGGGTTTATTTAATACACTGATAAATTATTTCAAAAGTATTTTTGTAGCTCAAATTGCTTCACTTTTACACTGATAAATATAGATTATTAAGAATGACATTCAGGTAGAGCTTAGTGTCTGTAAATCAATTCGCAAATAATATATTCATCAGGTACCTATGAACTAAATCACATAATGGCGTATTTAAGCTGAGTGTCTGGGAAATAAATTTACTGTATTTACAGAAATACCTCTCTTTGTTTAGGTATTTTGTCATATATCTGAGAAGAAACTAAAAGTAAAGGAAATGGTATGACATAATAATAACTTGTCCTTCTTAAAAGAGCATGCAGTCCTTTGCAATACCTCGTATTCAGCCACGTATTTGTTCTCATTCAGTATAAGAGGCAGCTTTCCATTTACTTAGAAAGCAACATTGGAAGGAGTTTATCAGGAACATAAAATTTTAGAATGAACAAATCTGAACCCTATAGGAGGTAAAGAATGAAAATTTATTTTAAAATTGCAATATGTGATAATCATTTTTAAGATATATGATTAAACCTGATGGGTTTTTCAGCAATGAAAAAATCAGTTCTAAGACCAAAGCTGATTTTTTTAGAAAACTTGAAAATCTAAATCAACCCTACCTGTTGTATAGTTTCCTCTAAAACTTTATCCTAAGGAATCGTTTTAAAATAATACAACTATTAAAACAATGTAACTGCTATTTTAGTGTTTTAAAATATAATATGAATACTGATAGTTTAAAATAAAGGAAGTGGGGAAGGAAAAGTAGAGAAAGAAATGCCAATTTCAGTCCAAAGCTTTATTTGCCAAGTTTTCTTAGGATGAATTTTACCAGGTTATAAATTCTTGTAAATAGAATCTATAATGGAAATACTGAGAGACTTTTGCCTGAAGTGGCATTATTGGATGCTGCTGTGATGCTACTGTAATGTAATAAATTATTAAATTGTTGCAAAGTGCTGTTTTTTTGCCTTAAATTTTTATTTCGTGCGTCTTGAAAACTGTAGTATTAAAGGTCTTGAGATTGTGCAAATGCTGGAAACGCTTGGCATGAGGTCATCCGTTTTTATTTTTACAAAATTGTAATATAACTATGCAAGTGTGTTTATTAAAAGGACACAAACTACATTACTTGTATTGTGTATTTCTTTTGAAGCATCCTTTAAAACTAATTGTTTATATGTAGTCCTGATTGAATTTCTTGGGAATGTCTCTTTTTCCTTAACATAGTCTCTGGGTCCAGACCAGCAAATTGTTTTATAGTAGGGGGACAAAAGAAAATTTTAAGTGGTAAAGATTGAGATAGTTTGATCCAAGATAAGCATATGTATCTCAAAAGCAAAAGAAATTTTGATTTGAAAGTAAAAGAAAATATAATCTAGGATAATAATAGACTATGTTATTTATAATTTTTATTCCAACTTTTTCTCCAAAAAGATTGGAAGGAGTTTACAATATTCACTGCAAATGTAGACTAAGATATTTTTAGTACAAAATAGGAGTCTGTATGCAGTGAAAGAAACTGAAGTGGTTGCTTGGGGGGTACCAGAGTTAAGCAGAGTTTTACAGTTAAATAATCAAGTTGGTGGTTTCACCTTGAGTGAAAAAAAACATGGATCAAAATCCAACCCATCCATCAATGTCTGACATCAACAATCTCTTTCCAAAATCTTTCCTCATCTCTGGAAAGTCATTCAACTAACATATGTTGAGTATTTGCATAAGCAAATGCAGAGTACTAGGTGCTGAGAATATGAAAATGAGTGCCAGGTGGTCCTGGCCTCAGGTAGTGCCTAACTCTGTGAGGGGATCAGGCACATACGCAGATAAGTATAAAACAGCCTGCTAAGCACACTGATATTAGATTTTACTGGGCACCAAGAGAGTACAGAGGAGGAATACCTAACTCAACCATAGATTGGTGAATTAGAGAGGACTTCCTGGAGGAGGCAACTGCCAGAGTCATAAGTAGGAGTAAGCCAGATTGGAGGGTGGGATGGTGGAGAGTGTGATGGAGACAAGGAGCAGCCAGGCGGAGGAGGAGAGGTGCGTTTACAAGAAGTTCATTATTGCTGGAGTGGAAGTGGAAAGCCAGCAACACTGAATGAGAGCAGACCGAGAGCTAAACCAGAGATTCCTAGCTTGGCTGCTCATTGGAATCACCTGGGGACCTTTAACAAGCTATTGATGCCTGCATCCCGATTTAAATGGCCTGTGGTGGGGCCTGGGCGTGGGGATTTTTAAGAACTCCTCAGGTGATTCTGATATGAAGCCAAGGTGGAGAAAAAGTCATGAAACTGAGTTAAGACTTGTTTCTGAGGGAACCTTGGCAGGAGTTGGGGATTGATGGGATGCGTGGTCAGGTGGAAGGTCAGTTTGACTCCCAGGTTTGTATCTTGGTGACAGGGCGGAGTCATGGTGCCACCAGCTACAGTAAAGAATCGGAGTTGGGGGAAGAAGATGAGTTTGGTTTTGACTACAAAGTACCTGTGGGACATCCAGATAGAATTGTCCAGCAGGTAGTGAGATATAATTAAGATATACAGCATCGGATATGCATCAGCTGGTGGCATGAATGCCTATTGGTAGTTTTTGAGCCAATGAAAGTAAATGAGATGACTTGGGGAAAAAATCAGGCCTTTGAGGGTATCAGCAGTTAAGGGTTAGGTAGTGAAAGGAACCCATGAAGACAGGAAACAAAGGTTCTGGGAAAATAAAGAGATTGTTGTGCTAATATTGCTACCATTTTTATAAAATCAATGAAGTTCTAGCTATATAACCATTGCTCATACCAGTAAAAAGAAAAAAGGAAAAGTGCTCTTTATTTTTTTTAAGATTTATTTTTTATTTATTTATTTATTTAATTTATTTTTGGCTGTGTCAGGTCTTAGCTGCAGCACGCGGAATATTCGTTGAGGCGTGTGGGACGTTTCGTTGTGGCATGCAGGCTTCTCTCTAGTTGTGGGGTGCAGGTTTTTTCCCTCTAGTTGTGGCACGCAGGCTCCAGGATGCGTGGGCTCCAGAGCACAGTGGCTCTGTAGTTTGCGGCACACAGGCTCTCTAGTTGAGGTGCACGAGCTCAGTAGTTGCGGTACGTGGGCTTAGGTGCCCCGTGGCATGTGAGATCTTAGTTCCCTGACCAGGGGTCGAACCCTCATCCCCTGCATTGTAAGGCAGATTCTTTATCACTGGACCACCAGGGAGGTCCCAGTGCTCTTTATTGAGTACTTATTAGTCTAGGCACCTTTCTAAGGCCCTCAAATGTATTACCTCATTACTATTTTCTTTTTACAGGCATAGAAATGAAAACACAGAGAAGTTAAATAACTTGTTCAAGGTTACACAGATAGTCAGTGGTAGAGCTGGGTTCAAACCCAAGTGGTCCGACTCCAGAGTCCATGCTCTTAACCTCTGTCTACACTAGGGTGCTAATATTGCCACCATTTTCATAATAAGGAAGTTCCTGCAGTACAACCACCACTTGAACGAATGAAAAGGCAAGAAGAAAAATCAGAGATGAGGAGGCAAAGACTGAATTTAATAAACAAGGATAAGAATCTCTAAGAATAACATCTAGAAGGATAAAGCTGAACATAATCACTTTTTTGGTAACAGCTTTATTGAGATATAATTTACATTCCATACAGTTCCCCCAACTATACCAATTCAGTGGTATATTCACAGAGTTACGCAACCATTACCACAATCAGTTACAGGACATTTTCATCACCTCAAAAGGAAACCCAGAACCCGTTAGTTCTCACCCTCGCAACTTCCTGTGTACCCTGCCTGCCCTGCAGCCCCAGCTAATCCGTGTTCTGGCTCCATATATTTGCCTACTCTGGACATAGATAAATGGAACCATAAAATATGTGGGGTTTTTGTGATTGGTTTATTTCACTTAGCGTAATCTTTTCAGGGTACATAATGCTGTAGCACATACCGGTATTGCATTGCTTTTTATGGCCAAATAATATTCCATTGTTTAGATATACCACATTTTATTTATCCATATGTTAATTGATGGACATTTGGGTTTTTACTTTTTGGCTATTATGAATAATGCTGCTATGTACATTTGCGTACAAGTTTTTGCATGGACGTAACATCACCGTCTTTCTTGGGTATATACCTAGGAGTGAAATTGCTGGGTCAAATGGTTTGACTTTTTGGGGAACTGCCAGACTGTTTTCCAAAGTGGCTGTACCATTTTATATTCCCACCAGCAGTGTACAAGCGTTTCTGTTTCTCCACATTTTCACTGACGCTTGTTATTATTTGGCAGTTTATTAAAGCCTTCCTTGTAGGTATGAAGTGATATCTCATGGTTTTGAATTGCACCTCCTCCGTGACTAATGATGCTGAGCATCTTTTCATGTGCTTGTTGGCCACTGTATGTCTTCTTTGGAGAAATGTGTGTGCAGATCCTTTGCCCATTATTTATTTATCTATCTATCTATTTATTTATTTATTTTTGGCTGCATTGGGTCTTCGTTGCTGTGCACGGGCTTTCTCTAGTTGCGGCGAGCGGGGGCTACTCGTTGTGGTGTGCAGGCTTCTCATTGTGGTGGCTTCTCTTGTTGCGGAGAACGGGCTCTAGGCGTGCGGGCTTTAGTAATTGTGGCACACGGGCTCAGTAGTTGTGGCTCGCAGGCTCTAGAGCACAGGCTCAGTAGTTGTGGCGCATGGGCTTAGTTGCTCCACGGCATGTGGGATCTTCCCAGACTAGGGCTCGAACTCATGTCCCCTGCATTGGCAGGTGGATTCTTAACCACTGCACCACCAGGGAAGTCCCCTTTGCCCATTTTTAAATTGAGTAAATTATCTTCATAATCACTTTTAAAACTTTATTTTAAACGAGAACAACAAATTATGAAAGATGTGCTTAAGAGAAATGTTTTAATGCTGTTGTCAAAGGCAGAATCACTTAGAGTGATAAAATCAGAGTGTTAAAATGAGTGTAATGGGAAGTGTAGTGGGTGGGCTGCTTTGGATCGTGACTCTGTGAGCTCACCCCTAGGAGCCTTAGCCTCATCTGTATAATGAAGGTAGTAATACCTGTATTACAGATGAGACTTAAGGGATTTATGAAACACCAGTTCGGTGTCTAACACATAGATACTAGAAATTACAGTTAACATTTACCAAGCATTTGCTGTGTCCTAAGTGATGGACTAAACATTTTGGGTGTGTGTCTGGGTTAGTAAGTGATGGAGTTAAAACTTGTGTCAGCATCTGACTCCAAAGCTGGTGCTCTTAGCCACTTCTCACTAACTTGGAGTTGCTGTTACTTCAGATCACAAAATTAGAACAATCATCATTAAATTCCAAGATATAGGTGAGAAGAGAGTAAAGAGAATTAACTGCTTTAAATGAATCCAGGCTGGTCAAGTTACATCTCAAGGTACTGGGAGGACCTGCTACTGGGATCCCTGTGTCACCAGTGGTCATCTGTTAACCACCACGAAATCAGAGTCAGGCAGTGCTATAGAATTAGTGTGTCCTAGACTCAGCAGTTTGGGGCATAGTATTATGTAGTCATAAACAAGTTGGAAAATATGGGTTGTATAATCATACCATTGGGTAAAGTAGAGGTGTAGCAGTCTGTTTAGTAATACCAAGAAAAAAACATATGTGCATATGAAACCCCTGTTGCCCCAGGTCAGTACTGTAGTAATGGGCGTACTGATACAGAGCACTGAAGGGTACAGTCTATTTGAAATTAGCTGTTAGATACAAGTTGTTAATTGCATATGCAACCAAGTAGAAGGGTATGTAAAGGGACCAATTATGTTACGTAGACACAAAAAAGAGTTAAAGGCAAATAAGGGCCCTGTTGGTTTTCAGTGCTTTGGGCTCTTTGGCATTCCAAGTATTTATACTAAAACCTTTTTTCCTCTAGAATTCAGTTCAACAAGCATAAGACCAGGTTAGGTTTGTACACGCTGTTGTCACAGAGTTTCACCTCAAATAGGATTGCAGTGTAAGCATCATTTAAAGTGACCCGGCATTTCAAAGTGTAAGACTTGAATCAAGAGACCTAGATTTAGGTACTTAGTAGCTCTAAATTCTACAGTAAGTTACTTAACCACCAAAGCCTTAGATTCTCCATGTATTTATACAGTAGGAGTCAAAGTTATATTTGTTAATCAGAGAATTGATCAGAGGTTGTAAATTGTGACACACATGTTGGTTATTAGTATTGTTAAAACTGGAAGTTCTGTGCTGGGTGAACATGAAGAAACTACTGTTTCATGACATCTCTTCGTAATATTCTATATTCTGAATAGCACATTAATAGTTGAGTCAGTGATACAGGGTCAAGTCTGGCAGACTAGAAGGTGATGCAAAAATCAGCTTGAACTAATTGCTTTCTGAGGCCAAAATCTGCACTTTTGTCTGCTGTTGGGGGGGTCTTTGCTGTCCTTAGGCTTATAACATTTTACCATAGATTCAAAAATAAAAATAAAAAAATTGGTTTTTTTTGATAAATGCAAATCCACTTGCATTTGTCAACAGAGCTGCTTTTGTAAGTTCTAGAATGTGTCTATTTTCTGATAGTCAAATATTTTGCTTTCTGATGGTCTGCAGCATTAGAACCACACAAACAGCCCAATTTTATAACAAAAATAGCCCTTTTTGTGCTTAAACAAGCAACCTAACACCTGATGACATAGAACTTGACAGGCGTCAAAAAAGACACAAAAAAATTGTTCAAGAATTATTTAAATTTCCAAAAACGAAACCACAAATATGTATGGCTTCATGGTGGGAGCATCCTACCTGGTACACAGTTTGCACTCAGTAAATATTTGCCAAGCAGATAAAAGGCGATTCTCTTACAAAATAAGATACCCAGTAATTTCCAGTGCCCTGATAAAACTTCACTATTAAAGGCAGCCTTCAGAAAATGCATGCAGTTGAGTCATCTGGATTTACTGTTAAAATCTCATCTTTTCACTGAGCTTAAACACAGACTGAAAACCATTATGTGATACTCTGGCTCTTAATTTTGGGCACACAGAGAATAGCATTGTTCAGAGGCGTTGGTCTCCTCAGAATGGGCAAGGACTATTCTGGGACTTTATGACATAATCTGAACAAGCCCTCTTTGTATCAGTCATCACAAATTGCCTTTTGTCCTTCACTTTTTGGAATCTTCGCAGATCTTTCTCCTCCTTTCTAAGCTATCTTGTTTGCTTGCTTGCACTGTAATTTAGAACGGTGGTTCCCAGCTGTAGTGGGACACAGTTTTCATAACCATTATTCATTATTCATGTTTTGTCTCTCAGTCTCCACATCCTAAACACAAGTGTCGGGGGTCTTGTGGCCCAGCCTACCGCTAATTATTCCTCTGGGAACTTTGACATGGTAGTAGCCATGATCTCTCATTTTTCCTACTTTCCCATTCTTCCTGTCTACCAGAAAGAACTTCCCAGCAAGTTTTCATCATTCTCTCTGACTGCCTATAGTTAATATCAGTGTACTATCTCAGAGTGTATCTTTATATCACATTCTATAAATACTTGTTGAAAACCTATTATGTGTCAGGCACGGGGGACATAGCAGATTATAAAATAGACAAAAATTCCTGCCCTCCTGGAGCTGACATTTGAGTAGGGTAAGACAGAAAACAAACAAAACAAATAAGTATGTAGTATCTTAGAAAAATAAAGCAGGTTAGGGAAAGGGAGTGCTGGGTGGGGAGAGGTGGATCCAGAGGGACTTCAATTTTAAACAGGTTACTCAGATAAAGCTTCTCTGAAATAGTGACATATGAGCAAAGACTTGAAAGATGTGATGGCTATCTGGAGGAAGCCATGTGGATACCTGGAAGATCATTCTAGGCATTCTAGAGGGAACAGGACATGCAAGGAGCATGCCTGTAATGCTTGAGGAACAGCACAGAGGCCGGTGTGGCTGGAACAAGGGAGGAGCAGGAGGAGGAGGAAATGAGGACAGAGAGGTATCTGCGGAGATGGGGGAGGCCGTTTAGGCTCTTGTGGGCTGATTGTAAGAAATTTGGCCTTTGCTCAGAGTGAGAAGAACCCATTGAAGGGTTTTGATCAAAGGAGTGACATGATCTGCTATGTTTTAATAGGATAGCTCTGGTTTGCTAGATTAAATTGGAGGTTGGGGGGCAGGGGGCAGAGCAAAGAGACCTGCTAGGAGGTTCGTTCAGCAGTCCAGGCAAAAGATGGCAGTGGCTTGTATCAGAATGACAGTGGTGGATGAGGTAAGAAGTGGTCAGATTATGGACCACTATTATCTATTTTGAAGATAGAGCCACAGGTGGATTGAATGTGAGGTGTAAGAAGAAGGAAAGTATCAATCCACCTGTTGTGTTAGCTTCAGGTGTACAGTAAAGTGAATCAGTTATACATATACATATATCCACTTTTTTTAAAAATTCTTTTCCCATATAGGCCATTACAGAGTATTGGGTAGAGTTCCCTGTGCTATACAGCAGGTTCTTATTGTTATCTATTTTATATATAGTAGCATGTATATGTCAATCCCAATCTCCCAATTTATCAGGGAGGTAATTTTATCAGTTTTTTATTTCTCACTTTGAGGCTCTCCCATTAGTTGCAAATAAGAGTTATTATATTTTCATGAGTTGTTTGTGATGTCATCTTATACAGATCCTTGGAAGCCTAGTTTGTTGCTAATGAATCTTCCCCCACTGCTCTTTTATATTTTGCATTTGTATAGTTTTTTGCAGCCCTTTATTTTTTTTTAGGTCTTTTATTTATTTATTTATTTGGCTGCATTGGGTCTTAGTTGAGGCACATGGGATCTTTGTTGCAGCTTGCGGGATCTTTTTTTTTTGTTGCAGCATGTGGGCTCTTCACTGTGGTGCATGACCTTCTTCCTAGTCATGGTGTGGGGCCCCTAGAGCACGTGGGCTCAGTAGTTGCAGCACATGGGCTCTCTAGTTGTGGAATGCAGGCTCCAGAGTGCACAGGCTCAGGAGTTGCAGCATGTGGGCTCTCTAATTGTGGCACTCAGGCTCTGGAGCGCACAGGCTTAGTTCCCCTGTGACATGTGGGATCTTAGTTCCCTGACCAGGGATTGAACCTGCATCCCCTGCATTGGAAGACGGACTCTTAACCACTGGATCACCAGGGAAGTTCCGCAGCCCTTTACTTCTAACATTTCTGTAACTTTACGTTTCTGGTGTCTTTGTAAATAGCATCTAGCTGAATTCTTTTGTCCAATCTAGAGTCTCTCTTTTAACTGACAGATTTAAGCCACTTATATTTATTAGAACTATTTTATACTTTTATTTATATCTAGCTTATTTGACATTTTCTATTTACCATGCATTTTCTTTGCTTCTTTTTAAAAAAATTAACATTGAATTTATCCCACCAACTTATTCATTATTATTATTGTTATTTTTACTGTCAATAATTTTTTTTTCACATAATTACTGGTATTTTTGCTCACCATTCCTTTTTCTTATTTTTTTTTCTACCACTCCTTACATCTCTTTTTTTCCTTTTAAAATTTATTTATTTTTATTTATTTATGGCTGTGTTGGGTCTTCATTTCTGTGCGAGGGCTTTCTCTAGTTGTGGCAAGCGGGGGCCACTCTTCATCACGGTGCGCAGGGCTCTCACTATCGCGGCATCTCTTGTTGCGGAGCACAGGCTCCAGACGCGCAGGCTCAGTAATTGTGGCTCACAGGCCCAGTTGCTCCGCGGCATGTGGGATCTTCCCAGACCAGGGCTCGAACCCGTGTCCCCTGCATTGGCAGGCAGATTCTCAACCACTGTGCCACCAGGGAAGCCCCTCTTTTTTTCCTTTTTATTCAATTTTTTTCTTCCCAAAGTACATTTTTTTTAATGGTTCCTTTAGTCAAATCTGCTAGTGCTAAATGCTGTCAAACTTTGCCTGAAAATACCTTTATTTCTCCCTCTTCCATGAACAATAGTGTAATTAGAATTCTAGTTTGACAGTTATTTTTTCTCAACACTCCCTATTGTTGGGTTGAGTTGTGTACAGCCAGTCTGATTGCTGTTCCTGTATAGTTATTCTGCTCTTTCTTTCTTACTATTTCAACAAATTTTTTCTTCCTTGGTGTTTTATAGTCTAGGTATGGGTTTATTTTTATTTTTTTCCCTAATCAGGAGTCATTTTTCCTCCTGAATCTGTGGAGTTATATCTTTCATCAACTCTAGAAAATTCTCAACCATTATAATCTCAGTTATTACCTCTTCCCTTTCCTTCTGTTCTCCCCTCCTAGACTCCCATTAGATGTATGTTGGGCCTTGTCATTCCATCCTCCATATCTTTTAGCTTTCATTGTATGTTTTCCATCTTTTTGTCTTTCTGGGCTGCATTCTAAGTAATTTCTTCAGCTCTGTTTTCAGATTTACTAATTGTTTCCTCCAATGTGTTTGATCTGCTGCCTCATCTATTAATTTATTATTTCCTTGATAATATTTACTTTTTTATTTGTTTCTGTTTCAAAACTTCCTGTTGGGTTTTTAAGACTAATTAGGGTTTCAAATCCTTCATATATGTCTTGAGTTATTTTAAACATATATATTTTACATCTCCTTTTGCTCTAATCCTCAGTTTTTTATGAATGGTTGATTGTTCCTTGTTTTTTGTAATTTTTTACTTTGAACTCATCTTTAGCGAGACTTAGTTTTTCTCTGTAAATCCTGTGGAACCAAGGTTTTGAGAATGACCCTCCAGACCAGTTGTACATTTTCTTTGGCCAAGCACCCTGAAGTTATCACCAGCCAGGGACCAATTTTTGTGTTAATTCATCAGTTGAGGAATTCTTGAACTCCACATTTATGTGAGATGCAGCCCCAGCATTTCTGTTCTTTACCCAGCAGGGACTAAATGCTTTCTTGTCATCTCACCATTCTGGCAGGAGGACTCTTTCCCTAGTCCACCCTGTAGTCTTCAGTCTCCTCTTATTAGCCAAACCCAGGCAGAAGTCAACTAAGAAAAGAGCTTACAAAAGTAGCCTTAGAGGTTGGCCTCCTTGCAGTATGGAGCAGAGCAGGGGAAAGATGAGAAATGGGTCTGGGGACAACACAATAATCTTCCACTCGACAAGTATTTCCTGACCTCGGTGGTCAAAACATTGCTAAGTGTGATATTATAGACTGTGTTAGACACAGTCCCTAACCTCCACTGGGAGAGAAGGACATACTAACTATATACAGAAGAACTACAATACACGTTACATTATAGGAAGTATTAAAATATAGATGCAAAAAATAAAATAAAATATAGATGCAAGCCAGTACCATGAAAATATGAAGGAGAGGCAGTCTGGGGACGGGGATGGAAAAGGTTTCCCCAGAGTAGGATCATGTGAGCTGCACCCTGAAGAGGTAGTGAGATGGCTTCTGTGCAGAGAAGGGCCATGGACAGAGGCAACAACAGGAGTGGAAACAGCCAGGCCATGGACAGTTTGTACAGCACATCATGAGGACTGAGCCCAGGCCAGGGTGGGTAGAAGGTGGGCTGCATGGTCAGAGGCAGGCTGCCGCTGGATTACGGAGGCTCCGAAGCCCTGTGCTCCCCCCGAGCTAGGACTTCATTCTGCAAGAAACAGGAGTCATTGAACGTTCTGTCAGGGAAAGAACATGATAAAAAATGTAGAGGCTGGCTTGAGCTGTTCAATATAAATACAATGTAAGTCACAAATACAAGCCCATATGTAATTTAAAATTTTCCAGCAGCTACATTTTAAAAAGTAAAAAGAAACAGATGGAATTAATTTTAATAATTATTTTTACTTAACCCAGCATTATCCAAAATATTATCATTTCAATGTGTAATCGGTATAATAATTTTTGTACTGATGCATTATTTTACATTCTGGGATGTTTCTACTGGGTCTTTGAAATCCGGTGTATATTTTACACTTACAGCTCTTCTCTATTTGGACTGGCCGTGGTTCAGGTGCTCAGTAGTCACATGTTGCTAATGGCTACTGTATTGGACAGTGCAGGTGTAGAGGATGGCAGAGGGGTGTATTCTATCCACAAACCCTAATTCCTCAGTTCTCAAAAGATTCACTCTCCCCTCAAAACAGAGGGTTCTATGGTCAAATAAGTGTTGGGAACTCTGGGTTCACTCAAATTAAATGTTTCTTTAGAGCAGGGTTTCTCAGAGCATAGTATGCGGATGTGCCTTGTGACCTTAGCAGAGAAATGCAAAGCCAGATTCGTTTGACCTTGCAGGTCAGGAATGCCAGGAACACATTTTAGTATTTGCTGGATTGTGGGGACCAGAGAGCCTGGAGGCAGTCAGAGGCAGAAATGCAGAAGGAAACACCAGAAAGAGGAGAGTGACAAAGGCTGAGGGAGAGACTCGAGTGTTGGAAGCAGCAGCTCATTACAGGTGTCAGGGCTCTGGGCAGGTGCAGGAGGACGCCAGCTCCCAAGGGGGACTCTGCACTTGGCGATGCTCAAGGTCATCATTACCTTCACAAGAGCAGTGTCAGTGGAGTGGTGGGACAGAAACCAGAGTACCTTAAGTTGGAGAAGTGACAGAGAGAGCTGGGGGCGGGGGGAGTGAGTGTCAGACCCCTCTACTGTCAGACATTTGGCAATGAGACTAGAGACAGGTGTTTGTGGAGGGAGCAGGGTTGCAGGAAGGGTGCTTGTTTGTTTTAAATATTGTGGTAGGAGGGACACATAACCATGTTCACAGACTAGAGGGACCAGTGAAGACTGAAGATGGAAGTGTGAAGGGCAGGGAAGGGTCCTGCAGGAGGGGGAGGTTTAGGGATGCTGGCTTTAGAAGAAGTAGCGATCCCCTCACCCCCTGACACGGGAAGGAAGTACAGGGATGAGTGAGTAGGAAGATGGGGCTGGAAGTAGAAGGGGCATCGTGCCTTTATTTTTTTTCCCCTTATGTCAGAGGTGAGAGCATCTGAAAGTGGGGGTAGGGGTCAGGTTGGAAACTTGGAGAATAAAAATTTAAGAACCATTGTAATGAAATGCAAAGGTGTCAGCTCGCGGAGTACAAGGATTGTCCCACATTCATCCTGATGAAGCTAATGTCATGTACGTCCCAGCCTTAGAAACGATAAACTACCTGAGACTTTTCCTATTATCCCAAGATACTGAATAGATAGGCCAACGCTTGTGGGTTTTAACATCAATCATTGATTCCCAAAGTGTGATATCCTGGTGGTGCACAACACAATGGCCCACAAAATAGTGCCCAGGAGGACTCGATTTATTTTAATGGTTATATGTTTATGGTAGTGACTATTAGAAGAAAATAACCAACACATCAAACCCATGATTTCCTAGACATTTAGCTCAAACATGAACAAAAATATTACATAAATAATAGTAGAGATAGTATGTGGATGTGGCAGAATGTGAAGGACCGAGATTTGTAAACCACTAGCAAAGTGGTAGGGCAACCTTAGAAGCTGTTGCGACTGCTCCACCAGCATCAGCTGGGTGGTGACGTGATCAGCAACATTCCCCGTCAGGCGTCGGTCTTGGCGTCCAGCCTCCTGGCTGCACACAGCCGGGTCAGGCAGGGACCTGTGTTAGCCTTGCTCGTCCCCAGCTCTCGCTCATTCCTGCACGTCTCCTTGGCGGAACAGGATGGAACACAGTCCCCTGAAAAGCTGGATAAGTCTGAACATGAGTGGCACTGCGATTTCATCTTGGTAGCGCCAAACGTGACTTTTGCCTTATTCAATTGTTGTTTGACTGTGGGAGTAATTTTTTTTAAAGCTGTCGGCAGCATGTGCAGAAAATAGAACAGCTGTCTTCGTGAGGACTCTCTGAAAGCCCAAATCTATACAAAATACATAAAAAATCAAAAACAGAAAGAGAACCCCCCCTTAAAAGGCCGGTCTGATCCTGGCGTTTTCCGCCTCTGTGGCTCTGTGCCTTTGTCCCCGTGCAGGGCGTCTGCCTCGGTCTGAACACTGCGGGCTGCGGAGTTCCCGCAGGGCCGGCCCTGCTCCTGCGTCCTCCACTCCCCAGACCTTCGTGTTGCCTCCCGTCTCTCCCGCTTCGGACATGCACTGCTACCGCCTCACGTTGTCCCTTGCTGGGCACCTACCTGCTTTTTCTTTTTGCCTGAGGAGGGGCTTTCTGAGGCCTTTCCCCTCCCACTGGGCGTAAGGCAGACCCTCAGCTTCTTACTGAATGACTCTGGGTTAACGTCACTTCCCAGCACGACAGTGAGCTCAGCTCCCATGTGCCTGCACATTGATCCGAAGTGACTATGGTACTTCTCACTCCGATGCCATGCGCGATGGCCAGGGACTGCCCTCAAAGCCCCCGTGGCTGCAGTGTACCCCAAACCACCAGTTCTTTGTTCCAGTGGGTTAAGACAGTGCTCTTGCTGGGAACTGCTGGGCCCTGGAGACTTTAGGTTTCCTAACTGAGCACTTAACTTTGAGAAATCTAGAGAAATGTTTCTCACACATTTTTTAAACAGTGGCTCACAGTAAGAAATACATTTTACATCCTCAAATACATACCTAACTAAAAATTTTCACAGGACAATACTTACAGATCCTGTGCACGTGGTAGTTTCTAGTTATTTATTTTGTTTTGTTTTTGTTTAAAAAAATCGATAGACTGGCCCACCAATAGCTCATGACCTGCAGTTTGGAAAACACTGGTCTCCAGCATTTGATTCACTTAATCATTACAATACTTCGAAAATGTCTCAAGATGGTGAGAATAGCGTGGATTCTTCACAAGGCTCTGCACAGTTCTGGTTTCTTTGAGGCCATTTCTGAAAATCCTTCATTCTGTCATTACTTATTTGGAAAAGAAATTGGGACCACACCGAGCATCGCAGGCGTTGCAACTAGTTAAGGTGTTGCTAATTTGCGGCTCTGGAGCTCTGGAGTGGCCGGTGGTTAATCCCGCTTCCGCAGGTGTGCGCTGTTCGCCCGAGTCCCAGGGCCCTTTGGCAGGCCGTGTGGTTCTTTCCCAGCAGCATTTGCAAACCCCGTGTATCTGATGATTCATGTCTGTTTTCTCCGAAGAAGATAAAATAATATTTTGAAACTCTACCCTGCTTTTCCACAGGGTGTGCAGATCTCCAAACCCTGGACACCATGCAGCCAGTGGAGAGGAAAAGGCAGGGCTACATTCATGAGCTGATTGAGACTGAGGAGCGGTACGTGAATGACCTGCAGCTCGTCGTGGAGGTGAGTGAGGGGCGCCGAAGGCTCTGCGGGCTCCTTAGGCGGTGGGGCCTCGTAGCGAAGTATCACCTTTGGCGAGTGAATTCTCAAGCAGTGACAGGAGCGCTCACACCCTCAAAATGCTTCCTCTGACCCTTGGAGAGGCCTTGAGGATCTCAAGTCGGCTCTTTCTCCAGATTAGGTAATTCAGAGTGAAGAGAGAGAGAAAAGGCACTCAGTGCCTCAGTCAGATGTGGTAGAGGCCCCATCAGGAAAGACCAAGGTACAGAGTAGGTGGAAAGGCTCTACAGCAAATGTATCTGCCTCAGACTTTTCTCTGACGATGTCTGCACTGCTCTTCTGGCACCTGACGCTTTCATAAAGTTTAATTATTTGCAGAGGAATTGTGAGGCAGTGGGAGTGTTCACCTAACCTTTATATCAGTTTGGAAAACCAAACAGTATACTGTAAAATAGCTCCCAAATCTCATATATTTACTGTGTTTGTGACTATTAATGTTGCCAGCGACCCCTAAGCAGACAATGGCCGTTAGAGTGGCACTTTTAAATGATTCGCGTTTGAGCAAACAAAGTAAGATTTTATACTTTTATTGTGCTTTTGTTTCCATGGCTTTCAGTTCCCACGAATCATGTCAGGGCCCTCAGATGAGACCAGTTTAAAAAAAAAAAAACTTAAAGAGAACAGGTGTCCCCACTCAGGCCCAACAGGTGCACTGTTTATGTGGCCGTGACCTCGAGAGCACACGGTGCAGAAGCTGAGTCCTGCATCTGTCCCAGCAAGGCCTGCCCCCGATTCATTCTCTCCCCTGAATTCGGGCTGGGATCTCAGACATGGCACACTCGTTCCTCTCAGACGTTCACTGTCCTGCACTTCTCGGTTGATAACGTCTATCTTCCCCCAGCCTGTGAGCTCCTGAGGGCAGAGACTGTGTGTCCTTCGTCCTACACCCCAAACGTAGCCTGGCCCTTTACAGGCCTTCCCAACAGGACTGAATTTATGTGTGGCCAGGTGTGTTTATGTCTGCACTTCCCTCACCAGGATGGATGGCCTGGAAGAAAAGTCCATCTTTTTGATTAACCCCTACGAGTGTCAGCCCTGCTGCTGGTCCGATTCCAGTCCTAAGGGGTTGTAATGGGTGTGGAGAACCGCTCTGACTAGCACAGAAGGTGAACGAGGGCCAGGTGCTCTCCCCGTCTCAGGCCGGCCTCTTAACCACTTGGGCTTGGTTCTTCTCACTCTGCGCACCTCACAAGACGCTCTGAGGGGTGAGGCATCATGTTGGGGTCAGGGGGTTAGGGTAGAAAGCACTGCCCACAGGCAAGGGCTTCTCATTACCGTTCCCATGGAGGGCCCCATGGAGGTCCCCAGAGGACCCAGCCACCTCATCCTCCTCTGCTTACCTCACTGAGGCTGGCACAAAGCAGGTAAGCAGAACAAATAAACAGTAACATAAATTAATCAGCGAATGAAAGAACAATCAGATGCTTTCCCTGGCCTTCAGGAGCAACCTCAGAGCAGATCGACCTTGTTTCCAGGGCTCTCCCTCATAGGAGTGTCCAGACATCTTCAGTCTGATTCTGGAACCGTAGAGGCACTTTTATCTGAGTTCTTTGAATCCAGGTTCAACTCGATGCAGTAAACATTAATTTAGAACAGTTTCAATGGAGGGTAACGTCATGTGTATTTTGGAGAGATTTCACGTGAGAAGAGTTGTCTCAGATGACTTCACCATTTCCGTAAGGCTTTTAAAGTCATTCCCTAGTTGTTTAGTGGAAACTTGAACTTAGAATCAAAAAGTTGTTTTAGTTCTGGCTCCTCCACATCCTAGCTTTGTGACCTTGAGCAAATTACTCTCTCAGCTTTTATTTCTTCGTGGGTCAATTGGGAATAATAATACCTGAGTCAGCATGACCTACATCATCTATGAAGTTAATTGAGAAACCCACACACACACGTGTGCATGTACACCCACACGTGTGCATGTACACACACACCAGCATATGCATGTATGTGCATATCAGAGCTTTGTGAAACCTTAAGTGCTATGGATTACCAAAGTGTTATTTAACCTCTGAAATCCACATGTGCTTGGTGGCCAGTCTTGAGGATAGGAGAAGGCATGACTCTTTCTTCTGGTGCACTTCTCACCAACTGCCTCCAGACCCCTGAGGTGCTCCGCCTGACCACGGTCATGCTCCCTCAGTGCTTCAGGCTCTTCCAGTGTGTGGGTGCTTTATGCCCACGGTTTATTTAGCCTGTTTAACACCCTGAGGAGGTAGGTATGAGAATCTCCTCCTCTTGATGAGACTGCTGGATTCAGTCCTTAGAATCAGCCCTGATAGGAGACGAAAGAGCAAAAAGTAGGGAAATTTTGCAATTTAAAATTTAACAGTCACAATATGTTTATTTAAAAGTGCCATGATTTGGGCTTCCCTGGTGGCGCAGTGGTTGAGAATCCGCCTGCCAATGCAGGGGACACGGGTTCGAGCCCTGGTCTGGGAGGATCCCACATGCCGCGGAGCAGCTGGGCCCGAGAGCCACAGCTACTGAGCCTGCGCGTCTGGAGCCTGTGCTCCACAACGGGAGAGGCCGCAACAGTGAGAGGCCCGCGCACCGCGATGAAGAGTGGCCCCCACTTGCCACAACTAGAGAAAGCCCTCGCACAGAAACGAAGACCCAACACAGCCATAAATAAATAAATAAATAAAAATTAAAAAAAAAAAAGTGCCATGATCTTCCTAGTTTTAGTGTATGAAGATAATGTTTTATTTAGACCACAGAGGCTGTGTGTACTGCACTTAAGCTGACTTCTTTCCCTTGTGTTCTGAATTTAGGTTTTTCAGAAACGAATGGCAGAACCAGGTTTTCTCACTGAAGGAGAAATGGCCGTGATCTTTGTGAACTGGAAGGAGCTCATCATGTCTAACACGAAGCTGCTGAAGTGAGTCGTGAGCATCTCCTGTCGTTGCAGCGGACGCCCCCAGCCCCAGGGCTGAGACTCACACCTAACTCTCTGCAGCCAGGGCTGCTTAGCAAAGAACTTTCATTGTTTTCTGTTCCCTCGGGCTTTTTTTTATACATATAAATTTATTTATTTTATTTATTTTATTTTTGGCTGCGTTGGGTCTTCGTTGCTGTATGCGGGCTTTCTCTAGTTGCGGTGAGCAGGGGCTACTCTTCATTGCGGTGTGCGGGCTTCTCATTTCAGTGGCTTCTCCTGCTGCAGAGCCTGGGCTCTAGGTGCTCGGGCTTCAGTAGTTGCAGCCCACGGGCATAATAGTTGTGGCTCGCGGGCTCTAGAGCACAGGCTCAGTAGTTGTGGCGCACGGGCCCAGTTGCTCCACGGCATGTGGGATCTTCCCAGACTAGGGCTCGAACCCATGTCCCCTGCGTTGGCAGGTGGATTCTTAACCACTGCGCCACCAGGGAAGTCCCTCCCTCAGGCTTTTAATTTTATTATCATTTTATGAAATGCTCTCTAACTCTGAAATGCATAATTATTGAAGTAAAGAAATATAACAAAGAAAATATTTGATTAAGCAAAGGAAAACTTAAATCATTAAACAAACAATATGTCAACATATGGTTCCAAAATATACTTGACTCTGCATCAGACAGAGTCAGGAGAGAAGCTGCAGCTCATGGCCTAGACATAACTGGCTGGTCTGGCACTCTCCTAAGTCCAGAGTGAAATTCCATTCCCTTCGGTGATTTTCTGTCCCTTACGCCCGTGAGGACAGGCTCCTGTGG
Source organism: Balaenoptera musculus (assembly GCF_009873245.2). Taxonomy (NCBI): domain Eukaryota; kingdom Metazoa; phylum Chordata; class Mammalia; order Artiodactyla; family Balaenopteridae; genus Balaenoptera; species Balaenoptera musculus. The sequence goes on from NC_045797.1 coordinate 71,720,928, forward strand.
GGAGGCATGAGCAGTCCCAGCGCTTGCTGCCTCTCCGCCCTCCTTGGGGCTCAGCATCTCTCTGGGAACGATGCCGCCTCCACACCTGGCCTCTGTGGGCTCCTGCTCCCCTTTTTCCCTTACAGAGGGTGGAAATTTCTTTCTTCTTGCTTCAGCTGAAAACAAGTTAGAAATTTTTCAAAAGAAACTTTGCTAAGAAACTAAGCTGAATCCAGAACAATTCCAAAGACCTAGGAACACCCAAGTGCGCAGACTTCATTTTCTTCTTCTTCTTTCTAGCAGCTCACCCAGGTTGGCTGGGCAGGCAGGGCTTTAGGCCCTCGCTGCCTTCTCCTCCTGACTTTTCCCTCATGGTGCCAGAGATTTTTAGGTAACTCACTGGTTGTCATTACCATTAGTCTCGCAAGGTATTCATCCTTCATTTGCAAAGCACATTCAGTTAGAAATGGGAAGTGAGAGTGTATGTTGGTTGCAGGGCCTTGCGAGTACGGAAGAAGACCGGGGGTGAGAAGATGCCCGTGCAGATGATTGGGGACATCCTGGCAGCTGAGCTGTCCCACATGCAGGCTTACATCCGGTTCTGCAGCTGTCAGCTGAATGGAGCAGCTCTGTTACAGCAGAAGACAGATGAACATGCAGACTTCAAAGAATTTTTAAAGGTAACTCCATTCTGGGAATGTAGGCAGGCCAGCCTTGTTCTGAGCCAGGAGGCAGGGGTGTATGGCGGCATGGTGGGGAATCTCAGCAGTGGAAAAGGCCATCTCCATCACCTTCCAAAGGAAACACAAATATGGCAAAGAATTTTCTGATTGCTTTGAGTTGCCTTTCATGTTGAATTGATTTTTCTTGGCACTGGGACCATGATTTTGCCCATCTTAAATAGCAGAGTGTTTTTTTAAGCCTACTTACATAAATCAGCTACTTTATACTCCAAAAAGTCCAGAATGTCACTTTCTTAATTTTGTAAACTGTATTTATTTTATACCCATCTTATTCCAGAAGGAGTATAAAATAGCTTACTTAAACGTATAAAATGCAACAAGATAAAGTAAAATTTAAAATAAGTGGATGGGGAGTTCCCTGGTGGTCCAGTGGTTAGGATTTGGTGCTTTCACTGCCGTGGCCCGGGTTCAATCCCTGATCGGGGAACAGAGATCCCACAAGCTGCATGGTGCGGCCAAAAAAGAAAGTGTATGAATAAAATGGGACAAAAGGAAATGAGAGTAGGAAAAAAAATGGTGACACCAGGAATTAGGATAACAAATAAAAAGCGCATCTGTGATCCTATACATATACAAGAAGTGTACGCAGCTGTCATAAAACCTTCCAGAAACCAATGAGAAGACAGAAAACAATTGGTTCCATGATGCCATGGTCATAAATTAAAAACAAGCAGCTGGTAAGGAGAAGTAATGCTAGAACTGTACGCAGAAAGTACACTATGTGTATATTCACTGTATATAATATAATGAGTCGGCAACAACCTTAGAGTGATACAGCAATGAGCTTCATATGTCTGGTTATATCATAATAGAAAATCACATTTTGATAAGTCATTTTTATTGATGCTGTTCAGTAATAGAAACTATTACTACACATGTTAAAATGGTGAGGGAAATGAAAGAAAAATCTGTTTTCTTGGGTTTTTTTGCATTTTTTTTGTTGTTGTTGTGAAGTGCTTCATAGTGGGATATATTATACAGCCCCAGTAGTACTTTATGGGAAAATGCATAATTTTAATATTTTTATTATCAGAAAAGAATGGAAAAATAAGCATAAAATATAAGATATATAGGCAAAGGATAAAATTCTAAGAGGAAAATAGAGGAAGTAATAAAGATAAAAGCACAAATGATATCAGTCTGTCTGCAAACAGGTACAGTGAAAAGAGCTGATAAAATATAACTCCACTAAATCTAATAGAAAAAGAGAAAAAAAACCACAAGTAAAAACAAGAATAGATACAAAGTTATTTCTTAAAAGTGTATGTAATTCAAAATATATGCTAATAAATCTGAAAACATTAACAAAACTTATAGTTTTCTATTAAAGTTTGAAAACTGGTTCAATAAGAATAGAAAATCTAGAGAGAGTCAGGCTCGTGCCATCTTGCCCCCACCGTCTGCGCCCAGCCACCCTTTCCCTTTAGACACTCTCAGGCCCCCACCCGCCCCTTTCCAAGCATGTCCCGGGCCACCGCCGCAGAAACCGCACCAACTCTACCCACACATTCTCTATGCGGGACATGCAGCCAGGTCTACAAGTATTCTTGGAGCAGAGATGAGCTATCTGGAATAAAGCCAGCAAGTGACCTGTCCATTTAAGCCACAGATGAATAATACTGCAGCCAGCCCAATGTCTACTGCCACTCCAAGTAGTGGAAGAAGTACAGGGAAGTCTATAAGCTTTGCAGCAGAATTGCAGAGTATGATGTTTTTGCTTACAGATTAAAGACTTGAACATAGACCTGAAACCATAAAACTCCTTTAAGAAAACATAGGTGGTTTTTTCTAGGTGATTCTAGGAGGCCTCTTCATGAAACAGCAGTTTTGGTAGAAGATGTAGTATACACACAGTTAATTAACCTCCTGTGTGGCTGACAGGGTCTTGGTGCTCTGGCCTGGTGTCAGGCCTGAGCCTCCAAGGTGGGAGAGCCGAGTTCAGGACATTGTACCACCAAAGACCTCTCAGCCCCATGTAATATCAATTGGCGAGAGCTCTCCCAAAGATCTTCGTCTCAACGCTAAGACCCAGCTCCACTCAACAGCCAGCAAGCTCCAGTGCTGGACGCCCCATGCCAAACAACTAGCAAGACAGGAACACAGCCCCACCCATTAGCAGAGAGGCTGCCTAAAATCATTCTAAGTTCACAGACACCGCAAAACACACTGCCACATGCAGCCCCACCCACCAGAAAGACAAGATTCAGGCCCACCCACCAGAACACAGGCACCAGTCCCCTCCATCAGGAAGCCTACACAAGCCACTGACCCAACCTCACCCACTGGGGGCAGACACCAAAAACAACAGGAACAACGAACCTGCAGCCTGTGAAAAGGAGACCCTAAAGGGGTCATAAGTTACACAAAATGAGAAGCCAGAGAAATATGCAGCAGATGAAGGAGCAAGGTAAAAACCCACCAGACCAAACAAATGAAGAGGAAATAGTCCACCTGATAAAGAATTCAGGGTAATGATAGTAGAGATGATCCAAAATCTTGGAAATAGAATGGAGAAAATACAGGAAACGTTTAACAAGGACCTAGGAGAACTAAAGAGCAAACAAACAATGATGAACAACACAATAAGTGAAATTAAAAATTCTCTAGACGGAATCAGTAGCTGAATAACTGAGGCAGAAGAACGGATAAGGGACCTGGAAGATAAAATAGTGGAAATAACTACCGCAGAGCAGAATAAAGAAAAAAGAATGAAAAGAATTGAGGACAGTCTCAGAGACCTCTGGGACAACATTAAACGCACCAACATTCAAATTATAGGGGTCCCAGAGGAAGAGGAGAAAAAGAAAGAGTCTGAGAAAATATTTGAAGAGATTATAGTCAAAAACTTCCCTAACATGGGAAAGGAAATAGTCAAGTCCAGGAAGCACAGAGAGTCCCATACAGGATAAGTCCAAGGAGAAACATGCCAAGACACATATTAATCAAACTATCAAAACCTAAATACAAAGAAAAAATATTAAAAGCAGCAAGGGAAAAGCAACAAATAACATACAAGGGAATCCCCATAAGGTTAACAGCTGATCTTTCAGCAGAAATTCTGCAAGCCAGAAGGGAGCGGCAGGACATATTTAAAGTGATGAAAGGGAAAAACCTACAACCAAGATTATTCTACCCAGTAAGGATCTCATTCAGATTCGACGGAGAAATTAAAACCTTTACAGACAAGCAAAAGTTAAGAGAATTAGACACCACCAAACCAGCTTTACAACAAATGCTAAAGGAACTTCTCTAGGGAGGAAACACAAGAGAAGGAAAAGACCTACAAAAACAAACCCAAAACAATTAAGAAAATGGTAATAGGAACATACATATCGATAATGATGTTAAATGTAAATGGATTAAATGCTCCAACCAAAAGACGTAGACTGGCTGAATGGATACAAAAACAAGACCCATATATATGCTGTCTACAAGAGACCCACTTCAGACCTAGGGATGCATACAGACTGAAAGTGATGGGATGGAAAAAGATATTCCATGCAAATGGAAATCAAAAGAAAGCTGGAGTAGCAATAGACTTTAAAATAAAAACTATATTACAAGAGACAAAGAAGGACACTACATAATGATCAAGGGATCAATCCAAGAAGAAGATATAACAATTGTAAATATTTATGCACCCAACATAGGAGCACCTCAATACATAAGGCAAATGCTAACAGCCATAAAAGGGGAAATCGACAGTAACACAATAATAGTAGGGGACTTTAACACCCCACTTTCACCAATGGACAGATCATCCAAAATGAAAATAAATAAGGAAACACAAAGTTTAAATGACACATTAGACAAGATGGACTTAATTGATATTTATAGGACATTGTATCCAAAAACAACAGAATACACTTTCTTCTCAAGTGCTCATGGAACATTCTCCAGGATAGATCATATCTTGGGTCACAAATCAAGCCTTGGTAAATTTAAGAAAATTGAAATTGTATCAAGTATCTTTCCCAACCACAACGCTATGAGACTAGATATCAATTACAGGGAAAAAAAACTGTAAAAAATACAAACACATGGAGGCTAAACAATACACTACTAAATAACCAAGAGATCACTGAAGAAATCAAAGAGGAAATCAAAAACTACCTAGAGACACCGTCCTCAGGCTGACCGTGGTGGACATTTTGAGGGCAGCTGATCCTCAGCCTGTGTGCCCCACACCACTTCCTGTGGAAGCTTGAGCCAGCTGTGTAGCTTTCTCCCTTTGTCTCATAACCACGTCCACCAATGAGAATGCTAATTCACCAGCTGCCCGCCTTAACAGATTCAGGAACAAGGGGAAAGACAGTACAGAAATGAGGCAGCACTGAATAAAGGTTAATGTGGAGTTCCGGAAAGGTAAGAAGGATGACCAGATGCTGAAAAGGAGAAATGTCAGCTCTTTTCCAGATGATGCTGCTTCTCCACTGCAGGAAAACCGCAACAACCAGGGCGCTGTAAATCGGTCTGTTGATGACATTGTCAAAGGCATAAATAGCAACAATTTGGAAAGCCAGCTCCAAGCTACTCAAGCTGCTAGGAAACTGCTTTCTAGGGAAAAACAGCCCCCCAAAGACAGCATAATCTGGGCTGGTTTGATGCCAAAACTGTCCTTCTTGGGCAGAACTGACTGTAGTCCCATTCAGTTTGAATCTGCTTGGGCCCTCACTAACATTGCTTCCGGGACATCAAAACAGACCAAGGCTGTGGTAGATGGAGGTGCTATCCCAGCATTCATTTCTCTGTTGGCATCTCCCCATGCTCACATCAGTGAACAAGCTGTATGGGCTCTAGGAAACATTGCAGGTGATGGCTCAGTTTTCCGAGACTTGGTTATCAAGTATGGTGCAGTTGACCCGCTGTTGGCACTTTTGGTGGTTCCTGATACGTCATCTTTAGCATGTGGTTACTTACATAATCTTACCTGGACACTTTCAAATCTTTGTCGCAACAAGAATCCCGCACCCCCCCTTAGACGCTGTTGAGCAAATTCTTCCTACTTTAGTTCGTCTCCTGCATCACGATGATCCAGAAGTTTTAGCTGATACCTGCTGGGCTATTTCCTACCTTACCAATGGTCCAAATGAATGGATTGAAATGGTCGTGAAAACTGGGGTTGTACCCCAACTTGTGAAGCTTTTAGGAGCTACTGAATTGCCAATTGTGATTCCCATGCTAAGAGCCATAGGGAATATTGTCACTGGGACAGATGAACAGACTCAGGTTGTAATGGATGCAGGAGCACTTGCCATCTTTCGCAGCCTGCTAACAAACTGCAAAACTAATATTCAGAAGGAAGCTACGTGGACAATGTCAAACATCACGGCTGGCCGCCAGGACAAGATATAACAAGTCATAAATCATGGATTAGTCCCATTCCTTGTTGGCGTTCTCTCTAAGGCAGACTTTAAGACACAAAAGGAAGCTGTATGGGCCGTGACCAACTATACAAGTGGCGGAACAGTTGAACAGATCGTATACCTTGTTCATTGTGGCGTAATAGAACCATTGATGAACCTCCTAACTGCAAAAGACACCAAAATTATTCTGGTTATTCTGGCTGCCATTTCAGATATCTTTCAGGCTGCTGAGAAACTAGGTGAAACTGAGAAACTTAGTATAATGATTGAAGAATGTGGAGGTTTGGACAAAATTGAAGCTCTACAAAATCATGAAAATGAGTCTGTGTACAAAGCTTCATTAAACTTGATTGAGAAGTATTTCTCTGTGGAAGAAGAGGAAGATCAAAATGTTGTGCCGGAAACTACCTCTGAAGGGTATACATTCCAAGTTCAGGATGGCACTGCTGGGACCTTCAGCTTTTAGATTGTACCTCTGAGGCATAAAGTTGTTTGTTGTGTACTATGTTTGGTAGAAGTTTGTCTTACTGTTTCTCTACTAAGAACTCTTTTTACATGTGGTTTGTTATTGTAGCACTTTTTACAAAGAAACTATACTTGAACAGTTCCAAACTGTACATACTGTATGAAGCTTCTCCTCTCAATGGGTTTCTTATTTCTATGTAGAATTTCATATCTTGCAGTGCCCTGTAAATAAAGATTAAATTCCACCCTTTTCTTTACTTCAAAAAAAAAATTACCTAGAAACAAGTGACAGTGAGAACTCGACGACCCAAAACCTATGGGATGCAGCAAAAGCAGTTCTAAGAGGGAAGTTTATAGCAATACAATCCTACCTTAAGAAAAAAGAAAAATCTCAAATAAACAACCTAACCTTACACCTAAAGCAATTAGAGAAAAGGAGAACAACAAAAAAAAAAAACCCCAAAGTTAGCAGAAGGAAAGAAATCATAAAGCTCAGATCAGAAATCAGTGAAAAAGAAATGAAGGAAACAGTAGCAAATATCAATAAAACTAAAAGCTGGTTCTTTGGGAAGATAAACAAAATTGATAAACCATTAGCCAGACTCATCAAGAAAAAAAGGGAGAGGACTCAAATCAACAGAATTAGAAATGAAAAAGAAGTAACAACTGACACTGCAGAAATACAAAGGATCATGAGAGATTACTACAAGCAACTATATGCCAATAAAATGGACAACCTGGAAGAAATGGACAAATTCTTAGAAAAGCACAACCTTCCGAGACTGAACCAGGAAGAAATAGAAAATATAAACAGACCAATCACAAGCACTGAAATTGAAACTGTGATTAAAAATCTTCCAACAGGGCTTCCCTGGTGGCGCAGTGGTTGAGAATCTGCCTGCCAATGCAGGGGACACGGGTTCGAGCCCTGGTCTGGGAAGATCCCACATGCCGCGGAGCAACTGGGCCCGTGAGCCACAATTACTGAGCCTGCGCGTCTGGAGCCTGTGCTCCACAACAAGAGAGGCCACGATAGTGAGAGGCCCGCGCACTGCGATGAAGAGTGGCCCCCGCTTGCCACAACTAGAGGAAGCCCTCGCACAGAAACGAAGACCCAACACAGCCATAAATAAAATAAATAAATAAATAAAAAATAAAAAAAAAAAAATCTTCCAACAAACAAAAGCCCAGGACCAGTTGGCTTCACAGGTGAATTCTATCACACATTTAGAGAAGAGCTAACACCTATCATTCACAAACTCTTCCAAAATATAGCAGAGGGAGGAACACTCCCAAACTCATTCTATGAGGCCACCATCACTCTGATACCAAAAACAGACAAAGATGTCACACACACACAAAAAAACTACAGGCCAATATCACTGATAAACATAGATGCAAAAATCCTCAAAAAAATACTAGCAAATGGAATCCAACAGCACATTAAAAGGATCATACACCATGATCAAGTGGGGTTTATCCCAGGAATGCAAGGATTCTTCAATATATGCAAATCAATCATTGTGATACATCATATTCACAAATTGAAGGATAAAAACCATATGGTAATCTCAATAGATGCAGAAAAGCTTTCGACAAAATTCAACACCCATTTATGATAAAAATTCTGCAGAAAGTAGGCATAGAGGCAACCTACCTCAACATAATAAAAGCCATATATGACAGACCCACAGCCAACATTGTTCTCAATGATGAAAAACTGAAACCATTTCCTCTAAGATCAGGAACAAGACAAGGTTGCCCACTCTCACCACTATTATTCAACATAGTTTTGGAAGTTTTAGCCACAGCAATCAGAGAAGAAAAAGAAATAAAAGGAATCCAAATCGGAAATGAAGAAGTAAAGCAGTCACTGTTTGCAGATGACATGATACTATACATAGAGAATCCTAAAGATTCTACCAGAAAACTACTAGAGCTAATCAATGAATTTGGTAAAGTAGCAGGATACAAAATTAATGCACAGAAATCTCTTGCATTCCTATACACTAATGATGAAAAATCTGAAAGAGAAATTAAGGAAACACTCCCATTTACCATTGCAACAAAAAGAATAAAATACCTAGGAATAAACCTACCTAGGGAGACAAAAGACCTATATGCAGAAAACTATAAGACACTGATGAAAGAAATTAAAGATGATACCAACAGATGGAGAGATATACCATGTTCTTGGACTGGAAGAATCAATATTGTGAAAATGACTCTACTACCCAAAGCAATCTACAGATTCAATGCAATCCCTATCAAATTACCAATGGCAGTTTTCACAGAACTAGAACAAAAAATTTCACGATTTGTATGGAAACACAAAAGACCCCGAATAGTCAAAGCAATCTTGAGAAAGAAAAACGGAGCTGGAGGAATCAGGCTCTCTGACTTCAGACTATACTACAAAGCTACAGTAATCAAGACACTATGGTACTGGCACAAAAACAGAAATACAGATTAATGGAACAGGATAGAAAGCCCAGAGATAAACCCACGCACATATGGTCACCTTATCTTTGATAAAGAAGGCAAGAATATACAATGGAGAAAAGACAGCCTCTTCAATAAGTGGTGCTGGAAAAACTGGACAGCTCCATGTAAAAGAATGAAATTAGAACACTTCCTAACACCAAACACAAAAATAAACTCAAAATGGATTAAAGGCCTAAATGTAAGGCTAAACACTATAAAACTCTTAGAGGAAAACATAGGCAGAGCACTCTATGTCGTAAATCACAGCAAGATCCTTTTTGACCCGCCTCCTAGAGAAATGGAAATAAAAATAAATGGGACCTAATGAAATTTAAAAGCTTTTGCACAGCAAAGGAAACCACAAACAAGACAAAAAGACAACCCCCAGAATGGGAGAAAATATTTGCAAACGAAGCAACTGACAAAGGATTAATCTCCAAAATATACAAGCAGCTCATGCAGCTCAATATCAAAAAAACAAACAACCCAATCCAAAAACTGGCAGAAGACCTAAAGAGACATTTCTCCAAAGAAGATATACAGATTGCCAACAAACACATGAAAGGCTGCTCAACATCACTAATCATTAGAGAAATGCAAATCAAAACTACAATGAGATATCACCTCACACCGGTCACAATGGCCATCATCAAAAAATCTACAAACAATAAATGCTGGAGAGGGTGTGGAGAAAAGGGAACCCTCTTGCACTGTTGGTGGGAATGTAAATTGATACAGCCACTATGGAGAACAGTATGGAGGTTCCTTAAAAAACTAAAAATAGAATTACCATATGACCCAGCAATCCCACTACTGGGCATATACCCTGAGAAAACCATAATTCAGAAAGACAATGTCTATTGTGCAGCACTATTTGCAATAGCCAGGACATGGAAGCAACCTAAGTGTCCATCAACAGATGAATGGATAAAGAAGATGTGGTACATATATACAATGGAATATTACTCAGCCATAAAAAAATGCAATTGAGCTATTTGTGGTGAGGTGGATGGACCTAGAGTCTGTCATACAGAGTGAAGTAAGTCAGAAAAACAAATACCGTATGCTAACACATAATATGAAATCTAAAAAAACAAAAATGCTTCTGATGAACCTAGGGGCAGGACAGGAATAACGACACAGACGTAGAGAATGTACTTGAGGACGTGGAAAGGGGAAGGGAAGCTGGGACGAAGTGAGAGAGTGGCATGGACATATATACACTACCAAATGTGAAATAGCTAGTGGGAAGCAGCCGCATAGCACAGGGAGATCAGCTCGGTGCTCTGTGACCACCTCGAGGGCTGGGATAGGGAGGGTGGGAGGGAGACACAAGAGGGAGGAGATATGGGGATATATGTATACATATAGCTGATTCACTTTGTTATACAGCAGAAACTAAAACAACATTTTAAAGTTAACTACACTCCAATAAAAATGTTTAAAAAAAAAGACTAGAAAATCTGAAGATAATATTAAACAAGGGAAAAAACTGAGTAACCTACCCCAAAAGAGGAGCTAGTTTCACTTGATGGATTTAATGGTGAATTCTTTACAACAATAAAGGAATAGATTATTCCATTTTATATAAACTGTTACAGATCCCAGAAAAAAATAAAAAGCCTACCTAATTCATTATATAAGACAAAAGTGACTGTAACCCCAAGGCCTGTTTTTGTGTTTAATTACAAAAATGAAAAAAAAAAGTTATAACTGAATATCTTTTATAAATATAGTTGTTAAAATCTTAATTAAAATAACAGTGAATAAAATTAAGCATTACATGAAAAGAAGAGTCTGTCATAACCAAATAGGATCAATTCCAGGAGGCAACACAGTTTCTTGCTCAGAACAAGACAGCCTTCAGAATTGGACTGCTCGGGCTGAAATTCCAGCCCCATCATGGTCCACTGTGTGACCAGGACAAGTTTCTTAACATTTGACGCCTTAAGTCCCCTCATCTCTCACCTGGAGATAATCAGATAATACTTTTAAAGTACTTTAGCACAGAGACCAGCACATAGTAAGCATTCAGTAAATGCTAATTTTGTTTATCTTATGATGATCTCAGGGATGTAAAAATGGTTCAGTATAAGGCACTGAGGACAGAACCCTTCAATTGGTGGGAGGCAAGGTGTTGCCTAGAAATGAACTAGAAGAAACATAGAAAGAAACCAAGATCACAGAAACAAACATTCATCAGAATAATTAGATAAATGTGGAATTATGAGTATATGTGAATGTTTTAAAATAATATTAGTATTAAATATAGGACATTTATCTTCTAAAGCATAGTAAAAGATTTAAAATTTTTTCAAATAGTGATAAAAATAGGAATTAAAAAAATAGGATGTAAATAGGACGTCAGTGTCACCACAATTGTAACAATAGCAAAAATAAAAAGTGTTTAGTCTCATAATGAAAGGCGTGGTGTTGATTACATTATAAAGCAGATCTAACAAGCTGTGTTCTAAAATGTTACTTTTTAAAAAGACTCAGAAAATATAGAAATAAATACCATGAAGATGCTTATCTTAGGAACATATATATATCCAAAAACAAAAGGAGGGGGTAATTTTAATATCCCATAGTGGGAAATGATTAGGTAAATTATAGTAAATGTATTATTTTTCAGTCATTAAAATGATCATACTAGAGTACTAGCTACTCTGTTAGGTCCTGTACTAGTCCTAGGAGCAGAAGCAAATAAATGTGGTCCTTGGCATCCTGGAGTTAACAGTCTGGGTGGGAATTATGGAGACACCTCATATGTGATGCCTCTACCTGTGTTACCCAGTCCAGATGTGGCACGATGATAAAGGAAGCCTTGGGGGCTTGAGAAGGATCACTGAAAAGGAGGGGAGGCGTGAAGAAGGGGAGAGCCTGGACTGGAGGAGGCTAATCTGAGTCTTCAGAGATGAATATGAATTAGCCAAGTGAAGGAAGAGTAGAAGGGACATTGTGAGCCTGGCTCATAGCAGGTGCTCAGTAAATGTATTGTTATGAATGAAGCAGGGTGATGAGCAGGCAGAGATGGGGGAGATCAAGAGCTACTTAGAAGACAGACTGGCATCAGTGGTAACTCCTAGGTATGTGTGGGGGAAGGTGAGTGTGTGAAGAATGGTGCTACCAACTCTGGAAGGAATAGGGGTAGAAGAGGATGCTTTTATGAGGGAAAACGAGGACTTCACTTGGGGGTATGTTGGGGTATTGAGGTGCCTTTGGGACATCCAGGTGAGACGGAGAGTAATTTGGCAAGTGTAGAGCTCCACAGCTGGTCTGGGTCACACTGTGGGGCTCAATCGTGTGGGATCTTGGGCAGAGGAGAGGAAAGGAGTGAGGAAGACTGAGAGGGTCAGTGGGCTGGGAAGACAGTCTGGTTCCGGAAGCAATGGGAGGGAGGGATTGCACAGGCTGTCAAACGCACGTAAGAAAGAACTGAAAGCATCCGCTGGCTTTGGCACATGAGGTGGGATATTCCTGCTGTTAACCTGATACGTATCATTTTGGATCCTGAGTTTTTAAAAGAAGTTAGAAATCTAAAAGGTGGTCAAAGTCAGGAGAATAGCCAATGTTTCCTTGTTTTCCTTAGGCTATGATTTCCTCACAAGCCTCTCAATTATCTTGCAGAAGCTGGCATCTGACCCTCGATGTAAAGGAATGCCCCTTTCCAGCTTCCTGCTGAAGCCCATGCAGAGGATCACCCGCTACCCCCTCCTCATCAGAAGTGTGAGTGCCCAGCTGGGAGAAGCAGGACCCTTTGAGGTTCACAGAGGCTGATAGTCAGGGAGCCTCCAAATACACCAGCCACCCACCCCATGGTCCTACTCCACTGTCTGATGGACCAGGCACCATGTGTGTGTGTGTGTGTGTGTGTGCGCACGCGCCCATGGACACACATGCAGTCTGAAGGGATAAATCCTTGAAGTGGGCAAATAAAAGAGGTATCCAGGGTCATTTGGGTTACCTGTCCTCCCCCTTCCCAGGAAGCTCCCTGGCCTCTCGGGGTCATGAGTGTATGTTGTCTAGGCAGGGCAACGGCCTCTAGGTCTCCAGCTGTGGAAGGAGTCCACAGTTAGTATGACCTTGGGGTCCAGTCTTCCTGCTGAGATCTGAATTCATCTACCAGCTGAATGTGTAGCCTAGACGTCCCAGCAGTCTCCACTCAGTGTCCTAGACAGCTCATTGTCCCCTGGCTGTACCCTACCTCAGCTGGCTGACTACACAGTCCCTCCACAATTCCACTCATCTTTCTGAGACAAACAATGTTGGCCTCTCGAGCTGATATGCCTTCTAAGGAGAAGGCAGACTTTCAAAGTATTATTCCACAGGTAATCATTGAGGTAATTTTAATCATCTTACAAAGGAAAACAGTAGAAATAATATAAGACTGTTGCTTTTATTGATGATGCCTTGATCTCTGGTCTGTAAGCCATGTTAACTCAATATAGACCTTATGTTACAGAGCTAATGTCACAGTTCTGATACCAAATGGACCTGTTAATACACATTAATCCACAGTCCCTTACCTGAAATATTTGGGGCCAGATGTGTTTCAGAATTCAGAATGTAATTCAAATGCTGTATATTACATGACACCCCAACAAAGCCTGGGCAGCACCGATAAGCAACACATTAATAGTCCTACAGTGAAATTCATGAATAATCACTGTAAGTAGACTTAAAAAGTACATCTCTTCAGTTTAGGTCAAGTTTTGCCACTAAATGAGTAATGAAAAAAGCTTTAGGCTTTCAGAGCTTTTTCACATTTTGGAACTGTAAATGAAGCACAGGAGTCGTCTACTGATGGGCCCGCTAATTTCCAGAGGGACCACACAAATTTGCACCCTCTATCCCTTTACCTTTGGAACATTAGTGTGAAGTCACTTTCCAATGAAAAGAATGCATTTTCCTACATGCTGACAACATGGTTTTATTGTGTTTTTTCCGTGGCAGGGGATTCATTGCTTTCAGCAGATTTCTCAGAAGGATCAATGACCCCAAAAATATAATGAAATGTTGCTATTCACCAAGTTAACATACTTCTCAAAGGTGCAGCCAGTTTATACTGGAGGGTTCACCCAAAAGGCACATGGCTTAAGTTACTAGGGGAAGTAGGGAGGCACCCTTACATATACAGCCTATCCCCAGACCCAGCTAGAGAGCCACCAGAGACCCACAGGGCACTTGGTCCACGTAGCGCTTGGCCCACCCTCTTGTCACTGAGTCACCTGTCTCCCCGAGAACTCAGGGGCCCTGAGCCTCTCAAGGGTAAACGACTGTCTCGCCCACTATTGTATTTCCAGCGCCCAGCACCCAGCTGGCAGGGCAGGTGGAAGACGTAAGACATCCCACATGATGCAGCCCCCTCTCTTCCAGATTCTGGAGAACACCCCAGAAAATCACGTAGACCACTCCTCTCTGAAGCTGGCCCTCGAGCGGGCAGAGGAGCTCTGCTCGCAAGTTAATGAAGGCGTTCGGGAGAAGGAAAATTCAGACCGACTGGAGTGGATCCAGACTCACGTGCAGTGTGAAGGTCTCGCGGAGGTGAGGCCTGTGGGGCTGAGCTGGGTGCCGCCAGGCAGGCTCCGGGTGGGGAACCAGGGTCGTGCCTTCCCCTAGTGTAGACAGTCTACGCCTCCGCTCAGCCCATGCAGACGCACCATCCTGCCCATTCTTGGGTTGTCATCTTCCTTTCTCATAAAGACAGGTGTTTTGAGTTCTTTGAATTCAGCCGGTAGAATCAGTATTCTGTGGTTTTGTAAGTAATTATTTTCACTGTGCCAGTCTGAACTTTGAAGAGAAATAAATGTAAGGATCTTTTGTGTAAAAGTGAATGATTACAGCCACATTCCCACCTAGAAGGGTCTACCGCACCTCCCTCAGGTCCAGGGCACTGGCCTCGCCAGGGGTGCTGGGAGTTACAAAGTGACAGTTTCTTTCTCTTTAAGCAACTTGTTTTCAACTCCCTCACCAACTGCCTGGGGCCCCGCAAGCTCCTGCACAGCGGAAAGCTGTACAAGACCAAGAGCAACAAGGAGCTGCACGGGTTCCTCTTCAATGACTTCCTGCTTCTCACCTACATGGTCAAGCAGTTTGCTGTTTCCTCAGGCTCGGAGAAACTTTTCAGCTCTAAGTCCAACGCTCAGTTCAAAATGTATAAAATGGTAAGTGTAACGTTCCTGGCAGTAGCATCAGGAGCACAACGAGGTGTTTCCTTTAAGGACCTCCGTCCCAGCCTGAGCCTTTCCTGTCCTCATGGGACTCTCTCCACCTGCCTCCAGACGGCTCACGCTTCCTTTGTCACTTCCCAGGGAAGAAGCCTAGTGTGGCTGGGCCTTCACTGCCCTCTGACAGCCACCAGCTGGATTCCAGCTATGGATTCCAGCTTCCTTCCCAGCAAACACGATGTGTGATCCCGCCTCCATCCACATTCAGCATCGGGTCTCTCCGTAAAACGAAGGCTGACACGAAGGGTCAAGTGTCAGTGCCTGGAGGAGAGACCCTGTCACGTGAGCTGTCACAGACACTCGGAACTCCTGTCCCCACTTTAGTAACATCTGATCTACCCTAGATATTTACTTTCACGAAACAGAGGCAGTTTCTTTTCTCCTAAGTAAAGGACTCTGGAAGCTGTACCCCTCTACAAGGCTCTTCAGAACAGACAGTTCTCTGGACGTGGGAGGGAGGAGTGTTCTGACCCATTTCACAGCCTGTGTTTTGGCCCTAATTCTTTCAGCCCATTTTCCTGAATGAAGCCTTGGTGAAACTGCCCACAGACCCTTCCAGTGATGAACCTGTCTTCCACATTTCTCACATTGACCGGGTCTACACCCTCCGGACAGACAACGTTAATGAGAGGTCAGTCCTGACCACGCGTGACCTGCCTTGGGGCCTAGGAGAAAGCCCGACCTCTCCCTCTGCCGTAAACCCACCTCCAGCCCGTGCTCACGCCCTACTCATTCCCCCTCCACCACAGTCCCACTGGCAGGCCTCGGTTTAGACGTGCCAGGTTACCGCAAACGCCTCTAACACACTTCCCTGCTTCCAGCCTTTCCTCAGGATCTTCTGAAGTGGGAGAGCCAACACCTCACTTCCTACTGCAATCCCTCAGGGACAGTCTGTTCTCCTTCGCCTGCTCTCTGGGGCTGTGCCGTGCCTCTGGGTCTCAGTCCCACCCCTGCACTCCAGCCGGATTGTCTGCCCTCCCCCACTGCCCTCTGCATGGGTGCCTTCCTCCCTCCCTGCCCGGCCAGCCACGTGTCCTCTGTCCTCTGGGTGTAGCTCCTCCTCCGCTGTGTGCACAGCTCTCTGTGCAATAGAACCTGTCATTTGTCGTGCTGAGCTGCCATTGCATCTTCCATCTCTGTGCGCCCAGCACCTGACAAGTGCCTGGTGCCATCAAGAACTTTCTAGAAATTCTCAAGCTTGATCCTCAATTAGCAAACAAGTCCTTCAGTTGAATTACTGTGAAGTCTATGATTGGGAACTTCTCAAAGCCAAGGTTAGCGAGCACAGAGCTCTGGGGCTCCTGGTGGACCTGTAAGACGTGTGAGAAATCTGCCCAGTGGCGCTCTCTGCTTCTCCTCCAGGACGGCCTGGGTCCAGAAGATCAAGGCGGCATCTGAGCAGTACATCGACACTGAAAAGAAGAAACGGGAGAAGGCTTATCAAGGTAGTCGGGGGTGCCTGGGAGGGTTGGAACCAGCCACCAGGGGGCCCTGGGCACTGGGCGGGGTCCCGGCTTCAGGGCACAGGCTGCTGCTCCTGCAGTGAGGGGATAAACAGGGACAGCCTGAAAGACCAGACTTGCCGCGAGTGAGCTCGGCAGAGCCCGCTGGCCTCCCGCAGGTGTTTCAAACCTCCTGGGGGCCTCCCTGAGCCCCCCCACTGCCCCCTACACAGACAGGGGTCATCCAGTGCGAGCCCTGGGACCTCCCTTCTCTCTGTGGCAAAGTCTCTGTCCCTCCGCCCCAGACACGCTCTTCACTCCTGTTTCCAGGAGGAGGGGTCTGTCCTTTGCATAACCAGCCCCACCTCTGCTTGGTCCATTTTGCTCCATCAAACTTCACTTCTACAGCCTGTTTCCCCTCAGCTCATCCACACTCTGCTCCTCCTCCCCCCCCACCCAGCCTCTACCCCAGCCCTCCTCCAGGTCCAGCCAGCCTCCCTCTCCAAGCACTGGGGCCGGGACCCCACACTCAGAGCCCTTCACCCCGCTTGCTGTCCCATCACTCTGTGCAAATGGCTTGCTCACACGACGTCAGTGACCACCCCCAACAACTTGGCTCGCTTTCCCCAACAGCAGGAAATTGAGGCCCTTCCCTCCCCCGGACCCCATGACACCCGAGGGTCCTTCTAACCATCAGATCTTTCATCTCCTTCCTAGCTCTGCTTCCTCCCACTGTACCCCGGGAGTTCTGAGCCTCTCTCCCTAATGTCACCCCAGCTTCAGCAGTCACAGCTGGCCTGCTGTCCCTGCAGCCCCTGCTCTCCAGAAACACCTGCACCACTCCTCCCATGGGATTAACCTCCTTCCAGAAGTAGCTCCTCCCGAGAATCTCAGTGGACGGTAGTTATTGTCCTTGGGCGCACACTGGAAATGTGCTCTCCGACCACTCCCTTCCCCCCGCATCTCTAGACAGTTGCTGAGTCCCTCGTGTTCTCTCCATGGTTCTCTTCCCCATATGCATAGTCTTGTCCTCTCCTGGTGGCACAGCCCTATTAAGACCCTCCAGTCTCCCACCAGGCTATGGCACGATGCCCTTCCCTGACCAGTCCTCCCACTTAGGTTCCTGGCTGCTGGAGTTGCAGCTCTTTATGTTTTTTAACTCAGGTTTCCCTTATTTTGTTATATACTCCTGAAAGGTACATGTAAATTGGCTTTTGCTAATTGAATCTTATTTTAATGGTACTTTAAAGGCATGCTATTGAAAAATCAATGATTGAATCTTTTCAGAAAGCATATAATGATCTAATTGGTCGAAGATAAATCAAAGTTTTTCTTTATTAGTTTTGCTTAACACCATTATCTGTACATATTGTTATGCACTTTCCACGTGTTCCATTCTTTAGACATTTCTTACTTACTCTGTGCCAGGCCCTGTGCTAGGCTTAACTGGGCCTACAAAATGAATATGGCCCAGCCCTGCCTTCAAGGGGAACTGAATGCAAGTGCCTGCTGGGCGGGTGGGCACATACAAGGGGTGGGCCACTTCTCACAGAGAAGGTTCTACTTGCCCTGAGCTTTGTAAAGTCAGTAGCTCACCAAGCAGCTTTTCTGTTAGTTTTTAAACCCCTAAGGGCAAACCCTGCTTAACTAACTTTATAGTTACCAAGATAATCTGAGTTCCTTAACTCATTTCTCTCCATATTAAAAGTGTTTCTGAGTACCTCCTTAAATAGAATAAGGTCTTAAGTAAAAGTTTATAAGCTAAAGTGTTTACATGTAATTGGAATTATGGTGAGCGGTTAAGAAAGTAGACTTTGAGGACTTCCCTGGTGGTCCAGTCCACTTGCACTGCAGGGGGCACGGGTTCAATCCCTGGTTGGGGAACTAAGATCCCACATACCACGCAGCACAGCCAAAAAAAATAATAATTAAAAATAAATTCTAAAAAAAGAACGTGGCCTTTGGTATCTGATGTTTTAAGTTTTGACTTTGCCATTTAGAAGCTCTGTGACATAAGCATGTTATAGTCATTTCTAAGACTCAGTTTTCTCATATATGACAATGGCAGTTATAAAGAGCTACCTTGTAAATGTGCAGTTTACATAATGTAACTTATGTAAAAGTCGAGCACATGCCTAACACAAAGTAAGTATCCAATAAATATTAGCTGCTTTTAAGTGCTGAATGAATATAATGTATGATGATGTTATTACTATTACTTCTTGCTAGGCAGTTGAGGGGTTAATACAAGGATGAGTAAACAATCTGTGCTGTGCCATGGCCCCTCCTGACAGAGGGGATGGACTGACACAGAAGTTCAGACCCAGCAGGCTACGGGATGCACAGAGGAGGGAAGGGATCCGGGAGGTGAGATTGGACCTGCATGTTGAAGGATGTGTAGGATGCAGATGGGCAGAGATGGTGGCGAGGTACCCCAGCAGGCGACACAGCCTGGGCAAAGTCACAGAGCAGCCAGATGCTGCCAGGCCCAGTTCAGTGGCAGGTGAGGCTGGGGAGTGCTGGCGTTGGTCAGAAAGACAGACTGTGAGTATCTACAGCTTAGCGTCATCACTGTGCCGTCTGCATTCTCAGAGAAGAAATTAACATCACTCGTCTTCCTCTTTTGTAGCTCGCTCTCAAAAGTCTTCAGGCATTGGGCGTCTGATGGTGCATGTCATTGAAGCTACAGAACTAAAAGCCTGTAAACCAAATGGTAAATGCTTCTTTCATTCAACTGGTGTGGTAACTACCCTGCTCTTTGCTGATGACTCTTCTGAACATTGAATAATGGGACACTTTTAAAAAGTCAGTATTTCCAGTGCCTCTAAAATGGTTATTGGACCAATATTATCATCACTCTAGTTTCCCAGTAAATACCGATGCCTCCTTCCTCAGTGCTTCTGAGTGGAGAACGCAGGAAGCAAGCTGCACTGACACATGCTCATGGGGAGCAGCCCTGGCGTCCGAGCCCCCACAGTCAGTCCCTCCCCAGGTTTATGATGCTGTCAGCACTGGGAACAGAGACCACAAGGCAGATGCAGACCCTCAGGCAGTGACCCCTGCGGCCATGGTCGAGAGAGAAACATCTGTTTAGATCCTGCTTCTGCTCAAAGGAGGCCCTACTGTCACATGCCACATGTATACTGGTTTGTTTTTGTTCAGGAAAGAGCAACCCATACTGTGAAATCAGCATGGGCTCCCAGAGCTACACCACCAGAACCCTTCAGGACACACTAAATCCCAAGTGGAATTTTAACTGCCAGTTCTTTATTAAGGATCTTTATCAGGATGTGCTGTGTCTTACCATGTTCGACAGAGACCAGTTTTCACCAGATGGTAAAGTATAACTCGGGGGGGGGGGGGGCGGTGGGGGCGGGGATATGAAGTTTCCCCCGTACTCTAGGATCTGGGGTCTGGAAGCAGGGTGCTCAGCCTTGTTTTCACCCCAAGACACCTAAGGGCAGTGACACAGGCCATGGTCCTCAGCAGCTCTCAGTGGCTGCAGGTGGGGGTACCTTCTCAGGGGAAAGGGGGTGGCCTCAGGTGTGTTTCTGGTCTTTGACCCCAGTCACCCCTGCTTACCTAATGGAAACGCTGTGCTCCTGGCACCTACTGAATGGGTGAGCCATTCCCTGACCAAGGAGGCTTGGATTCCCAGCAGTCTGAGTTTCCCTCACACAAATCCCTTGTTCTGCATGCATCCATCCATTCACAGTATCCAACAGCCATTAACCAAAAGAAGCTACTTGTTTTGAATTTGAAAGTTTTATGAATCCTGTTTCAGACACTCCTTCTGTGATAGTTTTTTTTTAACAGTTTTTTAACAAGACTTTTGACTCTCACTTGTCTATTCACCAGATTTCCTGGGTCGCACTGAAGTTCCAGTGGCAAAAATTCGAACAGAACAGGAAAGCAAAGGCCCTACAACCCGCCGACTCCTGCTGCATGAGGTCCCCACTGGGGAGGTCTGGGTCCGCTTTGACCTGCAGCTTTTTGAGCAAAAAACTGTCCTGTAGGGGCCTTAGGGATCTGCTCACTAGGCTGGGGCTGGAGAAGATAGATAGCTGGTGCTGTCCCTGAGCTGGCGGAGCATCACGCCGCTTCATCCATCACAAGGCCACGCGTGCTGGGGCCTCTATTTTATTGCACACTAAAGCTAGCAATCTATGCAAACATGACCTTCCCTATAAATAAACCAAACCCCATAGCACAGTGCCTTGTATTAGTGTTAACATGTTCGGCTGTGTTTAGATGCCAGGATTTCCATTTTCAGGGCTATAAAAAGTATTATGTGGAAATGAGGCATCAGACCACCAGACGTTACCACTTGGTTGAATGTGTCCACTGTGGGTGGTTTGGGTGACGTTGTAACCATTCCACACCACGTGACCTCCGCTGGGTCACAGCCACTCAGGAGGTGAAGGACTGGGAAGAAATGCTGCAGCCTCAGCGTGGGAACAGCCTGATGATTACGGGAATAGTGTCCACTTGTGCACTGAATAAAAACAGAACTTGATCATTTTATTCCTGATTAGATTTTATCATTCTCTGCTGAGACAATACAGTTTGAAATCTAAGGGGGAAAGCTTGATTTACTTTAAATACTGTGAACTCTAATGATGCGGAAAATATTTTTCAACGTTAATTTTCTGAAGTATAAGTTATTTATGTAAATTCCTTGTTTTTGCATGTCATAGGACATGCATCTTTAAGCTTTATCATTGCCAATATGTACAGAAAGAATAAAAATATAAGTTTATGAATGTAACTTCAAAGCCTGACTGATTTACTTTCTATGTGAAAGGCTTTTAAAAGGTAATTTCAGAGGTTGCTTGTAATGAATCCAAATCTCCTTTCTGCAATAGTGAGAAAAACCAAGGACAGAATGTAGCAGGGGAGTAGTCAGGAGCCCCCAGAGCCTCATCTTGACTGACTGCCATTGACTTGCTCTGTGACTCTGGTCACTTGACCTACTGTTTCTGGGGCTTGGTTTCTTTGATGGCTAGAATGGATGATCTCTGTGGGAGCTAGAGCGTTCCCTTTTGAGTGCCTCTGTTTGCCTGGCTGAGTAGACACCTCAGGGGTAGCTTAGCCGTGAAGAAAATGCACAACTATTAAAGATCATCAGCAGGTCCCTCAGCCCCTCCAGCTCCAGAAGCACCTGTCTCCCTCCCCCTGCCCCTGTGCTGTCAGAGACACATCCACACCTGTCAGAGCTGTTTACTCAGCCTCTGGATTTTGAAATGTGAACTCTGTCTTGAACACTGATAAAAATAAGGTCTTTCTTACACACTAAATCCCTGGGTTAATGAGTACAACTGGGAAAAGATCTGCCTTTTGGAAGGAATCACACAGGCTGCAGAAGTCCTGATTTCTCAGGGAGCAGGTGTTCTCTAGCAGCTAGAAGGAAAGATTCAAATGTCCCCCCACCATAGCCCCTGTTTCTGCCTAAACATAATCACTGGACAAAGAAAAACTGGAAAACAATTCAGAATATTCAAGGAAAAAAAATCCATCATTCCAGGTATTGACCCTGGGCACTGATGGGCTAAAACACAGACCTAAAAGAAATATGCCCGTGTCAAAGGAAGAGACACTCAATATCTGAACCCAGACAACTAAGAATGTTGCTCAATTTAGGGAAAGTCTGGCTGCTCAGGCTCAGGCTCAGCCGCACCGAGCAAAGCAAACTGCTGATCTTCTACAGGGTTCTGAGACTCGAGCTGTGTTGGTTATGGAGGCAGCTGTGGGCTGATGTTCACAAGTCTGCCTCTGACCAGCTGACTTTCAAAGCATACAGCTGCCACTGATGGGTCAGGCTTAAAACCAGTCCTGGGGTTACCTGTGACAATAGCTATAGGATAATCCTTTCCTGGGACTGTGGGACTTCCTCACTGGGATGAACTGTGGCTAGTGCCATGTCTCCATGTCTAGATATGTTAGCGTTCTTGTGGGACTTAGGACAGAGGAGACTGCAAGAGGTGAGTCAGACAACTACGAAGTTACAGAGGATAGTTAATGGCAGTGCTTCCAGCAACTCCAGTCACCCCCTTTGATGGAGGAACATGGCACTGCTCCTTAAGAAGTCACATTCTCTCCTGACAAAAACGGGAGCCTGATTTCTGAAGGGCGAGGAAGGGACTACCTTACACTACCTACCCCTCCGGGGGAAGGACTGAGTGGCTGAAGGAGGGCCCAGCAGGCCCCTCCTGTGCTCTACAGGATCAGGGTGCCCAGGCGGGCAAGCGGGACAGCTCCACCCTCTGAAAGGGGACCCAAATTCTGAGCAGTCTAACATCACAAAGTCTGAGTGGCTTCGAGGAGAGCGTGCGCCCTGGTGAATGACCATGTGCTTTGGCACCAGAGGGACTGGATGTGGGATAGAGAACACCGCCACTTTCAAACCGTGCAGCTGACCTGGAGCAAGTTACCAAACCTCTGAGCTTTGTGTAATGGGAGGTGATAATACTACCTTGCTGGGAAATTTTTTAAATGAATACACAGTACCTCACGCAGTTCCTGATTCACAAGGAGAGCTCAATAAACAGCAACTTATTATTTGGATATTCCTCAATTTAGGGAAAGTCTGGCTGGTCAGGCTGAGCTGCACTGAGCAAAGCAAACTGCTGATCTTCTACTTTCTATTTCTTTCTTCTGTTTTTCCACTTTTGGAGAGAAAAAATGTTGGCAGCGTTTTAACTGTCGTAGAGACACTGCAAAGTAAAGGTCAGCAAAGCTTTGTTACAAACGGCCCCTTATGGGGTGCAGTTCCGGGGGTGGCCGGGTGCCGCCCCAGGACCTCTGCTGTCATCACTCTTCCTTCCACGGGCTGTGACCCCCGCCTCTGCTGGCCTTCCCCAGCTGCCCAGGATCTGGGTCTGGGCCGTCTGGTTCCTAAAACCTATTGACAGAAGAGCTGAGTGTAGGGTGGGGAAGAGGGGCTCACGGGACAGGGAGGAACTTCCCGGCTGATTCCAACTGACACTCATCTTCCAGGCAGCTTCCCAGCCAGCCCTCCCCTCACCTTAGCCTCACTCTGTCTGGGGTCTGCACCTCTCAGACAGGGCTTCCCGTGTCTCTGGACTCCACACAGCACTAACTTTCTGTGGCGTGGCAGAGGTGACCAGCTGTCTATGAGACGCCAGCTCTCCCTGCCACTGTGCTCTGAGCAGCAGGGACTACTCTTCCCAGCACCCCCTGCCCCCTGCAGTTAGGGGCCGCCTTGTGACTTGGTCCTGGGGGCCCACCTACACCCCCAGGGCAGACCTCCTCCATGACCTCTTCCCTTTTCAGGTTGACAGGAATGAGTTCCTGGGGCGAGCTTGGCAGCCAAGTGCTGGAGATGAGAAACGTTCCTTCAGCCAGGCGCCCGAAAGACTGCATGAAAGAGGGACGGCCTGCCAACCTGCTGACCCACCGGCTCTGGTACGGGAGCAAAAAATAAACTTCCAGTGTACGTAACCCACACTCCACTTTTTGATCTCTTGGGAGCAACAGTTAGGCTGCCCTACCGTAAGGGCCTGGCTGACCACAGTCACGTTCAAACCTGACTGAGGGGCTGGCTCCCCGTGCTCTCAGATAGAATTACGCTCAGAGGTAACTTACCACATAAGAGGCATCCGTTTCTCTCTGGACAGACAGGAGAACAACGGGACTGGGTAGGAGTTGGGTCACAAAATACCTATCTAACAAGGTTTTCAAGCTAGAGAGAAGGACAGCCCCCCACGCTTTGTGTGTGGTGGAGGGAAGGAGCCAGGCTGGTGAGTGAAAGGAAAGACACAAAAATCTACAGTTCGCTCAGAACGGCAGGAACCCACTACCTACCAAGTGCCCGAAGCCTTCCCTGGAAGCGTCCTAACCCTCAGGCTTTAGGGTACAGGGTGTGGGAGAGAGGATGGAAGGGGAAATAGACCGTGAGCTGTCAGCTGTGCCAACCGGGGTGTGAGCTCTGGGTAGGAAATCTGTGCATGGAAATTTCCTTCATGTAAAGGCCTTTCATATATATAAACTATCATTTTGCCCTAATTTTTTTTTTAGTATAAATTTCATTTCAAAAGATTCCCACCTACTGTGACTAAACTATGGAGAACAAAATTTTTGGTCTGGTTTGGATGTAATAAGCAGTAAATGGTAGGAAAATGGCAGGAGAGCAAAAACTCAGAAAAAAAGAGCTGAGGGTATCTTAGAGGGAAGATCCCCTCTGGCCACGTTTTCCCTCACCTTATGAAGGGCACAATCTGTCCCCCAGAAGTGGGGTCCGGGGTCCCACAATCTCCTTTCTCAGTGTCTTCACCCAAGGCTCTCCTGCTGAAGGGTGCCTGTCCATGCAGCAGTACTGAGCCCAGAAGAGACCCCACCACTTCTTCTGCATGAAATAAATCCTCCTTCTGGCTCCTCTCTCTCTCATTCCCTTCTTTGGCTACTACTGCCTGTTCTGCCCTCGGAGTCTGTCCGAGAGGAAGGGATTTGTCAATGGATTCTGGACTCTGCTTGCTATCTGTCGGATGTTACACAACTCTGCCATCCCAGCCCTGTTCCCCCCCAGATCTCTGCTCACCAGACTCTTCTTTTCATGCTTTTTACTCTCCTGGCCAAGCTTTGAGGAATAAAACTGCCTTTCAAAAACAGTCTGACTTAGGTCACTAGTCGTTTTCTCTTTATCAGGCGGATATTTTTCTTCTGCACAGACAAGTTTTTCAGGACTGCAAAGAAAAGCAGAAAAAATTTATCTTAACTCAGTATAAACAGAATTGTACCATTCAATAACTGTCTGAAAATTAAGTTAATGAACTCAATACTCACTTTATGAAAAAGAGAGACTGAGAAAACATCACTTGGTAGCTGTCAATCAATCAGTCTGCCCCACCCACACCTCTGCTGATGCCACTCTTAGGCAGTAAGTCATATGACCTTCTCAGGCTGTGGCTGAGGCACCTGGCCCAGAGCCTCAGTCCCTAGAGTTGTAATTGGGACAGAGGGGCTCCAGGCAGCCTTAGAGGGCTCAGAGCAGAAAGGCAGGACCAGGGCATCCATTTTCCAGGACATGCACAAGAAAGCAGAGAAAGAGAAAGGAAGCAGGTTCACAAAGAGAAGCTATGACGAATGCCACATAGTCCCAAAGAGGAAAGGACCGGCCTCGTGGTCCCTCAAGTGGCCTATCTTCCTGACTGCTATGGTCTGAATGTTTGTGTCCCCCCAAAATTCAGATGTTGAAACACAACCCCCAATGTGATGTTATTAGGAGGTGAGGCGTTTGGGAGGTGATTAGGTCATGAGGGCAGAGACCTCATAAATGGGATTAGTGACCTTATAAAACAGGCCTAAGAGAGTTCCCTCACCCCTTCCACAGTGTGAACCAGAAAGCAGGTCCTTACCAGACACTGAATCTGCCGGCACCTTGATCTTGGAGTTCCCTGCCTCCACAACTGAGAGAAATATATTTCTGTCATTTATAAGCCACCCAGTCTCGTATCCTGTTATAGCAGCCTGAACAGACGGAGACACTGACTGTGGCTTCCATGACAGACTGATGCTTTCTAACATACCCAGGCCCCCTTGCCTTTTTTTTTAACTTGAGAAGGACTCTGCTTTTTGTAATCAAACTGTCTCTAACATAGCCACCTTGCTCTTAAGTCCTTTTCTTACTTTATTGAACAGCCACCTGAGGCACCTCCAGGAGTGTCCTCTCAGAATGTTTCCCAGGGCTGTCTCCACTCCTGCCCTGGGAAGCCCAGGCCCATCTAGAGAAATCACCTCCTCCTTCATTCCTCCATTCCTTCCTTCCTTCCTTCATTCATTCATTCATCCCATAAGCATTTACTCATCATCTACAATGTTCCAGCTAAGTGCTGGGAGCACCAAGATAAGTTAGCAGCCCCTGCCCTCAAGGGGCTTCCTGCAGAGGCCAGAGGCAAGAGGCAAATGAGGGAGGTAGAGGTACATCATCGTGTGATAATCCTCTCAAGTGCTGACTTGACCCAGATATTTCTGTGCTTTAGTATATTTCTTTTCTTTGGGGAGTGGGGATTTTTTAGAAGAAGCCAGAAAAGGTGGCAGGGCTCAGAGGGCACCTTATGTGCTATGTTGAGTCTGGACATTATTGGAAGGGTTATGGGAAGCTACTGAAGGGTTTTCTGTTGGGGAGGGGTGATCACTTCAAAAAGATGGAGAGGTAGAGAGTCCATCAGAAGAGACAGACCCAAGGGCAGAATACCAGTTAAGGAGCTATGACCATCTATAAAGGCTGAGGAGCCAGAGAAGGGAGATGAGGAAATAAAGCAATATAAAGTCTTTGTCTTGTTAGGGGATGGGGAGTTATATAATTATTGACATTTAAATAAAAATATTTGTTAAAATTGATAAAGAAACCATGAAACCAGAAATAGAACATAAAACTTCCAAATCACAAGAAAACAGAAACAAAGTAGTGCTGTTCATTCCAGCAAAACTCAGGATGGGGGATAAAAAGGAAACACCAAGAAAACACAACAGGACTTTTTCTTTTTTTTCTTTCTCTTTCTCTCTTTTTTTTTTTTTTTTTTTTTGGAGAATTTAGAAGTCTGCACAGACTAACATTCCTGCTGCAAAAACTAGAGAAAAATAAAAAGAATTCACCTCCTCCCAACCCCACAAAATTCATATTTTAAAGTCTTTGGACAGCAGTGTAAACAATTCCAGAGAGGAAAGAGCCCTTCCAGAATGAGCTGGCAATCTCTGGCTACTTTGTGCCCTGGGAGCTTTGGCCAACATCAGGTAGCAGGGACTGACTCCTCCATGCCCCCGGCACACCTTTGGTGGATCTTTCCTCCCAGGCCTGGTGCTGTCCTGGAAGGTGAGTAGTCAACCTTGTTCTGAACACCACCCCACCCTGGGGAGGGGGGAGTCAAACAAGGGCACTTGAAATAGGTCCCCCCAGGCCCTGAGTATAGACAGCCTTCCCCAAAACCCATCTGAAAAAGAACCAAATAAAACGCTAGAACTATAAAAATAAAACAATTGAAAATAAGAACTCAGTGGGTGGGTTTAACAACAGATTATTAGACACAACTGAAGAGATAATTAATAAAAATACCTAGTATCAAATATGGGGCAACAAAAAGGATGGGAAATACACAAGAAAGGGTAAAAGACAGGGAGTACAATGAGAAAATGTAAAATATGTTTAACTGGAGTACCAGAAACAAAGTAGAGAGAGAATATGGCAGAGGTAACAATCAAAGAGAAAATGAATGAGAACTTCCCAGAACTGATTGAAGATATCACTTTACAGATACAAAAAGACCCATGAATCCTGAGTAGGATAAATAAAAAGAAATCCGCATCTAGAAACATCATGGAAAGCTACTAAAATCAAAGACAACAAGAAAATCTTAAAGGCATCCAGAGAAAAAGACAATTATCTTCAAAGGAACAACAGTAGGATGGGCAATTGAAAGAGCAAAAGACAGAGGGATATAATATATGTTGAAAGAAAATATCTGCCAACCTAACATTCTTAATCCTGTGAGAACAGCCTTTAAGAATGAAAGTAAAATCTTGAAAAGGCTACATACTGTATGATTCCAAATATATGACGTTCTGTAAAAGGCAAAACTATGGACACAGCAAAAAGACCTTTACCTGCATTTGCTACGAGTTTTGCTTCCCACAGGCCTTGCAGAAGCTTTGGGCTGCTCTTTTGGAACCACTCTGTGGAGATTGAAAGTCAGCTGGGGCAATCTGGCATACTGCCTGGCCTTCTCTAGTTCTTTAAATTCTTTTAAGGTACATCGTTTTCCTACAGGAAGATAAAAATCTAAATCAACACTCTTAAAGTCAACTCCAGTCACTCTTGGGGTAGGAAATCACTTGACAATTGAAGTCTCTAAAGACAAAGCCCCATGATCACAAAGTACCTGTCTTGTACTGAAAAACAGCCCTCCGCTCTTCATCCAACTCTTGCTGTCTTCTAAACAGAGGATCACAGAACGGTGGGACCGTAACCTGCGAGAAAATGACTCTTTGAGGACCCAAGTACAGTTTGTATTAAGCATTTTAAATCTGTCTGAAGCATTCGAGTGTGGCCTTACTCTATACCAACTCGGCTGAGAATAAGGACCCAGGAATAACGTCATACAGAGCAAGGGAAGCGTAAATGCCAGCTGCCTCACACTAGGATATTTCACTGAGCCTTAAGTGGCTGAATGGAGCAAGGGCCACCCAAAGAGAAGACACATACTCCTGTTCAGAGTTCTACAGTATCACTGCATCAGTCAACAAATATCTGCTAATGCCACCATGTGCTGCATCCCAGCAAGGTCCTGTCCTTGGGGATCTCTCAGTCTAGAACAGACAAGTCATAGACAACGACCACCTTGTCATGAGAGGCGTCAGCTCGGGTGCTTTAGGAGCACAAGGCAGAGCCCTAAGCCGGCTTGGGAGGAAGAGCGCCCCCTTGGGGGCTGACCACTGGTCTCTAAGGGCCCGTGAGAACTGCGGGGCAGGAGAACATCAGTGTGCTGAGGGTCAGGGACCAGCTACAGAGGTCGTGAAGGAAGGTGATTTTCTCCTCCCCCATCCTAAGTATAGGCTTTAGACAGAGGGACTATTTCCCCTTGTTTACTTCCCCACACACCTGACCTTGACCCAATGCTATTTGCAAGGACAACATCCACTGAATGAGGAGACAGCATAATGACTGCCCAACACAATACAGTGAGTCCCCCAGAGCCAAAAGAACCTTCCTATCTTCACAACCATGATCTGCCTTGGTTTCCGGGAGAAGCAAAATAAACCACTTTTGTCTTCAGAGCCACACACATTTTTTTAATGAATAGTATTATCAGATGGTCACTTTTGCTACACAGGAGTAAAAAACCTGAAACCTACATCTCAAAATTTTAACGCCTATATTGTCGGTTTAAAATGTGAAGACTCATTACAAGTTCAACTACTGGCTCCCTGGGCGGCCTTTCTTGCATCCCTCCTTTTACCTCCCCTAGAAAGGAGCTCTCCCTGTGCTGGTTCTGTGACACTCTCGTCACACTCACTGCCCACTTATCTTCCCCTACCTCCTGGGCTTCCAGTTTGCTGAATGTTGAGTGGATGGATGAATGAATGAATGGACGAATTATCACACACATGCAAGTGCCTTTTTCACAATGTCAATTCCCAAGTAGTCGAAATTACTTTGGGTTCCTAATCTAAAACTCAGAGGAAATGCTTTTGTGAATTTTTTTTAAATGAATGCAGAATAACTATGAGACTTCTAAAATGACCAGGTTTTCCCCAACCCCAGAGCTTCTAAGAATAAATAGGTAAAAGTAAGAAACTTACTTACCTTTCCATAATTTGAGTCCTTTTTTGTCATATAAAAAGGATTGTAAAAGTGTCATGTACCACAATGTTCATTGCAGCTCTATTTACAATAGCCAGGACATGGAAGCAACCTAAATGTCCATCGACAGATGAATGGATAAAGAAGATGTGGCACATATATATAATGGAATATTACTCAGCCATAAAAAGAAATGAAATGGAGGTATTTGTAATGAGGTGGATGGAGTTAGAGTCTGTCATACAGAGTGAAGTAAGTCAGAAAGAGAAAAACAAATACAGTATGCTAACACATATATACGGAATCTAAGGAAAAAAAAAAAAAAAAGGCCATGAAGAACCTAGTGGCAAGACGGGAATAAAGACACAGACCTATTAGAGAATGGACTTGAGGATATGGGGAGGGGGTGGGGTGAGATGGGACAGGGTAAGAGAGTGTCATGGACATATATACACTACCAAATGTAAAATAGATTGCTAGTGGGAAGCAGCCGCATAGCACAGGGAGATCAGCTCGGTGCTTTGTGACCACCTAGGGGGGTGGGATGGGGAGGGTGGGAGGGAGGGAGATGCAAGAGGGAAGAGAAATGGGAACCTATTGTATATGTATAACTGATTCACTTTGTTATAAAGCAGAAGCTAACACACTATTGTAAGGCAATTATACTTCAATAAAGATGTCTAAAGAAAAAAAAAAAAAAAAAAGGATTGTATACTTCAGGATCATAAAAGTCTCCAAATATAATTTCCTTTTAAAAAAAAAAAGTACACTTAAGAGCAAAGCATTACATTTAAACGTGTTTTTGCAAGATTCAAAAAAGCCAAATACTTTATTCCATTTCTTATATAAAATCATAGATTCAAAGGGTTGGAAGAAACCTCAGAAGTAACTGAGATTGCAGTGAGTCCACCACCTTCTGGGAGAAGTAATCTTCCAGCTTTAGTCTCAAGTCATCCACTAGCTTTGTCTGAGAACCTTCTGCTGCATTAGGCAGTACTCTCTTGGTCATTCTAACCACCAGAAAGCTTGTCCTTAAGACAGAGCTGAAGTCTGCCTTGTCACTGCCAGTTCTCCCCGTGAAGCAACACAAAACACATCTACCCTTCATCCACATGTCAGCCTTTTACAATATGTACTAAAGGTTTCATTTCCCCTTGTATCATCTCTGCCTTGGGCTAAATATGCTGTACTTCTTTCCACTTTTCCTCCTGTGAAGTGTTGTCCAGCTCCACCCTCTTCTAAAGGTTCTGTAACTGGTGACTATCCCCAGGTGGACAGGTTAGGCCTGATGCTTCCCACTGGAAGCACTGCCTCTCAATACAGCCTAAGAGCTCAGATGGTTTCTTGGAATCCGGCTCACATGGCTGATTCACACTGAATTTACTGTCATTTTAAATCTCTTGGACTTCAACGCATGGCTTTTCTAAGGCATGGCTTCCCCATCCTACACTTGTGTGATCACATTTCTGGGCATACTTGTAAGATGTTGCACTTTGGTTTCAAAGTGACCTGGATTCAACCTTGAGCTCTGTCTCTTAGGGCATTTAGGAAGAAGTAGTTAACATACACATCCAGAAATTTTGCTCAGTAAATATACCTAAATGCTCTAACATTCCAGTCAAACTACTCTAGATCTCTGCTAAATACCTGGAAATTTAGGTAGGCCTTAATTTCAAAAGAGGGTCCTGATCTCAAAGTTAAAATAGAAAAATCTTCCATAGAAGAAGCCAAAATTTTGTTCTTGTTTTGTAAAACCAAACTGAATAACAGAAGGTATAAACTGGTGATCCCTTCACCTAATGGTTGGCTAAATCAACAGCCATGGAAACCGCTTCTCCTTCACCCACAACCTATTAGAGAGATTGGAAAGGGACACACTCTTTCCTGGCTCTGCTTTTAGCTAGGACTTGGGGTGTGACCCAGTTATGGCCAATGAGACCTTAGGGGAAATCTGCTAGGAGCTTCTGGGGACTCTTTCTGCTTCCTGATCAAAGGATGAGATGAGGTGTAAGAAAAGGACCCCCTGGCATCATTTCTCACCCTTTCTTCCTGCCTTGAACACAGACCTAATACCTGGAGCTGTAAGCAACCAAATGTGCTTTCAAATGTGAGGGTGACGGGCATAAACTGAAAATATTCAGGATAGCAGAATAGAACAACAGGAAAAAACCTGGATAACTAATGACATTGTTATGCTGCCAGAACCCACCATGAGACCACCTATCCCTCTATTTCTTATTAACGAATAAATGTTCTTATGGTTTAAGCCACTGTTATTCTATTAACATTTACCTAAAAGTATTACTGATAAATCTGGTTCCAAATCAACACTTCTATTCCCTCTACCTGGAATTTCAGGTCGAAAAATGCAGTAGGTTGTATTACAGTTCCATGAATTCATCTTAGATACAAAAATAAATTTGAGACTCTTTGCATCAATGAAAATGCTGACCCAACTTTTCAAATAATGCTTCATTAAAAAAAAACTCTCATGGGACTTCCCTGGTGGTCCAGTGGTGAAGACTCCACGCTTGCACTGCAGGGGGCACGGGTTCCATCCCTGGCTGGGAAACTAAGATCCCACATGCTACATGTCTTGTGGCATGGCCAAAATAAATAAATAAAATAAATAAAAATAAAAACCCCATGCTCCAGTGATTCTAAAGCTGCCAAAAAAAAAAAATTCTCATACCGTTTTATTTGTGTGCTTTAAAAAATATTCAGAATTCTCGTTTTGTTTTTTCCAACCCTTTATATGAAATTACTTTTTCCATAATTCTCTGCTGAAGAGGCTTTGCAACATTTTCAGTCCATTTTTTATGTAACAACTCTTTTCTTCTTTCCTTAAAAACATCCAGATGCTGAAAATACGTATCCAATCTCTAAGGAAGTGATACAAACAAGGAAAACAAATTATTAAGAAGTTTTCCATTTATTTTCATTTGAATAAGTGGTGCGGGGGAACACTTGTTCCCACTCCTAAGCTCTCAGCACATTCAGGCTGCAAAGTCATAGAATAAGATATTTGAAGAACAGTATAAATTTCAGAAAGAGAACCTGAGAGCACAGAGCAGAAAGAACCCATGAACAGTTCTACACCACAACTGTGCCTCCAGATTAAACCACATCCAAACCACTCCTAACTCAGAAAACTCCTGCTTCTTTTTAAGAATTCAAAGCATTCCCTGGTCACCATTCCATGACTCCAGCCTTCATCATCAGTAAAGACTGTGATAAAAGTGGTAGAAAAAGCACTAGACTTGCGTCAGCACCTCTCTCTCTCTGACTCTTTTATAAAGGAGGGTAAACCCACCTACCTCTTTTGATGCTCAAATGAGAATATATGTAAACTTCCTTTATAAATTATAAGTCACAGTACAAATGTTAACGTATTATATACCAAATTTCAATCCCTCTCACTGAGATGAAAACCTCCTTAAATTTATTAATTCCGGGCTTCCCTGGTGGCGCAGTAGTTGAGAATCTGCCTGCCAATGCAGGGGACACGGGTTCGAGCCCTGGTCTGGGAAGATCCCACATGCCGCGGAGCAACTGGGCCCGTGAGCCACAACTACTGAGCCTGCGCGTCTGGAGCCTGTGCTCTGCAACAAGAGAAGCCGCGACAGTGAGAGGCCCGCGCACCGCGATGAAGAGTGGCCCCCGCTTGCCGCAACTAGAGAAAGCCCTCACACAGAAACGAAGACCCAACACAGCCAAAAATAAATAAATAAATAAATAAATTAGGAAAAAAAAATTAATTCCATAGTGACGATCCGTACTGACTGGTCATTATCCTTAAATACTAATTCATCTCTCGTGGCTTTACATATTCCCACTGTGATGTGGGAACATGTGAGAGAGAGGTAAATTTTAGGAAAGAATTTCTATTCAGTACCAGGACAAAGACGGGGAGCAGTTAGAACAATGTCTCAGATCCCTTAAGGATAGATCTGGGACTCCCTACCTCTTAGTGATTCTGCAAGGATATGGCACAATCTCAGATCTATGTAGTATGAATGGGTGATTCAGAGGAGGTTCATTCTCCCAGAAAAATGAATCTAACATGGTAACATCCTCTTGGCCACACTGCTCTGTATCACTCTTGCTTACCTAGAACACACTTGGAATCCACTCTCTGTAGCCAACTCTTACCTTCGCAACATAATTTTCTCTAAATAATATCGCGTATACAGCTTCATCAATGTCTTCTCTAGCCAATGCCTAAAATTACAGAATTAAATATAAGCATTTAGATCCTGAAGAAACAAAGCAGTGACAAAACTCAGTGTATTTTACCAATAGTCTGAGTGTAAATCTAACATCTGTACCTCAAAACATATTTTGTAACTTTTTATTACGGAAATTTTCAAACACAATTCTCCATGAACCCATTACCCAGATTCAACAATGATCAACTCAGAGTTGACCTTATTTCATCCAAATCCCTACTCACTCCCCTGCCCCCCACCCAGATTATTTTGAATCAAATCCCTTACATCACACCATTATTTTTAAAGTACCAAGAAAGCTTACTAATTAAAGGGATCCTCTATAAAATGAAGCCTCTTTATAGGCAGTCTGTAGGTATGTTTTAAAAGCCCTTGAAGTTTCCTGACTTCTGCTAGGTCTCTTTACAAGTTAAAACCTATTTATAAGTCAAAACTACAGAAGTTTGATTTAGTTCAACGGGTCCAGAGCCAATTAGTTGGGAACTCCTGGCTGAGGACCAAGATGGTCTTACATCTAGGGACTTGCTGTTTCCATTATGAGTTTGGGTAAAGCTGATGCACGTAAATCCTTACTTTAGGGCTTTTCATTTGGATCACTATGAACTGATCTTCCAGCTTTTACTGTTACAGAACTAAGTAGGGACAAATAAAATTCAGCATCTGGAAGAGAAATTCTGTTACCTAAAGAATTATCTAGTGTAAAGTGATACAGGTTCTTAAAACTATGTTATTCAATCTCTGGCTCGTCTTTCAGTTCTGCCACAATGAGTGCATCAAAATAAACTAAACCTCAAACTCAAATACCAAATCTGTGAATAAGAGAAATCTCAAAAGGGAGAGTTGTATTTTTACCCATATATTTAACAGCTTCACATGAAATCTAAAATGATATTCAGACAGCTAACTAGGGTCTTCTCCAAAATACAACTCTCTTGATAATATAAACAGACTCTTGCTTTAAAATAGTCTTCTTACACTTATTTTAAGATGGAAATTGAAAAATCATGTAAAACAATTAAATGTTTTCCCCTAATACAACACAAATTTAGAATAAATCCATCTATTTATCTGAAGAAGTAAAAACATACACTGACAATCATCTTGAGAAATCACATTTTTTTTAGCCATCCTATTAACATTATTAGCAAATGTTATACACACTACTGGTTGTCAGATTTTTGAACCACCTTTTTTTCATTTAAGGAAATAGTTTTTGATAGCTCCTTCTTGGTGATTTTGTCAGAAAATATAAGATGTTAATGATTTCTAGCAGCACTTTGGAAATCCACCTTTCTGTGCACGCGCACACACACGCGCCCGCGCACACACACACTCTCTCACCACTCTTACTGCCACCACAGTAAAAGGGGTAAAATAGAGGAAATATCCAAGAGCTTCTCTCTATAAAATAATGACTTTATGAGAAAATCATTACTTTACCAGACCCTGGAGAATCAAGAATTAACTGGCAAACCCAGACCTGGCTTCCCCCGCCTCTCCCGCAGGGCAGCTCAGGGACTGCTGTTTACCCACAGCCCGCCCTGTTGCTGTCCTGACGCTGCGGTGACCACGGGAAACACTACAACCACCCTGGGCCAAGTTGGATCCCTGGCCATTCCCATTCGGCGAATTCTTTGAGAGCCAAGTCTATGCCAGGCGCGGTTCTAGTTCTGGGGAAAACAACTGTGACTAAGACACAATAGATCCTAATTTCAAGGGATTTATGTCCCACCACCCAAAGGCGGCCCCCAAATGCTACATTATTTTACCTCCATCAAAGCAACTGACTCGGGTTCTGGCCCAAAATGTTTATCATAGTTGGACATTTTCGTGGCAGCCATAAATAAGAGAATCCCCGAGGGGAGAAAGAGTAAATTGAGGAGATAGGTGATTACAGTTGAAAAAGTGACGTCTTTCGAGTTCAGAAAGCAGTGTATCCTTGCTCTGCCACTTAGTAGACCCGGTAAGTAAAACAAACAAAAAATAAATCCTCGGGGCCCCTAAACCTGTTTCAAAAAGGGGGTGATTAGGCTCCCCGACCCATGGCCTTAAGGACCCAATCAGGCAACGCCTCAGGGTCTGCCCGGGGCTGGGCCCCCCTGGGCCACACCGCCGAGGGGCTGCCGCGGGTGGCTGCAGGCCTGCCCTCTGCTCCCCACCTCGGGTCTGCACTCGGGGCGCTCCGGGGCCAGTGGCACGGCGACTCACTGTTCTGGGAGGGGAAGGGGAGCTCCTCTAAATACAAATTAAAGCACTACGCTTAGACCCCAGCCCCTCTTCCCGCAAGCCCCCTACACCTCTCTCCACAGGGGGCGCGGAGAGGAGGAGCCGGTCCCCCACCCCACCCCCGGCTCAGCCTCGCCACCACCCCGGCCCCTCCGCGCGACGCGCCTTCGACCGCCGGGCCTTCAACCGTCCAATCCGACACCACCCCAGGTTTTAGTTAAAAATATACATATATATAAATTTCGGTCATGCAAATTAATCCTAAAGAGAACTTACCATTTATCTGTATGATCCAGGGCTACAAGTAGAAGCGAGGATTGATTTTTAGTGCCCCTTTTACCTAAGGAAAACAAAAGTCTCTCCTCCTATGCTCCAGGTCCTACTAAGTCTTCTGTGACTAGGAGTCAAACTCAACATGAGCCAGAGGGGTAATCAAAATGAATTTTTGTAACTTTGCAGACTCAGAATCAGCACGTGGGTAATCAAAATGAATTTTTAAATTTTCTAAAGACTGTTGGAGAAACCTGGGGAGAATATGTGGGTGTGGATTTTAAGGGTGCCTGACAATTTAGGGAAAGAGAAAGTGAATTGAGATGGGCGCTAAGTAAAGTAGCTATTAGTATTGTTATTGTATCTTTCAGGCAACATTTCTTAACTCCTGGGGGAAATACATTTGCAATAACTGTCAATATACAGTACTGTCATTTCTTAATTATCATACAGACACTGGACTCAAAAGATGAAGTTTATTGCAGATGCTCTTCTTAGACATAGAACAATTCTTGAGTGCCTTTCCTGGTCCTCATCCTGAATGATTCCTGCTGGCAGATGGCTTCCTTTGAAGCAGCCTTCTTTTGTGTCCTCTTTTACCGGTCAAGGCTCAGGGTGTGTGCTCCTTGATTGCTAAAACCTTTTGAAAATGACAGAAAAGTGTAATTGATACAGGGATGAGGGGCTTACAAGAGCATAAAGAATTCCTCTGCTTTAGCTGAGCTGATCTCCCTGAAACCTAGCCCTCCTGTTGGCGCTAAATGACTTGGAGGCAGGGTCCCCACCTAAATCTCCTGACTCAGCCTCTCCTCACTCTATCTGGATTAAGAAACAAAGAGCTTCTGGGACAGAGCCAACCCTATTATAGGTGGGGTAGAGCACTGATGTGTGATATGATTTGAGGGACCCCCTATGGTCCTGCTTTCTGATGTCAATATGTCTGGAGTGCTAATTTACACTAGGATTATTGTGATTTATAAAATACTAGGTTCCTTTCTTCCCTTCTCTTTTCAAACCTCTGAATCTCTGTCCACCTTCACTATCAGCTGATGGATGACCTTCTGACTTACATGAGAAAACGAAGTAAACAGAAGTAAACAATCTTCCTTCACAAAATTCACCAAGCTGGTTTCATCTAAGTCTACACCCTCTGCCTTCCTTCCTCTTATAATGATGGATTGTCCTGACCTCAAGTCCTGGATCCTACCTCTCCACAGGTAAAGGAGGTGGGAGGGTGGAGGAATGGATGAGGGAGAGTATTTTAAGTAGAGAAGTCAGAGAAGGCTTCTCTGGAGAGATGATGTTTGTGCAGAAGTCTGAGTGACCTGAGAAAAGGAGACATGGAGAGATCTGGGGAAGGAGTGTTCCAGGCAGACGGACTGGCGGACGCAAAAGCCTGAGATGGGAGTGAGGTTGGCGTGTTCACAGAACA
Organism: Balaenoptera musculus; assembly: GCF_009873245.2. NCBI lineage: Eukaryota > Metazoa > Chordata > Mammalia > Artiodactyla > Balaenopteridae > Balaenoptera > Balaenoptera musculus. The sequence goes on from NC_045797.1 coordinate 71,759,109, forward strand.
AGAAAAGGAACATAGTGAGCGTGGAAAGAAAGGCAGGTGATAAGGGTGGGGAGGAGGCAGGTGCCCAATCGTATAGGAGGTTTAGAGGCCATCATAAGGAGTTAGAATAAAATTCAAGGTGTGAGGGGAAGCCATTAGAAGGTTTTGAGTAGGGGAAAATTCTGATCTAATTAACATTTTTAAAAAAATATGGTGCTGCATGGAGAACTGATTATATAGGGGCGAGAGCAGAAGCAGGAAAACGAGTTAGGAGGCTAATGCAATAGGCCAGGTAAGATCACAGAAACTTGAACCAGTGGTAGTAGTGAAGAACTGAGAAGTGAACGAGCTAACAGAGCTCGTTACCTATAAGACACAGGAACTGAGTGAAAGCAAGAAATAAAAAATGACTCCTAGACTTTTATCCTGGGGGTCCTTTTTGGATTATAGTCCTATTCACTGAACTAAGAGAAATTTGGCAGGAAGAGGGGCAGAAGTGCAAAATTAAGACTAATCCTCGGGACTTCCCTGGTGGTCCAGTGGTTAAGACTCCGTGCTTCCACTTCAGGGGCCACGGATTCGATCCCTGGTAGGGGAACTAAGATCCCACATGCCACATGGTGTGGCCAAAAAGAAAAAAGAATAATCCTGTTTGGGGCTGGTTATATCAAGAGACCCATAACCAGTACAGTACATAAGAAGGGTGTGTAGGGTATGATTACAAAGCAACTTATTGTATTTTTTTTCCTCACTGTCCATTTAAACCCGTTTGGTTGGGTAGTTCTCCAGCAACTTCCTGTTTTATTCTCCTCATTGTACTTATTACCAGCTCAAGTGATATTATATATTTGCCTGTTTATTGTCTGTCTCCCATCAAAATGTGAGCTCCTTGAGATCAGAGATTTATCTGTTTTGTTTACCTCTAGTCTCCAGCCTTTCAAACACTGCCTGGTTCAGAGAAGGTTCTTGTTAAAATTTGAGGAAGAAAGCAAGCAAGCACATGAGAGGATACTAACACATGACAGTAAAAGGAGTGAAACCACAAAATTAAGTCTTAATATGTTTACCGTGAGTTAAAAAAAAGTAGCCCCCTTATCCTTTAGGAGTAGGGAAATAGAGTCAGAAAAGAAGAATGATAGATTGACTGTACACTCAGACAAACGAACCATTTCCCTACTGATTTCTAACTGGGAGATGGGGAGGATAGGCTGTGACTTCTCCTTCAAATCCACTCCTAGAAGAAGCTACACTCCAGAGACTCGGGACACAGGGTGTAGAGAAGGGAACTGAAGGGAAGTGGCCCCTAGACCGGGAAGCAGTAGGCTAGCCTAGACAAGTCAAATGTCACCAAGTTTAACCATAGTCACCTTAGGATGAGAAATCTGTGCTCTGTGAACAACTGTATTTCTATACATTTTACATTTGGGGACTTTTATTTTACTTTTTAAACTTTACTACTTTAATTTAGGATATGGTCCTTTTGAAAATTTTTGCCTTTCTTGGCTAAATTAAGGGGAACAAAATTTGGGGCCTGGCTTGGGTGTGGTAACTGGTAAATGTGGTAGAGAGATGGTAGAGATGGTGGAGGGATGGAAGAAGGGCAAAATCAGGAGAGGGAGCTAGGGAAATCCTACAGTCCACCTTCTAGAGGATACCTCTATTGTGCAGCTGCCAGGGGCAACTCTCTTCATTCCCTCTGAATCAAGGACACCTGCCCCAGTTTCTTCTACTCACTCCCTTTTGGCAGGGGGAGAGGGTAGGGAGGGTGGCCCACTGCCTCCTGTCTTCCGGGAAGACTGCCATACAGAGAAGTTGTTCCCAGCTGCTCAGATTTTGGTATCAGCAATTGCTGCCTTGTGTATTACAAAATGGAACTACACCAGCTCTCACCGCAACCTGGCCCTCATCCCTGTCTACCTCCTAGCTCGAGAAAGTTCAAGGAAGAAAAGTGCCCTTTAGAGTTGGCCTCTTTGGGACTTGGATTCTATCCCTCCTGATAACATAGAGGTTCTTTTTCCAGAAAGGATGACCCTGTGTTTCCAGAGGGAGGAACCAGAAAGGAAAAAATTATCCTATCAACTCAATTGTAGCATTTACTATTTTATTTAAATTTGAAGCTGATGAGTTCTATATGAATTTACACATTTTTATGAAAAATAAACCCAAATAAATAGCATTACCTTGCTCTAGTAACATTTTCATCTGAAATTTCATTGCTGCTTAATCAAATAGCTGAGGAGGGTTCTCTGGCATATATGACCCCCTCACAGAGGTGTCCACTGTGGCTTCCCTGGGAAGGTCTAACTCTATCAAAGACAAATATGCCTCTTTCACCTCAATGCCGTACTTGGTATGCTTCCCTAATTCATGGAAGAAAATATAATCTTCTTCCTTCCTCCAGGGGGAGCTCATGAGTTTAAGCCTCTAGTTTAAGTCCCTAGGTACTCCAACAATGCAATATTCTCCTTCATATCTGAGTCACACTCTGCTATAAAAGACATTAAAGGACAAAACCTTTCCTTTTATACAATATATAAAAATTAAATAGGATTAAGATGTTTATTATCCTAAAACCTGACTCATACAAGTATGTATGAGACCATGGCAGTTACAGATTGCAGAGGAACTTACTACTCTTTTGGAGCCTAACAGACAAGAGTGATGCTAAAGCATTCCATCTTTTAAGGCCTTCAGCTACCACGTGAACAGGGCTTAATTTCAATACTTCCTATTATCCCTCAGCTTCAGCTCCCATTCAAAAAAGCAGCAAAGTGTTAAACCACACCTCAAAAACACTGAGAAGTCCACAATGGCCAGCACCATCTCTAACAGTTATCTGTTTCTACTTTAAAGCACTAAAAAGACCCTCATGAGGCAACCAGTTGTTCTCTCTGCTGGACATGTCAGAATCAAGCATCTCTAAGAGCCCTCTGGCTTCTGCCACATTGTATTTATTCAACAAATTCTGAGTTTATTCAGAATGAGGAAAGGGAAACTACTGCAGCTTACTTTTGGGCTTTTTAGGAAGAGAATTGTAAGCCAACCTCCTAAACATCACGTAAGCTCACTTATCTTCTGCCTTGCTAGGTTCTTTTTTTTATTATTATCAAGTTTTACTAAGATATAATTTATGCACCATAAAATTCACCCATTTTAAGTGCACAAATCAATGATTTTTAGTGTATTTCCAGAGTTGTGTAACCACCACCACGATCTAATTTTAGAACATTTCTATCAGTCCAAAACCTCATGCTCACTTACAGTCACTCTCCATTCCCAACTCCAGCCCCAGGCAACCAATGATCAACTTCCTGTCTCTACAGATTTGCTTTTGCTGAACATTACACTTAAATATAAATAGAATAAAAATTGTGATTGTATTCTTTCACTGAGTATAATAGTTCTGAAGTTCATCCATGTTGTAGCATGTGTAAGTACTTCTTTTCCTTTTAATTTCCAAATAATATTCCATGTATGGATGTACCACACTTTGTTTATCCATTCACCACTTTATGAACATTTGGGTGGTTTCCACTTTTTGGCTATTATGAATAATGGTGCCATGTACACCCACTCATACACAAGCCTTTATGTGGCCATATATTTCCATTTCTCCTGGATAGAAATTGAGGAGTTAAATTGCTGGTCACTTGGTAATTTAATGTTTAACATTTTGAGAAACTGACAAACTGTTTTCCAAAGTTGCTGCACCATTTTACATTCCCTTCAACAATGTCTGAGGGGCATACACCCAGAGAAAACCATAATTCAAAAGGACATATGCACCCCAATGTTCACTGAAACACTATTTACAATAGCCAGGTCATGGAATCAACCTAACTGCCCATCGACAGACGAATGGATAAAGAAGATGTGGTACATATATACAATGGAATATTACTCAGCCATAAAAAGGAACAAAATTGGGTCATTTGTAGAGACGTGGATGGACCTAGAGTCTGTCATACAGAGTGAAGTCAGAAAGAGAAAAACAAATATCGTATATTAACACATATATGTGGAATCTAGAAAAATGGTACAGATGAACCAGTCTGCAAGGCAGAAATTGAGACACAGATGTAGAGAACAAACGTATGGACACCAAGGGGGGAAAGTGTGTGTGTGTGGGGGGGGGGATGAATTAGGAGACTGGGATGGACATATATACACTAATATGTATAAAATAGATAACTAATAAGAACCTGCTGTATAAAAAAATAAATAAAATAAAATTCAAAAAATTCAAAAAAAAAGAAGTTGAAAAAAAACAAGAAAACAATGTCTGTGGGATCTCATTACTTTTAATCAGATACTTAACCAGTTGTATAACTATGTAGAGAAATCTCTTACTTTTAATTCCATTAACTAGTAAATTGAGATGATGTGCCATGTTACACACACAGTAGTATGTACCACTTTTCTGCTTATAACCTCTCTTCACCCTGGGTACAATATTGTTAACAGCTACTACCCACCAGAATTAGTCCAAAATTCCATTTTTACCGCTCCAATTCAATTAAAAACCTCCTAACCTTTAAGTTTAATATGAGTTGTTAACTTTTTTCTATGTCTGTGCTTGTTATTTCTGAATGTGTCAGCTGTCTGTTCTTTAAAACCAGAAAAAGCTGAGGAAAGTTACCACCTTTCCCAGTGGTGGGAAATGCCTGATGTCCAGCCACAAGAGCCTGGTGTATTCCTTGGCACCGACTCCAGCAACTTAAAATGATGGCAGGGGATGAAAACACAGCCAAGCATGTTAAATGAAAGAAGAACAAAGCTATGGAATAATAGGCTTACTTGTAAACAACTGCTTTTTCTTCTTCCTGGGATTCCAGAAGATGAGGAGTTTTTGTAGAGGGTTTCAAGTCAAAACTACTTTCGTTAAAATTCACTTTTACTTTTAACCTTTAATAAGATAACAGGTGTGAGAGGATGTTCTGAAAACAATACTAGCTTGCATTTATACAGAAATCATTGTTATACATTGACTGCTATGTATATTGTCCAAAATATCATTACTTCAAACTGGTGTGCATTCTTGGGTGTTTCAGAGTTGCTGAAACTATGATAGAGACTGGTTTACTATTTACTGAGACCCTAGAATCAGCTAGGCAAAGTTTAAAGTATTCCCTATATCCTAGGGCTTATACTCTAAATGTAAAAAGAAGTTACAGAGATTGTCATTTACAAGCATAAACGTAAAATGCTTTTCCTAAGAACCCAAACACCCCATTTCCCAGTCTCCTTTGCCATAAGGTGGCAGGCAGGTGCCTTAGATCCGTCTAGTCTTGCCCCAATCAAGAGTTGGTTGGGGGACTTCCCTGGTAGTCCAGTGGTAAAGAATCCGTCTTACAACACAGGGGACGCAGGTTCGATCCCCGGTCAGGGAACTAAGAGCCCACATGCCACTGGGCAACCAAGCCCACACGCTACAACTACTGAGCTTGCGCGCCTCAACTAGAGCCCGTGTGCTGCAAACTACAGAGCCCACGCGCTCTGGAGCACACGCGCCACAACTACAGAGCCCACACGTCCTGGAGCCAGCACGCCACAACTAGAGAAGAGAAAACCCACAGGCCACAGCTAGAGAGAAGCCCACGTACCACAACAAAGAGCTTGTGCGCCGCAAGGAAAGACCCTGTGTGCTGCAACTAAGACCCGACACAGCCAAAAATAAATAAATAAATAAATAAATAATAAATCTTAAAAAAAAAGTTGGTTGGAAGGGTGATACTGGCCCTGTGAGGAGCATCCATTTTGCTGGCACAGATTACAGCAGAGCTGGTGGGGTTCTAAACCAACCACTGGAGCAGCAGCTTCCTGATTCTGCAGTTTCCCGATCATAGCAGAAACAACACATCCCTTGGCTAGCCGATTCGACACTGTGATTTTGGGAGTTATTTCTGAAATTCAGCCCTGTTTCTTAAGACCTCCCAATGATTTCATGAGCAGTGTAAGTCCTCAATAAATGAATCCTTTTCTGGGGTGGCTTCAGTTGTCTGAAACCAAGAGCCATTATCGTAACTAACATACTCAGTACACCTAGCATGCAAATAGCCACACAAAGAATTAATGGAAAGGATCAGTCTGATCCTGATTTAATCAGAATGAATCTTCCTAGAGAATGTGGATTTTGAAATATGTTTTGAGTAAAAGAAATCGGTATGGCAAACGTTTAGATTAGGGTATAAAGCACTACTAACAAGAGGACAAAAGGGTTTCCTGTGTTAATATATCTGAGAAGGGCTAATGCAGTGGCCCATTTGTCTGCAGGAACATTCTTAGTCAAAGCTATCCTGGGGCAGAACCTTGAGATGAGAGTAAATACTAAGGGTACCAAACGATAATGAAAAGGTTGGATGAGAAGAGTATTATCGGATTCGACCTTCTCAACTACCTCTCCTTTTGCTCAGAGCCAACTAAAAGTAGGGGCAGGAATGTCCTTAGTCAGCAAATCCAGTGGCTTCCTCTCAGTTCTCTATATCTGGCATAGTGCCTGATCCTTCTTGTCACCCTTTCCTCTCCTGATATCTGGCAAATCACAGACTACTGCTTCTTCCTCCTTTTCTCCTTCCCACCTCCTAAATTTTATAGCACAACCTTTCATCTCAGTATTTTTCTTTTTCCCAGTATTCTCTCCTCAGCCTATCTAATCCATTCTTATGCTTTTACTCTCATTTCCAAAGTGAACAACTCTTTTAGTTCTCCAACCTCAAATCCCCTTCTCCCTTGAGCTGTTGTCTTACTTTTCCAACAACCTGTAATACATCTTTACTTGAAAGGACTACCAGTATATAAAACTCAGTATGAACAAAACTGAACTCATCAATTGCATTTCTGAATCTGCTCCTCCTATGTTCCATCTTCTGCTGACAGCACCTCCATCCTTCCAGTGACCTAGATTTATATAGCAGGGTCTTTGGCCTCCCCCCTCCCTGCTCATTACTTCATTAGTCCACGAAACAAGCACTTTACGCCACTCAATTACTATCCTCAAGGAATTTACAGTACATGTAAAGATAAATATATATATACACATATATATGAACAAAAAATATACTATCTATAATAATGGCTGACTAGGAGCTCTGAGGCAGTGATCTTCAAGCAGTTTTGTTTATATACTCCTTAAAAGAGTTTTGAAAAACCACATAACCCCTTGAACATTTTAAAGCTGACACCTACAATTTTTCATTGCAAGTTTAAATAAGTTTATATCTTGTTAATAGATTTTTTTAAATATCAAATATTCATTAAGATAAAATGAGTGTTGGCCTTACAAGCAATGAAAGTTTTAGGATATTATTTGATAAAATAGATTTTAACCACCATATTAAATAAAGCACACCAAATCTGAAAGCAATCACAAAAAACTGTTATCAGAGGATTATAGCTATTATATTTTGAAATTCTGACAGTACCAGAAAACATTCCAGCTATATTTAAAAGAAGCATCGGGACTTCCCTGGTGGCGCAGTGGTTAAGAATCCACCTGCTGATGCAGGGGACACGGGTTCGAGCCCTGGTCTGGGAAGATCCCACATGCCGCAGAGCAACTAAGCCCGTGCATCACAACTACTGAGCAACTAGAGAAAGCCCGCGCACAGCAATGAAGACCCAACGCAGCCAAAAATAAATAAATAAATAAATTTACTTTTAAAATTAAAAAATAAATTAAATAAATAAAATAAAAGAAGCATCACTAAATTATATAGCTTTAGCTACTCCAAATTCAAAGCAACCCAACACAGACCAAGTACCCTGATTCTGTAGCATGCCTTTAAATCAATCAATTAATCAGTTAATTAAAGTAAAATAAAATATGTATGACAGGGAAATGCAGAAAGACCTGTGGGTTAAGTTTTCTTGCTTCTTCATTAAAGGAAGTCTCTCAAAAGCCAGTATTTTTATTTGTCCCTTTATTTGGTACCTTAAAATTTTTTACACCCAGGTTGAAAGATATGCCTCTCTTTTAAAAAGTGGGATAAGAAGTCATATGAATGCAGGCTTGTTCTCAGGCAGATCAACTTTTGGAAAGAGTACATACAGACTTCAGAATCTGGAAGTTGAGACCCTTAAAACTATCCATGCCTATGTATACCTTGGTAAGTCTTTACAAGCCGTTATTGTATATTTTGAAATTCACTGCTTTGAGGGAATCCATTTACTTCAAACAACTAGACCCTGGATAGAATGTACCCTTCAAGGTGTCACTAGTCTTACAAGAGAAGGAGGGGGTCTTCAAGAAAAACACACACACACAAATGTAGTAGAGGCTAGAGGTGTGGGAAGTTAGGGCCATAATGGTGGGCAGCAAGGGCAGATGGAATAACAGATAATAATCCCTGAGGGCAGATGCCAATAACAGAGTTAACAGAATACTGAGCCCTGTCTATGCCAGCTATAAGGTGGGGACACTACACTTGAGACTGCCACACTGAGCCTAGACATTTGAAGGGAACTGGCTAGGCCCAGGTTGATGGCATCCCAGCTACTGGCAGAGGCAGAAACAGAAGCAAATAATCTGTGTAGAAAAGTTTCCCCAATTTAGGCCAATAGGACACCCAAAGATAAAATGAACTCACAAATAAAATTCACTAAGCATACGAGAAAGCAAACCATTATAATTGAGAGTCAGCAGAGAAAAACAAAAGATTTATTAGCATCCCCCCAAAATACGGAATTTGGAATTATCAAATATAGAATGTAGAATAGCAATATATAAAATGTTTAAAAAAATAAATAATCCAATCACCAAGACAAGAAAACAATAAGAGCCTATCAGGAACGAACAAGCATATGGGGTGGGTACAGGAAGAAAATTTCAGAAATTAAAATTTTAATATTGAACACAGTGAAAAAAGAATAGTAAACTGGAAAATATATCCAAAGAAATTACCAAAGGCGATGGAAAATACGAAAGAGGTATTAAAAGTATTAATATATAAGACATTTACATATGATATATACAAAGGGCTCAAATAAGCCAGTCTTCCCCAAACATACTAGCCTCCACGGGAGTGGAGCAATGTGAGACATAGAGAAAAATCCAGAAAATTATCCAAAGAAAACATTTTCCTTACCATATTAGTCATCTCCAGAACCTTCCTGAGGATGAAAATAAAATACTGCAATTGAAACCTACCATATGCCCATTATTAGCCCACTATAAAATCAATATTCTCAATAAAATCACCTTCGCATACAACCTGAGTTAAATCTGTTATAAACAGATTCCTGGTTTGGGTGGACCCTACCTAATTACTAGAGTTAGGCTTATGATTCTCAAAGACAATGAAAAAAAGTAGAAAGCCCATTCTTTCAGAATTCTGTCTTAAGGTCTATTTGTGTTTTACTAACATTTACAGTGCCATTTGTAGCAAATTTTTAAAAATAAGAAAATTATTAGAGTTCTGCTTCCATTTAAGGATGAATCAACACTGGTGCACAAAATTTAACAGATGTACCACACTAATGCAAGATGTTAATAGAGGAAACTAAAGTGGGGAATGGGGAGGTCGAGATATAGAGAAATTCTCTTTCTGCTTAAATTTTTGATAAACTTAAAACTGCTCTTAAAAATAAAGCCTAATAATTAAAAGATATCAGCTAAAATTTTAATGAATCCTTAAAGTCCAAGTGTGGGCTAGCATGTCATTTTGGAATAGCTGGGGAGACCTCATACAAGAAGTGTTTACACTCATGAGCAAGCGCTTTTCCAAGGGCCTGCACCAGGTGCTAACAAGAAGACTGGGCACAGAGCAGAAAACCAGAGAAAACCCCCATTAGTGGCAAAGATATGCAGGAAGAGATTGACAGTGCTAGGTAAACAAGTGCCCCTCCCACTTTCCTGGATCCTTCCCCCCCTACAAAGCAAAGCATTAAGCTGCTGGGGTAAGGGAAGCAAACTCTTTTTCAGGGTGATAAGCAAAGATCTAGTGCTTTTGGGAGAGGAGTAAAAGCAAAATCTATCTACCTCTGGAGGAGGGATGAGAAATCCTCATATCCAGGCAGACTTAAGGCTCTATTGTTACTAAGATAGGGATAGGAGTAAAAACCCTCTGTCCCAGGAGGAGGCACAAGAAATTGCCTTGTGCCCAGAATCCTATAATTATACCCAGCAGAGGTCTGCTACTATTGGAAGAGGGGCAGGAAACTACCATCCAAGAACAACCACAGACATAAGATAGTGTTTGGGTGCTACAGGGAGAAGAGAAAGGAACTCTAAGAAAATCCTACTCCTGAGGCCCAAGCATATAGGGCTTGCCTAAAACTGCGGCTAGGAAAAAGAAAACAGAGAACATTCCTTTGCCTGCCTCTTTGAGCCTACCAACAAGCAACAGCAGAATACTTCTGGTGGGGGCTTCCCTGGTGGTGCAGTGGTTAAGAATCCACCTGCCAATGCAGGGGACGCAGGTTCGAGCTCTGGTCTGGGAAGATCCCACATGCCGCGGAGCAACTAAGCCCGTGCACCACAACCACTGAGCCTGCGCTCTAGAGACCATGCTCTGCAACGAGAAGCCACTGCAACGAGAAGCCCATGCATCACAACGACGAGTAGCCCCCACTTGCCACAACTAGAGAAGGCCCCGCACGCAGCAATGAAGACCCAACGCAGCCAAAAATAAATTAATTAATTAAAATAAATTAAAAAAAAAAAAGAATACTTCTGGGATGAAGCAAGACCGTGGAGACACCTCACTCCCTCCACCTCTGTGATGCAGCCTTGCAGGGACAGCCAAAAACTGAGGAGGGCACAGGAACACCTGAGAAAACCCCTCAGGTACCCCAGCCCCTACCCTAAGGACAAGGTAACAACAGCCCACCACTAGAGGCATCTGAAGTCTGTGATGCATTGAAAGTAAAAATAGCAATAATAATACCTAAACCCAGCTCAATTTCTGACTAGATAAGCCCAATTCTCCACACTAATGCTTGACAGAAGAAAAGGCATATTCATTTCTAGACATAAATGTTCAGTCTGTACTATTCTACCTCTAATGCCTGGCATTCAATTAAAAATTACAAGACATGCCAAAAAAAAGCAAGACAAAATATCCCACTGTCAAGAGATAAAGCAGTCAACAGAACCAGATTCAGAATGAACCTGAGTTGGAACTCTCAAATGAGGAACTTAAAATAACTATGATTAATATGTTAAAGAGTCTAGTGGAAAGATGAACAATATGTATGAGCAGATGGAGAATTTTAGGAAAAATTAAAACTATGTGAAAAAAATCAAATGGAAATACTAGAAATAAAAATCATCACATAAGAAACGGAGAATTCCTCTGATGGTCTCTTCAGTATATAAGACAAAGCTGAGGAAAGGTTCATTTGATGGTGATCAATAGATAGGATACAGCTGAGGAGAGACTCAGTGAACTTAAAGATAGGTGGGTAGAAACTGTCCAACTGAAATACAAGAAGAAAAAATACATAAATAAATAAAAACAGAGTATCTAAGAGCTAAGGGACAACATCAAGTGGTCTAACATACATACAACTGGAGCCTCAGAAAGGAAAAAAAAAAGAAGAATGGAACTAAAAATAGAACTACCATATGACCTAGCATTTCCACTCCTGGGTATCTGAAAAAAACAAAAGCACCCCAATGTTCACAGCAGCATTATTTACAATAGCCAAAATATACAGGCAACCTAAGTGTCCATCAACAGATGAATGAGTAAAGAAGATGTGATACACACACACACACACACACACACACACACACACACAATGGAATACTACTCGGCCTTGAAAAAAAAGAATGAAAATTTGCCATTTGCAACAACATGCATGGACTTGGAGGGTATTATGCTTAGTGAAGTAAGTCAGACAAAGAAAGACAACTATGGTATGATATCACTTACATATGGAATCTAAAAAATAAAACAGGGGCTTCCTTGGTGGCACAGTGGTTAAGAATCCGCCTGCCAATGCAGGACACAGGTTCGGGCCCTGGTCCAGGAAGATCCCACATGCCGCGGAGCAACTAAGCCCATGCGCCACAACTACGGAGCCTGTACTCTAGAGCCCGTGAGCCACAACTACTGAGCCTGCATGCCACAACTACTGAAGCCTGCGCACCTAGAGCCTGTGCTCCTCAACAAGAGAAGCCACTGCAATGAGAAGCCTGAGCACCGCAACAAAGAGTAGCCCCCACTCGCCGCAACTAGAGAAAGCCTGCGTGCAGCAATGAAGACCCAACCCAACACAGCCAAAAATAAATAAATAAAATAAATAAATTTAAAAATAAAACAAACTAGTGACTATAACAACAACAACAAAAAAACAGACTCACAGATACAGAAAACAAACTAGTGGTTACCAGTGGGGAGAGGAAAGGGGAAGGAGCAAGTTAGGAGTAGGGGATTAAGAGGTAAAAACTACTATGTATAAAATAAATAAGCTGTAAGGATATTTTTGTATAGCCAATACTTTATGATAACTATAAATGGAGTATAACTTTTAAAAATTGTGAATCACTGCATTGTGCATCTGAAAAACTTATATAATACTGTACATCAACTATACTTAAGTTAAAAAAAACACAGGGGAAAGATAAATTGGGAGACTGGGATTGACATATACACACTACTATATATAAAATAGATAACTAATAAGGACCTACTGTATAGCACAGGGAACTCTTCTCAATACTCTGTAATAACCTATATGGGTAAAGAATCTAAAAACAGAGTGGATATATGTATATGTATAACTGATTCACTTTGCTATACAGCAGAAACTAACACAACATTTTAAATCAACTATACTCCAATAAATTTTTTTTTTAAAGTATTTGTTTATTTATTTATTTATGGCTGTGTTGGGTCTTCGTTTCTGTGCGAGGGCTTTCTCTAGTTGTGGCAAGCGGGGGCCACTCTTCATCGCGGTGCGCGGGCCTCTCACTATCGTGGCCTCTCTTGTTGCGGAGCACAGGCTCCAGACACGCAGGCTCAGTAATTGTGGCTCCCAGGCCCAGTTGCTCCACGGCATGTGGGATCTTCCCAGACCAGGGCTCGAACCCGGGTTCCCTGCATTGGTAGGCAGATTCTCAACCACTGCGCCACCAGGGAAGCCCCAATAAATTTTTTTTAAAAACACACAGGAAGAATGGGGCATAAGAAATATCTGAAGTGATAACAGCCTAGAATTTCCCCCCCCAAATAATGAAAGACATCAAACCACAGATACAAGAATCTCAGTGAACCCTACATAGGATAAAACAAAAAGGAAGGGGAAAAAACACCTACACACATCATAGACTAGCTAATGCAAACCAAAGACAAAGAGAAAATCTTGAAAATACCCAAGAAAAAAGAAACATCACATACAGAGGGACAAAGACAAGAATTACAGTAGACTGCTCATTGAAAAATGAAATATTTTTTAAAAATCATAATTATGACAAAATACATATCACTGTCTCAAGAAACAGTTTTCAAATTCGAAGAGGTTCCATAATTTCTATTATACTAACCATTACCTGCTCCTTTTACAAAATTCACTTTCTATGTAGTTTGTAGGCAGTTTAAGCCACTCATTTGGAGTCATAAAGTGCCTTGAATTAGAAATTCCTGGAAATCTGGAATGCAGTTTGGCCTTCTCAACCTCTTTAAATTCTTTCATTGTAAATATTTTGCCTGTAGGAAGATTAGCAAGCTAAATTAGCATCCTTAAATGCAACTCACATTGTTCTTGGGTTATGAAACCATATAACAATTAGAAACTAAGTACCAGTCTCACACTGCAGAAGAATTCTTTTTCCATCGTCTTTGTCATATTGTGCCTTTTTCAAAGGGTCACGAAATGGTGGGATTGTAACCTACAAGAAAAACACTTCTTTGAGGACCGGGTTGCAGCTCTTTTTCAGTGTATTCTAAGCATCCATGTATGGCTCTTATGCCAGAAGAATCAAGATTACAATATCTACAAACTAACAGCAATCTAATTATTATATATATTTAACACATTACAAAGAGATGGCAGCACTCCAATACATCTCCTAGCAAGGCCCTTCAGCCAAAGAAGCATGGTTAGCTCTTGTTTTAATAGCCTTTTCAGATCATTGTGGATATTCTTTTTAGATATCAATACTATACCCAAACTCAACAAGTGGCAGCTTTTTAAAGGTCAGTTATGATGTAGAATCTGAAACCATATCAATGAATTATTCAAACTCTGCTACATTAAAATCCATTGGTCCATCCTGAACTTGAACTCTGAATGAATCTTTTATCCATATCATGAATTGGTTGTTTAGAGAAAATTAGATCACTGAGTTATGTGAGGTCTTCCAAATGTTAATACATTTCATTATACAATAATCACATTCATTAATATCACCAGTCTCATCAGTAAAGTCTTTGAGTATTGGAACACTGTCATATATGATGGTATGATATTTCAAAAATTCAAATTTTTGTTTGAAAGTTCACATTTTATCATTAGCAACAAATACTGTCAGTTGTTTTTCTTGAAGTGACAGACTCACTTCATTAATTTTCCAGAAAATGTCTACCAAACACCCAAGACTTAATAAACATAGTCTGTAACTCATTCTTTCAAGTAAAAATGATGTTCCATGAAAAAAAAATCAGGCAATTCAGCTCACAATTCAAACAATCATACTGTATTTCAGTATGCATAAATGCTCTTTGCATACCTCGCATTTCATCAGAATCTTAAAAAGATATGTAGAAAAGACCAAGACTTGGAGGGGAGGGATGAATTAGGAGTTTGGAATTAGCAGATACAAACGACTACATATAGTAAAACAGATAAACAACAAGGTCCTACTGTATAGCACAGAGAATTATATTCAATATCTTGTAACAAACTATAATGGAAAAGAATCTGAAAAACTATATATATACATAAAAAACCAAATCACTTTGCTGTACACCAGGAACTAACATAACATTGTAAATCAACTATACTTCAATAAAAAAAGGGGGGAGTAAGACTTAATAAAATTAATAATTTTTTTACTGTTTGATCAAGGACATTCTTAAGTGAAATTGAATTTTTTTTTTTTTTTTACTGTGAGTGCATGACAGCGAAGAATATGAGTACAGTACCAGTATAATCTGGTAACACTGACTTAAGTAGTTCTAAGGTATTAGCAGTTTCACCCAACATTGCTTTTGTACCATCAGTGCAAATGTCAACACAATGAAAAAGGCAAATAAAATTTGGCACTATTATGAAAAGTTTTGGCCTAATGTACCCCCTAGAAGGGTTTCGGGGCTGTCAAAGGTCTATGTACCTCACTTTGAGAACTGCTGCTATAACCTCAAAGTGCTCAGCTTACCTTAAGAGGTCACCTATCAGCTTCATTCAGAGTGGCAACGTGGTGAAAGAACAGAATAGAATTCTGGTATCCAAAAGATCTGGTCTCAGGCTTCCCTAGTGGTGCAGCGGTTGAGAATCTGCCTGCCAATGCAGGGGACACAGGTTCGAGCCCTGGTCCGGGAAGATGCCACATGCTGCGGAGCAACTAAGCCCGTGAGCCACAACTACTGAGCCTGCGCGTCTGGAGCCTGCGAGCCACAACTACTGAAGCCCGCACGCCTAGAGCCCGTGCTCCGCGACAAGAGAAGCCACTGCAATGAGAAGCCCGCGCACCACGACGAAGAGTAGCCCCCGCTCGCCACAACTAGAGAAAGCCCTCACACAGCAACAAAGACCCAATGCAGCCAAAAATTAAATAAATAAATAAATTTATAAAAAAAAAAAAAGATCTGGTTTTAAATCCCAATTCTAACCCTTACCAGGTATGCTACTAGTTAGTATGTCTAAGGATCTAACTCTAAACTCTCAGTTTAACTCTGACCTATAAAAATAGGGACAATAGCACATACACACACCTCAATTTGGGGAAAAATTTAAAAGACTGCTTTGCCCTGCAACTACCAGCAGTTTAAAACGTCTATGATTCAAGGTAGGTTTTTTGTTTTATTTTCTTTAATAATATCCACTATTAGCAAAAGTGTGGAAAAAATAGATTCTCGGGAGGAGGTACAAATTTATATAACCATTCTGGAGGACAATTCCGTGATATGAATTAAAATCACGCATAATTTTTAACCCAGCAATTCTACTTCTAGCAACTTACCCAAAGGAAAAAATTAAGAAATAAATAGTTACAGGGATGTTCATCATAATGTCATTTATGACAACAATAGGTCAAAAACAACCTAGAGGGACTTCCCTGGTGGCACAGTGATTAAGAATCCACCTGTCAATGCAGGGGACACGGGTTCGAGCCCTGGTCCGGGAAGATCCCACATGCTGCAGAGCAACTAAGCCCATGCACCACAACTACTGAGCCTGCGCTCTAGAGCCCGTGAGCCACAACTACTGAAGCCCGCACGCCTAGAGCCTGTGCTCCACAACAAGAGAAGCCACTACAATGAGAAGCCCGCGCACTGCAACAAAGAGTAGCCCCCGCTCACTGCAACCAGAGAAAAGCCCACGTGCAGCAACAGAGATCCAATGCAGCCAATAAATAAATTAATTAATTAATTTAAAAAAAAAACCAATCTAGAGGTTCAAAATAAGGAATATGTTTAAAAAAAAAAAAAAAGATGGTACAGCAAGATAGTATATGTGGTTAGAAACATACCCGTACTCTGCTATTTACAACTGTGTAACCTTGGACAAGTAACTTAACCTACCCGTGCCTCACTTGCCTTATTTGTAAATGATCAGTGAATGCTGAAATAAAGTAAAAAGAAATCTTTAACATTTGGTTAATCCCTCAGTGCAAGTTAGCTATTAATAACAGAATACCATGCGTTGATTACAATTGTATATTTATATTTATTGACAAAGAAAGAAAGCAAATCATAAACTACTGAGAAAAAGAAGTTTTTTTTTTTTTTTTGGAAAAGAAGATTTTAAAACCTAATGTGTGGTATGATCCCATTCTTGTTAAATAAAAATGTGTACATATACCTACACATAGAAAGAAGTCTTTTTTTTTTAAATTGAAGTATACTTGGTTTACCATTAGAAAGAAGTCTTGAAGGATATACAGAAAAATGTTCATGAGTTCACTCTGGTTATCTTCTTATTCTTTATTTTGAGTGATCTTCTTATTCTTTATTTTAAGTGATTTTGAGTGATCTTCTTATTCTTTATTTTAAAATTGATTTTCTCATTTATATATCATAAAAATATATTACTTTTGTAACAAATTTAAAAGTCTATGAAATTTTTTAACATTATCTATTACCCAATTATTATACAATATTTTCAAATTTTACAGAGGTTTAATTTACTTTGGACTTTGGCTTTTTTGTTCCTTTCTAAGATATGGAGATGGGACATGATTCTTAAGATGTTACTGCATTCGTTGGGAATCACTAAAGGACTACTTATATATTAGGACTGCTCAAAAAAACAAACCACATAATACCAAAGTTAAAATTAGAAATCTACCTTCAGGGGCTTCCCTGGTGGCGCAGTGGTTAAGAACCCGCCTGCCAATGCAGGAGACACGGGTTCGAGCCCTGGTCCGGGAAGATCCCACATGCTGCTGAGCAATTAAGCCCATGCACCACAACTACTGAGCCTGTGCCCTAGAGCCCGTGAGCCACAACTACTGAGCCCGTGTGCCACAACTACTGAAGCCTGCCCGCCTAGAGCCGTGCTCCCAACAAAAGAATCCACCACAATGAGAAGCCCGAGCACTGCAACGAAGAGTAGCCCCCATGCGCCGCAACTAGAGAAAAAAGCACGTACGAAGACCCTATGCAGCCAAAAATAAATAGATAAATAACTAAACTTAAAAAAAAAAAGAAAGAAAGAAACCTACCTTCAGAAAATTCGGGTCCTCTTTGTTCATGTAAAAAGGATCATATTCTTTTGGATCATAATGCTCTATAAATGCATTTCCCTACAGGAAGGAAATAAAAACCACACATAAGAACAAGAAGTCCATAATTAATTTTGAGCATAACAGGACTCAAGAGTCAAACACACAGTTCCACTCTTATGCTTTGAAATGGCATCAATGACAAATGCAAAAGGGAAGGGAAGATCAAATTGGAAATTAAATTTAATGTATCTAAGTAAGAAATATTATAGTGATAGAAGGAATCTACTTAAAATTTTCAAGATTTTAATAAAGGATGTTGCAACACTAAAAGATATAGGAAATTGTTTTTAGATACTTAATATTCAAACATCTCAGATCTCTTAAAAATGCCAGGAGAACAGAAATATTTTATAGCTCTGTAAATAATCAAGTTCCAGAATAAAAAACAAAAAAACACATATCTTGAACCTAGAGTCCGATTTTTTTAATTGGTATATAAAAGTAACAATTACATAGGAGAAAGAAAGAAAAATTATTCTAATGTACACATTTAAATCCAGACCTAACCCTTTCCCTCCATCCTTTCCACATGCCCTGGATTTAAGAATAGTATGTGCTATAACAGAGTACAGATTACACATATACAGAATTGGGAAGGGCAAGCTGTTTGGATGACTGTAAATAAAGAAAGATAACTATAGTTTTTAAAGCAACTGAAAAAAGTAACAAATGATCTCTTAGTACCTTTTTATTTACGTATTTTAAAAAACCATCTAATTCCTCTTGTCTCCTTTTTTTAATCTTCTTATGTGAAGTAACATTTTCTATAATTTTCTTCTGGAGAGGATCTGCCACATGATCAACCCATCTTTTATATAATATCTCTTTTCTTCTTGCATTTAAGAAGTCATGATGCTTTAAATACTTACCTAGTTCCTAGTAAACAGTGATAGGAAAGACAAATATATTATTTTAAAGTTTTCTTGTTCCAAAATTTAAACTTAATTTATATTCATAAGAATAACCCACAGGGCTTCCCTGGTGGCACAGTGGTTGAGAATCTGCCTGCTAATGCAGGGGACACGGGTTCGAGCCCTGGTCTGGGAAGATCCCACATGCCGCGGAGCAACTGGGCCCGTGAGCCACAACTACTGAGCCTGCGCGTCTGGAGCCTGTGCCCCGCAACGGGAGGGGCCGCGATAGTGAAAGGCCCGCGCACCGCGATGAAGAGTGGCCCCCGCACCACAATGAGGAGTGGCCCCCGCTTGCCGCAACTAGAGAAAGCCCTCGCATGAAACGAAGACCCAACACAGCCAAAAATAAATAAATAAAGTAGTTATTAAAAAAAAAAAAAAAAAAAAAAGTGTTCTAAGTAATCATTAAAAAAAAAAAAAAAAAAAAAAAAAGAATAACCCACAAAATCATCCATTAATTAAATCATTTGGTTGGCTTCTACTGTGTGACACACACAATACTGGAAACAAAGAATACATGAATAAATTAGACAACATGCCTGCTCTCCCTGGAAGACAGACTACAAAACAAATCTACAAAACAACAGGAGGAGGGACCATGTAGCAAGAGATGTGTGGGGTTCAAACAGATACTAGTATACCAGTGTTCACTGCATCATTACTCACAATAGCCAAGAGGTGGAAACAACTCCAGTGTTCATCAACAGATGAAGGTATAAACAAAATGTGGTATATACGTATAATGGAATATTATACAACCATAAAAAGGAGTGAAGTTCTGACACATGCTACAACATGGATGAACCTTAAAAGCAATATGCTAAGTGAAATATGACAGACACAAAAGGATAAATATTGTAGGATTCCACTTATATGAAATATCTAGAATAGGCAAATTCATAGAGACAGAAAATAAATCAGATGTTACCAGAGGCTTGCAGAAGGAGGGCTGGGAAGTTACTACTTAATGAGTACAAAGTTTTGGTTGGGGTGATGAAAAAGGTTTAGAAATACATAGTGGTTATGGTTGTTCAACACATATATGTAATTAATGTCACTGAATTGTACACTCAAAAATGGTTAAAAAGCAAATTTTATGTTATATATATTTTACAATAGAAAAATAATTAAATTTTTTAAAAGATTTCCAAATTGGTAGACATTTGGGATGGGCCTTAAAGAATAGAGTTATCTAGGAAGAGAAGGAATGACAAAGAATGAGGCAGAAGAATATTCTATGGAGGGAATTCCCTGGCAGTCCAGTCATTAGGACTCCACACCTTCACTGCCAAGGGGCCGAGTTCAATCCCTGGTCAGGGAACTAAGATCCCACAAGCCACACAGCACAGCCAAAAAAAAAAAAAAAAAGAATATTCTATGGGGAAAAAAAAAAAAAGACAGAACAGTAGCACAACCTGGTAAAAATGACAAGTAGCCTGCAAAGAAAATGCCTAAATTAGGCTATAAACTAAATCATTCTCACCAAAACTTCTCATATACCTTTCACCTAGCAAATGAAATCATGTGATTACTAGGATCAACAACATGAAATTTAAAATGAAAAAAATAAAATAATAAAAACCCTGTAATCTTCTCCAGGTGATATCCCTCCCAAACTTCAGGTCATAGCACATTTCAACCATTCTCAATGAACAGCTCCTTTCCTTTTTAAACAACTCTAAAAAAAATTCTTAAAAACAAAAATAGGCTACCCACTCCAGTGTTTAGTACACTTCACATAGACATTCATCTTGTCTTATAATTAAGCCCATCCTGCTACAGTTAAAGCTTTGTTCTTACTTATGTATACCTGAGTAATAATTGGTCAGTGTGTTCCAATAACAGCTCTTAAAGCTTTTAAGAATACATAGTGACTCCACAGAAGCCCCACTAACATGAAGGAACAAGTGAGTAGGAGGAAACTCTTATAAGGTATGTATAAAAGAGTCCTCACAAAGTATACGAAGAGAGGAACTAAATTAAAGCAATCTCAGAGCTCTTTTAAGTTCAATCCTAAAGGCTAATGAGTGTTTAATTGTTTTCTATATTTTCTAAAATTTTTATAATGACAATGCACTACATCTGAAATGGAAAAACAAAGTTTAATTTTTAATTGAGACATATTCTGCAGCCAATTCTTACCTTAATTCTATAATTTTCTCTGTATATTGATTGAATAGCTGCATCAATATCTTCTTTAGCTAATGCCTAAAATGACAGAATGACATTTTGAAAATCAAATATTTGAAAATTAAATTATTAATACTACCTAGACTCATTTTATATGTGACATACATATCCCTGGAAAGTTCTCTGTCAATCCAATTTTTCTACTTCAAATCATACCATCTCGCGATGAAGAGTGGCCCCCGCTCACCACAACTGGAGAAAGCCCTCGCACAGAAACGAAAACCCAAACACAGCCAAAAATAAATAAACAAATAAATTTATTTATTTAAAAAAAATAAAATAAAAAATCATATCATCAGTACTTTTTAAAGAGTATTTGAATCTTTCTGCTCTCAGCTACAGTTCATTCTAGGGAAAAAATAACTCAGATCACAGACATTTTGAGTCCCAATATGGTCAAATGACTTTGCCCAGACACACATGGTAGGTAAAACCCATCTTTTTTCACATACTATAAAGTGATACAATCAGGCCTCTATTTGAATTCATTTACTCATGAATGAATTCTATTTGAATTCATTTAGTCATTATAGCTATCAAATATTAATACTTTTTATGAACAAGCCACATTTTCAGTATTTTAAAGCAACACAATCTTCAGGAAATAGCTCATAAAATTAAAATTTTCCATTTTCATAACAAATCTTCCACAATTAAACATGTCAGAAAATGCAAGAGGTTGATTTCTAGCATACATGTGAATGTAATTAACATCACTGACTTACACACTTAAAAATAGTTAAAGAGAGTAAATTTTATGATATAATTTTTCCACAATGGAAAAAAAGATTAATAATAAAAGAGTCCCAAAGTGGACATTTGGGATGGGCCTTTGAAATCCTCTCATAATTACACAAAAATAAAATATTCTCAAATTAACTGTCATTGGAATTAGTTGTCTTCCGTTCCACTCCCCTTGTTTTCCAGAATAGATGAGTAAAATCTCAAAATCTAAGAACTAACCTTCCCCATTAACACACAAGGAAATTAAGGCTCAAGGGAGTTAAGCAACAACCAGAGGCCTAGAAAATCCTGCACTGAGTCCAGAATTCAAACTCAAATGTATCTAACTCCAAATTCATTTTCTTTGTTCTTTCTGCCTCACAGAGTTGCTATTCCTAGCAAATCTACTGCTCTCAAAACCAAGATGAGTACTGAAATATTAAAACAACCACCTGAAGACACTGGAGACTGACCCAGAGCAGGAAGAAACTAAAGGGTAGTCAACACTTGGAAAAAGAGAACAGCTGGAACTGGAAAAGTTTTCAGTTCTTTATGGACTTTTGTCTAACAGCAGGCCTCAGTCATAGCTAAACAAGGTAGCTCAAATGCAGACAGAAATACACAGTTTTACAGATTCAGTAATTAGAAGACAGAGTTCAGGGCAACCATAGCAGCAGGAAAATGAGAGGAGAAATACCTGAAAGGAGAAAGCCATAGACAGAATGCCACAAATTCTGCAGACCAAATCTCTGGCAGACCCTTGAACTACATAAGCACAAAGCAGACCCCGTGGAGCCCAGCTAAAGCTAAAAAAGACTAAACAGTGATTTCACGTGCTGCCAACTGCAGGAGAGACAAAGTTCAGAGCTCGTGTTCAGGCAAGTTAACTGCCTGCTAAAACAAAAACTCAGTATTAATCAGAGGAACAAAACAGAATCCAGACCCTTTACAATGTATCACTCATAATGTCCAAAATCACTAGACAAACAGGAAAACGTGACCCATACTTAAAACAAAGACAATCAACTGGAGACCAACTCTGAGATGGCCCACATGCTGGAATTAGTAGACAAGGATTTTAGGTCAACTATTATAGCTATGTTTAAGAAGTTATAGGAAAATATGCTCACAATGAATGAACAGAAAACCTCAGCAGAAAAACAGAGACTGAAAAATAACCAAGTGGAAAATACAGTTCTTAAATTTAAAAAACAAACAAACTTAAATGGGCTTAACAGCAGATTGAAGATGACATAAAAAGAGTCAGTGAACTTGAATTCAAATCATTAGCATGTATCCAGTCTGGGAAACAGGAAGAAAAAAGATAGGAAACTGAATAGAGTTGTAGCAACTTATGAGACAATAACAAAAGGTTCAACAAGTTGATAACTGGAGTCCCAGAAGTGATAAATAAAAGAATGGAACAGGAGAGGAAAGAAAGAAAGAAAGTTAGGAAGGAAGGAAGGAAGAAAGAAAAAAAAAAAAGACTGAAGAACTAATGGGTGAGATGAAAACCTCCACTTTCAGACAAAATAGAATAAGAGGGAACAGATTTATCCTACTACCTTAAAAAAAAAAAAAAGTGAGGGGCTTCCCTGGTAGCGCAGTGGTTGAGAATCTGCCTGCCGATGCAGGGGACACGGGTTTGAGCCCTGGTCTGGGAAGATCCCACATGCCGCGGAGCAACTAGGCCCGTGAGCCACAACTACTGAGCCTGGGCGTCTGGAGCCTGTGCTCTGCAACAAGAGAGGCCGCGACAGTGAGAGGCCCACGCACCGCGATGAAGAGTGGCCCCTGCCTGCCGCAACTGGAGAAAGCCCTCGCACAGAAACGAAGACCCAGCACAGCCATAAATAAATAAATAAATAAATAATTTTTTTTTAAAAAGTGAAACAACAGTTTTCAAGATACTGGACATCAGGCTATGAAGGACAGTGGCCCCTGAGATACAGAACACAAGGTGAGCCTTAAAATAGCTCATTAGAGCCTGGAGAGAATTTCCAGACTGTGGCGCACAGAGGAGGAAATCAGGTGGAATCCACCTGTCTTCCTGAAATGAGGAGGGGAGCTGGGAGTCTGGGGAGGCCAGGGTAGCTACAGTTCATAGAGCACAGTACCAGAGGGAAGAAAGTCACACAGAGAAGGAGCTTTGGGGGTCTGCAGAGGATTAGATTTGTAGAGGGTCCCCCTTGCGTCTTCAGGTGAATGCTGAACACTGTATGCATGTGGGGAAACTACCCAAAGAAACACTGGGCAAAGAAGTACCTGAAAGGATTAGGGGAACAATCCCTAGAGGTCACACAACCCCAGGAGTTATTCCTCTTAACATCAGCCAGGGTGACAAACTTTATGGTGCACAAAACAGAGTTGACTACTTAGAGGGGTTTTACAAAATAAGTACTAAAGCAAAATTGGCCATACACTAAATGATACTACAGTTCTGTCTACCAAGCTTCGTGGCAAGACATGAAAAAAATCAGACTGTGTCCAAGTAACTTAACCGCATCCCAGAACAAAGCTCAGCATATTTATTGGAAATCAAAAATATCCAGCACTCAACAAGGAAAAATTCACAATGTCTGGCATCCAATTAAAAAAATCACCAGGCATATAAAGAGGCAGGAAAATTTGACTAGTGAAAAGAATCAATCAAAACTACCCCAGAGGAGACTTCCCTGGTGGTCCAGTGGCTAAGACTCTGTGCTCCCAATGCAGGGGACCTAGGTTTGATCCCTGCTCAGGGAACTAGATCCCACATGCCGCAACTAAGAGTTTGCAGGCTGCAACTAAAGATCCCACATGCCGCAACTAAGGATCCCACACCCAGCAACGAAGACCTGGCGCAGCCAAATAAATAAATATTTTTTAAAAAACTAACCCAGAAATGACACAGATGATATAATTATTAGACCAAGACATTAAAATAGTTCATAAGTGCATTCGCTAGACAAAACAGCAGACGTTTTGAGACTTGGAAGATTTTTTAAAAGACCCCCTAAAAACTTAAAGGATTAAAAACCACGATGCCTGAAATGAAAGATACACCAGACAGGATTATCAGCAGATTGGATATTACAGAAGAAATGATTAGTAAACTTAAAATCATAATAGAAGCTGTCCAAAATGAAATGCAGGGGGGAAAAGTCTGAAAAAATTTAACAGATAATCAGTGGGCTATGGGATAGCTTTAAGCAGGCGATTAAACATGTAATTTTATTTCCCAAAAGGAGAAGGGGTGGGGTAGAAAAAATATTTTAAGAAAGGATGGCTGAAATTTTTCCAAATGTGTTGGGAACTATACGCTCACCGATACTAGAGGTTCAATGAACTCTAAGCAGCAGAGAAGCTGGAACATTCATACATTGCTGATGAGAATGTAAAAAGGTACAGCCACTGTGGGAAACAGTAGGCAGCTCCTCAAAAAGTTAAACACAGAAGTACCATATGACTTAGCAATTCCATTCCTAGGTTATATACCCAAGACAACTGAAAACATATGTTCACACAAAAACGTGTATACAAATGTTCACAGCAGCATTATTCATAATAGTCAAATACTAGAAAAAATCCAAATGCCCATCCACTGATGAATGGATAAATAAAATGTGGTATATCCATATACTGGAGTATCATTTGCCCATAAAAAAGAATGAAGTGCTGATACATGCTACAACATGGATGAACCATGAAAACAGTATGCTAAGTGGAAGAAGTCAGACACAAAGGACCACATACTACATGATTCCATTTGTATAAAATCTCCAGAATAGACAAATCTAAGAGAAAGTAGACTAGCAGTTGCCAGAGAACAAGGGAGAAGGGAATGGAACATGACTGCTAAAGGGTATGAGTTTCCTTTTTGGGGTGATGAAAATGTTCTGGAATTAGAGAGGTGATGGTTATACAACCTTGTGGATATACTAAAAACAACTGAATTGTACACTTTAAGGTAGTGAATTTTAAATTAAAAAATGCACAAAATATTTGAATGAACACTTCATCAACGAATATATATAAATGGCAAGTAAAACATAAAAAGAGGCTCAACATCATTAGTTATTAGGGAAATGCAAATTAAAAACACAATGAGGGACTTCCCTGATGGTCCAGTGGTAAAGAATCCGACTTACAATGCAGGGGACGCGGGTTCGATCCCTAGTCAGGGAACTGGGATCCCACATGCCATGGGGCAACTAAGCTCGCGCACCACAACTACTGAGCTTGCACACCTCAACTAGAGAGGCTGCATGCCTCAAACTACAGAGCCCACACAACCTGGAGCCTGCACGTCGCAACTAGAGAAGAGAAAACCTGCACACCACAACTAGAGAGAAGCCCACGCACCACAACAGAGATCCCGCATGCCTCAACGAAGATCCCACGAGGTGCAACTAGGACCCGACACGGCCAAAAATTTTTTTTTTAATTTTTTAAAAAACCACACAATGAAATGTGACTCTACATCTTTTAGAACGACTCAAAAGACTACACACACACACACACACACACACACACACAGACTGTACCAAACGCTGGCTAGGATGTGAAACACTGGAACTCCCATACACCGCTAGTGGAAATATAAAATATAACTTTGGAAAACGGTTTGGCAGTTTCATAAAATATTAAATTCATTTACCATATGACCTAGGCATTCCACAAGTAGATGTTTACCCAAGAGTAATGAAAATATATGTCCATATAAAGACATGTACATGAATGTTCCTAGCAGCTTTATTTGTAATAGCCAAAAACTATAAGCTACCCAAATGTCCAATGACAGAATGGACAAACTGGGGTATATAGCATTCAGCAAAAAAAAAAAAGAAAGGAACTAAGTACTGAAACATGAAACAACATGGATGAACTGCAAATTATACTGAATGAAAGAAGCCAGACAAAAATAATACATACCATAAGATTACATTTGCATAAAAAAATTTAAATGCAAAATAAACTATAGTGAGATTGGTTCAAGATGGCGGAGTAGAAGGACGTGCTCTCACTCCCTCCTGCGAGAGCACCGGAATCACAACTAATTGCTGAACAATCATCAACAGGAAGACACTGGAACTCACCAAAAAAGATACCCCACATCCAAAGACACAGGAGAAGCCACAATGAGATGGTAGGAGGGGCGCAATCACAGTAAAATCAAATCCCGTATCTGCTGGGTGGGTGACTCACAAACTGGAGAACACTTATACCAGATAACTCTACCCACTGGAGTGAAGGTTCTGAGCCCCACGTCAGGCTTCCCAACCTGGGGATCCAGCAACAGGAGGACGAATTCCTAAAGAATCAGACTTTGAAGGCTAGCGGGATTTGACTGCAGGACTTTGACAGGACTGGGGGAAACAGAGACTCTACTCTTGGAGGGCACACATAAAACACTGTGCGCATCAGGACCCAGGGGAAGGAGCAGTGACCCCATAGGAGACTGAACCAGACCTACCTGCTAGTGTTGGAGGGTCTCCTGCAGAGGCAGGGGGTGGCTGTGTCTCACCGCGAGGACAAGGACACTGGCAGCAGAAGTTCTGGGAACTACTCCTTGGCATGAGCCCTCCCAGAGTCTGCCATAAGCCCCACCAAAGAGCCCAGGTAGGCTCCAGTATTGGGTTGCCTCAGGCCAAACAACCAACAGGGAGGGAACCCAGCCCCACCCATCAGCAGACAAGAGAATTAAAGTTTTACTGAGCTCTGCCCACCAGAGCAACAGTCAGCTCTACCACCAGTCCCTCCCATCAGGAAACTTGCACAAGCCTCTTAGATAGCCTCATCCACCAGAGGGCAGACAGCAAAAGAAAGAAGAACTACAATCCTGCAGCCTGTGGAACAAACACCACATTCACAGAAAGACAGACAAGATGAAAAGGCAGAGAGCTGTGTACCAGATGAAGGAACAAGACAAAACCCCAGAAAAACAACTCAATGAAGTGGAGATAGGCAACCTTCCAGAAAAAGAATTCAAAATAATGATAGTGAAGATGATCCAGGACCTCGGAAATAGAATGGAGGCAAAGATCGAGAAGATACAAGAAATGTTTAACAAAGACCTAGAAGAATTAAAGAACAAACAAACAGAGATGAACAATACAATAACTGAAATGAAAAATACACTAGAAGGATTCAATAGAAGCAAAACTGAGGCAGCAGAACAGATAAGTGACCTGGAAGACAGAATGGTGGAATTCACTGCTGCGGGACAGAATAAAGAAAAAAGAATGAAAAGAAATGAGGCCAGCCTAAGAGACCTCTGGGACAACATTAAACACAACAACATTCGCATATTATAGGGGTCCCAGAAGGAGAAGAGAGAGAGAAAGGACCCAAGAAAACATTTGAAGAGATTATAGTCGAAAACTTCCCAAACATGGGAAAGGAAACAGCCACCCAAGTCCAGGAAGCGTAGAGAGTCCCATACAGGATAAACCCAAGGAGGAACACGCCGAGACACACAGTAATCAAATTGGCAAAAATTAAAGACAAGAACTATTATTGAAAGCAGAAAGGGAAAAACGACAAATAACATACAAGGGAACTCCCATAAAGTTAACAGCTGATTTCTCAGCAGAAACTCTACAAGCCAGAAGGGAGTGGCATGATATACTTAAAGTGGGGAAGAACCTACAGCCAAGATTACTCTACCCAGCAAGGATCTCATTCAGATTCAATGGAGAAATCAAAAGCTTTACAGACAAGCAAAAGCTAAGAGAATTCAGCACCACCAAACCAGCTCTACAACAAATGCTAAAGGAACTTCTCTAAGGGGGAAACACAAGAGAAGAAAAGGACCTACAAAAACAAACCCAAAACAATTAAGAAAACGGTAATAGGAACATACATATCGACAATTACCTTAAACGTGAATGAATTAAATGCTCCAACCAAAAGACACAGGCTCGCTGAATGGATACAAAAACAAGACCCATATATATGCTGTCTACAAGAGACCCACTTCAGACCTAGGGGACACACAGAGACTGAAAGTGAGGGGATGGAAAAAGATACTCCATGCAAATGGAAATCAAAAGAATGCTGGAGTAGCAATAGTTGTATCAGATAAAATAGACTCTAAAATAAAGAATGTTAAAAGAGACAAGGAAGGGCACTACATAATGATCAAGGGATCAATCCGAGAAGAAGATATAACAATTATAAATATACATGCACCCAACATAGGAGCACCTCAATATATAAAGCAACTGCTAACAACTATAAAAGAGGAAATCGACAGTAAGACAATAATAGTGGGGGACTTTAACACCTCAGTTACACCAATGGACACATCACCCAAACAGAAAATTACTAAGGAAACACAAGCTTTAAATGACACAATAGGCCAGATAGATTTAATTGATATTTATAGGACATTCCATTCAAAAACAGCAGATTACACTTTCTTCTCAAGTGTGCACGGAACATTCTCTAGGATAGATCACATCTTGGGTCACAAATCAAGCCTCAGTAAATTTAAGAAAATTGAAATAATATCAAGCATCTTTTCTGACAACGCTATGAGATTAGAAATCAATTACAGGAAAAAAAATGTAAAAAACACAAACACATGGAGGCTAAACAATACGTTACTAAAGAACCAAGAGATCACTGAAGAAATCAAAGAGGAAATCAAAAAATACCTAGAGACAAATGACAATGAAAACACGATGATCCAAAACCTATGGGATGCAGCAAAAGCAGTTCTAAGAGAGAAGTTTATAGCAATACAATCCTACCTCACAAAACAAAAAACATCTCGAATAAACCATCTAACCTTACACCTAAAGGAACTAGAGAAAGAACAAAACCCAAAATTAGTAGAAGAAAAGAAATAATAAAGATCACAGCAGAAATAAATGAAATAGAAACAAAGAAAACAATAGCAAAGATGAATAAAACTAAAAGCTGGTTCTCTGAGACGATAAACAAAATTGATAAACCATTAGCCAGACTTATCAAGAAAAAGAGGGAGAGGACTCAAATCAATAAAATTAGAAATGAAAAAGAAGTTACAACAGACACCACAGAAATATAAACCATCCTAAGAGACTACTACAAGCGACTTTATGCCAATAAAATGGACAACCTGGAAGAAATGGACAAATTCTTAGAAAGGTATATCCTTCCATGACTGAACCAGGAAGAAATAGAAAATACGAAGAGACCAATCACAAATAATGAAATTGAAACTGTGATTAAAAATCTTCCAACAAACAGGAGTCCAGGACCAGATGGCTTCACAGGTGAATTCTATCAAACGTTTAGAGAAGAGCTAACACCCATCCTTCTCAAACTCTTCCAAAAAACTGCAGAGGAAGGAACACTCCCAAACTCATTCTAGGAGGCCACCATCACACTGATACCAAAAACAGACAAAGATACTACAAAAAAAGAAAATTACAGACCAATATCACTCATGAATATAGATGCAAAAATCCTCAACAAAATACTAGCAAACAGAATTCAATAACACATTAAAAGGATCATACACCATGATCAAGTGGGATTTATCCCAGGGATGCAAGGATTCTTCAATATACACAAATCAATCAATGTGATACACCATATTAACAAACTGAAGAAGAAAAACCATATGATCATCTCAATAGATGCAGACAAAGCTTTTGACAAAATTCAACACCCATTTATGATAAAAACTTTCCAGAAAATGGGCATAGAGGGAACCTACCTCAACATAATAAAGGCCATATACGACAAACCCACAGCAAACATCATTCTCAATGGTGAAAAACTGAAAGCATTTCCTCTAAGATCAGGAACAAGACAAGGATGTACACTCTCACCACTATTATTCAACATAGTTTTGGAAGTCCTAGCAACAGCAATCAGAGAAGAAAAAGTAATAAAAGGAATACAAATTGAAAAGAAGAAGTAAAACTGTCACTGTTTGCAGATGACATGATACTATACATAGAGAATCCTAAAGATGCCACCAGAAAACTACTAGAGCTAATCAATGAATCTGGTAAAGTTGCAGGATACAAAATTAATGCACAGAAATCTCTTGCATTCTTATATACTAATGATGAAAAATCTGAAAGAGAAATTAAGGAAACACTCCCATTTACCACTACAACAAAAAGAATAAAATACCTAGGAATAAACCTACCTAGGGAGACAATAGACCTGTATGCAGAACTATAAGACACTGATGAAAGAAATTAAAGATGATACCAACAGATGGAGAGATATACCATGTTCTTGGATTGGAAGAATCAACATTGTGAAAATGACTATACTACCCAAAGCAATCTACAGATTCAATGCAATCCCTATCAAACTACCAATGGCATTCTTTACGGAACTAGAACAAATCATCTTAAAATTTGTATGGAGACACAAAAGACCCCGAATAGCCAAAGCAGTCTTGAGGGAAAAAAACAGAGCTGGAGGAATCAGACTCCCTGACTTCAGACTAAACTACAAAGCTACACTAATCAAGACAATATGGTACTGGCACAAAAACAGAAACATAGATCAATGGAACAAGATAGAAAGCCCAGAGATAAACCCACGCACATATGGTCAACTAATCTATGACAAAGCAGGCAAAGATATACAGTGGAGAAAAGACGGTCTCTTCAATAAGTGGTGCTGGGAAAACTGGACAGCTACATGTAAAAGAATGAAAGTAGAACACTCCCTAACACCATACACAAAAATGAACTCAAAATGGATTCGAGACCTAAATATAAGACTGGACACTATAAAACTCTTAGAGGAAAACATAGGAAGAACACTCTTTGACATAAATCACAGCAAGATCTTTTTTGATCCACCTCCTAGAGTAATGGAAATAAAAACAAAAATAAACAAATGGGACCTAATGAAACTTCAAAGCTTTTGCACAGCAAAGGAAACCATAAACAAGACGAAAAGACAACCCTCAGAATGGGAGAAAATATTTGCAAACGAATCAACGGACAAAGGATTAATCTCCAAAATATATGAATAGCTCATGCAGCTCAATATTAAAAAAGCAAACAACCCAATCCAAAAATAGGCAGAAGACCTAAATAGACATTTCTCCAAAGAAGACATACAGATGGCCAAGAAGCACATGAAAAGCTGCTCAACCTCACTAATTATTAGAGAAATGCAAATCGAAACTACAATGAGGTATCACCTCACACCAGTTAGAATGGGCATCATCAGAAAATCTACAGACAACAAATGCTGGGGAGGGTGTGGAGAAAAGGGAACCCTCCTGCACTGTTGGTGGGAATGTAAATTGATACAGCCACTATGGAGAACAGTATGGAGGTTCCTTAAAAAACTAAAAATAGAATTACCACATGACCCACCAATCCCACTACTGGGTATATACCCAAAGAAAACCATAATTCATAAAGACACATGCACCCCAATGTTCACTGCAGCACTATTTACAATAGGCAGAACATGGAAGCAACCTAAATGCCCAGAGACAGACAAATGGATAAAGAAGATGTGGTACATATATACAATGCAATATTACTCAGCCATAAAAAGGAATGAAATTGAGTCATTTGTAGATACATGGATGGATCTAGAGACTGTCATACACAGTGAAGTAAGTCAGAAAGAGACAAACAAATATCATATATTAACACATACATGTGGAACCTAGAAAAATGGTACAGATGAACCGGTTTGCAGGGCAGCAACAGAGACACAGATGTAGAGAACAAACATATGGACACCAAGGGGGGGAAAGTGGTGGGGGGGGAGGTTGGATGAATTGGGAGATTGGGATTGACATGTATACACTAATATGTATAAAATGGATGATTAATAAGAACCCGCTGTATAAAAAATAAATAAAATTCAAAAAAAATAATTTAAAAAATTAAAATAAAATTTAAGAAAAATAAAATAAAATATAGTGATAGAAAGCAGGCAGCGAGGGGGCACTCACAAAGGGACACAATGAAGAAACTTTGGGAGTATTGAATATGTTCACTGTCTCGACTGCAGTAATGGCTTCATGTGTGAATACATAGCTAAGAATTTATCAAACTGTACACATCAAATACATGCAGTTTATTGTATATCAAGTATACCTTAATAAAGCTGTATAGAAAAAAAGAATCTAAAAAAACAAAACCACAACATATATACATTTGGGTGATGCAGTTAAAGCAGTTCTTCAGGAGAAACTTTATAACTTTGTTATACTAGAAAAGGTATATAAGCAATGACCTATGATTCCATGTTAAACTGAAAATGGAGAGCAAAGTAAACACAAGTTTAATAGAAAGAAAGGGATAATAAAGAATAGAATAGAAAACACAGAGAATAATATATTTAGCACAGACCACTTGTCAGTGCAACCACCCAAGTATAAACTTCAGAATGCCATTACTACTGTACCTCCATGAAGGAAAGTGGCTGGGGCTCCAGCCATTCGTTTGAGCTCTTGAGCTTGGGAAGTCTGTCAGTTATCACATCATCATTGTCTGAACTTTTCATTGTGGTCACAAATAACAGAGCCCCTAGAAAAACTAAAAAATTAGCTTACTTAGTAACGAGAATTGAGATTTATTCTCTCTTCTATTTGATTAATAATCACTATTCGTGGCCGTGAACGGATGTGGAACGGATTCTGAACTTTAGACACCCACGCTTTCCCTAAGAAGAGGGGCCTTCACCCAGGCTTCTGCTGTTGTCTTCCGAGCCAGCCTCCTTTAAGCAGGGGAGCTCTCTCCAGACCCACCCGCCGTCCCCTCTAATCCCAGGCTTCCCACAACGTGGCCCAATGGAGCCGGTGTGGCAATTCTCAGCCTGGCCTCTAGGAGTCGCATCTGCAGTTTTCGGAGTGGGCAGAGTTGCAGCCTTCTGGTTCCTGAAGCACACCCAGGATGGGCTTCTTAGAGAAGGAAAGAAGGGCTTTTGAACACAATCAGCTTGTCTTCAAGCTCTGACAGGCCCAAACCGCCACCCCCAGCCCCTCAGCCCCGTCCAGCCCGTGCCTGAGGGAGGAGCACCCACGACCCCGCCCCTTCCCTCCTACCCCGTTGGCAAGGTGCGTGTGGCCTCCGCCCGGCCTGGAGGAAACGCTGCAGGCCGCGACAGGTACCTCAGCTCCCCTCCCTCGACTAGCAGGGCCTTCGGTTCTCTGGCACCACGACAGGGCCGGGCCCGACAGCCCACGGCGCCTGAGTCGTCGGCTGCGGCGGGAGAGTGAGCCCGCCCCACCTGAGGCCCAGTCAGCTGGCGCCCGTCGCCGCGGTAGATTAAGAACGTTTCGCGTCCAGAGATTCGGTCGGAGCACCCCGCGACCCCTCCGCCGCGGCGGATAAGGAGCCCGCGCGCCGCCGACGCGGCCGAAGGACTCCGAATTTCGCGGGACCTCCCGGTCCGGAGACTCTGCCGCTGTGTCCCTGAGCCCAGCGCAAGTGCGCTACCGCAGACCCGTCTGGCTGAGAAGAAACCAGGAAAGTCGTAGCTCTGTCGCCCAAGGGCTGGTCGTGGTCTGCGGTCGGAGCCGTAACGCTTCTCGGTGACGGGCAACTACCGCAGCCAATAGCTGGGCTCGTCGCCCTCTCGCCCCGCCTCCCCCCGCGTCCATTGACCGCCGCATGCGCTTCAAGCCAGCCTTTGGTTGAGTGTTGGGCTCCTTCCCAAGAGGCAGGGGGCTTCTCCTGGTTTGGCCCGCCGCGATCCCCCAAACCCTCTGCCCCTCCTGGGCGTCTCCGCAGCCAAGCCGACTGGACATTAACACACCCTCCCTCGCCCTCAGTAACCCTGCTCCAGGGAACCCCCGTGGGCCAAATCGCAGCGAAGGGAATGGCGGGCTAGGGGCTCCTGCCCTTAGGATCCCTTGGAATGACGAGTGTTTGTGGAGTTTGTCCCGATGAGGAGGGCCCAAGAAGACTTGGGAACTTGTGCGGAAAATGTCGCTTTAGGTGCCTTCAGGTGTTTTTAGTCCCCTGGGGTATTGATCAGTGTCCATAGTTGGTGCTGATGTTGGTCAGCGGGAAAGGAACGTGAGGACTCATGACCAGTATATCTCATTTAGTCTTGTTTACTTCAGTAGTTCTCCATTTCGTCAGGTTTTTTATTTTTTTAGTTTTAATCCTAGGTGATTCTGATGCAAACCATTGACATAGATAGAAAATTACGAGCTGTGATTTTCCAAACTCATAAGCCTCTCTGTGAACTGATTTCCTATGATTCTGTTTTCCTCTTGAGTATTGGTGGGCACTGGATGATGGAACTCCATTTTCACCCTTCATCTTTTCAAAGTGCACATGCTGATATTAAAGCTGTCCGGGGTGTCTTAGGGACATTTGTATTCACAGGGCTTTTAAAAGCTAGCCAGAGCAGATCGTTTCAACTGCAGTTCCCTTTTTCAGGGCTGAGGGCGCATGAGCCATTTGCAGAACTTACTGTTAGATACACTCCTGGGAACAAAGCATGTGGACAGTGCAGCCCTCATCAAACTCCAGGAGCAGAGCCTATGTGTAGCATCACCTGGATTTAGTGTAAGAAAAAAACAGGTTTGGGCATAAGAGTTTAAATCTTTTTCTGTAAAGGCCATAGACAGTACATAAAAGAATAGGAGTGACCATGTTCCAATAAAACTTTATGAACACTGAAATTTGAATTTCATGTAATTTTTACATATCACAAAATATTATTATTTTGATTTTTTTTTCAACTACTTAAAAATGTAAAAACCATTCTTCGTTTGCAGGCCTACAAAAACTGGTAGTGAGACAAATTTGGCCAGCCCACCATAGGCTGCCAACTTCTAGT
Source organism: Balaenoptera musculus (assembly GCF_009873245.2). Taxonomy (NCBI): domain Eukaryota; kingdom Metazoa; phylum Chordata; class Mammalia; order Artiodactyla; family Balaenopteridae; genus Balaenoptera; species Balaenoptera musculus. The sequence goes on from NC_045797.1 coordinate 71,794,566, forward strand.
CTATTTAACCTCCGCAGGTAATGCCCAGTGATGTCCGAACACTTGTGAATGGATTTGCCAAGAACCCTTTGAAAACCAGAAGAGAAGGATTGTATTTCAAGGAGAAGGACTACAAATGTGTCCGGGCAGATGACTATTCTCTTTATGCTAAGAGTGTGAGTGTTCAAGATTTGAAGACAACTTTGTAAAAACCTTAAGAAAAGAATTTGACTCCAATTTTCAGTGCCTCTCCTGATCCTATCTTTAAAACAGACTAAGCCTGTTACTGCAATGGCAATGTTTGAGATAGCAGTCTAGTGCCAGGAAGGAACATGTAAAAGAAAGTACTAACAGAGAGCCTGGTTTTGAGAAATGTTCATTCCAGAATTTATCAACTGAAACTTGCCTGAACTGTCTCTCTCCACTGCAATTATCCCTCATACTCTACATTCTCCTTCTTTAAAAAACAAAGTGATATTACTCTTGTGCTTAAAACGTCTGTTGGTTCACTGTTGCCTATAAGGGATTAAGGGAATGACAGTCATATTTCTGGATGCCCTATATTATGGGTTAGGCACACTTCACCCACATTATAAACTAAGTAGCCTCATTTACAGATGAGGAAACTGAGGCTTAACCAGGTTAAATAACTCTTCCATAGTCATACAGCAGAAAATGGAGGTGCTGGGATTCAAGCCCAGAGCTATCTAATTCCAAAATGTATTTCCTTTCCATGACATCTGTTGTTCTCACTGGGATAGGGGTATATTACAATCAATTCGGGGGCTTTTTTCAGAATACACATGCTGTTATTACAACAGTCTAAAACTTTTTGACAGCTAAATTAGTGAAAAAGAGTGGAGAGTCCAAAAACAAACATAATGAATATGGAAGTCAGGAAACGGTGAAAAATGTGGCTGGCGCCTAACTTCTTGTCCTGTAATTAGAACCAAGAGAAGGGCATTCTGTTTTATTTTTATCCAGGAAAACACTGGTGTGGTTGTTGTGAAGACCCGTCTGTATCTTCTGGTGGCAACTTACACTGAGGGCATGTATCCTAGTGTCTGTGTGGAAGCCACAGAGAAATTGGGTAAGTTTGCTCCCAATGCCTGTCTTTGTTCCCTGTGGTAGTCAACTCTTCTGACTGCAAGTAACCCAATCAAACCAGCTAGGGTAGAAAGGAGGAATTTATAGGAAGGGTACCGGGGTTACTTATATAACCGGTGAAAGGACAGAGTGCAGCTGAGCCACAAGGAAAATGGATTCCAGGGACTGGAACACTGCTAGAACCCTTCTCTAGTCTCTCCTAAGAGGGTCAGCTTTGTTCCATCCCATTGCAGACTGCCTCCTTTCCTGGTGGTGTCATGGTCGAGCCTTGCATCCTCTCTCTTAATTTCTTTTAGAACCCTGATCTGACAAGTCTTAGGTCATATAGTTTACCTTTATATCAGTCAGCTGGGGTTAGGAGGTGGGAAGGGCAGGGTAAAAAAGCAGAGATGTAGTTGCTGGGGGCCATCCTCTATAAAAGGATTTTCTATGGAAAAAGAAATTACTGTGAGCCAGGCTTATTGGTATCTGCTGCATTCCCCTTCCATGTCTCTATGTTTTTAAATAAAGATCTAATGTAGAACTAACTGGGAAATTGTATCTATGAGAGTTGAGCTTAATAAACGATAAATTGTATCTGTGTTTAGATTTTTTAATCTAAATTTAAATTTCTTTTTTTTAGCAGTTTTAGTAGTCACTTTTTTTAAAAATATTTATTTATTTATTTATTTGGCTGCGCCAGGTCTTAGTTGCAGCAGGCAGGCTCCTTAGTTGTGGCATGCGAACTCTTAGTTGCAGAATGCATGTGGGGTCTAGTTCCCCGACCAGGGATCGAACCCAGGCCCCCTGCATTGGGAGCGCAGAGTCTTATCCACTGTGCCACCAGGGAAGTCCCCTAAATTTAAATTTCTAAAAAAAAGTTTTTGTTGGAGTTGCTTGAACACTCCTTTGAAATAGTAGAATCCTCTATCTACTTCTGCTAGTGAGGAAAGCAGCCAATCTTTCATTCTTTCAACGAATTCTCAGTGACGACCTACATGTATGTGCACTGCACTATCCTAATAAACTAGGAAATCAAAGCTGGTTAAGATAGTCTCTGCCTTCCATGCCTCTATACGATACGTGCTGCCCTATCTGCCTGAAATATCTTACCTTTCTGTCCCTGCCCTTTCACATCTAGTTGGCAAATTCCTAATCATCATTGAAAACCCAAATCAGATCTTGGGCTTCTCTCTACTGTGCTATGTATTTTATGCATACCTTTATTATTACTGCCATTAGAGTCCTTTGTTTACCTTGATTGTGAGCCCCTAGAAAGCAAGAATTTCGTCTTAATCCAGTCCCTAAAACAGTGTCTAATGATGAGTAGGAAATTAATGCATGTTTGATGAACAGATAAATGAATGACCTCTGCCTAGCAGAATCTGGGAGGGCTCCAGACAGCTGAATCTTTTTTTTTTTTTAATTAATTTTTATTGGAGTATAGTTGCTTTACAATGTTGTGTTAGTTTCTACCATACCTCAAAGTGAATCAGCTATACGTATACATATATCCCCTCTTTTTTGGATTTCCTTCCCATTTAGGTCACCACAGAGCATTAAGTAGAGTTCCCTGTGCCATACAGTAGGTTCTCATTAGTTACCTATTTTATACATAGTATCAATAGTGTATATATGTCAATCCCAATCTCCCAATTCCTCCCACCCCCTCCTTTCCCCCTTGGTACCCATAGTTTGTTCTCTACATCTGTGTCTCTATTTCTGCTTTGCAAATAAGATCATCTATACCATTTTTCAGACAGCTGAATCTTAAAGGATTAATTGAGAAATTAACTACCGTCACAGAAACTACACACACACAAAATGTATATAAGTACAGACCTTCACAGTTGTCATAAATAGTTCCCTGGCATGGATTGTCATAAACCATGCTACACAGCTGGCAATGAGGTATTCTAGGAGCAAATAGGACTGAGCGTAGGCAAGACACAACTTAGGAAGCACCTAACAGGAGGGGTGAACTCCAACATGGGAGGAACAGGCAATTACAACCACCGAGGATCTTTCCTGAGCAGGTGTCAGGATTTAAGGGAGATTCAGTTTCAGTAGAGTAGGGCAGGAGCAGGAGGACAGAACGGAGACTTGTATATCTGGGCTAATTGTCGAATTAAAGCTATCCAGAAAAGGAAGCCAGGAAGATGAGCAATTAGGCTCTAAAGAGGCCAGACGCTATCCTATCAGCTGTGGCCCAGGGCTAATTCCCCAGGTATCCTGTGGAGAAGACCAGAGAAGTTGCCTGACCACTGTAATGTAGATTCTGTGGCTGGCACTAAAGAGTGCTTAGGGCTACAAGAGACTGCAAAGAATGTGTGTTATTTAGAAGGACAGGGCTGACATCATTCCACTAAGATCTCACTACTCTGGGAAGGGATAGGCTATCCTGGAAGTGACTGAATGCTCATGAGGGATGGATGAGGCTGATATCCACTCAGGAGCCAGTTACTTATCTCATGTCTCAATTTTTTTTTTTTTTTGCTGCGCCCACATCGCTTGCGGGTTCCCCAACCAGGGATTGAACCTGGGCCACTGCAGCGAAAGCACCGAGTCCTAATCACTGGACCTCCAGGGAATTCCCTCATGTCTCATTACTTCTATTTCCTTGACTTTTCTTTTAATTATATTTTTCTCTTTCAAAAATTATGCATGACAATTATAGAAAATTTGGGAAATAAAGAACTATTAAAATTTTTTATTATGAAAGATTCTAGGAGCATTGTGTGTATGTATATATGTATATGTGTATATATATATATATATCTGTATATATATATATATATATACAGATATATATATATATATCCCCTAATAGCCAATGAACTCCTTGAAGTCAGGGATTGGGTCTTAACTATCCAGTCATCCTTGTATCTCCAACTACTTAGCACAGTGCCTAGTACATGGTAGTTACAAACGTTTATGGAATAAATGAATGAATCATATTGTGATAATGTACTGTTCATAAGTAATAACCATATTCTGTTTTCTTTCAGGAGAATATCTAAGAAGAAAAGGAAATTAAGTCATCAGAGGACTATGAAAGACAGCTTTTATGATTTTAGAAGAAAACTATACATCCTAAAGAAAAAGTAATGCCTTATATTGTGGTTGAAAAATACTAGGCAGAAGATACTGAAAAGGAAGAATGAGTTAAGGAAGCAATTTTTCTTATTTCAAGAGATCCTCTTCTTTAATTGGAATTACTTAGTCCACTTCATTTGTTCCTTTTTTTTTTTTTTTAGTGTTGGTCATTGGCATGAATGTGAGGCATTGATAGTTTCACAGGGCATATCTGTTGGGAGACTCCTCCATGAGTCTCTGTATTCCCACACATCTTGCTGGGTATGCCAAGAATACAAGGCCCTAATCACTCTTCATGCAGACCATTTCAGGGTTATGTTGCAGGAAGCCACCTTGAAAAATGAAGTGATGTCTGCCTTCAGAACCAAGAGCAAGCTTGCTTACTGCTTGCTCTGAAAGAGGTAGATTCCCTGAACTCAGTGTTCCTGTCCTAGAGTGCAGCTCACTGCATGTGTGGCATCTATCTGGTCCACATCACCCCTGTGGGACCTGGGGAAAAGGGGAACCAATGTAAAGACCACCCAACAACAGGCCACTCATCAAGGTATCTGAGGGACATTCCGCACTCCCCACCATCTGCAGGCATCTGATTTTGTTGAGCACTGGAAAGGTCTTCCCAAAAATCAACTCAAAAAGATTTCTGACTCCACCTCCCTCACTTCCTCCTAGTCCACACAACTTAGTGTGGTCAATGAATACAACCTTCCCCAGAAAGGGTTCATCTCCTCTTGGTCACCTCCTGGGTGATGATCAGAACAATGAGGGTAGAGAGTATATATAACCTATTTTGAAAATTCAGGATTCTACCCTGATCATTCCTGGCCATGGTGCATCTTTCTTTCTCCTAATAGCAACCCCAGGCCAGTCTGCTTATACAGCCTACAAGTGTCCCTAGGGAGGGAATACCATAGGCCACTGGCATTTCTTGACATTATCATGCAGTTTTCTGAATTCCAAAAGCATGCTATCTGAGGCAAAGTGTCTTTTGTTAATGTTTATAAAATTCTCCCATTTTCAGGTTTTGTATAACATCCTTTCAAGGAGCTTACCTCCAATACAATTCCTTTTCTGAACTTGGGTGCCAAGTACTACAGATTTGTTCTGGGTGGTCAAGCTGACCACTAGTCCATTCATTCATTTATCTGTTCAGCTGCTTGATTCTTTTCTGAGTTAGAGGTAAAAGTACATTTAAAATTTACTTATTTAGCATTTGTTGAGTAGCCTACTGTGTGCTAGGTACTGTTGATACAAAAGTAAATAATATATACACTCCACTGCAGATAGGATTACAATTTAGTGAAGAAAATTTATAATTGAGTCACATTACCATGTGATAAATGCTGTAACAGATATAAAAAAAGAACTGTAAAGCCTGAAGCGATCAACTGTGCATTCAGGAGCCTGAAATGCATTTGAAGTGAATCTGGAAGAATAAGTAAGTATAGAAGAGAGCAAAAAGCATTCCAGGTTTAAGGAGTAGCATATGCAAGTTCCTGTTGTGTGAAAAGAATGGTGAGAAGTTCAGTGTGGCTGGAAAATAGTATGTATGAGAGAATGATAAATGAAACTGGGAAGATGGATGGGGCCAAAGGAGAAAAGGCTACTTTCTTCAGGGTAACTCAAAGGACATCAAGCAGTGCTGTGGTATAAACAGTACTTATATGAAACTTTTATAATTTTGATTGCAAAAGTAATATACACTCATAAAAACACTTGAGAAAATAAGTTACTCATAATTTCACATTAAACTGTTGATAGTTTTTGTTATTCCAGTCTTTTTTCAGTGCATATAATATATACATATTTTTAATATAAATCTATAGTTTTATTAAGACAAAAACTGACAGTGTTGGTATGAAGTTTAACATTTAAACAAAAGTTTTCACAGAAACCTAACACATGCCTAAAAAGGTTTTACAACGGAGTTCTAGATGCAGGTCTAAATGATGTCAAGAACTGATGGATCTCATGATTCAAGACAGCGTTTGGGGTTTTAGTTAATTCTTAGGATTAAAAAAATTTGTTTTGTTTTAAAGTGAACCACTGCCCCAGTATAAAAATTTAATCTTCTCCTGAGACCAGGGCTTCAGAAATTATTCAACTCTTGAAGTGACTCAGTGAACTTGTGCTGTCAGTGACTGAACCCTGCCACCAATGGTTTCAAAGTTCAAAAAACAGAGGCTCCAAGAGTTTTCCACCCTAAGAGCACCGGCCCTTGTCTTTGCCTACTCTCCCATCTCCTATACCACCCTCTGCCCTTCCCCAGATACTTCAGCCAGTGGCTTGGATGGAGAAGCTGATATATTTAACTTCAAACTTGGAAAAGAAAGGGTCTTCTTGTCAATTTCAAGAATTAGCACCTCTAAGACAGAATGATCTGCCTGTGTGTACACTCCAACAAGACTTTTCCTTCTCAACCAGTTTCCATCCCCCAAATGGCAGCTTTGGTAACTTCTTAACTGGAAAGTTAAGAAGTTACCAAAGCTTAATGCTTTTTGGGAACAGCGTTAAGCTCAGGCAGGGAACACCTTGGCTTCTAAGTTTCAGGCATTCACAGCTTTTAAACAGTTTCTCACAGTCCTCATGTAGGTTGCCAATGACATTTTTTGAAAGGATGAAATATTCTGGACACAGAACCAAATCATCATTAGTTGTTCTTTCCTTTGTTTCACCATTTCCCCCCAACAGGCCCCAAATTTTAACAAAAATGATCCTAACCCATCTCCCTTCTTTCCCACCCCATCCCTCCCACCCCAAATAATACACCAGAAATAGCCAAAAACTACATACATGCTACACTGTAAAAATGCAGAGTTAACACTACTGGGAAGAAGGCTGTGGGTTGTGGAGATGCTCTTTGAAGATCTACAATATCTTTTGCTCTCCCACATCCCATTCTGCAAGTTTTGTCCTTCATAGAAGGCCCTTTGGTTTTCTCAGCAAAGTTCAGAATGAGTTGCCTTGAAACACTGACCCTCCTTCCCCTCCACTGGGATGGGTGTGCAAACTATACAGCATGGAGCGGCTTTAAAGCAATTTAGTGAATTTAGGGCACAGAAACTATACTGGCTCTTCAAAGGACATCTTCTCAAGCCCCCTCTACGGTGTCAAGACAAGTAGAACTCCTTCTTTCCCCACTTGAAACCCACAGTCAGATGTGACAGGGGCTGATACTCAGGAGAGTTAATTCTTGTCATCTTTTTTGTCCTCATCCTCGGAGGGGTAGGAATGCCACGTCAGCCTTTCCTCATAGGAGGATATGACAACCTGTGGGCACTTGACATTGGCTTCCTTGGCAGGGACCAGGTGAGCCTCATCAGAGTTTTTCCATTTCATCAGGAACATGAGTTCTCCACTGGAGTCTGTAGCTCCAATAATCCGCTCTGATTCCAAACCCCCAGCAAAGCCTCGTGGCTTTTCTGACTCTTCTTTCTTCTTCTTTGGTTTGCTCTCCTCCCCCTTATCTTCCGAATCAGAATCAGCTTTGCGCTTGCCTCCCTCTGATTTATCTGTCTCGTGTGCTGTTTTCTGTGACTGCAGGAACGCAGCAATGAGGTCGGGGCAATCCAGGTTTTCTTCTGGCTCCCATGTGTTGTCCTCATCTGAGAACGCCTTCCACTTTAGGAGGTACTCCACTTTGCCCTTTACCACTCAACGGTCGAGAACTTTTTCCACCACATATTCTTCCGCTTCTTCTAGCACCTCCTCCACTTTCTTCTTGTTTTGTTTTTTCCCCATAGTGCCTGCCAGCTTTCTGGTATAAAGGGTGACGCTGCTCAGAGCAGCGCCCACGAGCCCGAGAGGAATCGGTGCCACGCTACTGGCGCGTCTTGTCGGGCCGGCCAGGGGAGTGGCAACCGTAATATATACATTTTAACCTAACCTAAATCATCAACACGGATGGTTGACAACCCACCCTGTTCATATAGCATAGTGTTATAAAATCTTGTATTTCATTTAAAATTGCTTAGAAAATATTTTAATCATTGCATATCACATAGTATTCCTCTTTGTTAGTTATTTATGTTATATCCACTTTTCCACTTTATGAATAACACTGCAGTTTACAACTTTTACATAATTATTTGTGTCTCTGATTATTTCCTTAGGTCTGGAAGTGGAGTTTCAGGGTCAGAGTATGAGCAACTTTACAGCTCTCTGTAGTTTTGTTGTTGTTGTTTTGTTTTGTTAACAGAGAAGTTTTACACCATGGTTAATAAGAGGCAGGGTTTTTTGTGGGGGTAGGTGGGCGGGGAGGGAGTTATATGTAATTCAGCTGTTAACTCATCAGTTTCCTATGCTTGCAGGATTGGGTCTGAGGCAATCTTAACCAAGTGCCTCAGTAAATGAGAAAGAGAAGAAATGCAGTCAGTTGAACTGGCTGAGTCAGAGACCAGAGAGGCAGGTTACTATTTGAATCCAGATAGTGCTACATCATGGTGACACTGGACAGTTGCTCCTGTACGATATAGAGATACTCATGAGGTTTGCAGGGCAAGCCAGGAAACATTTGGGGACTTCTAGATACAACTCCAAAGGAGTCCAGGCATGCCAAGGCCCAGAGCTAAACAGAAGGCTGGGCTATCAATGCTTCAGGCTAAAGTCACACTATATTATCAAAACAGAGTGGACTACAGCAGAGACATGCAAAGGATAGCACTCAGGCCCACAAGACTAGAACATCTGAACATGCTGATGTGTGTAGAAGGGAGATGTAACCATAAGAAGTGGAAGCTGGTCAGCCAGGGAAGCCTAGATAAGGAGTCATGGGAGCAAAGGCTGGTTGGGCCATTCCAGGTGGGAGGATCTTTGAGCAAACAATTCAAGTTGTCTGGTATTTTCTAGCAGCAACTTTCTGACAGCAACTGGGTGTCCTACAATTCAGTCCTATTTTGACACTAACTACCTGGAGTTAGTGCAGACCCTACAGGTGAAGGGGCTCAGCCCCATAAGACTGCCTTCACCTCAGAAGCCAGCCACATCTCCCAGGTCCTCAGATTACCCACACTTCTGACTTGGCTACAAATTTGGGGGTTCCCTTGACCACCCTCCCTTCAGGTTTGATAATTTCCTAGAATGACTCAAAGAACTTAAGTGCCATACTTATGATTACAGTTTTATTATAAAGGATACAACTCAGGAACAGTCAAATGTAAGAAATACTTAGGGCATGGTACCGGAGGTGGGGAACGGGCTCAGAGCTTCCATGCTCTGGTGCACCATTCTCTCAGTACATCATTGTGTTCACCAACTAGGTAGCTCTCCAAACCTCATTGTTCCAGGGTTTTTATATGGTGGTTTCATTAGTGGGCATGAATAATTAAGTCAGTGGCCACCTGACTGAACTTAGTCTCCAGTCCCTCTCCCCTCCCCAGAGATCAGGGGTTGAGGCTGAAAATTTCAACCCTCTAATCTAATCGACTAGTGACTAGCCCCCATTCTAAAGATATCCAGCCCCTCATTAGCATGAATAACAAAAGACACTCCTATCATTCACAAAATTCCAAGAGTTTCAGGAACTCTCTGCCAGGAACCAGGGACAAAGGCTAAATATGTTTTATTATATCACTTCTGATCTTAATGGCAAGGTTGTACCAGGTATAGAGGTGGATATATCTTGCTGTCTTAGCCAGATTAAGTATTAAACATTCAATTCATCTCAGATTAAGTATTAAACATTCAATTCATCTCAATCATCCCACCTTGTCCAGAATCTTCGCTCACCATTTGGCTTTCCATGTAGATCTACCTATAGATTTTGGGGTCAGACCTCTTGCCAATGATTTCTCCTTTTAAATTAGCACATTGACATCTGAATGTTGTAACTTAGTTATGTGGACTGTACACCTACTCTCCACATGCTGACAAGCTGGGGTTTTGAGCCTACAAGGCAGAAGGTCTGACCCTGGATCACAGTGATCTCTAAAGTACTGAAGGCCATCATGAAGCCTCTTGGCTACTCACCAGCATTTCCCAGACACACACACACTGCACTGTTGGGTGCCTAGTGGGAGCCTTTTTCATAAACCTCATCAAGGCAAATGCCTCATTGTCTGGAACCCTCCTATGTAAGGCGGTCCAGTTGCTTCCTACAGTTCTCACTACAAAGTTCCAGTTGGGCTTAGCTACTCATGGGGACCAACAAAAGGGACCCTTTGATGGTAGCGACACAGTACCTGTGGAAGTGACCAGGGAGCAGGTGATCTTCTGAAACAGCAGTCTCCAAACAAGGGAAATGTGTCCTGGTAGTTCACAAAGACTTTAAATGGCACATACAGGCATGAATGGACTTAAGGGGTTCATTTTTCCCAGATCTTCAACTTCCATATGTACTTTCCTAAAATTTATCTGCTGTGATTGAGCAGTAATGCCAGTTCTTCTCCTCCATCTCCCATCTCCAACCGCCTTTCTCCCAGTATACGAAAGAAAGGCCTACTCTCATCCAGCCCCAATCTTACTGTGATGCTTGGCTTGGAGGGTAAAAACTGCAGGGTGCCGAAGGAAAGGAAAGGAAAATTCTCAATATTTTTAAATTTAATGACCTCTTCCATCCTCCAGTGTCAAAAATACATCATATGTGAAGAAGAGTCCCAAGAGAATATTGCAAAAAGAGCATCACTGAGAAACAGTGAAAATCTTTGTATCATAATTCATCTAGGAGAGAAAGACTCCCTGTCTTTATGTTTCTTAAAATTCAGAAGCAAGACAGTTATCATAAGGACACGAATTAATATGATTACTTGAGGGACTTCCGGGGCAGTCCAGTGGTTAAGACTTCACCTTCTAATTCCGGGGGTGCAGGTTCAATCCCTGGTTGAGGAGCTAAGATCCCACATGCCTCGTGGCCAAAACACCAAAAAAAAAAAGATTACTTGAAAAATGAGAAATCTTTTCTGATACAAAGTAATTTGGCTTGGCTGATTAGTTTAAAACAATGATGGCTGGCTTTGCCAATAAGAATGTCACAGATGTTTTTCATAAATGGGTTAAGTCTACAACTCCAAAATATTAATAAAAATGTATTTTTTTAAATTAATTTTTATTGGACTATAGTGATTTACAATGTTCTGTTAGTTTCTGCTGTACAGCAAAGTGAATCAGTTCTACATATACAGTTATCCACTCTTTTTTAGATTCTATTCCCATATAGGTCATTACAGAGTACTGAGTAGAGTTCCCTGTGCTATACAATAGGTTCTTATTAGTTATCTATTTTATATATAGTAGTGTGTATATGTCAATCACAATCTCCCAATTTACCCCTCCCCTCCCCTAATAAAAATATATTTAAAGCACATGATAAGGTAAAAGGATTTGGTCCAAAAACTTGTCTTAGCAAAAGTGTATTGGAATTAACACTTTTACTTTCCATATCCTCCTGAGTATATCAATTTAAGCAAGGTGCCTCGGGGCTTCCCTGGTGGCGCAGTGGTTGAGAATCTGCCTGCCAATGCAGGGGACACGGGTTCGAGCCCTGGTCTGGGAAGATCCCACATGCCGCGGAGCAACTGGGCCCGTGAGCCACAATTACTGAGCCTGCGCGTCTGGAGCCTGTGCTCCACAAGAGAGACCGCGATAGTGAGAGGCCCGCGCACCACGATGAAGAGTGGCCCCCGCTTGCCCCAACTAGAGAAAGCCCTCGCACAGAAACGAAGACCCAACACAGCCATAAATAAATAAAAATAAATAAATTTAAATTAAAAAAAAAAAAGAGTCCACCTGCCAATGCAGGGGACACGGGTTCGAGCCCTGGTCTGGGAAGATCCCACATGCCGCGGAGCAACAAAGCCCAGGCACCACAACTACTGAGCCTGTGCTCTAGAGCCCGTGAGCCACAACTACTGAAGCCTGCACGCCTAGAGTCCGTGTTCCACAGCAAGAGAAGCCAACGCAATGAGAAGCCCACCCACAGCAACAAAGAGTGGACCCGCTCGCTGCAACTACAGAAAGCCCGCACACAGCAACGAAGACACAACGCAGCCAAAAATAAATTAAAAAAATAAATTTATAAAATAAATAAATAAAAATAAAGTGCCTCTAAGTGAAAAAGTAGCAGAAATAATTAATAATCATTTGATAAATCTTTGCAAAGCTTTGTTGGCATAATCCCAGAAGCTGAGAACCGGAATGACACTTATGACTGGGTAACTTATCCTTTACAGGTTGAGTGGATTCCAAATCTTTGCTTTCAACAAAATTGAAGGAATACCTAATTAAGTTGCCAGCTAATAGATCACTGAAAATAGTTTTTGATGATAGATCATTATATGGTTTTTATCATATAACTCAGAGGTATTCAAATAATTGGCTGACATTCCTATAATGAAATTTCTTTCCCATCTAATTTATGCAAATTAGGTTTCTCAGAGCTTGTCCATAAAAATGAAAAACAGAAAGAAATTAACGTTGAGCCCAGTCTCATTCTAGCAATAATTAATATCCATCCATAGATATAATAATTATTTGGAAAAAGTCAGCTTCACCAACAGTCCAATAAAATTTTACTTTTTATGTTCAATAATTACTAATATTTAAAATAATACATTTTTTTTGCCGCACCATGTGGCTTATGGGATTTTAGTTCCCCGACCAGGGATTGAACCCAGGCCCTCGACAGTGAGAGCACAGAGTCCTAACCACTGGACTGCCAGGAAATTCCCCTGAAATAATACTTTAAATAACATAAAAATAATTTAAAATAATGTTGTTTTGATCAGCTGTGCACTAATAATATTGTAATGATAATTAAATCCAGAAGAAATTTAACACTTATAGCCCTATGGTCACAGAAAATAAAATTTTAAACTAATGTTAGATTACATATATTTTGTTGCAGATAAGAATGATCAATAAAGCATAAAATATAGCAGGATATAATTCTTATGTAGAATGAAAATATAAATATTGGAAGAAAAATGAAATTTTAAAACTTCTAACTGTTTAAAGAAGAACTTGTTTGGGTACATTTTAGTGGATGATTATAGTATCAAATTGCTCTGAAATCTGAATTCCACTTCACACATTTAAAAGCCTGATATAAGAGTTTTAAATTCAGTATTTATGACCAGAAATCATATCTTTTGCACTACTTAAATTTAAGGTGAAATATTTTAGATCTCAACTTAAAAATGTGAGAGGGGACACATATAGTTTTTGAAAAGGATTTTTGTCTATTTGCGAATAAAAAAGTGTGAAAACCACTGCCTGGAGTAAGAAATGTCTTGAGCCCTGAGCGATATGGATGCCCTGGGCCCATGTGCCCAGGAAGATGGCAGGGGCAGGTAACCAAACAGGCAACTCCACCAAGCGGACTCCAAGCCTTTTCCTCTCCTAGAGCCTTCCTGAATCCCTGCTCCTGGGATTCGCCCTGCCAACCTCAGGATGGAGTACCCATGGAGAGAGGGGAGGAAGAGCCCAGAGAAAGTCATGCAGGGACAGAAGCTGGCACAGTACCCAGAGGTGGACTGCCCCGGCTTCTCTAGGGAAAGGTCAGCCCTTAGGCTGTTCCAGAACCATGAGTCACCACTGAGCTGCTGGGCTGCCCTAGCTTGGGCTTGGTTACCATAGAAACTGCTGTGTTAAGGTGACTCAGCAGAACTGCGCAGAACCCTTCAGAGGACATCTGGGAGAGATTATAGCCCCACCTCCATTTACCTTTCAGGATAAGCAGCAGCAGCTGTACCCTCACATCAGTTGGGTCTCTGGGACACATGCTTCCACCTCATTCCTAACACAGAAGATCTTTCTTGTTCTGCTAAAACATGAACCTTTGGGGAGTCCCTTTAGAGGCCAGAGACGTAGAGGACTGTGGAATACTGCCACTGCAACCAGTTCATCTGAAAATTACCACCCAATCCCAAAATTTATATTTTGACAAAAAGGGGTTGGAGCAGGGGATGTTTTGTTTTAAGAAAATCAACCTTGGGACTTCCCTGGTGGTGCAGGGGTTAAGAATCCGCCTGCCAATGCAGAGGACACGGGTTCGATCCCTGGTCAGGGAAGATCCCACATGCCACAGAGCAACTAAGCCCATGTGCCACAACTACTGAGGCTGCCCTCTAGACCCCACAAGCCACAACTACTGAGCCTGAGAGCCACAACTACTGATCCCGTGTGCCACAACACAAGAAAGCCCACACACAGCAATGAAGACCCAACGCAGCCAAAAATAAAATAAATAAATAAATATACATATAAAATAAAATAATAAAATACATTAAAAAAAAAAGAAAATCAAACCTGTTTTCTGGGGTTTGCAGCAGACCTCTCTGCTGACCCTTTGGGAGGTTAGTGCACTCAGAGATTGAGAAAGTCTGTGTAGCACCAAGGGAAACCTCATAAACTCCCCTACAACTTTGTAGCAATACCTCCTTCTCTCTCCTGTGAGGCCCAGCTATTTCTACAGTGTCCTTCCTTCTCTCCATTTGTTGCCCTTTTTCCTCCTCTTTCAATGGAAGCCTTTAGGTGAGAGTATTGCTGAGACAGCCTAACTCAGGAGTCCTGAGTTCAAGCAGCTGCTCTGCATTGACTAGCTCTGAGGTCCTAGAAGGCATTTAGCTCTGAATCTGTTTCTCCATCTGGACCTCATAACCTGCCTGCCTCTTTGCGGTGTTGTGAGAAATCTCGGGGTCGTGGTTGATACCCTTTTTATAGCTCCATATCGGAAAGATCACTAAGTAGTCAATTTTATTTTCTAAATACCGTTCACTTTTCCCTTTCTCTCTGTTGTGCTGCCATCTCCCCTAGTCCAAGCCACCATCACCTTTCACCTGGGCTACTGCAATACTTTCTAAAAGATTTCTCTACATTCACTCATCTTTTCTAACCCACACACTATGCTTCAGTAAAAGTGAGCTCTTCAAATGCAGATTTAATCAAGTCACAGCCCTGCTTAATACACTTCAGTAGTCTTCCATTCCTTCTAGAGTAATAATAAAAAGCTTACAGGGCCAACAAGTCTGCATAGACTGACCCATGCCTATCTCTGCAGCCTCATCTCCCACCCTGCTCCTCCTCCAGCCACAGGGCATTCAAACATATTTCCTCTATCTCAGCTCTCTCTACCACCATCCAAATATCCATCAGGAGGGGACTTGTTGAATAAACTTTTGTATATTCACACAATGGATGTAGCTATAAAAAGGAACATAAACTGCTATAGAGTAATCTCCAAAATATGTTGTTCAGCAGAGAAAAGCAAAATACAGAACAATATATTTGGTATGCTACATTTTTATCTTAGAAAAGGAAAATATGTGAACATATCTATACATATTTGTTTATTGTTTAAAAATAGAAGAATAAAACAAGGGACTTCCCTGGTGGTCCAGTGGCTAGGGCTCCACGCTCCCAATGAAGGGGGCCTGGGTTCAATCCCTGGTCAGGGAGCTGGATTCCACATGCCACAATTAAGAGTCCACACACCACAACGGGCTTCCCTGGTGGCGCAGTGGTTGAGAATCTGCCTGCCTAATGCAGGGGACATGGGTTCGAGCCCTGGTCTGGGAAGATCCCACATGCCGTGGAGCAACTAGGCCCGTGAGCCACAACTACTGAGCCTGCGCGTCTAGGAGCTTGTGCTCCGCAGCAAGAGAGGCCGCGATAGTGAGAGGCCCGCGCACCGCAATGAAGAGTGGCCCCCGCTTGCCGCAACTGGAGAAAGCCCTCGCACAGAAACGAAGACCCAACACAGAAATAAATAAATAAATAAATAAATAAATAAATTTATTAAAAAAAAAGAGTCCACACACCACAACGAGGATCCCACATGCCACAACTAGGACCCCGAGTGCCAAAACTAGGACCCGGTGCAGCCAAATAAATAAATAAATATTAAAAAAGAAAAAAAGAATAAAACAAAAACTAAGGTAAACCAATGTTTACCTTAGGGAGTGGGAGGAAACAGGGTGGAAGGGACAGGTATAGAAGCTAGATTTCTCTGAATGTACCCTGTTTTTTTTTTTTTTTTTTTTTTTTTTAATTTTTTTTTTTTTTTAAATTTATTTATTTATTTTTGGCTGTGTTGGGTCTTTGTTTCTGTGCGAGGGCTTTCTCTAGTTGTGGCAGGCGAGGATCACTCTTCATCGCGGTGCGCGGGCCTTTCACTGTCACGGCCTCTCTTGTTGCGGGGCACAGGCTCCAGACGTGCAGGCTCAGTAGTTGTGGCGCACGGGCTTAGTTGCTCCGCGGCATGTGGGATCTTCCCAGACCAGGGCTCGAACCTGTGTCCCCTGCATTGGCAGGCAGATTCTCAACCACTGCGCCACCAGGGAAGCCCTGTACCCTGTTTTGAAGATTTAATTTGGATACCATGTAAATGTTTTACATAATTTCAAAACAACCTTAAAAATGTAAAAAAAAAAAAGAATCTCTAAAATGCAAAATTAAAGAAATATCCTTAACTGCGTTTCCAGTTGATAGGTTAGCCACACAGAAAGGAATAATTTCAAGTAATGCTAAATTAAAAACAATAATTTGAGTGGTATGTCCTTATTTGGGGATATATCCTAGGAACAAAAAGAACGGCAATGACAAGCCCTTAGATAGCCTCATCCACCAGAGGGCAGACAGCAGAAGCAAGAAGAACTACAATCCTGCAGCCTGTGGAACAAAAACCACATTCACAGAAAGATAGACAAGATGAAAAGGCAGAGGGCTATGTACCAGATGAAGGAACAAGATAAAACCCCAGAAAAACAACTAAATAAAGTGGAGATAGGCAACCTTCCAGAAAAAGAATTCAGAATAATGATATTGAAGATGATCCAGGACCTCGGAAAAAGAATGGAGGCAAAGATCGAGAAGATGCAAGAAATGTTTAACAAAGACCTAGAAGAATTAAAGAACAAACAAACAGAGATGAACAATACAATAACTGAAATGAAAAATACACTAGAAGGAATCAATAGCAGAATAACTGAGGCAGAAGAACGGATAAGTGACCTGGAAGACAGAATAGTGGAATTCACTGCTGTGGAGCAGAATAAAGAAAAAAGAATGAGGGGCTTCCCTGGTGGCGCAGTGGTTGAGAATCTGCCTGCCAACGCAGGGGACACGGGTTCGAGCCCTGGTCTGGGAGGATCCCACATGCCACGGAGCAACTAGGCCCATGAGCCACAACTACTGAGCTTGCGCGTCTGGAGCCTGTGCTCCACAACAAGAGAGGCCGCGATAGCGAGAGGCCCGCGCACCGCGATGAAGAGTGGCCCCTGCTCACCGCAACTAGAGAAAGCCCTCGCACAGAAACGAAGACGCGACACAGCCAAAAATAAAATTTAAAAAAAAAAAGAAAAAAGAATGAAAAGAAATAAAGATAGCCTAAGAGACCTCTGGGACAACATTAAACGCAACAACATTCGCATTATAGGGGTCCCAGAAGGAGAAGAGAGAGAGAAAGGACCCGAGAAAATATTTGAAGAGATTATAGTCGAAAACTTCCCTAACATGGGAAAGGAAATAGCCACCCAAGTCCAGGAAGCGCAGAGAATCCCATACAGGATAAACCCAAGAAGAAACACGCCAAGACACACAGTAATCAAATTGGCAAAAATTAAAGACAAAGAAAAATTATTGAAAGCAGCAAGGGAAAAATGACAACATACAAGGGAACTCCCATAAGGTTAACAGCTGATTTCTCAGCAGAAACTCTACAAGCCAGAAGGGAGTGGCATGATATACTTAAAGTGATGAAAGGGAAGAACCTACAACCAAGATTACTCTACCCAGCAAGGATCTCATTCAGATTCGATGGGGAAATCAAAAGCTTTACAGACAAGCAAAAGCTAAGAGAATTCAGCACCACCAAACCAGCTCTACAACAAATGCTAAAGGCACTTCTCTAAGTGGGAAACACAAGAGAAGAAAAGGACCTATGAAAACAAACCCAAAACAATTAAGAAAATGGTCATAGGAACATACATATCAATAATTACCTTAAACGTGAATGGATTAAATGCTCCAACCAAAAGACACAGGCTTGCTGAATGGATACAAAAACAAGACCCATATATATGCTGTCTACAAGAGACCCACTTCAGATCTAGGGACACATACAGACTGAAAGTGAGGGGATGGAAAAAGATATTCCATGCAATGGAAATCAAAAGAAAGCTGGAGTAGCAATATTCATATCAGATAAAATAGACTTTAAAATAAAGAATGTTACAAGAGACAAGGAAGGACACTACATAATGATCAAGGTATCAATCCAAGAAGAATATATAACAATTATAAATATATATGCACCCAACATAGGAGCACCTCAATACATAAGGCAACTGCTAACAGCTATAAAAGAGGAAATCGACAGTAACACAATAATAGTGGGGGACTTTAACACCTCACTTACACCAATGGACAGATCATCCAAAATGAAAATAAATAAGAAAAAAAAAAAAAAGAACAGCAATGAAATTTTAAACTGTTTTCAGTGATCATGTTACTATTAATAATAATTGTATTCTGAAACAATTATATGAATATAGCATAGATTAAATCAAATAAACAAGTATACTAAGATCATTAGAAGCCATGATTTTCAGGAAATATATATATAAACTCAAAGGAATTACGTTAAAACCGTATAATCCTAAATTTGAATTGGAAATATCAGTTGAAACTCTTGATGTTTCTTTTAAAAAAATAGTTATTTCCTAGCTCTGTCCATTAGGAAGGACTAGAAACAAGAGCCATAGCAATCAGGCATCCCTTGTGTACAGATTGTGGTCTCTAAATGCCATTTTCCAATAATAGGAACCAGGCTCCTTTGAGAAATGACTGAATCCAGATTTGAGCAGGAAATGTACAAGATGAGCCTGAAACATCTTGCCATACCAAAAAGCAAGGCCCCACTGGCCAAAAATGAGACAAATTGAGCCTCAAAAAGAATAATAACTGTAATGGGTTGAAACTCTTCAGCTATGCTGAAGTCTATGATTTATAATGTTACGTTTTTTAAAAAAAATCATAAGTCATCTTTGGAAGATGCCAGGAAATCAAATCATTATTTTGAAGCTTGGTAAATACCGTTTATATATTTTTTCTTTTTTGGTACAAGCTATGGCTCACAGTGACCAAATATTAGTTAATGAAAGAAAGGAAAGCCCTAATGAAATAATCTAGGCCCTTGCCACTCCAAGTGTGATCCACGGACTATCAGCATGGGCTTCACCTGAAAGCATGTTAGAAATGCAGAGTTTCATGCCCCAGTTCAGACCTATTGAATCAGAATACATGGTTTAACAAGATCCCCAGGTGATACCTATGCACAATAAAGCTGGAGAAAACTGATCTACAGAATGATCATCCATGGCTACTGAGAGATCAGGTGAAAAACCTAATGGGGGGAACTTCATAATGAAGTGAGCCACCTGGCAATACCTGAATGCAGGATGTCTTACAACACGAAATGAGACTCAACCAGACATTATGTCTCTCCTGATGTGACACAGTAAGACTGCCCGGGGTTAACTGTTGAAGTTGAATGACGGGCATACAGAGGTTCATTATATTATTCTCTATACTTTTATATGTTTTTTCCACTTCCCTATTTATTTATTATTAATTGTGGTAAATAATACATATCATAAAATTTACCATCTTAACCATTTTTAGTGTACAGTTCAGTGGCATTAAGTACATTCACATTTTTGAGCAAACATCACCTGCGTCCATTACCAGAACTCTTTTCATCTTGCAAAACTGAAACACTATACCCATTGAACACTAACTCCCCATTTCCCTCTTCCTCCAGCCCCTGGCAACCACCATTCTACTTTCTGTCTCTATGAATTTGACAACTCTAGGTACCTCATATAAGTGGACATATAAGTGTCCTTTTGTGACCGGTTATTTCATTTAGCATAATGTCTTCAAAGTTGAACCATGTTGGGACTTCCCTGGTGATCCAGTGGGTAAGACTCCACACTCCCAATGCAGGGGGCCCGGGTTCAATCCCTGGTCAGGGAACTAGATCCCGCATGCGTGCCGCAACTAAGAGTCTGCATGCCACTACTGAGAGTCCACATGCTGCAACTAAAGACCCCATGTGCTGCAACTAAGACCCGGTGCAGCCTAAATAAATAAATAAATATTAAAAAAAACCCTGAGACTTAAAAAAAAGGTTTAACAATCTTGTACTATGTGTCAAAATGCTCTTCCTTTTTAATGCTGAATAATATTCCATTGAACATATGTAACACATTTTGTTTATTCATTCATCATTGATGGACACTTGGATTGTTTCCACTTTTTGGCTATTGTGAATAATGCTGCTACGAACATTGCTATACAAATAGCTATTTGACTCCCTACTTTCAATTATTTGGGGTATATACCCAGAGGAGGAATTGCTGGATCATAGGGTAATTCTATTTTAAATATTTTGAGGAACTGTGATACTGTCTTCCATAACAGCTGCACCATTTTATATTCCCACCAGCAGTGCACAGGGGTTCCCCACATCCTTGCCAACATTTGTTATTTTCTGGTTTTTGATAATTGCCATCCTAATGAGTGTGAAGTGGTATCTCATTGCAGTTTTGATTTTCAGTTCTCTAATGATTAGTGATGTTGACCATCTTCCCATGTGCTTATTGGCCATTTGTATATCTTCTTTGGAGAAATGTCTATTCAAGTACTTTGCCCATTTTCCAATTGGGTTGTCTTGGGGGTTTTTTGCGGTTGAGATGTAGGAGTTCTATATATGTTTTGGGTGTTAACCCCTTATCAGATGTATCATTTGCAGACATTTTCTCCCATTCCATGGGTTGCCTTTTTACTCTGTGGATGTGTTCTTTAATGCACAAAGTTTTAATACTGATGTAGTCCTGTTTACCTATTTTTTCTCTTGTTGCCTGTGCTTTTTTTTTTTTAAATAAATTTATTTATTTATTTATTTATTTATGGCTGTGTTGGGTCCTCGTTTCTGTGCGAGGGCTCTCTCCAGTTGCGGAGAGCGGGGGCCACTCTTCATTGCGGTGCGCGGGCCTCTCACTATCGTGGCCTCTCCTGTTGTGGAGCACAGGCTCCAGACGCGCAGGCTCAGCAGTTGTGGCTCACAGGCCCAGTTGCCCCGCGGCATGTGGGATCTTCCCAGACCAGGGCTCAAACCCGTGTCCCCTGCATTGGCAGGCGGATTCTCAACCACTGCGCCACCGGGGAAGCCCCTGCCTGTGCTTTTGTTTCATATCCAAGAAATCATTGCCAAATCGAAAGTCATGAGCTTTTCCTTTATGTTTCCTTCTAAGAGTTTTATAATTTTAGCTCTTACATTCGGTCTTTGATCCATTTTGAGTTAATTTTTTGTATATACTGTAAGGTAAGGGTCCAACTTCATTCTTTTGCATTATATATGTTTGAATATTTCTATTTCAAAGTTTTAAAAAAAGGTTTCCTTAAGTTGTTAAAAAGTGTTCTCTACTTACATTGCCCAACCTCCCATACCTCATCATTTTATCCCATCACCTTGCACAGTGTTTATCAAACAGTGGGCATTCAATTATTATCTGTGAATAAAATGGATGAATATTTAAAGTAAGAAAGGAAAGGAAGGGAGGGAGGGAGGAAGGGGGAAGGAGGAAGGGAGGGAGGGGGAGAAACAGATTGGAAATACTGTACATATTCTAGCCCATGCTAATGGCCTACTTCTCTGAGCAGGTCTACCCGGAGAACAGTTCCTTACCCACACAGTGCTCAGACCTGCAGAGGCCAGACTCCATCCTCAGCAGACTGAACATCACAAACTCCTTGGGATTTGAGAATCATTCTTGGTATCCTAAAGTAAATCATTCTTGGGTCCAAATAAAAGTGCTGGGTGGAAAAGGGGCTGTTTTTTCGCCTCCCTGGCCTACAGAAAAGAGGGGGTAATTACAGCAGAGATACAGCTGTCCCCACTTCTCCCATGGATTTTCTCTTCTTAAAATGCTGGCACTTCCCTCCCTGGCCTCTTTCAATGGCTCAAACTCTTCGATATTCCAGTTAAATCTGAAATCATTCATTCAGTCAACAAATCTCAATTGAACACTTATGTGATAGGCACAGGGAATACTGAGATGACTAGGATACTCTAGAGAGCCACAGTCTGGTCAGGAAGAAAGTCAGACAATAGAGTGCTACAGGTGTTATTAAGAGATGTATTATGATAGAATAGAGGAGAGGAGGCCTCTTCTTGAGGAGCCTTTTTGTATCCATTATCTATTGCTGCATAACAAACAACCCCTAAATATTAGTGGCTTAAAACAATAATCATTTTACTTGTAACCAATTTTGTAGGTCAATAATTTGGTCTGTGATTAGTTCCTTTGCTGTCTGTGATCAGGAAGTTCCTTTGCTGATCTCACGGTAGGTCATTCACGTAGGTGCAGTCAACTGGCAAATCATCTGGGGCTATTTGGTCCGGAGGAGCTCAGTTCAGACAGCTTGTCTCTGCTCCATGAAGTCTCAGGCTCTGGTAGAGTAGCTCAAGAAGCTTCTTCACATGACAGTGAAAAAGTTTCCAGTAGCAAGAGAGGGCAATTTCAACATATAAGCACCCCCCCACCTTTTTTTTTTGGCCGCACCGCGCGGCTTGCAGGATCTTAGTTCCCGACCGCTGGGGAATTCCCTATAAGCACTTTTCATTGTTCCATTGGCCAAAGCAAGTCACATGGTCAAATCCAAAGTCAGTGTGCGAGGGGACTACCCATAGGCTGTGATTACAGGGAAATATGGTTCAGTGGGACCATTCAACGTTCAATTTTTTTTCTTAATTTTAAAGGCTTATTTAATTGCTTTTACATAGCGCTACATATAAAGTGCTTAAAAGTTATACACTTTTTTTCTCTTTTCCTTTTTTATTGTTCCTTACCTCCCATGACATCACCCTCTTCCAGATAACCCCAAACAACTTACATATAAAGATAATGATATAGGGCTTCCCTGGTGGCGCAGTGGTTGAGAATCTGCCTGCCAATGCAGGGGACACGGGCTCGAGCCCTGGTCTGGGAAGATCCCACATGCCGCGGAGTAACTAGGCCCATGAGCCACAACTACTGAGCCTGCGTGTCTGGAGCTTGTGCTCCGCAACAAGAGAAGCCGCGACAGTGAGAGGCCCGCGCACCGCGATGAAGAGTGGCCCCCACTTGCCACAACTAGAGAAAGCCCTCGCACAGAAACGAAGACCCAACACAGCCAAAATAAATAAATAAATAGCGTTCCCTTTA
Organism: Balaenoptera musculus; assembly: GCF_009873245.2. Classification (NCBI taxonomy): domain Eukaryota; kingdom Metazoa; phylum Chordata; class Mammalia; order Artiodactyla; family Balaenopteridae; genus Balaenoptera; species Balaenoptera musculus. The sequence continues at coordinate 71,817,926 of NC_045797.1, forward strand.
AAAAAAAAAGGGTGTGGTTCATCTTGGTTGGTCTGTTACTCTATTTAAAAAAAAAAAAAAAAGATAATGATATATATAAAAAGATTCCGTATCTTTTTCCATGCTCATGTAACTCGTGTGTGTGTGTGTGTGTGTGTGTGTGTGTAGTCATGTATATGTGTATGCGGATGTTTTGTCATTGTTTTACCACAATGTTTCTCTCATGTAAATCCCTCTGTGACAACTGCTATAACGCTTGGTCATTTTTCAAATGGATGCACAGTATTCATCATTTATTCAGCCATTCTCCTAGTGTTGGGATCTATTTTGTTTCTAGATTTTTGTCACAGTGATCAATGCTGCAATAAACATTTCTGTCTGTCCTTACATATTGGTGTTTTTTATTTCTGTGGAACACCTCAGAAGTAAGTACTATATTGTCATTTTATCATCATTACAATATTTTCTGACATCTGGTAATATGTCTTTCTTACTATTGTTTTTCATATATTTCTTGGCCATTTGGGGGAGTTTATTCTTCCACATACTCTAAGATTTTATACAATTTAAAAAGACCCGGGGGACTTCCCTGGTGGCCCAGTGGTTAAGAATCTGCCAGTTGCTCTATTTTGCTGGGCATATATTTAATTCATTCCAACAGATCTTGACTGGCAGCTGGCTCCCATTAGATGAGTTATTTTCTGATTGCTGGAACACCCTAAACTACTATGACAGGTCCACAGATGGTGAAAGGGGAAGTGGTCTCTACCTTTGTAGGCTGGGGGTATATAAAATGTCAAGAAGACGCCTTGCTCTTTTGACTCCCTGTCAAAAGACAGCGAGGGCCCAGCCATTAAGCTAGAGACTTGGCTTACACTCTTAAGAGATAGTCACCTTCCTATAAATCTCTACAAGTCAAGCTTTTTCCCAGGGTCCATTGTTTTCCATTCCTTGTCCAGAAACTCTGACATTATTCTTCAAATTTGGTTCTTACCTAGACCAAAGAGGTAAGGGTGGGGGAGAAAATGCCCTCTGGAGAATCCTCAGAGAAGATGCACAAGCAGGGTCCTGAAGAATGAGTAGGTTTTCTCTAGAAAGGAGAGAGAGAATATGCCCACAAGTGCCAGACTACTGAGTTTGGATCTTATCCTTTAATTACCAGGGAGCCAGCAGCAGAAGTTTCCTGCTCTCCCTGGGACATGGTCCCTCTGAGACACTAGAGCCTACCCACAAAAGTAGCAAGAAATACCCACCACAAAGTTTCCAGAAAAGCCTCATATGGACCTTCTCCCTGAATACACTGTTCAGCTTCTTCTGTCCCTTTTCTTGCAATGATGGCTTTGACATAGATGGCAAGAGGAGGGACAGCTGCTGACAGGCATTTCTGGAAAACAGGCCTTATAAAAATATGTAATTTGGGTAACCTTCTTGCAAGAGGTGTGCTCAGCAGAGGGATGTAAATAAAGAGAGAAAGGAGGTTTTGTAATTGATAGGAGAGACTGTTGCCCCAGGCAGCCTTTCTTTCTACTACAGAGCCCTGGACAAGGACCAGGAGATATGAGTTTGATTCCTGGCTCTGACACTCATCAGCTATGTGCCACTTGAAACCAAATTAATCTTGCTACATCTCAGTTCCTTTTTAGTAAAGTGTTACGAAGATCAAATAAGAGAAGAGGTGGTAAATTATAAAGCACTTCGGGGGGGAAAAAAAGCTACCTATCTTGTTTTTATACAGGCGCACATATGTGTGTATTCTTCTAACCCAGTGGTTTTTGACTAGAAGCAGTTTTGCCCCCCAGGGTATATCCGGCAATGCTGATACATTTTTTTATTGTCACAACTAGATAGGGGTGTTGTTGATCTAGTGGGTGGAGACCAGGGCTGCTGCTAAACATCCCAAGCTGCACAGGACAGTCTTTCACAACAAAAAAATTTAGTCCAAAATGTCAATTGCGGCAAGGTTGAGAAACCCTGATGTAGCCTATTTATACAGCTTTTAACCAGGCTAAATTGCCTCACTGGGCAGCGTCTTCCAGAGGCCGCTCCCTCATCCCCAGGAAAGACTGGAGGAACCGCAGAAGTGACAAGAATCCCGGGACTGTTTTACCTTCCCTTTGTCCCTAATGCTCCTCTTTTTTCTGAGCAGCACCCTGCTTGCCCACCCTACTCGGGACGCCTGCCCACAAGAAGGGCAGGAAGCCAGACTTAAAGCGCCAATGGGCTAAAAGCCTGGTCTGACTGGGAAATGGACCGATCGCCTGCCAAGAGTTCGCGTCTTGTTACCTAGAGAGGAAAGTTTTCTCAAAGTGAGGGCTGGAACAGCATTTCACGCCAAACCAAGAGAAAGACTAGATTCCAGAGGCTCAAAGTTAAAGAAAATCTGATTTGCCGCCACTAGCTTTGCATTTTAAAGGGCAAGGAGGAGAAGGAAGAAGGGGAGGGTCAGCCCCACCGCTTGCACTACCCAGAGTCTAGCCGTCCATTGTGGTGGTGGCCGAGGCAGCACCACTGCTCCAGGATTCTGCTCCGAGGACTCGCAGGGGGCGCAGGATCGCGCCGCGTCACCCGGAGCAGCAAAGGGGCCCACCCGGAGCAAGTAAGTAACTTTCACGGGCTCCAGTGACCCGGGCGGGGGAGTGAAACTTGCCTGACGCTCTTCAGTGTCTTCCTGCTCCGCCGCAGCCAACCCGCACGGCCATCCTCTCTGCACCTCGTCCCAGTCTGTGTCCTCCGCGTGGGGTCGGTCCGGAGGCTGCAGGGGCCCCGCGGGAAGGAGCTCAGGGGGCGGGGGCCGGACAGACTGAGGGAGGCCGCTGGCCGGCCGGGGTCGCTGCGCCCCTCAAAGAACCTCGGTCTACCCTGTGTCCTCAGAGAACATGTTAGCTGTGCACTTTGATAAGCCGGGAGGACCAGAAAACCTTTACTTGAAGGAAGTGGCCAAGCCAAGCCCAGGAGAGGGTGAAGTCCTCCTGAAGGTGGCAGCCAGCGCCCTGAACCGGGCGGACTTACTCCAGGTACCCAGGGGTCTGGCAGCGGCTGGGACTGGGCGGGACTCCAGGTTCTTCAATAAACATTCACCAGATGAAGGAAAGACCTAGGGCACTACCATTAATGCTCATCATGATGTGCAGTGCTGGGGGTTCTGAAACTAGAACCGCTTAGCCTCCGTTGTTTACACAAAATACAGGGGTATGTGCACAGCAGAGTCCACCCTGCATCAAACCATTGTCTGCTCAGGTTTCCAGATAAGGAGACTGGAACTACCATTTGTTGAGGGTGTGTGTGTGCGCGCGTGTTAGACCTTGCTCTATCTCCTTTACTCCTCAGGCAGCCCTGTTCACCATTTGTATTCGACAGATAAAGAAACTGAGGGTCAGAGAGGTTCAGCAATGAGCCCAAGGCCACACACTATATTTATTTTTGGCTGCGTTGGGTCTTCGTAGCTGCGCTCAGGTTTTCTCTAGTTGTGGCCAGTGGGGGCTACTCTTCGTTGCGCGGGCTTCTCGTTGCGGTGGCTTCTCTTATTGTGGAGCACAGGCTCTAGGCACACGGGCTTCAGTAGTTGTGGCTCGCAGGCTTTAGAGAGCAGGCTCAGTAGTTGTGGCGCACGGGCTTAGTTGCACTGTGGCCTGTGGGATCTTCTTGGGCCAGGGATCGAACCCGTGTCCCCTGCAATGGCAGGCAGATTCTTAACCACTGCGCCACCAGGGAAGTCCCCCCAAGGCCACACACTAGTAACCAGGGGAACTGTGATTCAAATTGAGGTCTTTGTCTTAAGGCTCCAAAGTCTGTATTCTTTCCACTCTGAGGGTCCCAGAGCTGGCAGGGGGCAGTACTCTTAAGAATTTTCTTCTGACTTCTTTTTGAGGTACTAAACTAGGCCAGCTGCATTTTTTGAATTAAGAAATGTACACCAGAATCACAGGGGGCACTTATTCAAAATAAATAGGACCAGGACCCAGGCATGTGTACTTTGAAAAAGCTCCTCAAATGGTCCGGATACACACTCCTAGTTCAGTCCCTCTGGTCTCAAGCGTCTGGTTGGAGGCTTCTGAGGATTGTGTTGAGCGAGTACAGAGCCTGGCACTTGATATATGAGGACTATCATTAAGGAGTCCACAGTTTGGTTTGCAAGGCAGAAATAGAGACACAGATGTAGAGAACAAACGTATGGACACCAAGGGGGGAAAGCGGGGGGTGGGGGGGCGGGGGGGGGGGCTCAGGGGTGGTGGTGGGATGAATTGGGAGATTGGGGTTGACATATATACACTAATATGTATAAAATAGATAACTAATAAGAATCTGCTGTATAAAAAAATTAATTAATTAAATTGAATTAAAAAGAAAAGGAGTCCACGGTTTTATTCCCAGTCTTGCTATTAATTTGCTTTGCCACCTTGGACGAGTCATTTCCCTGCCCAGGTCTCAGTTTCTTCATTTGTAAAACAAGGGGTTTAGATGAGAGAAATAGCGAAGGACTCTACCAGTTAGACATCCACTGATTATGGGAACTACAGTCTCTTATTTGCATGAAACAAATCACCTCTCTTCTCTTTTTTCTTGAATTAAAAAACCTAACTTTACCCTGAACTTTGTCTTGAAATAAAAAAGGGGCTATGGGAAGAGGGCCAGGGATGGTGACACACAGACTTCTGATCATGTTTACTACTTAGTGCACCCTTTCTCTGCAGAGACAAGGCCAGTATGCCCCACCCCCAGGAGCCAGCAACATTTTGGGACTCGAGGCATCTGGACACGTGGCAGAGCAGGGGCCTGGCTGCCAGGGACACTGGAAGATTGGGGACCCAGCCATGGTTCTGCTGCCTAGCGGGGGCCAGGCTCAGTATGTCACTGTCCCTGAAGGGCTCCTCATGCCCATCCCGGAAGGACTGACCATGCCCCAGGCTGCAGCCATCCCAGAGGCCTGGCTCACCGCCTTCCAACTGTTACATCTCTTGGGTAAGGACCACCCCACCCTACCTCATGCTCACTCCATACAGCACGGTTCAATTTCTTCATGACTCAGCCACCTCAAAACCCAACAGTCCTGCAGGGCAGCTTTGATCTGGCCACTGAGCCACACCCAACCCCAGCACCTCAGCCTACTGTACCATCAGTAGTATCAGGTCCTCATACTGTGCAGCAATATTGAGGCTGAAAATCATGGTTAGCACATAGAAAACCTGGAAAGCACTGGATGAAAGGCCTGTGCACATCTTCACACTGTAAGCCCAGCAGTAGTCCCAGCTTCTCAGTCATGCTAAGCTTCTCTCTGGGAGCACTAGCACAGGAGAAGGAGCCATTCAATCAACTCTTTAATTCCTCCCCAATCCCACTGAGGCCAGCAAAGAGCTTACATGAGGGTCCCTGGCTTTGGGGAACTCAGTGTAACTGGCAAGACAACCACAGTGTTTGGAAGGGTGGCCCTGTCTCTAACTACAATAGAAGCTCAAGATGGGAAAAGCTGGTGTGGGCAAAGGTGGTCAGAGAAGGCTTTCTGGAACAGAAGGCCTTGAAGGGTGGTAGAGCTGTGATGGACAGATGGCATACCAAGGTGGCCTAAGAGGGTCAAGGTGAGATCAGCTGCTTCACTCAGAAGTGAAGGATGACAATTGTAATTTATGAAAGATGAGACTTGGACTGGGTTGTAGTGGCCTTGAATGGCAGGCTATCTGGACTTGACACGAAAGCCAATCAAGAGCCACTTGACATTTTGAGGAGAAAGTGACATAATGAAAGCTACATTTCAGGAGGAGCCTGGTGGCTGTGTGCGGTGCCTGGATTTGTGAGACCAGCTGGAGGCCGGTTTCAGACTGAAGAGGGGCTGGCTTCAGGTAGTGACAGCAGGAATGGTGGTTATTCTTACTCACTCAGATATAGGTCAGAGATATGTTTTGGTATTATTTCATAGGTAAAACAGAGATTATGGATGTGGCTGCTAATAACTGTTTCCAAAAGTTGTTTCCCACTCTGACCAGAGGCAGTAAGACAAAAAGTCAATATGTTCTCTCAAAACAGCCAGAGATTTGACATTTGGTGGTCCCAGGGCCAGGTGATCATGGTAGAATAAGCCTATGTGGAGAATGCGTAGCAGTTGCAAAGTAAAGAAAATGGTTCCTGTACTTTCTGTCGCAGGAAATGTTCAGGCTGGAGACTCTGTGCTAATCCATGCAGGAGCAAGTGGTGTGGGCACAGCTGCCATCCAACTTACCCGGATGGCTGGAGCTATTCCTCTGGTCACAGCTGGCTCCCAGCACAAGCTTCAAATGGCAGAAAAGCTCGGAGCAGCTGCTGGATTCAATTACAAAGAAGAGGATTTTTCTGAAGCAACACTGAAATTCAGCAAAGGTAAATAAAGCTTCTGCAATTCAGCGGGAGTTTCAGAGATGATTAAATAAAATCCTCACCAGCCTCAGAGTTGCCTCTGGATCTGTCTTCCCTCTGCTAAAAGCACAACAACTGCCCAGGCCAAATTCTAGTACTCTGGTGTTTGACCATTGGAGACAGGCAGGCAGTATTTAGGACTAAGATGATTTTCCTGTGCATTCTTGTAAGTGATATGATTCATACACTTTTTAGAAAGTGGATAATCACACAGAGTTGGCCTGGAATTATTCAGGACCTCTTTTTCCCAACCAGCCACTCTGCAGTGAATTAACAGGAGCAGAAACCAGTTTGGAGCTGGTCAGAGTAGGCTTGGGTAGGTAGCTCCCTAAATGGGTGAGTAGATGTGTATGCCTCTATATTCTGAAACTGAATCTGCATATATTTGGCTCATACCCTTCCATTGTTCCACATGAGTCAAAAAGGAGAGATGAAAACAAAGCTAGCAAAGCCATGATTCAGGCAGCCCAGCTCAGACACTTGATAACTTAGATATGGACTAGCCTGTCCTGTAGCCTGGGGTGGATCTCCCCTGTTCCCCTGGGTGCCAGTGGGTTCTCTACTTACGTGGAGGTCAGGGGAAATACCAGATCGTGGTGCTGCCCCATTTCCCTCCTGCTGTGGCAAGGATCATAAAATATGAACTATATCACACATGTATAATAGAGTTCAGCCAACTAAACTCCATTTACAACCATGTAAATAAGCAATGTTTTGAGTTCCAACCTATAGATTTACTGCTTGCACTTGTATTTATTTATACCCATATTTCCACAAATATACCATGTTATCTTACTTTACACCAAGCTTTCTGTGTCTGACTAGCATCACATATCTGTGTTTCATGTGAAAGGCGCTGGAGTCAACCTTATTCTAGACTGCATAGGCGGCTCCTACTGGGAGAAAAATGTCAACTGCCTGGCTCTTGATGGTCGCTGGGTTCTCTATGGTCTGATGGGAGGTGCTGACATCAGTGGGCCTCTGTTTTCAAAGCTGCTTTTTAAAAGAGGAAGTCTGATCACCAGTCTGCTAAGATCTAGGGACAAAAAGGTGAGTGATGGGTGAAAAGAAAACATGATTTAACTATGATCCATTAAAGTGTGATTCATTCACATAATCCTGAGAAAGTAAGATCATATATTAAGTTAGAGAGTCTACGTATTAATAGAAACCTGCCCCTCTGTGGATAAATAGGTAACCTAATTTCACAGAACTAATTAAAATTGGTTGATAAAGGCCTCAACATCTTGGAAAGAGGGTAATGTATTATGTAAACTTTATAACAATGAACAAAGCATTGACCATATTAGGAAATACTACTAATAGTTCCAAGACTTTGTTTTCAAAGGCAGAACTGTTCTCAGTGTGCTAAGAAAGCCTCTTAGGTAAGTAAGGTTAGTAAGCTTCTACCTTTAACAGATTATACATTCATGAAATCTTTTCTGTGTGGCATTCCAGCAGGTGCCAGCTTTGGGAGTTTCGTAACAGGGTTTCACACCTGCTGGGGGATAGCAGAGGTTAAGCATCCCTTTTGAATTGAGCCTATATTAAGTCCTGTCTGTGGCTGCCTCCTGCTTGGAAGTCTTTATTTAAAAACAGCCCTTCAGCTTTCAGTGACACTAATATTTTCTCCAAGCTTTGGTCTTTATCTGGGACAGAACAGAGCTTGCAAATCTAGGGACATGCACATACATGCTGGTAGTGAAGGCATTCCATACCCTTGTGTGACTTTTCAGATGTGTACAAGTTTCAGAGAAAGCAGAAAGACTAAGCAGGGTGGGGAGTGGCAAGGTAAGGCCTCTGTCCAGGCTGATGGTCTCCTTTTCCTTATCTTAGTACAAGCAGATGCTGGTGAAGGCTTTCACAGAGCAAATTCTGCCTCACTTCTCCACGGGGAACCCTCAACGTTTACTGCCGGTTCTGGACAGAGTCTACCCCATAACTGAAATCCAAGAAGCCCATGCGTACATGGAGACCAACAAGAATGTGGGCAAAATCGTCCTGGAGCTGCCCCACTGAAGGAGGAGGGGCAGTACAGGACAAGGCTACCTCAGGTCTTCCAAGAGCAAACTTGGAGAAAATTCACAGTACTCAGGCGACCGGGTGCTACACCAGGCTCGCCTGTAATCCCCTATTCCTCTCCCAGCCTCAAATGATCAGTGTAAAGCCGGTCTAAGGAAATAAAGAGTGGACTTGAAGAGTGGCGCGTGGACTGGGGCCGTCAGGGTGGGGGTGAGGTGGGAGTCGGGACGGGCATCGCCGAGGGGATTACAGAAGAGGCCCGGTCAGGTGATGCTGAACTTCGGGGGCTGCGCCAGCGCAAGGGGTTCTGGGTACGGAGTACAGCGTCGGCCACGACCCAACCAGCCAGAACCCTGCAGGCTTGGCTTCGGGCACTGTCAGGGGCCCAGGCACACCCACGCGTCCCCTGCACAGCAACGCGCGCCCCGCAGGCCCGGACCCCACTCTAGTCCCCGCCCTCTCCGGCAACTCACCCAAGCGCAGCCCCATCTCTCACAGCTCTCCTCAGGTCCCACCCCCTTCTGCCAGCTTCCGCTGCTCTGGGCCGCCCCGACCGGAACACCGCCCCTTCTTAAGCCCAGGCCCCGCCTTTCAAGTTTCCGGCCTCTTAAGTCTCCCAGCCCCGTTTTGCCCCGGAGTCTTTTCCTACGGGGAGAGTACGTCAGCACGTTTCGGCGTGAGACGGTGGTATTCCGGTGTGTTAGAACAGCTTCCGGCGGGGTCTGGACGTTGTTGTCTTGCGTCTGACGCCTTGTTGCACTCGAAGCTGAGCGAGCTCCGGAGGAGTGCGGAGGAATTCAAGTGTTTGCTGGGGTAACCTCATCAGCCTGCCAAGATGGCGATGCAAGCGGCCAAGAGAGCGAACGTGAGTGTCTGGGACTTCTGCCGAGGAGGGGGAGCACTTCGCTGCTGGGCTTTCTCAGCGGCGTAATCAGAGCATTCTTGGCCCTCCTCCGTCCCCTAGGCGGGGAAGCCCAGAAGTTACTGACATGTCAGGGGGGATTCCATCCTGGACCGGTCCTTAGGGATGTGCTCCTTGAGCCACACTTCCGCCCCTACCCCTTTTGAGAGTTCCTTTAAGTCTGTTATCCTAGTGTCAGTGATAGTGTTAACAGCCTGTGTTGCTTCACCTGCACCTAGGACCTGGCGTCAGGATCTTCTCCTCGGCCTAAAAGTCGGTAGCACAGATGAGTCCGCAATAAATAACTTATGCTTAACAGGCAGCTGGAACCTGGAAGTCTCCTCAGATCGTGGAGCTTTTTGGATCCTTCATTAATGTTTTCAGTGATAATTTTGAGCACCTAGTATATACCAGACTTGAGAGATAGGATACAATAAATTAGGCATATTTATTGAACACTTACTATGTGCCAGACACTAGTCTAGCTATCGGAGATACCTAGAATAAAACAGAAAGGCCTGCTGCTTACATTGTAATATTAGGGAGTCGGGGTGTTATGGAAACCTAAGAAAAATTGTCTTAGGAGAAAGAGAGTAGTCAGCTCTTAAGATGCTGAGAGGTACAGTAAGGTGAAGACAGTTAAATATAGTGAGATGAAGATTTTTGGTAACTTTGATGATAATCATTTCAGTGGATGAAATGTGGGATGCGGTGGGATGAAAAGAAGGTAGAAGTTGAGAAAATGGAGACAGCTCTTTCCACAAATTTTCTCGTAAATAGGGAGAAGAGAAATTGGATGATAGTTAACTTTTTTTAGGATGTGTGATATAAGGTGTATTTGTATGCCAATGAGAATGATCCAGTAGAGCGGAAGAAACTGATGATGTAGGAGAAAGGTGGGTTAAGTTCAGGAGTAGTTTGGGGTAGGTGAGGGGTTGGCATAGCACTGAGAGGGAAAGTGGCTGGATATGGATGAATGTATATTGAATATAAGGTACTTACCATTTGGTCATATCTATTTTCTCCAATAAGCAAAAGCCAAGGTTATCACCTGGGATGAGCAGGGAAGAGAGGATACAGCTCAACTCGGATGTTAGAGGGAGTGGTGATGGTAAGGTTTGAGGAAAGAAGGGAAAATGTGATATAGTCTCTTGCAGAGTGAGAAAGCAGATTTACTAGAGAAGTATATTGTGATTGTCTGACAGTGTTTATCATCTATTTGAACTTAACCTTAAATCTTAAAGTCTAAAACTTTATTGTACTTATTTGTTTACCATTTGTCACCACCACTAGTTTGAGGGCAGGGAATAAGTATCTTATTCTTCCATTTATACAACACTTAGGTTAATGCCTGAAGTAGTTGTCAGTTTAATAGTTACTGAGCAAATTAATGTCTAGTATGTAATTAAGTATGTTAATAAGAAGCACAGGAGTGAAATCTGGACGGGAGATACATATTTGAGAGTCATCAACTCAGTGTGGAAAACGTGTGTGGTTAAGAGAATGTAGAGTTAAGGGGAGTATACAGAGAGTCAAGAAAAGAAGTCTAAAGGTGAAACTCTGTGGAAGAGCCTATCTTAATGACAAAGAAGACTGAGAACAACTAGCCAGAGAGTTAGGAGGAATCCAAGGAAATAGAGTGTCAAGAGCAGTCAAAAACGTAATAGTCAACAGTGTCAGAAGCCTCAGAGAAATTAAGTTGATGAGAATTGAATACTATACTCCAAAAAAAAATTTTTTAATGCAAAAAAAAAAAAACACTGCAAGTGAAAGGTCTTAGTGCATAAAAGCATTTTTCATCAGCGTGCTGGAGTAGGAGCTATATTGTGGTAGGTTGATGAGTGTTATGAAGTAAAGAATATGAAGCAGTGAGTATAACCTGCCTCTTTTCAGATGCTTGACTGAGAGAAAAGAAAAAAAAGGAGCAAGATAGGATAGCAAATAGAGGGCTGATAAATTCAGGAAAGGCAGAAAACTTGTCTTTTTTCCTTCACTCTGTAATCCTAATACCTTGCCTGGTGTATATATAACGAAGGCACTCATTAAATATTTGAGTGAATGAAGAGGGATCCAAATAAGTGTTTTGTGTAACAGTTGGGAGTACATAAGCAGCTGCTCACATGAGTAATAAAAGAAGCCAATGGTGAGGGAAAGGCTGTAAATTCAAAAGAAAGAGATCATTGATAGAACAAATTCCTGAGAAGACCAGAGAATGGTCATCAGTGGGAGTTTTATTATCCAGCAGACAGGAACAGTTCCCTTGTTCTTTCCCACACATGTCTGTGGCATTGAGGACTTTTAAATGAGGTTGGAGATCTTTGTTTACCTGTAGTGACTGAAAACCGGGGTTTTGTAGTAGCCCCTTATTAGTTCCTACTAATAGTCCTCCCTAAAACCAATGCCCAGTTGCTTTTCCAAAGAGCGTGCCATTTTCAGTAATATCAGATTATAATTCTTATTCTTGGCTTATAAAAATTATGCATCATCTTTATTAGAATTTATTATGAGAATATTTTTTTAAATGATAGCACTCCTGCCTCTGATTATAATAACAACACATTATTTTTCATTTTAGATTCGACTTCCACCTGAAGTAAATCGAATTTTGTATATAAGAAATTTGCCCTACAAAATCACGGCTGAAGAAATGTATGATATATTTGGGAAATATGGACCTATTCGTCAAATCAGAGTGTGAGTCTTACTGAGACTTTTGAAATGTCGTTTAAAAGAAAATGATTGGAAAAAAAAAAAAAAGAAAATGATTGCGTAATTTATAATCTCAGAATTACAGCTGACAGAGGGCCTAACCAAGCGCCTAGAGACCAAGGCAAAAGTACCTACAGAGACCCTCATGATCCAGCTCAGTGAGAGCCAAGAATGGTAGTTGTGAAATTATAGAGAGCATGAAGTAGCAATGAGTGGTTTGAGGGGAATGGATGGGAAGAGAAAGAACCAACATTTATTACATACCTACTATTTGTTAAGAAGTACTCTACTGTGGTTTTTATATGCATTAACTCTAACTCTCTCAACACTCTTCACCATCTCCTTTACTGATTCCAGAATTTCTGAATAAGCTGTGCCAAGGGATATAAAAGTAACTGAGAAAAATGCTTTTTTTTTCAACTATAGCTTTCTATTGAAGATTTAAAAGTATAGGGCAAAATAATTATAACATAAATCCGTGTTTTAATTTAATCTAAAGATTGGGGTTCATACCTTCAAATGATGTTTAACATCTGCTATATGCCAGTTGTCGTAATAGGTGCTTTTGTTTGCATCACCAACACTACAGCCCTGTGTGGAGGTGAGAGTGTGTCTGTTTCACAGGTGAGACTACTAAGGCTTAGAGAGTAAAGTACCTTTCTAGCTTCGCACAGCTATTTAGTGATAAAATCTTCTGATTCTAAATTGAATCTCTACACAGTACCACAGCTGCTGTCATTTTAACTAGTATACATAAGCCATTTACCTGAGTCCATCTAAGAGGATTTCTAAGCTTTTTATTTTTAATTGGGATATCCCTTTCTTAATACGTTTTCTTTTATGACTTGAGAGTTCCTCTGTGGCTTTTAGAACTCTGAGATCTTGAGGACTCTCCTTTACAATGATCACTGTCCCTCCAGAAAGTAAACCAAGAGCTAGAAATATATCATCATTGGTACTCAAACAGGGATGAAAATGAAGTGTTACAGAGCAGCTGTCCTTTTTAGGAACCCTCTTTGCATATTTGATAAAAGCTTTTGACCCTTTCTACAGAATACACAACATTTTGCAAGTGATTTCAGTGGGTACATGGACTCTAGGTTGAGAACTCCTGTTCTAGACATACAAGAATAGTGTACAGAAGAATCCCTGGCTTGGGGCTCAGGAGACAAGATTCTGCTGCAGGCCCTTTTACTAGCCATGTGACCCTAGACAAGTTGCCCAGCTTCTTCCTCACATGTAGGATAATTGGTCACCTTACCTGGCATGTAGCAGACTCTCGGTGCTTTGAACTTTTTAAAGCCCTTTCATACTTGTTACATCTTTTTATTATTAAAGCCATGAGTAAGGTAGGACAGGTGATGGAGCCTGATGTCACTATTTGACACATGAAGCAGCTGAAGCTCAGAGAGGTTAAGTTACACGATTAGGTTTTCTTATTTTCACTTTAAGCTTTTACCACCAATCAAGAAAATAACGTTGACTCAGTGCTTAACATATAGTAGGTAGCAAGTATATGTTTTTAATTAAAATTACAATGTGGAGATCAAGATATTAGGTTGATAATTAGGGGCTGGGGCGCTTGAGATGGAGAGTCTTTTTTTTTTTTTTTTACATCTTCATTGCAGTATAAATGCTTTACAATGTTGTGCTAGTTTCTGCTGTACAATAAAGTGAATCAGCTATATGTATACATATATCCCCATATCCCCTCCCTCTTGAGCCTCCCTTCCACCTTCCCTATCCCATCCCTCTAGGTCGTCACAGAGCACCCAGCTGATCTCCCTGTGCTATGCAGCAGCTTCCCACTAGCCATCCATTTTACATTTGGTAGTGTATATATGTCAGTGCTACTCTCTCACTTCATCCCAGTTCCCCCCCCATCCCGTCCCCGTGCCCTCAAGTCTGTTCTCTATGTCTGCATCTTTATTCCTACCCTGCCACTAGGTTCATCAGTACTGCTTTTTTAAATTGAGATGGAGAGTCTTTAAAATGGAATTAGCGCCTCTCCCTATTCTACTTCCTAAGAAGATGTAAGAGGAAGGAAGAGAGATGCTTTTGTTTTGTTTTGTTTTGTTAGCTTCCCAGAGAAAAGATGTGTGAGAGAACTGATAGGAGAAAGTAGATCTCCACCCTTCAAATGCTTATTAGCACTTGCTGAATGCATAGCACTGTGGGAGTAAAATAAAATACAAGGTCATGTTTGCCCTTAAGGAACTTAAATTGTTGTTGAGTTTTTTATGGTTTTATTCTGAAGGAAAAATTAGGTAGACTTTTTGGGAAAATCTTTGGGACAGTGTTTTTTTCCTTTGGGTAGTCCCAATTTTCATACCTAAAGCATTCTAGAAAATGGTTAAAAGTCAAAAGTCCAAGAGTTGTTAGATTATTTGCAGAGAGTAAAGAATATTATAGGGCTTCCCTGGTGGCGCCGTGGTTGAGAGTCTGCCTGGCAATGCAGGGGACACGGGTTCGAGCCCTGGTCTGGGAAGATCTCACGTGCCGCGCAGCAGCTGGGCCCGTGAGCCACAATTGCTGAGCCTGCGCGTCTGGAGCCTGTGCTCTGCAACAGGAGAGGCCGCGATAGTGAGAGGCCTGCGCACCGCGATGAAGAGTGGCCCCCACTTGCCACAACTAGAGAAAGCCCTCGCACAGAAATGAAGACCCAACTCAGCCATAAATAAATAAATAAATAGATTAATTAATTAATTATTTTAAAAAAAAGAATATTATAAAATTTTTCATCAGGCCCATGTAACCTGACAAAGTGAGAGTGTTTGATGACACTGGCACCCTCCAGCCACCCCGGTGCCCTATACCTATCCCATCCCCTTTTACAGGAAGCACAAGCTCTGACCAGGGCCCAAGACTGTAGTCTCGTCCTAGATCAAATCTAGGCAGGTGCCTCCCCTTCCCGTGGGGCCCACTGCCTTTCCTTGACCCTCTGCAGGGACTGTGGCAGTTAATAAACCTTATTCTGCAGTTGCATTGGGTGGATAGAACACAGATGGAGGAAAGGGGATCCATCTTTAGCTTACCGGAGCATAAGCTGAATGGGACCTCTGCCAGCTGTCCCCACTCACAAGCACATGGCCATCTGCCACCTGCAGTTTGTTGCTCCTCACACTTCCCTAGCTCCCCCCCTAACGGAAGCTGGTGAGGTGAGGAGAGGAGGTGGCAAGGAACACCTACACAAGAAGCAGCCCCATATCCATGAGTGAGATCCAGCTTCCGCTTTCCACTTCCAGCCACCTTCCAGCATTCTGCTGTGGCTCACAGGTAACCCCACCAACAAGCACACTTCAAACCCAATCCCTCCAGAAACCCAGCCCTTTTCTCCAGCTACACAGGGCTGTGTAATGCATAAAAGTGCAGATATTATTAAAAATGAATGTGTGAAAGTTGGGAGTTGACTCTTGTTTTAAAAGGGCAATGAATCTTGGGGGAATTCCCTGGTGGTCCAGTGATTAGGACTCCGAGCTTCCACTGCAGGGGGCACAGGTTCAGTTCCTGGTTGGGGAACTAAGATCCCGCATGCCACGTGGTGCAGCCAAATAAATAAGTAAATACATAAGCAAGCAAGCAATGAATCTTCTAAGAAAAGTGGAAGAAACTACATTGGCTCTTTAAATTGGAGGACATCCTTTCCTGGCCATAAAGGATGGTGGTTGCTGTTTTCCTGTGTATCTTTTTTTTTTTTTTTTCCTGTGTATCATTTATAATTTTGCTATCCTCCTGGTAGGGGCTTCCTTCCAACCCCACCTCCTTCTACAGACACAAAATGGTTTTATTTTTATGGATTTGGTAAACTTTAGTAAAATATTACCCAGAAACTTTTGTTCCCTACATTGATGGAGATTGTTTTGTGGTTTTTTTTGTTTTTTGGAGGTTTTTTTTGGCCGCGCTGTGTGGTATGTGTCTTAGTTCCCTGACTAGGGATCAAACCCGTGCCCTCTGCAGTGGAAGCTTGGAGTCTTAACCACTGGACCGCCAGGGAGATCCCGAGGTCGTCTTATTTTTAAGGACTGGAACTAAAATTAGAGTGAGGGAGAAAATCAAAATCTTTAGATGTTGCTTTTGTTGTGGTCATCCATGTACAATGCTTGGTGTCAGTCTATTTATGTCTTGTAAAAATAAAATACAGTGTGTGTGTGTGTGAATAAAAAAAAAAAAAAAAAAAAAAAAAAAAAAAAATCTTTAGAAACAAGGGACTAGTGTGGTAAATAACTAAAGTATTGGTTCTGTTGCATAAATGCATAGAAAGAAGAACCCCATTCTAGACATTGCTGACTAATCACAGCTATCACTCCTAAGGTAGCATACTTCCCAGTGTAAAACTGAAAATTGATTCTTAGTATGAGAAGTAGGAAAGACTAGAGCAGTGAACATGAAAACGGTGAAAGTTTCAAGCTAGTTCTTTGCTGCTATTGCTTTAGTAGCCATGTTAGTATTCTTGATATAACAGTAAGTTTAACCTGAGTTATTTTACTTAAAATAAAAACAAAAATTACATATTTTGAGAAATTATAGGCTTATCCAGCATACCTGTCCATAGTATCTGTTTCTTCTAGTGGTTTTCAGGTAAATGTGTATTTTAATTAAGTCCGATTCAACTTGGTAGGGGGAACACACCTGAAACTAGAGGAACAGCTTATGTGGTCTATGAAGACATCTTTGATGCCAAGAACGCGTGTGATCACCTGTCAGGATTCAATGTTTGCAACAGATACCTCGTGGTTTTGTACTATAATGCCAACAGGGTAAGTATGGCCACGGTTCTCATCACGTGGGGAACCCATGTAAGAGTTAGTAGAGAGCTGTACCACCGCTACGGGAGATGTGTACCCTGAGTTCTTTTCTAGCTACTGCTATTGCTGAAATTCATTTGACTGTAGATTGGTAACTGTTAACTTTGGTGCTTACCACATTTTCAGGCATTTCAGAAGATGGACACAAAGAAGAAGGAAGAACAGTTGAAGCTTCTCAAGGAGAAATATGGCATCAACACAGATCCACCAAAGTAAACGTTTTCTGCATTTTCATTTTGGACTGTTTAAAACCCATGAATGACCACCACTACCTTTTTTTTTTTCAATTAATAGTGAATGTTGTGATTTCTTATTGGAGATTCAAAAAGACCTGCTTGAAACTTTGATATATTTTAGAATATATTATGTTAATAAACTTGTAGCTTTTTGTAAAACATGTCGGTGTTTTATCTTAAAATTTCTCCTCCTGTATTATACCAGAAAAAAAAATAATAAAACAGCAGTTGAACCATATCAAGAATTGTTCAGTGGTAGGTGGTCCTAGAGACTTAGTTTCTTGAGGATGGGGACCTTTTGATATTCTTAATGCCTCCAGTGACCAGTACAGTGCTTAGCCATCAAAGGAACTTGTTAAGAGTATTGTCATTTATTGAATGTCTATTAACAATGAAGTCTCCATAACAACTTAGTGAAGGTGTAGGTATCTCCACTTTGCAGATCCAAAGCTTATCATGTTGAGTGAATGAATAAAATGCTTACATAAAAAGCTGCTTTTTACTTTTTTTTTTTTTTTAATACTTTTTTGGCCGCACCTCATGTGGGATCTTAGTTCCCCGACCAGAGATCAAACCCGAGCCCCTTGCATTGGAAGCACCGAGTCTTAACCAGTGGACTGCCGGGGAAGTCCAAAAGCTGCTTTTTTACATCAGCTAGTTATTAGCCACATGAGTACACTTGAATACTTGCTTTACAGTTAACGACATACCTTTGTCAATATGGGTGCCCTTGTCTTTACAGGTTTATTCTAGAAATGGTCGTTCAGATGACAGCAAATGGTTAGAAATGTGAGAGCAAGCTGCTTGGGTGGTGGTATTTGTTGTTACACGTCTAAGATGTATTTATGTACTTTTCCCTTTAGTTAGTAAGTGTCTGTGTGTATTTTGGACCTTAGCTCACAGTATATCTTTGCCATAAATAAAATACTTAATGTTTATTCTTATAATCACAGACTCCCATGGCGTGGAAATAGTATGGTTATTACCACATTCATCATAGCTCAGCAGCTTGGAGGAGATAGCTATAATTTTCTTTTTATAGTTTAGGCATGGGCCAAATGGAAAAACATGGACTAATTGTTTTGTATATAACTATAACCCAAAATCAATTTGAAGGGTACAAGCACTGAATCATTTAAATGGACAAAAGCCTATTCTACTTTTAAATGCATTTAGCTTTCAAATCTAACATTACTGTAAGAAAATGGGCTATTTTATACTTTTTGTACTGTCTTCTCAAAGCCTACCATTGAAAATGAAGAAATAATTGTCTTATTTATTAATTATGTCTGAGTGCTTTTTGAAAGCACTGTTAAAGAGTAGAAAGAGTCATTTCTATAAGGGCAGGCAGATGACAAAGGAGCCACAGCTGTAATTTTCTTGTGAATGTTTTTATGAGTTTCTTACTAATTTTTGTAATGCACAGTGTGCTTTTAGGTATTTACAAATGTAAAAAGAATTTTCTAAAAGACTTTTGTAAGGGGACGACAAATTAGACTTACAGTGTGATTTGTCTAAATGGCAGACTGACTTGCCCCTAGTATAAGTTGTTTTAAATTAATAAAAGGGGAAATTCCTTCTACTGACAGTTACGGCTGGTCTATAATTTTGATTAATATATCTGTTAGTTGAATTTCATGACCTGAAGTTAAGAGTTTAAAAAAATGCCCTCTAATTGTTTGGAAATTTTTTAGCCTGTTCCAGTTATGTTACAAGAACTTTAATTCAGTGGACAAATACTGAGCCTCTGCTTTGTGCCACGTCTGTGTGTAGTAAAATGCTGAGGACATAGTTACAATCAGTCCTCTGCACCAGGCATTGAAGGCGCAGTTTTAAGAGTGTCAGTAAAGCAGGGCCTGTGAAGCCTAGCATCATATCCTCTCCAGGTGCTAGCCAGTAGGTATTTGCTTTTCCCCCCACCTCTTCTTAGTGTCTCCTATTACCACGTTGGCTGTAAATACTCTAGACTGAGATCTTTTATGTGACTCCATAATGGGCACCTGAAATGGTCCTTGGTGCTATTTTTAGTTATCCTATTGGTGTCACAGCAGGAAACGTGACTGTCTTTTATACAGGCTGAGTTCTGAGAAATACAGACATTTGTATCATTGAGGAAAGCTAGGAACCAAGACATTCTGAAGGAAACCCCCCAGAAAGGAATGAGTGCAGCACCTTCTGACTGATCTGGTCCCACTGCAGAGGTGAGCACAGGGACTGGTGATTAAAAGCAAAGCAGTCCCTTTCTCATTTCATTTCCTGCATCTTAAAGCACTGCATCTTCATTAACTCCTCAGTCCTCAGCAGGGGAATACAGCCAGGACTTCTT
Source organism: Balaenoptera musculus (assembly GCF_009873245.2). NCBI lineage: Eukaryota > Metazoa > Chordata > Mammalia > Artiodactyla > Balaenopteridae > Balaenoptera > Balaenoptera musculus. The sequence continues at coordinate 71,837,288 of NC_045797.1, forward strand.
GAAGACAAAAGGGATACATAAAATAATCAAGATGTTGTGTCCCCACATCACATGTATCATCGTGTGACGTGTTATCAGTGAGTCTATGAAGGAAACTAACAGTACCTGTTACCTGCCCCTCCCTCAGTCTTGAAACAATTCCAAGACATCGCTGACCGAATAACTCTGACTATGGCCAAGAGCTTTTCTCACCCATGCCAACTAAAAGAAAAATCTCTTAGCTACATTGCCACAGGCTCCCCTGACGTACACTAACGCATATCAATAAGCAGGCTGGTTGTAAAACCTAACTGGAAAGTCCTGTAAGTTACAGGAAATGTAGATGAAAATAAGAAGCATATGTGGAAACAAGTTCAGAATCATACATTCTTCTCAGAAGTAATTCCCCACTGTAATGTTAGAGCAAATCTAGATGAAAATAAGCACACATTTATTTTCAAAAGTAACTTCCTAATGTGAGTTAGTGTGTGGCTCTGAGGCCTAACACACCCTCATTTCTTTAGGTGCACAAAATGTACTTTTCCATCTTTTCCAAGAAGGGAGCTCATCCCTCTTATTCTAAGTCCAAATGTAGATTTCATGATTGATCACCTGAAGTGTTCACATCCCACATTTGATTGCTAAACTGTGGGTTTTGAGCACAATGTATTCCTTTAGTTACTCAGAGGGGAATTCTGAGCCTGTGAGGTGAGTGGCAAGTCATAACCTACCTTGTGGGGCTGCTTAGAGGATTGGTGGTAATTTTATTTTAAAATTAGAAAAAATTAAAAATAGAACAAGGCCCAGCAAGTACAATAGGTACGTCGGAGCTACAGGTATCCCCTGCTTTTCAAAAGTTCGCTTCACGGTAATTCACTTTTAGGAAAGACCTACAGGAGTACCTGTTTTTGCTGCACGAAAGAAATCCAGAAAGGATTTTTGCTTTTATGAAAAAAGGAGAAAAGCAAAAATAGCGTTCAGAGCGATTATAGAGGCAGTATGAACCCTGAGCGGTGAAAGTGACACCACCAAGCTCCTTCCCCGAGAACTATACTCAGCATCTCGGCATCAAGCTGTCATAGCTTTGAACTGTGTCTGTGAGCATCTGTGCTTTTATCTCTATTTATTTCATGCATCTGTAAGGAAGATGTGCCCTCAGGTAATTGCTTCTTCCCTTTATACCATTTCAGCTTACAAAAGGCTTCATAGGAATGCTCTACTCTCTACTTTCAGATAGTGGGGGAAACCTGCACTGTATTTATTATCACTCTCCTGGCTACTTCTCCTTTCCACTCTTTTCCCAAGGGCAACTGACTTATGTGGTCCTTAAAGCACTTTCTACCTTCAATAAGGATGGACAGGAATTTGTCAAGCACAGAGCCTTTATTTTTCGTATCATTTCCAAAAAGGACATCGTTTAAGTCAGCAGAATTTCCGAGAGAGAAAGTGACAGCAAAGGCAACTGGCTCAAGTCCCTCTGTGTACACCACGTACATTTCATGTCTGAGCACCTTGTGTGTCTGGCTTAAGTAAAGGTAAGGCAGCGTAGATTGTGCGAACAAGAAATCTGTTCTGTGATCAGGAGTGGCTACTACATGCATCACGCAAAATGCACAACCTGAAACATTTCAATCTGCAACTGCAGTTTCCTCAAGCAAAGATGCGCGTGAACAATGACGGAACACATACAGAGCAACTTGGGCAGAGAGAATGGATAATGCGCTGGGGCAGTGAGGTTAGCGCACTGATCAAGAGCCCCAAGCAGGAGGAGCCGTCCCAGTGGCAGAGCAGGCTAGGAGGGTGAGCAGCAGCAATCTCCAGCCACCTTCAGTTCCTTCCTGCCTTCACTCTAAGTTGAGCAGCTCCACGTCAAAGATGAGGGTGGCATTGGGAGGGATGACACCGGGGTGGCCCGTGGCTCCATACGCCACATCAGGGGTGCAGGTCAGCTTCGCCCTCTGCCCCAAGCTCATCTAGCAGGGATGGGGGCAGATGGGGAGAGGAGAAAGAGGACCCAGCTTGATTTAAAAGAAAAAAGTAAGATAACTATGGCATTTTCCCAAACCATCCTCATGGTAACTCTGAAGATCTGAGATGAGTTTTATACGTGGCACATTGAAGTGATGCTAAGAGTTGTAACAAATGCAGATTGTGCCTCAGACTAACAGAGACTTGACTGCGGGAAAATAACTTCTACAAAGTAGTCTCAAATTCATTCATCCAACAAACACTGCTGCTTATTCAATTACCATATGGCCCAACACTTCTATTTGTTCATAATTTTTCCTTCTTCCAAAGAAGCCTAAAGAGGTGTATAAAGAGCACATGTACATGTACATGCTCAAGTAGGTGATAGAAGCAGTTCATTAGAGAGATTTAGAGATTAGAGGCCACAGCAAGGAGCATCACATGACTTCATAGAGCAAAGAAGAAGAGTTTGAACCAGGGCTCATCACAGCAGTCCTCAAGAACTTGTCTGGCATTAGTGGGATAACTGGTGAAATGTGAATAATGAATTTTAAAATTTTGAATAACCAACTCAAAAATTTGAATAGATTGGTTAATAGTATTGTATCAATGTTAATGTCCTGGTTTTCATCACTGTACTATGGTTATGTAAAACATTAACATTTGGGGAAGCTGGGTAAAGAGTATATGGGAACTGTACTTTACCTGCAATGTTTTTGCAAGTCTGAAATTGGGTTTTTTTTTTTTAAGTTAAAAAAAAAAATCACCTTGGCCTACCCCACCCCAACTCTTCTGCTGCCTCAGTCCCAAACAGCTGGTAGCTCACAGGCTTGCTCAGAACTAGCTGGGGAGATGTGCTTGGGATGAGAGCCCCCAGTGACAGAAAGGAGTCATGCTGGCAACTAAAAGGGTGGGGACACAAAGCCAGAACTGAAACTAGGTGGCATCGCCATGCCCTGACAGTGGAGTCAAAGCAGTAGTGGTCTGTGATAGGGTGAGGGTGGAGGGCAGAGTGCCGAGCCCAGACCCCCAGCTCCTCAAATCCCCCTTAACAAGGATCCTCATCCTACCTGGGCTGCGCCCTCTTCGAAACCCTTGATGACTTCCTGTTTGCCAATTCTGAACTTGAAAGGTTTGTTTCTGTCTCTGGATGAATCGAATTTCTTCCCATTTTGGAGCATTCCTGTGAAAGCAAGGATAGGGTGGAAAAGAACTGTGGTCATGAGCTAACTCCCAGTTCAGGTTCAACATGTCTAAAATGGAATTCCTATTCTGTACAAACCTTCTGTCTTTCAGTCCTCCCCATCCGTCCTGTTGGCCAAGCAAGAAACCTGGATGCTTCCACATACAGCCTATCACTAAGTCCTACATATCTTTGGAGTCCAGCTCTTTTCTCCATTTCTATTACCACCACCCTGTGTCCTCATCAAGCCACCATCATATCTCACCTGTGTACAGGAACCAACTCTAACTGGTCTTTTTGCTCTGTTCTTACGCCTCCATTCCATTCTCCATACTGTACCCAGAATGATTTTTTTTTTTTAAACACATACCTGATCCTATTACTCCCTTGCTTAAAATACTTCAGTAACTCCCCAGAGGCAGAATCCAAATGCCTACATTGTATCCAGGCACTTTAAGATCTAGCTACTGTCTGCCTGATAACCTTCTCTCTGCCCTCCCCTTCCTTCCCTTCCCTGCCCTATTCAGGTCTCAAGTACTTCTGCACATTGCAACTTTTATCATGGAGCTGCCTCAACCTGAAGGTCTGTTTTCCCAGGCATTTCATCCTCAGGCTGAGTCCGCACCTGGTCTGCCCAAGGTTCCCCCAACATGCAAAACCCAAAGGTCATATCATCCTTTAGTACAGTGAACTGTAACTGTAAAGTGACCCAGCCAGGGACCTCCCTGGTGGTCCAATGGTCAAGAATCCACCTTCCAATGCAGGGGACACGGGTTCGATCCCTGGTTGGGGAACTAAGATCCCACGTGCCGCGGGGCAACTAAGCCCATGCACCACAACAAGAGAGCCCGCGTGCCGCAACTACAGAGCCCATGTGCTCTGGAGCCTGCGTGCCACAACTAGAGAGCCCATGAGCTGCAACTACTGAGACTGCGTGCTCTAGAGCCTGTGCGTACCACAACTAGAGAGAAGCCTGTGTGCCGCAATGAAAGATCCCGCGTGCCGCAACTAAGACCCGACACAACCAAAAATAAATAAGTAAATAAAATTTTTTTTAAAAAGTGACCCAGCCAGTCAGTGGTGGCCTCCAGACCTCATACAAAAGAGATATGTGAACCCAGAACACCCCGAGTGTTGTCTTAGCAGTTTGGAGCATCTCTCAGCCTCCAGCTGCAAATACCTTGTCATCCCTGATGTACATGTGTTGTCTCAGTCCAGCTGCCTAAGACCCAAGAGCTGCTTTTCTATTTTCTGTTCTTACTGGTGTCTCTAGTTCAAAGATCAGACATTCTATAAATGATGCTATTCCATGACTTCTTGTGGCCCCTGGACCACAACAGAAGGCAATTTGGGACCAGAGAAAGGCCTAGCCTGTAAGTTCAGAGACTGGACTCTGACTTCACTCGGACACTAACTCATTGTGTGAAGTGAGGCAAATTACTTCCTCTCTCATGGCCTCAGATTTGCCATGTGTAACATGAAAGGTCTGGGCCTGCTCAGTGTCTGAGCATCTGTGATTCCACTTCCTAATTTCTACAACATAAATGTATACAAGAGACATTCTTATTTACCTATTTTCTGGGCAGAATAAATTGTGCTCTTGCCCTGGGTACTAAATCAGGCAAAGAAGAAAACCCTATCGCTACACAGAGATGCACACAGATGGATACTTCTGTATCAAATATAGGAGATCAAATACAAACTCATGCATACACACAGGTTGCTAAGATATTCAGAGATGCGCATGCATGCTCACATGCATATATGCATAGACCCTCAGAAGAAAACCCCGATGGCCAGATGCTAGGAAAATATTTAGATACACAGATATAATACATTCACACAGACACATACTTGTACAATACACATATGGATATGTGCACACACACATTCACACACTCCATTTAAAGACTGATTTGCTCACTCCCCAATTTCTTCAGGTTTCATATGACTTAATCCACTTCAGACCATATACTGTTATCTACTGCTGCAGGTTCATCCAAAACCATGCAGTCCAGAAACAGACCCACAGATACATGGTGACCTGATTTGACAAAGGTGCCACTGAATGCAATGGATAAAGGATGATTTTTTTTATTAATGTTGCTGGATTGACTGTATACGCATACGGGGGAAAATGAAACGTCAAAGTGAACCCCTATTTCACCCACACATAAAAATCAATTCCAGATGAATCACAGACCTAAATATGAAAGATAAAATAATAAAGCTTCTATAAAATAATAAATAGAAGAACATCTTCATGACCTAGGGATAGACAAAGATTTCTGAACTGTACTAACTATAAAAGAAAAGACTGATATGTAGGACTTCATTAAAATTAAGAATTCTGTTCAAAAGATGCCAATAAAGGAGTAAAAAGGCAAGCCATAGCATGGGAGATGTCTGGAATAGGTGTAACCAACAAAGCACTCATATCCAGGATACAGATGAACTCCTACAAATCAATAAGAAAAAGAGAGACCACCAAATTTTTTTTTTTAAGTGGACAAAATTTGGGCGAACTAACAAGGATATCCAAATGGTCAGGAAGCACATGAAAAGGTACTCAGCTTCATTAATCATCAGGGCTGTGCAAGTCAAAACCGCCAGGGCAGGCCAAAAACAAAACAAAAACCTGACAACACCAAGTGTTGATGAGGATGTAGAACTGGAATGCTCAGACATTGCTGGTATCAGTGGAAACTGGCACAACTACTTTGGAAAGCTGTTTGGCAGGATCTGCTACATCTGAGCATAGGTATAACCCTGTGCCCCGGCAATTCCGCTTCTGCGTATATATAGCCGATCAGAATGTCTACACGTGTGCACCAAAAAGCATCACAACTCATAATAGCTAAAAACTAACAACAATCTAAATGTTCATCTACTGTAGAAACAATAAATTGCAATATATTCATACAATGACTTGTACAGGAATAAAAAAGAGCAAACTACTCTGGATAAATCTCACAGATATAAAAAGTGAAAAAAGTGACATAATGAGTGAAATAAGCCAAACACAAAAGAGTACATACTCTACAATTCCATTTATATGAAGTTCAAAAACAGGTGAAATCAATCCACAGGGACAAAAAGTTAGAATGCTGTTTACCTTTAGGGAGGTGTAATGACTGGGAAGAGGCAAGAGGGGGAGTCCTGGGGGTGCTGGAAATGTCTGTTGATCTGGGGGGTGGTTACATAAGTGTGATCACTTTAGAAAAATTTCATCGAGCTGTACATCTTAGAGTTATATTCTCTACTGTATTTTTTTTTTTTTTTTTTTTTATGGCTGTGTTGGGTCTTCGTTTCTGTGCGAGGGCCTTCTCCAGTTGCGGAGACCGGGTGCCACTCTTCATCGCGGTGCGCGGGCCTCTCACCACCGCGGCCTCTCTTGTTGCGGAGCACAGGCTCCGGACGCGCAGGCTCAGTAATTGTGACTCGCGGGCCTAGTTGCTCCGCGGCATGTGGGATCTTCCCAGACCAGGGCTCGAACCCGTGTGCCCCGCATTGGCGGGCAGATTCTCAACCACTGCGCCACCAGGGAAGCCCTACTGTATTTATATATAATAAAAAAGTTTACCAAAAAGTCCCATACAGCCTCCTGCTGGGTTTGATGAGACAGTCCCTCCCCAGAGCAGAGCCACTCATGGCTGATGTCAGTGTTTAATGCACATTGCCTCCTGTCTGTATGTATTGTGAAAGGTCTTTGCAAAAGGATGTTGTGGTTTGAGTAACTTGACAAGGACTGGTCTGTATGCAACATGTAGACAGATAAATCAATTACACAGGTCAGAGGCCCCAGAAGACTCATGGTAATTAGGCCACATCACCAGGAGATAAAACACAGCTCCAGCCCACTGACATCAGCGACCGGCAACACAGCTGTTGAGAAATACCCACACTGTCTGCCTAGAATCAACCTGGCACTTCACACTGGCCCAGAGAACTGCTAAAATTGGCCCCAACTGACTATGTCCTAGGAATTAAACTGGCCTTGCTGTCTGCTAAGTGGCCGTCACCAAGTTTGCCACGTTGGGAAGCAGGTCACAAGGCAGAGCACTCAACCCCCGGAACATACATCTGCTTGTAATCTTCCCACCAGAGGTCCTCAGGATCTCAGCCCACCTGGCCTTCCAGGGCAGATCACCCAAGAGGGCTCAGCAGAGGCGGGGCCTGCTCTGGCCGCACAGCACCCTGACACAGCCACTGCCACCCGCGCCTCGCACTGCGTCAGAGCCTCCAGTTGACTTCCTGCCCTCCCCCACCCCCCCAGCCCAATGAAGGTAGGGATCCTCTGGTTTCATTTTTGTGCCCCTACTGCTCAGCACAGCATCTCACACACAGTAGGTGATCAATAACAGTAGGCTGAATTGAATAGTCTGTTTCTGAAAAAAGAAAGGGAGGGCTTCCCTGGCGGCGCAGTGGTTGAGAGTCTGCCTGCCAATGCAGGGGACACGGGTTCGGGCCCTGGTCTGGGAAGATCCCACATGCCGCAGAGCGGCTGGGCCCGTGAGCCACGGCTGCTGAGCCTGCGCGTCTGGAGCCTGTGCTCCACGGCGGGAGAGGCCGCGATGGTGAGAGGCCCGCGCACAGCGATGAAGAGTGGCCCCCGCTCGCCGCAACTGGAGAAAGCCCTCGCACAGAAACGAAGACCCAACACAGCCATAAATAAATAAATAAATTAAAAAAAAAAAAAAAAAAGAATGTATAGTGGAAAATAACCTACTAAGTTTTGAAATATTTGTCTCTGAAGCACCAGGCATGCCCCTTCTAAGTACAGATTATATAATATATACGACCATATACATAATGGTGCCTGCAATTGCCTTCAGAGATTCTATTTAAAAAAAAAAAATTTAAAAAAAAAAAAAAAAAAAAAAAAAAAGAAAGGGAATTCTCAGGAAGCTGACCTCCTCTGCTCTAATAACACTGTAGGATGAAAAGGGAGTCTGCCGGGAGGGTCAGGGCTCTCAGAGCTGTAAGGGGAATTTCCAAGTATCGGACAGCACCAGGAGGGCCAGGGCTCCACCCTGCCTGCAACAGACAGAAGGGGAATGGTGGTGGTATAAGAGGGCAGGGGTTAACCTTGCAAGCCCCCTTTCTCATTCCCTCAAGGCTGGCTGGGAGGAGTTGGGGATAGCTGGTCAGAGGGAGACTTGGCTGCCCTGGGCTCTGGGCCTGGTCTGGGGGAGCTGATACCTCTGGAGAGGAGTATCAGAGGAGAGACCTGCCTGGGGAGGGGCAGGTCTGGATGAGGGCTCAGGGAGTGAAGCCTACCTGTGTAGTGCACCACACACGTCTGGCCCTTCTTGGGGAATGTCCTTCCTGCAAGGAGACATGAGGATAGATGAATGAACAGCACATTGGAGAAAGTCGCCTGGGACATTTCAGGTGTGATTGTGACCAACAGCTCTGGCCCACATTCCCCTCCATACCATGGAGATGCCCATGGTTCCAGTTCTGGCTCTGTGCTTTGTACGAGCCAGATTAGTCACTTTACTTCTCCGGCCTTGATTTGAACTTTATTTCCTTGGGTTCCACAACTCCACTCTCTCCTGGTCCTTTTCCTTTCTTTGATTGCTCTTTTTACTTTCCTTCGTCCATTCCACGAACCTTTCTGACAGCCTACTCTCTGCCAGGCCTGGACTAGATTCCAGAGACACAGAGCAATCTATGAACTCACGATGAGGTTAGGGAAACAGACACACAAATAATAGATTATAATGCAGGGTGATGACTGTGCACAAGGATGAATAAACACAATCATTCACAAATATTTACGGAATACCTGCTGTGTGCAAGGCCTGGGCCTGATCTCGGGATACACCAGTGAATTATACAGACAAGATCCCTACTCTTTTGGAGTTTACATTCTACTGGAGGGAGACAAACAATACTCAGATAAACAAGACAATATAGATTGTGGTAAGTTCTCTAAAGAAAATAAACACAATGATAAATTACAGAGAGATACAGTGGGACAGGCCATTTTAGAATGGGTGGTCCAGGACAGCCTTTCAGGGAAGATAACATTTCAGCTGAGACGTGAAGGATGAGCAATACGCTGGGAAAAGCACTGCAGGAAGAGGGAGCAGCAAGCACACAAACCGTGAGGCAGAAAAACGATCAGTGCATTTACAAGACAGTAAGGAGCCTAGATGACTGGAAAGAAGGGAAGGAGGTGGAGACAAGTGGGAAAGAGCCAGACAGGGCCTTGCAGAGCTGGATTTAATTCTAAGTGCAACAGGAAGGCATTGGAGGTTTTAAGCAAGAGAATGACATAATCTGAATTAAGATTTTATAAGATCATTCTGGCTGCTGTGTGTAGGATGGACAGTTAGGCGCCTGTTGCAATAATCCAGACAGAAAATCAATGATGGCTTGAATTAAAGTGGTTGGCAGCAGAGAAGAGAGTAAAATAGATTGGCAATATACTTTGGAATTGGAGCTGACAGGGCATGCTAATGGCGTGGAGATGGGGTCCAGGATGAGAGAGAAGGAGAAAACAACCACGATGCTTAGGTTTTAGGTTTGGGCGACTAGAAGGATGGAGGAGCTGATTCCTGAGATGGGGAAGACTGATGAGGAACAGATTTGTGCAGGTGGCAATCTTAAGATGCCTCTTAGACATGTGAATTTGTACTACAAGTAGACAGATGGAGAGTCTGCACTGGAGGTATAAATTTGAGTGGGATTTAAAGCCTTGTGAGGGCTAAGAGCTGAGCCAACATTTTAGATGGGGGCCCTTGGGAGGGAGCAACTGACTGAGCAGCAGGGAAAGTATCAGAGAGGAGATAATGGTTAAACTGGGTCTTAAAAGATGAGTAGTTTACCAAGGAAGTAAGGGAGATAATTTGGGAAGAGTGAACCACATGTTCAAAGGCTTCAAATCGAGCAGTAGTGGGAGCCCGTCTGGTTCCCTGCTGTAATCCTAGGGTCTAGCACACAGTATATGCTCAATAAATATTTGCAGAATGACTGGTGTGTTTAACAACAGGCAGACAGCTCTATAAAGCCGGAGGAAAAGTTGGTGGTGGGGGTAAGTACTGGTAGTAAGAGATGAGGCTCTAGCGTGGAAGGTAACAGGAGGCTGTATCACTGTCTGCCTGGAGAAAAAGGAAGATTAATTAAAACGTTTTATGCCCAGGGAGGGGCATGGTCAAATATGCATTTTAAAGAGTGCTCAGGCTGTGGTGGGGAAAATGGTGAGGGTAAGGTGGGAGGCCAGATGAAAGGCCAGGAGGTGAGAATGGAGGTGGGGAGACCAGTTTAGAGACTGTGCAGAAATCCAGGTGAGACATGATGGTGGCCTGAACTAGGGCAGGGGCTGAGGAGATGGAGCCTTAGAGATATTCAGCAGGAGAACTTGGCAGGATTTGGAGTGGGCTCCACCAAGGCAGGCATCCCCAGCACTGCAGCGTAGTCGTTGAAATATTAATTGATACATTGCCCCTCTGGGTTATAGCATGGTAGCTGGCCCTTTTGTGCTTTCTTGACTCAGGGGTTTAGACTGAGCTAAAAGCAGAAGGCCAAAGTTCCTCCAGGCTTTCCCTAAAAATCTGATCCCCCTTCAAGAGAAAATGCCCCTTGTCTAGCCAGGGAGGGAGGATAAGGAGAGAAAACTCTAAAGGCTTCTTTGAACCAGGGAAAGGAGAAGAGGCCTGGAGGCCACTGGCAGAACTCTATGGCAGTGCCCCGGGGGGTAAAAAGGCCTCAGGGAGATGCTTCCTGGGATGCAGCACCATGGTTCCCAGCATGGAAAAAGAAGCCTGTAGCCCATGGGTGATCCAAGGTTGTGGCTGGGACTTCTAGGGACCACTGCTTTTCAATAAGGAGGGTGGCCAGGAACCAAGAGTCCCTCCAATTTCCTGGGGGTGGGGGAGTGTCAATAATGTCTGACATGCAGTTTGCCTGTCAAATCCTGCAGAAATGTGGGCTCCAGTCTGAATTAAGGTTGGTTTAAGAAATAAAGAAATAGCTACTCCTGGCACATCCAAACTCAATTACAGAAGCGTGATGCCTGTAATGTCTGGCTTGGGAAAGTGACTGGTGCCAATCCTGAGGCAGGAAACAAGGGAACACAGAGGAGTGCTAGGGAGTGGGGAAGACCAGGAGCATGAGTTCTGTTTTGGACTTGCTGACTTTGAGGGATCCTTGGGATGTCCAGATAGAGGCTGAGCAGCAGCTGGATAAATGGGCCACCTGGAACTCAGATTGGAGGCCTGGGCTGGAGGCTTAAGTTTGGAGACCATCGGTTTGCAGCCCATAATGAAAGACATGGGAGTGTACAGGATGGCCGGAGAGGCTGAGTGGGGCAGGGAGGATAAAGCAAGATGCAGAGGCAGTGGAAGAAGCGCTCCTCCATTCCCAGACTGGCTCGGTCCCTACAGCGTCTCAACGCCCAGATCGCAGGGGGCCGCCCAACCAGAGGCCGGGGGGCGGGCGCGTTAGAAGGGGGCTGCCCCGAGCAGAAGAGACCCCAAAGCATTTCCTTTCCCCTGTTTCCAGAGCTCACCCAGCAGGGCAGGGAAAGCGGAGCTAAAACACGGCCCTAGGAAATCAGGAGTAGCGGATAACCGAGCGGTTCCAGCCGCGGGCAGGGGCAGCCCGAGGCCCCCGGGGCGGTGGCGGGCCGCAGACCCCAGCCTCCCAGCCGCCGCCTTCGTTCCTCTAGGTGAGCAGGCGCGTAAGGGGATGGCGAAGGATGTGTGCTAGACATCCAACAGTCCCATCTAGGGTCTTCTCCCGCCTCCCCCATCCTAGGCCAGCTCTCCCTGTTCAGCACCCTCCGCGCCACCTCGGAATCGGACCCCCGCCCGCCGGGCTCCGCCCCGAGACCCCTCCTCCTCCCCCTGCTCCGCCACCCGGTACCGTCTCCCGGGGAGATGGTCTCGATCTCCACGCCCATCGCGGTCCCACTGGCCCCGCCTCCGAGGGTCCCCGCTGTTTCCCCGACCCCGGCTCGGCTCCGGCCCTGGCCCGCTGGCGCTCCGGCTCGCCACCCCGCCGCCACTGCAGAGTCGGAGGAGGTGCGGCTGGAGTCGGGACCTGCGCGGGGAGGGGCCACCGGGAAGGGGGCGGCGGGGCGGAGCGGCGCGGAAAGGTGGGGTCGACCGGGGCGGGGCTCGGGGGAAGGGACCCTGGCGCGGCTGCTCGGGAGCATGACCAGGCTATTGCGGGAGGCATGCAGACACTCGAGCATCCATCCACCCATCTATCCATCCATTCATCCATCCATCCGTTCAACACATATTTATCTAGCATCTACTCTGTGTTAAGCTGGGGTGAGGGGGGCCGGTCAACTCGGTCTCACAGACTTGGGGGAGAAGGCCGGCAACTAAACCAACACTTTCATTAACTGCGTTCACTGCCATAGCGTTCAGAGCGTCATGGAAGCACCAGAGAGGTACCCACCCCAGCTAGGCTGTCCGAATCTGCAGGGGCAAGCTGAGGGGTGGGGGCGGGGGGTGGAGGAGAAGCGAGTAATTACTGACTCTCCCCCACTCCCCCAAACCACTGTTCTCCCTCCTGCGTAGTTCTGACCTACGCACAGGTGGACTCCCACCTTTCAAGGCAGAGAACTGTGCCCTGGGGATACCGGCTGAATTAAGACAGAATTGCTGTCCTCGAGGAACTGAATCTGTGATGGGCAGGGACACAAACAGTTACGGCGTGGAGTGATTTAAGTTGTGGGATAAATGAATGAATGAATGAGTTCTACCAGACCCTTCACCTCCACCCAAAGGAGACACAAGAATCTGGAAAGGTATTTTTTGGAGAAGGTAACATTTGTTTGAAAAATGAATGGGACTGTCTCTCTCTTTTTCTCATTCTTCATGCATTGTTGCAAAAATTGATATGAAGCTATGATTCTTCCAGCTATGGTGCTGGAAGATAGGCAGGGGGAGAAAAGCCTGAGCAAAGTAGAGTGGGCCCTAGAGGTGTTCTTCTCCCTCTCTCCCAGATGGTCGGGGCAGAAACTTCAGGTTATCAGCATCGCTGAAGGAGGGCTGGCTGTGTGTTCAAGAAACATGATGCTCAACTGTACTGTGAGGGTCAGGATCTGAAATTCCCCATGGGCGGCCCCAAGGCGTGGCCCAGAGTCTCCCAGGGGTATAGCCGGTCTTAAGCCTAGTGACGCACTAGCTTCTTGAACTGTGGCCATGGTCAGGCACTTTTGGGGTAAGTGTAGAATAACGGTTTGTAATTAGCACAGGTCCCTGGAACGGCTTCAGTATTTTGTGTACGGAAAATAACATTTTTCTGAGGAGATTTTATCTTATTTTAGAGGTCCTCGACTCCTTCCCCCCACAACCCCCGCACCCCTAAAAAGGTTAAGAAGCCGTGCTGACTCTAGGGCTCCCGGACTCCTTCTTAGACTAAGAGAACCGATGAGAAGTGGGGGAAGGCGCTACACCTTTCAAGGGAGAAATTGTAGCAGGCTTACCTTCGGTGGCGTTTCACGGGGAATACAACTCCCAGAGGTCCGTGCGGCAAAGCCCGAGCTTATTGGCCAATGGGAAAGACCGTCTCATAACGGGACACAAGCAATAGCCAATAGGCAAGGGGCATTGCCGAGCTTGCCCAGCCACTGCTCACCTATCAGGGGCCTGGGAGCCGATGCTTCCGGTCCCCGCTCAGGGCTTCGGATCCGTTGTCTGTGAGCAGGTACGGCCTCGGGGAGACTGATTTTCGGTGGGGCAGTGAGACCAAAGGTATTTTTGTCTACACTGCTTCCCGGCCTGGCTATTGTGGGGAGGCTGTAGGTGGGCGGGGAGGGAGGTGGAAGGACAGGCACTTTGGGGGAGGGGGGAGAAGAGGAAGTGTCACAGGTGTGCGGAGAGGATGGAGAGAATGGTGGGGGGCCGCGTGCGAGGGCTGGCGGATGCGGACGAGCAGGGAGTGGGTTTAAACCGGAGAATGTATTCCCTGTGACTCACGAGTGAAACTTCCGGGAATATATCCTAAGGAAGCCATTCAAAATGAAAAACATGCTTTATGCATAAACACCTTTATCCCAGCGTTATTTTTAAAAGGATAAAGTTGGCTCTAACCAGGTATCTCACCAGTAAGGAAAAATTATAGAACTTCCTCAACAGTGAGGAAAAGTGAATATTAAGTGGCTTCTAAAAATAATTTATAGTCTTTAAATAACATGGGGAAATCCTAATATATAATGTGAAGTGAAAAGATCGTGATATGTAATTGTACAGTATGATTGAAAAAGTTTAACCCAAACTGCATAGAAAAATATCTGGAGGGATGTAGTCATAATTTTCTTTGGATGAATGTTTTTTTGTGTGTGAATTTACCTTTTGACCTTTCTTAAAAAAATTTTATTGGAGTGTAGTTGATTTAAAATGTTGTGTTAGTTTCTGCTGTACAGCAAAATGAATCAGTTATACGCATACATATATCCGCTCTTTTTTTAGATTCTTTTCCCATATAGGTCATTACAGAGTATTGAGTAGAGTTCCCTGTGCTATACAGTAAGTCCTTATTAGTTATCTATTTTATATATGGTAGTGTGTATATGTCAATCCCAATCTCCCAATTTATCCCTTCCCCTCCCCCCTTTCCTCCCTGGTAACCATGTTTGTTTTCTACATCTGTGACTCTATTTCTCTTTTGTAAATAAGTTCATTTGTACCATTTTTTAAGATCCAACATATCAGGGATATCATATGGGGATTTGTCTTTCTCTGTCTGACTTACTTCACTCAGTATGACAATCTCTAGGTCCTTTTGACCTTTCTTGTGTGTTAATTTAAAACAATAATAAGTGTAAAGAACTTGGAATTATTTTATAGTGAAAACACAATAAATTTAGAAAAACAAGTTGGGGAGTATGTAACTCTGTTTCAACCTACTGGAAGTGCTCCATTTCACCTGAGCCCCTTGATTCTCACTATGAGTTGTCTTTAAAGAAGATTAAAAACAGAAGAATTAAATGGCCGTAGACTGAGCACCAGATCCTGGTTCTGACCACCTCTCCCCTGAATTAATATAGTCAGCTTTTCTCTTCCTAAAACAACCAGGGCTCCTGATTTGAGAAATCTTACAGTCTGAGGGTTGAGAGACCAACAGGTATACAGTTAGCTTCAGGCAAATTGTAAATATTTTAAAACATACAAAATAATTGGGGAGCACCAGAAGGTCATTTCAGCCTTTGTCCTCTTGGCTCTCTGATCTTTTAACTACCAGCTCTATAACAGTGACTCCCAAATCCTTACCTGTGACTACCTGAGGTGCAGTGCTACCCTATAAACATCTTAAATGAAGCACATCTAATACTAAACTTATCACACACTACACACTGTTCTTACCTTTGAAGCATTCTCTGTCTTCTTTATCTCTGATTAATGGTTCAGCAATTTCCCAAGCTAAAAATTTGCATGTTATCCTTAATTCTCCTTTCTTCCTCACCACTTATCCTACTTGATAACGATTTTATCTGCCTTAGAAATATCTCTTGAATCTGGCCCTCTTTCTCTACTGAGGTAGCTACAAACTTGGCTCACTTTCTCATCCTGACATTCAAACTATTTCATGGCCCATTATTAAACTTGTCAGCTTCCTAGTTTCTCAGGTCCATTCTGCACATTGTTGCATGAATGTGTGCTGGTTCCTCTAAATTCCAAATTATTCAGCAGGCCCTTTATGATCAGGGAGATAAGGTTGGAAAGGTATAGCAATATAAGATAATTTAAGGCCTTCAATGCTTTGCTTAAACATTTATATACACAGACTGTGGAGACTCATCAAAGGTATTTGAGCAGAAATGCAAAATTACCAGAGCTGTGACTTTTCTCAAGATAATTCTACCCAACACACAGAGTCCAGGCTCTGTGGGAAAGAAGAGACTGAAATGAAGAGGACTTCTCCTTGTCCTACCCTACTAAAAAGGAAGAGGTGGTCAGGACCCTGACTAATAATGGGAGTAGAAAGGATTGGAAGAGATTTTTGTAATTATCATTGGGTTTTTGAGGAAATTTTTCATAATTTTTATTTTTTAATTTAATTTTATTGAAGTATATTTGATTTACAATGTTGTGTTAGTTTCAGGTGTACAACACAGTGATTCAGTATATATATATATATATTATATATATACATATATATATTTTTTTTTTTCCAGATTCTTTTCCCTTATAGGTTATTACAGAATATAGAGTGTAGTTCCCTGTGCTACACAGTAGGTCCTTGTTGGTTATCTATTTTATTGGGTTGGCCAAAACGTTCGGGTTTTTCCATAACATCTTTTTTTTTTTTGGCTGTGTTGGTTCTTCGTTGCTGTGCACGGGCTTTCTCTAGTTCAGGCGAGCGGGGTCTACTCTTCCTTGTGGTGCGTGGGCTTCTCATTGCGGTGGCTTCTCTTGTTGCGGAGCATGGGCTCTAGGCATGCAGGCTTCAGTAGTTGTGGCATGTGGGCTCAGTAGCTGTGGCTCACGGGCTCTAGCGCGCATGCTTAGTAGTTGTGGCGCATGGGCTTAGTTGCTCCGCGGCATGTGGGACCTTCCCGGACCAGGGATTGAACCCGTGTCCCCTGCATTGGCAGGCGGATTCTTAACCACTGCGCCACCAGGGAAGCCCTTCCATAACATCTTACATCAATATATATAGTAGTATATATACGTTAATCCCAACCTCCTCATTTAAACCCCACCCCCCACCCCGTCCTTTCCCCTTTGGTAACCGTAAGTTTCTGCGTCTGTGGGTCTATTTCTGTTTTGTAGATAAATTCATTTCTGTCTTTTTTTTTTTTAGATTCCACATATAAGTGGTATCATATATTTGTCTTCTTCTGTCTTGCTTACCTTACTTAGTATGATAATCTCTAGGTCCATCCATATTGTTGCAGAGGCGTTATTTCATTCTTTTTTATGGCTAATACTCCACTGTATATATGTACCACATCTTTATCCATTCATCTGTCGATGGTCATTTACGTTGCTTCCACGTCTTGGCTATTGTAAATAGTGCTGCAGTGAACATTGAGTTGCATGTATCCTTTTGAATTAGAGTTTTCTTTGGATATATGCCCAGGAGTGGGATTGCAGGATCATATGGTAACTCTATTTTTAGTTTTTTACCAAATTTCTTCTTGTTAGTAAAGATGAAAATATTAAAATTAATTCTTCTAAAAAATCTCAGTAACTTCATTATCAAGTTTGTTTTTCCTTTATTTACAAATCCTTACACTGTGCTAACCCTGGCCGTACACACCCTCAATGACATTAGACTGACTTGGGTGGCCTAAAACATATCATATAAATTGCTTTTGATGTAATTGGCCCGTTAGGAATTTTCTCTTGCAGGAAAATGTATCATGCATTATTTATCGATAAAAGTCTTTTTTTTTTTAAAGTGCATAAGTAGATATTAGGGAAAAACATATATTATCTTATACAAGACCAACGGGTTTGAGATGGCAGTTTTCTTTATTAGTAATGTCAGAAGACATATTTTTCCATTTAGCAAGCCACTGTAGAACCACTTAACCTGACCTCATGTGTAAGAAGTATAACAGACCATTCCCTCTTAGTAAAAGATTCTAAGAGTAGGGATGAAGCTAGCAAAGAGGAATGAGAAAAAATTTGCAGATAAGTTAAAAGCAAATCGTCCAGTTCGGTAGAGAATACATTTCTTTGGATTTAGAGTCTGAAGGCAGCTTCTCAAGTTCTGTCTTTGACATTTACTAAGCACAATAAAACAAGGTTAAAAAATGTCCATCTGATTCAGTGACGTGGATAGCACTGGTGGGTTGGTGAGAGTTGTTTTGGAGAAGAGTTGGGAATGGAGTCAATTTGGGGTGGGTTAAGAAGAGAATGAGTGGTGAAGAAATGGACACTGCAAGTTTACACAATTCTTTGATAACTAATAAGATTAAACATCATTTAGAATATGTTTATTGATCATCATCATTGTTTTGTAAATGGCCTGTTGATATTCTTTGGCCACTTAAAATTTTGTCTTTTTAACTGGCTTATAAGAACTTTTTATTTATTTATTTATTTATTTTTGGCTGCGTTGGGTCTTCGTTCCTGCGCGGGGGCTTTCCCTAGTTGCAGCGAGCAGGGGCTACTCTTTGTTGCTGTGCGCGGGCTTCTCATTGTGGTGACTTCTCTTGTTGCAGAGTACAGGCTCTAGGCACGCAAGCTTCAGTAGTTGTGGCACGTGGTCTCAGTAGTTGTGGCTCGCGGGCTCTAGAGCACAGGCTTAGTAGTTGTGACGCACAGGCTTAGTTGTTCCCCACCGTGTGGGATCTTCCCGGACCAGGGCTCGAACCCGTGTCTCCTGCATTGGCAGGCAGATTCTTAACCACTTTGCCACCAGGGAAGTCCCAAGAACTTTTTATAAATTAAGTATTTTGTACATTTGAATCTTTAGTTTGTTTTTTCAATTAGAAAAGGGCTATTTGAATATATACTTATTATAAAAACAGTCTTTCCAAAAAATACAGAAATAAGTAAATAGGGTCCCACCTTCTTTCTTCTACCACCTCACTCCATCTCAGTATGTACTGTGAAAAGTTTGGTATGTGTTATTTCTGATCTTTTTCTGCATCTTTATGTAAATATATATAAACACATGTATATGGACATATAGAGGTGGATTTTTTTTTCCATAAATAGTAGCTTACTAAACATGTTATCTTGTGAATTTCACTGCTTTTTTTGGGGAGGGATTTTTCCATATCAGTACTCATGGAGCTTCCTTATTTTTTTATTTATTTCCATATTGATGTACATTTAGGTTTTTCTGTTACAAAAAATGCTATAGTAAATCCTTATACACATACATATACATGTTTGAGTATTTCTATAGTAGTGTAAAAAGTCTTTCTTTTAAATCTCTTAATTTTTGTTTTACACATTTGGATCTTTAATCTGTCTGGAAGGTGTTTTGTTATAAGATATGAAGGGCAAGTTTCTTAACTTTTTAGAGCTTCAGATCTGTTGTCTCTCACCTAAGAATAACAGTGCTACCCTCACAGGACTGTTACAAGGGTTGTATCAGATTCTAGGTGACCAGCACCATGTGTGGCACATACTGGACATGTTTATTCCCTTCCTTTCCTTCCAATTTGCCCAGCAAATTCAGGTAGTATCTGGGTGTGTTTATAGAATATGGTCTGTTTTTGCATAGTCAATAACAATGTCATCCTGATTTCCTCAGTTTTGACGTCTCACATTTCACAGAAAGGCTAACCCCAAAATTTTACCATTGAAATTGATGGAAGTTAGTAAGGCTCTACCATATTTTAAACTGGTGACAAATGGGAGTTTAAGTGTTGCCATTTGCTTTCCCTTCAGTGTTAAGAAGGAAATGAAATAAAGCATACTGACAAGAGTCAGATGTAAGCAATCTAAAAGAAAAATATACGTGAAATAAAGTTATTTGAAAGCCTTAAAAATGAGGGTCTTTTAAAATATCTTGGATCCTTAATTGCAATAAAAATTATTACTCTTTCAAATAATATGATGCATTTTGTAGTTAGGTTTTGGCATTTAATTTTACAAGATTTTAATCTTTATGCACACTTATGATCTTATTATATATGTAATTGTTACATACTCTGTTTACAGAAGGACTTTAGGCAGCCATCTGCAGTATTGATCAACTCCATGATGAGTTGACTCATTTCTGGCCTTATGTGCATCTTGCATATTTTATTGGCTCTTTCTAATTCATCATAGTATCATAGTGAGGCTACAGTAAAAAACTGTGATTATAGTAACTTAAAGAGACACAGGGTTAGTAAGCATTTTTTGTTTACCTGATTTCCTATGAGTGGCTTGGAATTTTGAACCAAAAACTGCTACCATAAGCATTACTGTTTTGCCTGTATTGCTGATTTTTAGTATCCCAATTCTGTGATCAAGGAAGTTTGAACTAGAGGTGCCCCCAATATACGTTTGGCTGCATAAATAGCCAACTGTTAAAAACCAGTATGGCTTCCCTTGTGGCACAATGGTTGAGAATCCACTTGCCGATGCAGGGGACACAGGTTCGATCCCTCGTCCGGGAAGATCCCACGTGCCACGGAGCAGCTAAGCCCATGTGCCACAGCTACTGAGCCTGCGCTCTAGAGCCCGCGAGCCACAACTACTGAGCCCACACGCCACAGCTACTGAAGCCTGCATACCTAGAGCCCGTGCTCCACAGCAAGAGAAGCCACCGCGATGAGAAGCCTGCGCACCACAATGAGGGGTGGCCCCCGCTCGCCGCAACTAGAGAGGGCCCACGCACAGCAACAAAGACCCAATGCAGCCTAAATAAATAAATAAATAAATAAATAAATAAATAAAATGAATTAAAAAAGAAAAAACCAGTATTCCACAGAGGCAGTCATAGAATGAACCTGTGGAACAACAACAAAATCTGAAATTTCATCCCCATTATTAAAATTTTACTAAAACATTTTATTCATTAGGTTTCAAAATTTTGACCTTATTTTGCAGGAAAAATAATTTCTCAGCACTGCCAGGCAGTCTTTTAATCTGCCAAATTCCTCCCATCCTTTTATCCTCTCACAATAATGACCTGTGAAAGGGCTAAGCCAGTTGTCCTGTAAAATGTACTACATCCTGAATTTGTCTGACTGTATTCTCATGGTATAACTTCCTAATTATTTCAGATAACCTTTATCAGAAAGGATGGAGTTGGGAAAAGGAAAACTTCTCAGGACTGGACTGAATGCGTTGTATCAAGCAATACACCCAATTCACGGCCTTGCCTGGACTGATGGGAATCAGGTAGTCCTGACCGATTTACACCTTCACGGTGGAGAGGCCAGGTTTGGGGACTCAGCGGTCATTGGACAATTTGAACATGTGTATGGGGTGTCCTGGGCCCCACCTGGTACAGCTGACACACCTGCTCTGCTCGCTGTCCAGCACAAGAAGCATGTCGTTGTGTGGCAGCTGTGTCCTAGCACTATGGAGACAAGCAAATGGCTGATGTCTCAGACCTGTGAGATTAGTCAGTCACTCCCTCTCCTTCCCCAGGGCTGTGTGTGGCACCCAAAAAGTGCTGTCCTGACTGTGTTGACTGCACAGGATGTCTCCGTTTTCCATAATGTTCACTGGGACAGTTCCCGGGTCAAAGTGGACATCAGCACCCAAGGCCTCATTCACTGTGCATGTTGGACCCAGGATGGCCAGAGGCTGGTGGTGGCCGTAGGCAGCAGCGTGCATTCTTATATTTGGGACAGTGCTCAGAAGACTCTTCACAGGTGCTCCTTCTGCCCAGTGTTTGATGTGGACAGCTACGTGCGCTCAATCGGAGCCACTGTGGACTCACAGGTCGCTATAGCCACTGAGCTTCCACTCGATAAGATTTGTGGCTTAAATGCATCTGGAACCTTTGATGTTCCCCCTAGTAGTGAAGGCACTTGTCTGTATACTTTACCAGTTATTGACAAAGTTTCCTCTGAAACAAGTTCTGAAACACCAGTTTCTCCCTTTTCTTCATCCTTTTCTGATCCTCTGGATCTAACTCATATACACTTTGATAGATCTAAATCTGAGGCTAGTTCTCTTATTTGTCTAAGAAAAAAGGACTACTTGACAGGAACTGGCCTGGATTCTTCACACTTGGTCCTCTTGACCTTTGAGAAGGAGGTTACCCAGAAAAGAAAAGTCACCATCCCAGGCATTCTGGTTCCTGATCTAATAGCGTTTAATCTTAAAGCACAGGTAGTCGCAGTGGCTTCCAATACGTGTAATATAATTTTTATCTATTCTGTCATTCCATCATTTATGCCAAACATCCAGCAAATTCAGTTAGAGAGTAATGAAAGACCAAAAGGCATAAGTTTCTTGACAGATAAATTATTGTTAATTTTGATAGGAAAACAGAAATCCAGTGATTCGGCATTTCTTCTTTCTTCAAAGTCTGATCAGTATACGATTCGTTTGATTGTTAGAGAAGTTATGTTGGAAGAAGACTCTCCAGTGACACTGAGTGAAAACCAGAGTGGTTACTCTGCTTTCAGTACTCTGTTAAATAAAGCAAGTAGAAAAAACCTAATTGAAAGTCTTTCCCCAGATTTTTGTCACCAAAACGGAGGGCTCTTGTTAACAGCTAATAGCAGCAGTCAAAGTGGAAGGCCTGGAAGAACTCTTATTCAAGAAATCAAAAGTCCTCCATCCAGTATCTGTGATGGCTCCACAGCCCTAGAAACTCTAGATGCCGGGCCTGTTAACCAGTCGGTAACACTGCCCGGACCCAGCGGCACACCAGACCACACTAGAACCGCGGGACCTCCTAACTTACAAGTGGAAAAGGAAACTTACCAGCTATCTAAGATACTGGAAATTTTATCTAGGAACCTGACTGAAGTGCAGCAGCGTCTTTCTGAACTCTCAGACTTTCTACGTAATGGAAAGAAATCCTCTCCAGTGTATCCACTCTCTCAGGATGTGCCTTATGTTCACATCACTTGCCAGGTAACTTCTCCTTTGAGGAGCTACCACTGGCTCCTGCAGCCAGTAGGTACTGCAAGAGAAATTCATTGATGAGGAAGTAGTATTCTTATTGAAAATCACTGACCTGGACATGTTATATTCAGGCAAGTTGTTATACCTTTCCAGGTTGGTTGGCTGGGCACACATGCCAGTATACACCGTGATTTTATCATGTGCGTGGTGTGAAAACATGAATGATTGCACTCATTCTGGCAATGTGTGTTTAGAAAAAAATTTTTTTAATTCATGCTGTTGCATTGCGAAAACCTTTTCCTTATGCAATTGCAGACACTCTTCTGTTTATAAGAGAGCTTATAATAGCATAACAGCATAAGATTATAACAGCATCTTATAATATGCTGTTATAAGAGAGGTTATAGTCGTTAAAAATTTTTAATGCATCTGTTTATGCCTGTATACGCAAACATAAAATATTATATAAGTGGGATCATTACCGTATCTGTTTTTATCATGAACACTCCTTTCGCATCACACTTGGCCCTGCTCCTCCTCCCTGTAACCCACCTTAACTAGCAGCTTAATGTGGATCCTTTCGTATTTTATTTCACACTCATATAATCTTACACAGATCTTTGTATACGTAGGTATATAGGTGTGGGGGTGTTGGTGGTGACTTTGTCGTTGTTTTACAAAAATGGGGTCATATGGCGCATTCCTTACTTCACGCTGGGAGTATGCTGTTTATTCAGCCTTTCACTTGCTGATGGACATTCACTTTGTTTTCAGTTCTTAGGCACTCCAAATGGTGCTGCAATAGTGTTCTCATATGTATCTATTTGTATTCATTCTTTTATTTCTGTTGGCTTGGTTCCCAGAAGTGGAAGTGCAAGTTTGAAGAGTATATATATATATACACACATACATATATGCTTCTACTTTTAATAGAGTTGACAGATTGCCTTTCAAAGATTTTTTACTAAACAATGCATCATCACATGTCCATCAGCGACCAATGAGACTGTCCTTTTCCTCACTTCCTCACCAATCTGATGAGTGCAAAGTGGTATTTCACTTTTATTAATTTGTATTTCCTTTACTATTAGTGAATTTGAGTATGTTGTCATGTTTTTTGGCCAATTGAATGTGAATTGCGTTTTGCTCATTTTTTCCTATTATCAGTTTACAAGAGCTTTTTTTATATTATAGAAATTGATATATATGTAATAATCTAGATTTTCTTGCATTATTTTACTACATTGTTTTTAACCTTTATTAACATTTTCTGAAATTTAGATAACCAGTTGTGCTACCAACATTATTAAAAATGCATCTTTATCCCACTGAACTTGATCTACCACATTGGTCATATATAAACTTACATATACTGAGATCTAATTCTGGATTCTTCTTCAGCTACTGTAATGCTGGTCTCTTTATCTAGAACTTTAACAATACCACACTGATTTGATTACTGTGGACTTATATATCTTTGTTTTAAAAGATATTTGTAGAAAGTTGGTATTGAAATCAATAATAATATGTAAATTACTATTTAAATAATGGTCAAAAGAGATATTTTAATTAGTTTTTTCATAAAACTACTGTTTGACTCAAGGACATAGGTTTTTAAAAGAACCAAACACTAATTTAAAATTGAATTAAAATTTTTTTAGTATAAAAAATTTCAAACACATAAAATATATTTTTTATTATGAAAAATTGTAAACATACAGAAAGAATACCTAATGAAACCCTATCTATATCTATCACCTGGATTTAATGGTTGTTAACATTTTACCATAATTGCTTCTTTTTTTTGTTTTCTAAAATATTTTTCTAAGTAGAGACATCATGGTGTTTCACCCGTAAGTATTTTGGGATGTTGTTCTAAAGTGTAAGCACATTTTCTTTAATTATCACTGTACCATTATCATACTTGATAACATTAACAATAATTACTTAATATCATCTAATACCTAGTTCTTATTCAAATTCCTAAATTGTCCCCCAAACCGGTTAAATCACAAATAAATCAGTTAAAAATCAGTAAAGTCACTGATATAAAAAATTTTTTTAAATTAATTTCACAACCACATTAGGGATCTTAGTTATATTATGTACCAAAGCTAATTGAAACAAATATTTATAAACATCTAACATCCCAATCCTAGATTTTTGAAGAGGATTTTTCCCACATTGTCTTCAGCCAAAACAAATATTTAAATGGCTTTATTAACTACATGAAGTTTTCAGTGTATTTTCAATAAACAGATTTTTTATTTTTAAAAATTATAGTACTTTATAAGTGTGTAATCTAGTTTGGATTTGTTTTTCCTCCCATGACTTTTCAAATATTTTTTCTTTTTTCCCTTTTTATTTCTCTTTTTGAATAGGCAATTCATTTACTTGCTTTAAAAAAAACATTCTTTTAATAGAAAGGTATATACTGAGAAGTCTTAGTTTCACCCCATCCTTGTCCAGCTTGTTCCCCTCACCTCATATAGGTAACCATTTTTTTTTTTTAAATTTATTTATTTTATTTATTTACTTTTGGCTGTGTTGGGTCTTCATTGCTGCATATGGGCTTTCTCTAGTGGTGAGCAGGGGCTACTCTTCGTTGCAGTGCGCGTGCTTCTCATTGCGGTGGCTTCTCTTGTTGCGGAGCACAGGCCCTAGAGTGCATGGGCTTCAGTAGGTGTGGCACGCGGGCTCAGTGGTGTGGCTCACGGCCTCTGGAGAGCAGGCTCAGTAGTTGTGACTCACGGGCTTAGTTGCTCCGTGGCATGTGGGATCTTCCCGGACCAGGGCTCGAACCCGTGTCCCCTGCACTGGCAGGCGGATTCTTAACCACTGTGCCACCAGGGAAGTCCTAGGTAACCATTTTTATTTTTATTACTTTATTCAGATATTAGCAGATCTTACTATTTATTTTTATTTTTCCTTTTGTTACACAAAAGGTAAGGTACTATATACGATGTTCTGCATCTTTTTTCTATTTAGTTACATAGTCTCAAGAACTCTCTGTATCAGCACACAGAGCTTTTTAAATTTTTTTTACAGATGCGTAGTATTTTTTTTCCTAATTACAAAAGTAATGTATGCTCACTGAAGAAAAAATTTAACCAATATGAGCATATTTAATGTTTGTTTATTGGTTTTTTTGGCCACCCTGTGTGGCTTGTAGGATCTTAGTTCCCCAACCAGTGATCGAACCTGGGCTTTCAGCAGTGAAAGCGCAGAGTTCTAATCACTGGACCACAGGGAATTCCCAAGAATATTTAATGTTGAAAGTAAAAATTCTTCATAACCAAACCCTTAGAGAAAACCACAGGTATAGTTAGTAATGGAAGTATTTATTCCATTTTTTTCTATGCATTTACTAAAACCTTTGTCGATCTAAAAGATATAATATCTAATTGTTTGATTTTATTTTTCTTTAAATAGATTATTTATTTATTTATTTATTTATTTATTTATTTATTTATTTATTTATGGCTGCGTTGGGTCTTCGTTGCTGTGCACAGGCTTTCTCTAGTTGTGGCGAGCAGGGGCTACTCTTCATTGCGGTGCTTGGGCTTCTCATCGCGGTGGCTTCTCTTGTTGCAGAGCACGCACTCTAGGTGCACAGGCTTCAGTAGTTGTGGCATGTGAGCTCAGTAGTTGTGGCGCATGGGCTTAGTTGCTCCACAGCATGTGGGATCTTCCCGGACCAGGGCTCAAGCCTGTGTCGCCTGCATTGGCAGGCGGATTCTTAACTACTGCGCCACGAGGGAAGTCCCTAAATAGATTATTTTATCAAACAATATATACTTTTTTACAAATATTTTTACAAATATTTATATTTGTAAATGCATTTTTTTTAAAGTAAAAAGAAATGTTTTTCTTGCCTTTCAATTCTTCAGTTTCTCAGTTTATAATGAGCTAGTTCAGCCAAGCTGTTATCATCAGTAAGTACTTCTGGAGGTAGAATTTTGGGGACTTTACTTTCTGCATTATAAATTTCTGTTTTCTTTATGTTGAGCATATATTTCTTTCGTAATGAGAAAACTAAAAGAAAAACAAAATAAAAGCAATGAAGAGTTTTTCCCCCTATAATATCAGAAGCCACATTTCATAAGAGTTAAGATGAATAATTAGTTGCTTATGGCCCTTACAGTTTATTCATGTGCTATCTTTTAAAATGTTATTACATAGTAGACATACATCTTTTGAGCTGTTCATCCTACCACAAATGGAGTACAGTTTACCTTTTATCGTTGAAATTATTTTTCTTAGTAGTCAGAAAATGAGTAGTGATAACTTTAACAAGAAAATAAGTTAGACACATAACTTATAAAACTTTAAGAAATGCTTACATGAAGATATTGTCTCGTAATATAGAATTAGAAGTTATATTTTTTATTCTGTGTTCTATGGATATACCTTTGGACTCAATGTGTCTTAAATTAGAGCTATAATTGTTCTATATTTTCTTTCTCTATGGATATTTGGAAACATTTTCAAAGATGCGTTAATTTTTAATATAACTTTTTAAAATTTAAATATCACTGTTATTTGTACGTTTTCTAAGCTAAGTGAATTTTTACCACAGTTTGTTTATTTTGCTTATGCAAATCCTCTGCTACTCCACGACTTAGGGCAGTCTTTCTTGGCATTTTTTCCCCAATAAAGAAAACGTAAAACTTCTTAGTTATACAGGCATACCTAGTTTTATTGCACTTCAGAGAGATAGTGTTTTTTACAGATTGAAGGTTTGTGGCAACCCTGCGTTGTCAGATGATAGTTAGCATGTTTTAGCAATAAAACATTTTTAAATTGAGGTATGTACATTATTTTACTAGACATACGCATCTGCACACTTAAATGGACCATAGAATATGCATTAGGAAACCAAAAACTTTCATGCGGCTCACTTTATTGTGATACTAGCTTTATTGCAGTGGTCTGGAACCAAACCTGCAGTATCTCCAAGGTACACCTGTTTCTAAAACAGCCAAGCCGTTGTTCCTCACCGTCAGATTTTATCTCTCAGGCTGCCATCCATCATCCTATAGTGTTATTAGTCACGTCCTAGGAAAGCCAGTTCCTAGTAATAAGGACATAACACTGGGGAAGAACAGAGCAAAAGGAAATTAGGGGTTGTGTTTTGTCTGATTCTTTAGTTGTGTTAAATGATGCAGCAAAAAGCTCCTTATTTAAAACTGAAGTCTAGTTGATAGCGGTAATAGATAAGAATTTTAAAAACTACACGTTCTATTCTTAGGAAATGTTAACTCCATTGCTTCTGCAATCAGTTTAACAACTTTTATTTTTATATTTGAAGAAATCTTATTTTTTAGGTCCTGTTGTAGAAAAAAGAGCCGTGCTTCTCTGCAACGGCAAGCTAAGACTCAGTACAGTCCAGCAGACTTTTGGCCTCTCTCTTATTGAAATGCTGCATGGTAGGTAAAATTCAGAAATTGACTCTACCTGACACCCCCTCCCTCTATTTTGTAACTTTCACTGGTAATGAAAATGAAGTGTACCAACCATTCAGTGATTCATTAGATAGTTAAAAAGTATTATTAATTGCCTGTTGTATGCCCAGGCCTATTATAGGTGCCAAAATACATGGAAAATATGGGTTCTACCCTTAAGGAACTTACAACCTAGCTGGAAAACCTAAATGTACACATGAAAAAACCAAATAGAGTTATGAAGCAATATATAACAACTGCAAGGAAATAACATAAAAACCTCATATATACTTGTTGCACTAAAACGTAAAGATATAGCACTGCAGAATATTTCTTTTGTGTGTGTGTGTGTGTGGATGTTTTATATATACATTCTTTTTTTTTTTTTAATATTCTTTTCCACTATGGTTTATCACAGGACACTGAATGTAGTTCTCTGTGCTATACAGTAGACCTTGTTGTTTTCTTTTTTATTTTTGGCCATGCCATGCAGCTTGTAGGATCTCAGTTCCCCGACCAGGGACTGAACCCCGGCCATGGCAGTGAAAGCCCAGAATTCTAGCCACTAGGCCACCAGGGAACTCCCACAGAATATTTCTTAAAGGAATTGTCATTTTAATATGCAGCAGACTTGTGGACGTGAAGGATACTCCTAGGTGGCAAGGGACTGAGTCACGCCTGTGTTCCATCCAGTGGAGAGCATGGCGGTTTTCTTATGCCTGAGTCTTCAGGACAGACACCACACTGAACATAGAATTTTGTTTCATTTTTTCCCCCTTAACATGGTAGCATCAGCATTTTTCTATTTTGACACATGCATTTATGATATGACTTCATAACTGTTATTTTTACTGGGTTAATAGTCTATCCTGGGCGTACCATATATTTTTTTCCTTCCAGTTTTATTGAGATATAATTGACATACAGCACTGTGTAAATCTAAAGTGTACAACATAATGATTTGACTTACATGCATCATGAAATGATGATCACTGTAAGTTAGTGAACATCCATCACCTCATATAGATAGAAAAAACTTTTTTTCCTTGTGATGAGGATTTACTCTTTTAATACCATATTTTACTTGGCCATGTTTTCTTTGACATTTAGGTGGTTTCCAATTTTTCATTATCATAAATAACCCTAATAAAAACCTCTCTGCATATTTTACATGTTTTTGGAAAGTGTAGATTTTTAGAAGTGAAATTACAGGGTCAACAGGTGAGACACAGTAGACTCGAAAGAACCAGAGAAAGTCCAGGTATGTATTATGCTAGTGGCCGTAGGTTACCCCAGAACAAACTATTTAGGATTATCTGGGCCATTCTAGTCTAGCTCTAGTCAGCTCAGCCTCCTTGGGTGTCTAGAGGCTGGTATGGATCTCAAGAATATAGATGTTTCCTCCAAAGAGTAGCTGTTCCCAACTTCACATAGTTTCTGGAGAAACTGCTTAACAGCATGTATTGATATATAAGTTAGGAACACCATACACAACCCCTAACACCTGTGTGCACACATGCACACACAAGCTCAAATGCATAGCACTGAGTGATTAATGCCTAACCTGGGTGAAAATACATGTCCCTTACCTATGCCTGTCATCAACATCCCCTTGCTGCCATGTAACCTGACCTTAACTTTATACCAGGTCCCTCCGTCTCCCCATTCTCTATAATGTCTTGTGACGATCAGGTTCATCAACTACTACATTCTTTTCCTCATAAAAGTTGTATTTGTCATATTTTTCTTTATAGAATAAGACAGGATGTCCTAAATTGCCTATGTGTTTATTTTACTTTGCAGACTCCCACTGGATCCTTCTCTGTGCTGATAGCGAAGGCTTCATCCCCTTAACTTTCACAGCCACACAGGAAATAGTCATAAGAGATGGTAGGTCAAATGACTTTAGGGGCCCTGTCTCTTGAAGTCTTTTAGAGACATACTGCCCAAAGCATAGATGCCACCGGCTGTTCTAACCATTTTGGCAGTATAGTCTGATACTCGTTTGCAGAATATTTGCTGCACAGCCTTTCAGATGAGGTTGTTACAAGTAAGATCTGTTTTCTGAGGTGGACGCTCCCCAGCTGGGATTTGTACTGTCGCTGGGAGGTGAAGAACTTGCCACGGCTGGCTCGGCCACCTCTCCCCACAGGCTGACATTGCCTACTCTCAGCAGAGCCCAGTCTTTGGTAGATGGCTCAGAAAGTGGTTATTTATGTGTTCATTACTGTGTGGTTTTGTCTAAGGGCAGAATTCCCGGCGCAAAGCGATTTTATGGTGCCATATGGATTGTGTTTTGTGGTTTCTCTGAGGTTTTTTTGTCCCTTGCCCAAAACAGTGTTAAAGCCCTTAGAAGCACTTAAAAGGTACCTCAGCATTGTTATAGATCTTTTTCTTGGCTTAAAGTTGAGTGTGAGGAGTGCTGGAGAACATCTGCTGCAGCCTGTCTTTTTACACCAAATGAGCAGGAATCAGCAGAGCTCAAAGGAAGACAAAAAATCGATTGACTTCTGCTCCCAGGGCTACCTAGAACAGAAAGTAGTTCTCATGTTGGCTGGACCTCCCAGGATTTAAACCTAACCCTCTCGCTTCCCTAGAAAATTCTGGCTGATATAGTTCCAGGTACTCCTAAAAACTGTCCCTGGGCAAATTTCAAATGAAATTTCAGTGCTTTGACTCCCTCTGGACCCCACTTGAGTGTGTCCTGATGTTACTAGTATAATGCCAAGCATAGGTGAGGCCTACAGCATGATTTTGTGCTGTTGCCATTCATGATTTTCTCCCTGATAGGTTACCCACCCCCCATTGTTGGGATCATAAAAATGTCCTATTTTTTTCCCAGTAATCAACTCCCTTAAATTGTCACTTTAATTTTAATATTTTTCTTCCCCCCACCCCCCGGATTCAAGTCTTAGAGACCAGCATAGAATCTGCGAGAGAAAGTTTTTATTTCAGAAAGTTGGAGGTTTCACTGAATCTGAGATAGTTTATTATAATTATGGGCTAAAGCGCCAGCTTAGCGTAGTGGAAAGAGCCCTGATTCCAGCTTCAGACAGACTCACCATTTCTCACTGCCTTCAGATAGTTATAAGCTTCAGTCACTGCGGCATAATGAACAGATCAGTGTGTAGCTGGTCAGAGCACATCTGCAGATAAATTGTTTCAGCCATAGGAGCTCAGATGCATAAGAGCTCAAGTGCATCTTTTTCACCCTTTATTTTAAAATCATCTGGAAAGAAATATATTGTACCCTTGAGGACTCCTGTTGGTCTTTTACAGTTTATGAAGGTGGAGCTGGGATAGGGAAGAAACGAGGGCCCACTTTGTGATTGAAATGCATTAGAGGAGCTGCTGGGATAATGGAAGTGGAGCCCCCTTGTCTGGAATCAGTTGCCTGAGAGCATTGGCTGAGGACAGTCTGAGGCCTGCTTCCATTTTCAAAGAAAATGTCCGGGTGGGGTGAAAACATAGAACTGTGAAGCCTCAAGAGGGGGTCTGGGGTACCCCATAGTAAGACCAGTGTAGGTGCCGCACTCAACGTGTATGTTATAATCATTTCGCTGGTCAGAATCCTGTGAATGAGTCTTCAATAAAATCACTAATGGTTGTTGTGGCTTTTGTGAATGTTTTGATGGTGTTTGCTTTGTGATTGTTTCTGGTATAAAGGAATGTTCTTGATTTTACATATGTGTAT
Source organism: Balaenoptera musculus (assembly GCF_009873245.2). Classification (NCBI taxonomy): domain Eukaryota; kingdom Metazoa; phylum Chordata; class Mammalia; order Artiodactyla; family Balaenopteridae; genus Balaenoptera; species Balaenoptera musculus. The sequence continues at coordinate 71,869,004 of NC_045797.1, forward strand.
GTTTTCTTTGTATTTCTTCTGGTGGAGAGTCCAGAACATAAATTTTTTTTTTTTTTCCGGCAAATCTGATTCCATGACAACTCTCAAACATAAGATGTTTCCTTGGCCTTTACTATTTATAATCATTGGAATCCTAGAAGTTAATCCAGTATTTGTTGGTTTTGGGAGAGAAGGAAACAGGGAGAGAAGAGCTAAATTCTTTAAATTATTGTTTAATGTTACATTGAGAACATTTTTGCATAAAGACATTATTTATAAATCCTATTTTGCGCCCACATTTTAAAACATTTTGTACGGTATTATTTGATAAATGCAGTAGATGTAAGGTGTAGGAAGGCTTAACAATAAAGTGAACCATCTACCACCTAATTTAAGAACCAGAACATTACTAGGAACCATTCAAACTCCCTGTGTATCCCTCCTGGATCCTTCTCCATAGAGGTAACTCCACCCCAGAGGTGACTAATCTCTAGATTGTTGTAAATTATCATTTCTTCATTTCTTTTCTTTTTATTTTTTATTCTTAATTTAATTTTATTTTGGCCCCGCTGTGCAGCTTGTGGGATCTTAGTTCCCTGACCACGGATTGAACCCAGGCCACCTCAGTGAAAGCGCCAAGTCCTAACCATTAAACCACCAGGGAATTCCCTTTTTCTTTTTAAAAAGGAGTTTCACCATGATCACGTATACACATTGGCCTAGATAATGTAATGTTTTTGAGCTTTATACAGTGGTATTTTATTGTATGTACTCTTCTGCAACCTTTTTTTTCACTCAGTATTGTTTCTAAGGTTCATACTTGTTATGTGTATGTTCTATTGCTTTCATTGTTTCAAGTTACCACAATTTTTCCATTTTCTTGCTGTGCACATTTGGATTGTCCCCTGGTTCTATTTTTGCGATTATAAACAATATTGCTTTGAATATTCTTATTAAATGTCTCCTGATGCAGGTGTTTAAAAAGTCCCTCTAGGGCCTTTTATCTAGACGTGGAATTGCTGGAGCACAGGGTGTATGTAAATTCAAGTTATTTTCCAAGGTGGTTATATCAGTCTTCATTCCCAACAGCTCCTGTTGCTCTGTAGGCTTAAGGGTTCTTAATTTATGACCCTCCAATAGTTATAAATGGTTTCTCCTTTAACCTGATTTTTACTTCTGGACCAACAATGAAATTGAGCATCTTTCATGTGTTTATTGGTCATTCCAGTTTTCTCTTTTGCAAAATGCCTGTTCTTGTCTTTTGCCCAAATTTCTATTGGGTGGTCTTTTTCTTGTCGAGTTGTAGGGATTCTCTTTTTTTAAATTGAAGTATGGTTGATTTACAATATTATGTTACCAACTTGTAGGGATTCTTTATATATTCTAGATGTTGTTAGTATGTGGCTAATATCTTCACCCAGTTTGTGACTTGTCTTTTCTCTTCCTTGATGGTGTGTTTTATTGAACAAACATAGTTAATTTTAATGAAGTCACATTTTTTTAATTGAAGTATACTTGATTTACAATGTAATGAAGTCACATTTATCTTTCCTTTCATGAAAGTTTTGTCTTTCACATTTCTTTAATCAACATTCTGTTGGGTACTTGAGTGGGACCCTCTGTAGATCTCCCGAGTTTTCTCTTGAGGAGTAACTCACTCCTCCACTATTCTGTCCTGCAAACTCTAGCCACTTTGGTCTCTTCCAGCTTGTCTTCTCAACTCAGGGAGCCCTCTGGACTCTAAATTGGTTCTCTTCACTGTCATCTGGAAATTCTCAAGGCAGTAAACTGGGACAGTTGTAAATTTCGCCTCATTTGTTTCCCTTCTCTTAGAGATTACTCCTTTGTTGCCTGATGCCAACTGTACACTGTTGCCTGTACAGTGCCTTGAAAACTGTTGTTTAATATATTCTGTCCAGTTTTGTTTGTTTGTTTGTTTTTTAACAAACCAGCCAAGAGGTGAGATCTGGTCTCTACTGCTCCATCATGGGCAGAAGCAGAAGTTTTTCCACATTTTGTTCATTTATTCTTAGGTACTTTATATTTTTTGTTGCTACAGTGAATGATATTTTTTAAAAATTATATTTTATAAGTGTTGCATATAAAGTACAATTCTTTTTTGTTAATTTTATATCCAACTACCTTGCTATCCTGTCTTATTAATTCTAATAACTTATCTGTAGATTCTTTGGGTTTCCTATGTAGGCAATCATATCATTCACCAGTAGTGAAAATTTTGTGGATAGTGGGCATCCTTTCCTTATTCCTGATTTTAAAGGAACTGTTTCGCCATTAAGAGTGATGTTTGCCCTAGGTTTTTGGTAGATACCCTTTCTTATGTTTAAAAATTTCCTTTTCTTCTTGGCTTGTTAAGTACTTTTATCATGAATGGGTGTTAGATTTTTATCAAATGGTTCTTTCTGTATCTATTGAGACTGTAATTTTTATCTCCCTTAATCTGTTAATGTGGTGAATATCACTTGATGGATTTTTCTAACATTAAACAAACTTTGCATTGTTGGAATACACCCAATAATGTTCATGATGTATTTATTTTTTAGACATTGCCAGACGCAGTTTGCTAATATTTTGTTTTGGATTCTTGCTTCTATGTTCATAAGTAAGATTAACCTGCAAATTTCCTTTCTGTTTGCTTTTGCTTGTCTAGTTTTGGTTTCGAGCTTATTCTGGCCTGGTATAATGAGTTGCTGAGTATGCCTTTTTCTATTCCCTGGAAAAGTTTTCATAAGATAGGAATGATCCTTGATTGAGTGTTTTATAGAATTTGGATCCGGTGTTTTCTTTGTGGGAATGTTTTAAAATACGTATTTTATTCCTTTAATATTTATGAGACCATTTAGGATTTCTGTATATTTACACCCAGACACATACACACTCAGTTCTGTTATAATGTTTGTTTTGAAAACAAATTTGTTCCAACATAATTGCTATATTAGGGAACTATTAGAGCATAACTTGAGTTTCCTTATGCTTGTGTACCAGTTTTGTCCTTAAGAAACACTAGGTGAACACAGAAAACTGTACCCAGCTGAACTGAGTCCCATAGGGATACACAAACATACATACACATATATACACATCTCAAACACCTAACGATCAGCTACATCAGTTTGCTGTGTGTGTTATGAGCCACACTCATCCATATCTGGTGTTACAACTTTCTGTTCAATTTCAAATAGCTTCTACCATTTGATAATCGTAGAACCCACAAATTGCAACACTTTCCCTTGCTTAATCCATACTCGGTATATATGGGGAATGGGGTGGTGGAGTGAATGGGAGAGAAAGGAAACTAAGAAGAGACCAAGTTTTGGGTTTTGGTGACTGGTTAGATGCTGATGTAAATTCACCAAAAATGCAGGAGACAGAACATGGGTGGGGAGAAGGTGAGGAGTCCATTTTGGACATGTGATGTTTTAACTGCTTGGAGGACACTGAGATGGGCATCTGATCTTTGATTCTGGGGACCTGAAGGTCAGCAGAGAGCTCAGGGTTGGAAATAGAGTGGGGTAGAGGTGGTGGTAGTGAATGAAATCACATGGCCCTGGGAAGCCCAAGATGACCACAGAGCATCAAAGGAAGAAGAAGCAATGGGAAAGTCAGAAAATGAATGGTCAGAGATGGTGGAGGAGAACCGGGAGGGAGGTAAGGGAGCCAAGGAGGACAGGGTTTTGAAGACACATGGTCAGCATTATGGCTACCTGTGATTGAGGTTTCCTTGGTCAGTGTTACCCCACCTAATCATCAGACCTGTCCCAACACGTAGGTAACAGTGTACACATTTCTTTCAAGAAATAAATGGAGGGACTTCCCTGGTGGTCCAGTTGTTAAGACTCCGTGCTCCCAACGCAGGGGGCCCAGGTTCGATCCCTGGTCAGGGAACTAGATCCCTCATGCTGCAACTAAGAGTTCACATGCCTCAACTAAAGATCCCACCTGCTGCAACTAAGACCTGGCGCAGCCAAATAAATAAATATTAAAAAAAAAAAAATGGAGGATCAGATTTGTTCTAAAAAGTTGACTAAAACCACTAAGAGAGGAAAGCAACATACAAACTCCCTTCTTCCTTTCTCCGATGCTGGAGTGCGCCTGCCAGGCTGCACTGTCTCCTCAGTGGGGAGGCAGAGGCCAAGTTCAGTGGGTTAAGGAGGGAATGGCAGGGGCTTCCCTGTTGGCACAGTGGTTAAGAATCCGCCTGCCATTGCAGGGGACACAGGTTCAAGCCCTGGTCCAGGAAGATCCCACATGCCGGAGAGCAACTAAGCCCATGCGCCACAACTACTGAGCCTGTGCTCTAGAGCCCGTGAGCCACAACTACTGAGCCCGCATGCCTAGAGCCCGTGCTCTGCAGCAAGAGAAGCCACCGCAATGAGAAGCCCACGCACCGCAACGAAGAGTAGCCCCCGCTCACAACAACCAGAGAAACCTTCGCAGCAACGAAGACCCAACACAGCCAAAAATAAAGATTAAAAAAAAAATTTATTTAAAAAAATCACACACAAAAAAGGAGGGAATGGCAGGTGAGGGTCAGGAGACGGGAGACAACGCTGTGGAGCCGGGTGGCGGGAGGAGAGTAAACCGATTATTGGAAGAGGAGGAGAAAGTGAAGGGAACAGGAAAGGCTGTTTTTGTTTGTTCGAGGATGAGGGCACCATGGACATTCACTTGTTCAGTTAGCAAACATTTATTCATGTTGAACGTTCACTTCTGGGCACTGAGGATGTAGCGGTCAAAGTCCCTGCCCTCATGACATTTGTTTTAACAGGGGTGTCAAGCAATAAACAAGATAGCCGTTGATAACTATATAGTTGTATGTGGAGGTGGGTTCTACTGAGCACAAGCAAAGTGGGTGGAGCGTAGAGACCTGGGGGTGGAGGAGGCGATTGTGGGGAAGCAGGAAAGGCCTCCCTGAGGAAGTGATACTTCAGGAGAGACCTGATCTTGTGAGACCTTGAGGGACTGTTGATGGGATGCAGGGGTGGGGCTGAGGGGGTCTTGAGCAAGTGGATGGCATGCTCTCCTGGATTTAAGTGGGGATGGAAAAGGTCGTGGAGAGGGAAGGGGCAAGGGGAGATGTCTGCCTTTGCCGGCGATAGGCCCAGGGCTGGCCGTGGTGGCAAGGAGACATCTTCTTCCTCTGAAACAGGAGGACGGGCTCTGAGGGGGGTGGGTGTCAGGAGAGGGACATGGATATGGGGGGAGCTCAGTGGGCAAATGTGAGCCGAAGGTCGAAGAGTAGGAATAATGGAATTACAGTGGCATCGAAGCATAGAGTCAGAGGCAGGGATGCTGGCGTTTGGCTTCAGAGGAGGAGTGGTCCTGTGATACCAAAGTCCTGGATCAGCCATACCTCCAAAAGTTATTTTAAGCCCTGGCTAGCTCCACAAGCTTCGGAGTCAGGCCAGCTTGGGTTCAAGACCGTTTTTACCGCCAACTGATCTTAGGCAAGTGGCTTCATCTCTCTAAGCCTGTTTCCTCATCTGAAAATGAGAATCATAGTACCTGCTTCATAGGGCTGCTATGAAGAAGAAATGGAATAATCCCTTTTGGCCAGCCCATGATTACCTCCTGTCTCTGAGATCTAACCCCTAACCCCCAGAGGTGGCCCCCTGCATCTGTCTTTGTACAGTGAAGCTCTGGCCCTTGAGACTGCACCCCCGGGAAATAGTACAGGTGACATAAAACGTGGCACGAGCTGCTGATCCCACCTGCGTTGCCCAGGTTTCCAAAGCACAGCATAACAACATGGTAGAAACTACCTGGCCTTCTTTCATACCAGGTACTGTCTCCACAGGGCCAGTGATTTTCCAGTGTTAAGAAACTGTTCTGTATGTGTGCGTGTGTGGGTGTGTGTGAGTGTGCAGTGTGTGAGGTATGTGTGTGGTGTGTGTGCCTGTGCACGGCGGGGGGTGAGCAGAGCTTCCTGTCAGCCCCTTCCTGAATCGGTCAGATGGGCAAGGAAGAGAGACCGAGCCCAGCTCTTTCTCTGGAGCCCTGTGACCTCAAGGATCAGATGCCCATGTCAATGTCACGGGGCCAGAAAGTTCAGGCATCAGACAGACTGGGTCACACTCTGCACTCTCTCTCTGAGGTCAGGTTCCTTCTTGTGCTGTAGCATTTGTAGAGGAAGCTGAACACTTTAAGCTCTGAGGAGCACATCCTGCCTGAGTGTGTCTGAGCTCTGGCCGTCTTAGACCTCGCGTCTAATCTCAAACCTAAGAGGCAGCCAGAGGTCTAAAGAGGAAGTAGAAGGGGGCCTAGCCCTGGGCAGTGGGCTCAGGAGGGGACTGGGCTGGGGGCTGGGAGAAATGTGGGGGGCAGGTCTGCACCTCCTGGTCTCCCTTGAGGTATCTGGGCTTCTCTAGGAGGAGTTGCTGGGGCATCAGAGCCCCCACAGGTTCCTCAACTCTTCCCCAGGCCCCAGACCCACATGACCTACCTGGCCACTATGGAGTCTCAACTTTTTTTCTCCTCCAAAGGAAGGAAGGAACCCACCTCCCACATGGCATCTCTGGTCTGAGGAAATGCAGACTCTGGGACATATGGCTGATGGGCCATAGCCAGTTTCAGTGACATCAGGCACCCTCCCCTTCCCTCCTCTTCCCTCCTCGGGACAGGGCTTTCCCAGGAGGTGGGATGAGAAGGCTGGCCACAGGCAAATTTTACAGACTCAATAGAAGATAAACCCTTTAATTTGTTTCTGAAAAAATGAATCTCAGTGGATCTTTCTTCCCCAAAGACATGGCCTCTAGAAAATGGTGGTTCCTGTGCTTTTATAAGATAAACTTTCAGGGGACTTCCCTGGCCGTCCAGTGGTTAAGACTCCGCGCTTCCACTGCAGGGGGCGCGGGTTCCATCCCTGGTCGGGAAACTAAGATCCCGCATGTGGTGAGGCACAGCCAGAAAAAAAAAAGATAAACTTTCAGAAAAATATTTCCACAAAAATAACGTTTGTTGATAAAAATGATGGCTCTTCGGTGGCTCAGTATCAGTCAGTGTCCACTTCTAGAAACAGTGTCATCAGCTCAGCTGTACAAAGGGAAAGAGACACCTCATGCCCTGCTCAGTCTATCCCCACCGCTGGCCCCATTCGCTCCCTCTGGGGTCTGTTGGCCTCGCTGCATCTGTCTCTCTCCTAATTGGACATCCCAGCATGTCCATCTGTCCCCACTCTGCCCACTCACATGCTGTCAGCCTCTCAGACATCCAGTGGAACATCAGGGGAAACGAGTTCTGTGTGTCTGTCCTGTCAGGTAGCTTTGCCATCCAAGCAGGTTGGTGGGCTTGGTGCTCCCACAGGAAGTCTGCAGACCAGGCTGGTAGGGGCTTCCTTTTTCCAGGAATAGTTGCTACTGGTATGCTTTCCAGGTCACAGGTTGCCTGGAGCTGGGTAGTCAGGGGCACAGGCCTGTCTGAGATGTCCTGCAGTCAACAGGCAAGACATGACAGGCGGGGGTCCTGGAGCCCAGGCCACTCTCTTCAGGAGAGCCACTGAAGACGCCATATCCCAGGGGAAAAGACGGGTCGTGTGTAAACTGTGAAGCAGGGGTGCCGAAGGGCTGAGAAGAAAGGGGGGCTTGGAACCCAGAAGACGCTGCTCCTGCCGTTCCAGCTCACAGGAGTCTCAAATTCAAGCGAGGCTGTAGCTGGTCCTCCTGTTGGGAAGGGAAGAAGCCAAAGGGAAGGATGAGGTGGGTGGAGTCCCATGGAAGTGTCAGCGGCTGCTCCTTGTCTCTCTAGCAACTCCTCCCCTTCTCAACCCTGTGAAGGAAGCTAAACCCCTGTTCTTCCAAGTCCCACCAAGCAGTTCCCCATCCACGTGTTATTCCCTGAGTGCAGCGCATGATCTCAATAAGATGGGCTGGAGTCCCAGGCTGTCCACAGCAAGCAGTGAGGGACCCATGACAAAGCCACTTCCTGCCTGTCATGCATGGTCCTCTGTATCTAAATGGACTCGTGTTTGTAAATGCGTGAGCATCGGCAAAAACGTGGACAAGGCTCATGAACGTCTGCTGGACCAGACGTGTTGACACTGCAGCGCCTGCTTGGCCTCAGGCTCTGGGCTGAGCTCTTGGGACACAAAAATGAAGAAAACAGACCCAGCTTTCAAGGTCCCGACAGTCTACTGTGAAAGCCAGACAGTGGGCAGATGGGATCGGTGGTTCGCAGGGGGAAGAACAAGGTCAGAGAGAGCTGCTCAGTGCAGCCTGCGGCGGGGAAGAGTGGAAGACGACTCCCAGGTTTCGGCTCCCAGGCTGGAACGTGGTGCCATTCACTGGGACCGGGGCACAGCAGGAGCAGCGATTGGGGAAGAAGATAAATTCGGTTTGGGGCCCATTAAGACTGACTGCCATGCTTGTGGGACATCAGGTGGAGATGACCAAATGAGAGCCGTGCACATCTGCCTGCCTCCCGGGCATTGGCAGCCCTCCTGTGTATACCCGTGTGCGAGCGGTGCCTACCTCCCAAGGGAGCGGGAGCTGGTCCGACTTGGCACCTTTGGAGCGGGGCTGACCATGAGGATACACAGACCGATGAGGATCATGCAGGTGGGCACGGCACCGATGAGGACCTTGAGGGTCACCACTACCTGCTCCGCCTGCTTGCAGGCTCCTGACTCATACCCCGCGAAGCTGGGGAAACACCATCCCACGCATCCAGCTCAGAGCCTGGCTCCCTGACGCAGGGGTCCCAAACGCCCAACCGCCACGCCATCCTGAAACTTGGATAGTTTCCTGGCCAGATCAGCCTAACTATGGGGGATGGGAGTGTGAGGGAACGAACAGACCAGGGAGGAGTTCAGAGAAAGCTGAGAATGTGGGAAGCAGAGGCTTCAGAAGGGGTACAGCCACCAAGAAGGGTCCCTCCCAGTCATGTGCACAGAGAAAGCTAGGGTGGAGGTTACCACACACCCTCCGGACCCACGGGTGACCCCTGGCTGGCTAAGGTGGGGGACTCTGCCCTTTGCTTCCCACACCACTAGCCTTCTGTGCCTCTGGTACAGCCCAGCTCTGTGACTCACTCCAGGCTGAGAGTGGAGATGCCCAGGGCGCCTGCACCTGAAAGCTTGGTGAAGAAGACATAGGATGAGTAGAAGATGGTCTCCAGCCCTGGGCCGTGCTGGTGCTGCAGCTGGAATTCATCCACCACATCTGGAAGCATGGACCTGGGGGAGGGGACTGCAGAATTATCCCTTTTATCCCCTCAACAGCCACCAGCCTGGGAGCTCTCTGGGGACAGAGAGTGAGTCAGATTCACCCCTGGGTCCCCGCTGCCCAGGACCGGCCCACAGAGAGTCAGGCAGTAAGTGTGCTTATATTTCCCCAACACACAACTGTCCACCAGTCCTCCCTCCTGGCGCTCTTTCAGGAGGGCTCCACAGATGGCGCTGGCAGCCTCCATCTCCCGCAAGGGGGAGCGCCCCTCCCCAGCACAGCCTGTGCACAAGGGGCCTGGGACAGCAGGTTGATGTGAAGGAGGGATACCCAGTAGGAAGGACGTGAGGCTCCCACTCCCATTTCCCTTCACCCAGCCTACCAGGGTAGCAGCAAGGACACAGCAATGCTCACGCCAGATACAAAGGCCACAACGTATGCCACGGGTGCTGTGGGCACAGCAGCCAGCAGGATTGCAAATGGCACCATCCCCTAGGGAGACAGACACACTAGCTGCTCCCTCCACCTGCACCCCCCGCTCAACTGCTCTTTGATTCACACACTCACCGCTTTACTGATGACCCCCTGCTCCTGGTCCCGTGCTAGGCACTGAGCACGCGGTGAATATAGACGCGGCCCTGCCGGCCCCCAGGAGGCTCAGGCTCCAAGGTCACTGCCCCCCGCAAATCCCTCCAGGCCTTGCTTCCTGCCTCACTCACAAAGATCCCGAAGGCCGACATCCTCTTCCCAAATCGCTGCAGAACCCACTCCCACATCGGGGTGCTCAGCACTGCCGAGACCTGTGAGCAGACAGAATCATCACAGCCCAGGACACGCCGCCAGCGCCTCTGCCAGGCCCTCAAAGCCCTGACTTTTAGGTGGGACGCTCGACGTTGACCTTGCCCCCTGGTTGGAAACAGTGGCTGTGAACTTTATGACCCTGGCCCCAATTCCACCCTCTGCTGAAATGCAGGTGACCAAGACCACAGCAGAGTCCAGAACACTGACCACTGGAAGTCCGGCTACGTGTGTCATGTCAAGGATCACACATCCCCAACTCAGGCCCCCGAGCGCCCTTGCCTCTACCGCCCCAGGTCCCCTCACCAGGATGGTTAGCACCAGGCTCTGCACATGGTCATGTAGCCGGGAGGCGTGTGTACAGAACAGGACCAGGTAGCTCTGCTCCACCTGAGGAGGTCGACAGCAAGTGGGCATGTATGGGAAATGGCAGAAACGTGGAAGTCAAGGGCAAGGCCAAGGTCTCAAGTCTGGCCTCCCCTTTGGAACCTCAAGCGTCCGGTTCCTGCCGCCATCACGCAGTCCCCTCCCCAACAAAGGACGCTCATCCCTGACACAGGTATAAACGCCATTCCTAGTCCCCCTCCCAGGCACAGCTGAGAACCACCCCAGACACCGTCAGCTTCCTGGTGTCTGGGCCCTGACCCTGCCCAGCCCCACAAGCTCTAGGCAGGTTTCTCTCCTCCCAGCACCAGCCTCGCCGGGGGGTTGCCAGCCACTGGTTTCTCTCTGGTGTGGTGGGGACGAGAGACACCTGAACCTACGCAGGGTCAGTATGGCGAGAGCCAAGCCAGTGGGCATCAGCCTGGCCAGAGGTACCTGAACGGCTGCCGAGATGAAGAGGAAGGAGATGACCAGCTTCAGGTAGGGCGGGTGCCGGACTGTGAGGCATAGCCCAGCCAGGAAGCTCAGGCCCTGGCCGGAGGCTCGGGGAGAAGCATCTGCAACACGGGAAGGGGACATCTTGGCTTGGTGGAGTTCAAAACCAAAACCCACGCCCAAGAGGAGCCCGACCGCAGCTTCTGCTTCCCACACTCTGCCTGCACCCCGCACCCACCTGGTCGCTCCTTCACCCCCAGGCAGAGCAAACTACTGCACACGGGGTAAGTCACAGCAACCACAGTGGCTGCAATGCAGTAGAGACGAGTCTGTGGGACAGGACAGAACTTCAGTGGGGATGATGTCTCCAACCCACGGAGGGGGGGATACCCAGGGGCCGGGCAGGAGTACCTCCCAATGGGAGCAGAGGGACCCTCGGCCCAAGCCCAGGGATGCTGGGTGCCCCTCCTCCCAACCAGCCCAGCAGGAGAGGGAGATCTAAGGGCCCAGAGTGGTCCTTCTGCTGACCCTCTGCCTCCTGCGGGCATCCATGCCACCATGGGTCTAAGCCCCCTTCGCCTCTCTCTCTCTTTTTTTTAAGCAAACGTTCATTGGGGCTGATTTCTGCATGCTAGACCCTGAGGTTACGTTGATGAATAAGTGATCCTGTGCATCCACAATAAGGGGCTTGGAGTGGGTGGGGAGACAGATCCATGAGCAGACAGTGTGATGCATGATGACGCAGATAAATGTCAAAACCAGAACGGTGCTACCTAACATTCAGAGGAAGACACATATGTAATAAAATACATTTAAGGCATGCATGGGAGTAACAGTCACCCAATTCAGGATAGGGGTTCCCTTTGGTGTGGGAAGAAAGAGGGAGATGGGCAGGGCTTCTTCACCAGTGTGGATCCAGCACAGTTGCGCAGGGTCCCACATTCAGAAGGCACTGCACCTGGGAGTTAATGCTCTGCTGTCTTGAAATTCGTGATGATTTTATCTATGAATTTGTGTTTTGTAAGTGAAGTCGGTGGAACAACAGAGCTGGAACTACCAAGAGGCACCTGAATGCTTCTTGCCTTGGCTCACACGAGGCTCCACCTCCCGGGGGGGGTGGGTTCTCAGCCTCCTGCTCCCTACTTCTTGGCATCCCAGGCCCCGCCCGGCCTCCTGCTCCCCAACCCAAGGCCACTGCCACCCTCTGTTCCACCCTCACCCAGACAGTGACCCAGTAGCTTTGGGGAGGGCACTTGTAGAGGCCTCAGTGGGGCCTAGGCATGGAAGCGGGGAGGGTAAATCTGCAGGTCGCAATTCCTCTGATCCCAGGCTCATAGCACCATGATGGGGTTTGAGGGCAACTGGGCAGAGTCTCTCCCCGACCCAGATTCAGGCAATCCCTAGATTGGGGCAGTAGGCCATGGGAAGGGGAAACTGACTTCCCCACTCTCTCTGGGGCTCTACAGCTTCATTTTGCACTGTACTCAGGCAAATTCTGTAGCTGGGCTACAGATGGGTCTGGGGATGGGTGGGTACACAAGGACTTCATTGTAATGTTTTCTTACGGGTGGTGAACCATGGGTGTTGGTGGTATTATTCTCATACCATTAATTCCCAAATGTTGGTGGAGGTGAGTGATGTCATTTGCTTAAGGAGAAAGGGCTGGGTGGGGGGGGCGGGGATAGAAGATGAACTTGATGGATAAATAGATGCACGTCCCCTAATTGCTGAAAAGGGACCTGCTTTGAGAAGACAGGAAGGTGTACTAACCCTTTCACACTGGGGGTGGGGTTGGCGTCGGCAGTCGCCCGTTCAGGGATGGGTAGGACTGGTCATAGGTCAGGTTTTGCCCAGAGCTCTGCCAGGACACCAAACCGTTCTGCTGTCTCTCTCCCCTGTCCCTGCCTGTGGCCCTTCCCCACCCCTGTCCCTTCTCTGGGGTCCGCCTCCCCCCCTCCAGATGGCCTGCTGATCTGTTGTTTGACTCCATGTTTAGAAGGCACCCAGCAGAAGTAGATTTAGCAGGGAGGACGGAGGGCATGGGCTCAGCTACAGGAGCAGGGAAGGAATGAGAGGGCCTGGTGTGCAGAGCTGAGCCCCCAAACAACCATGAAGAGACCTGGGGGAGAAACAGCCCTGGAAGAAAGAAGTGACCCCAAAGCGGGGGTCCCAGGGGGTCCGGGTAGCCTGGGCACTCACCGCGTTGGGGGAGACGGCCACTTGTCCTGGGAGCGCAGTCTCCTTGCACCTGTGGGACCCGTGGGCACCAGACACGATGAGTCCATGCACAGTGGCTCCCATCAGCGTCCCCGCCATCTCCAAGGTCATCCCTGGGACACAGCGTGGAGCAAGGTGACAGCTCGTGGGGCCAGGGGCAGAGCCATCCCACCCCACCCCACCCCATGGCTGCCTGCACTCACGGTACACGGTGGCCGAGTCCCGCTCCCTGGGGTTGGGGCTCAAGAGCATGGTCAGTGCCGTGTAGGGCACCTGGAAGAACTGGGGCACCGGGCAGAGCTTAGGATGGCGCCTACCGCCAGACTGCCAACCCAGGCCAGCAGCTTCCCGAGGCCAGGCCTGCGCCAGGCTGGCACGTCCCCACGGATCCCCTAAACCCGGAGTTAGGGGCTGAGGCTGAGGGACAGGAGGGGCACCCAGCCTAGAGCCCACGAGAAAAGCTAATGGTCGGTGGCCACCTGGTAAGCAGGTGGGCAGCGGGGACCTGGACCCCTACCCCCATCACACACACACTTCAGAGGGGCCTCCAGCCAGCACTGGGGTTCCAGGAGTCCAGGCCGAGGAAGGAGGCCACCTGCTTACCGTGGCCAGGGCCTGGAACAGGCAGTAGAGGGCTGTGTACCAGAGGCCTCGCAGGCTGGTGAAGGGGGGCAGGAACCACAGGAAGAAGGAGGCCACGGCAATGAACGGCGTGCAGCCCAGCACCCTGTGGAAGCACAGCCCAGGTGGAGCGCCCCGCAGCACCAGGACAGAGGACGCAAAGGGTGGGCCTGGAGCAACCTCACCCCTCTGGCCTCGAGCTCTTGGCCCCTGGAGAAGCCCTGGGCTGGGGCTCTCAGGGTGGGAGCCATGGAGGGGGAGAGGTGGCCAGGAGTGGGCACTGGGGCACTTGGTGGCTGGGTGGTGCCTTTCCCTGTTCCCAGGGCCCGGGGGCACAGGCAAGTCACATCTTCTCTGTGAGACCTTCCAAGACACCCAGCTCAGCCTGGCCGCACTCCTAGACCCTCAGGGCCAGGCCTGCGACTCTTGGAGGGTTTGTCCAGCTCCGTGCCATCAGGTGAGGGAGAGGTCTCTGAACACCTGCATGACTCAGTCAGACCCAATCCATTCCTGTCACCTACTGTCCAGACTTGTCCTCTAACCATCCACTAAGAAGCAGATGTGACAAACACAGGGACCTCAACCCAGGGGTGGGTGCCAGGATCCTGAGGACCATGGGGCTGCTCACCAGGGCATGAGTCGTCCAGACCCTGTTCTCCTGCTTCTGTTGATGAAGAACCCAGCCAAAGGGTCGGCAGCTGCCCCAGACACCTTCCCTCCAAACAGGACAAGTGACACCTGGGCAGCAGGGATCTGAAAGGGACAGGGGAGGGGATAGCCAAGGCCCGGCAGAGTCAGAGAGGGTGTCTAGGCCTGCCCGCCCATCAGGAGGAAGATCTGGGAAACTGGCAGGGCCAGAGCCATGGTGCAAAGGTTTTTTGGTCTCTTCCCCAGGACAGGAATCCAGAAGGCTCCGAGGGCTCATCTGCACCAGTAGAGAAGGGGGAGGGAGTGATAGCTGTACCCTAGCACATTCCTGTTATACTTATGCCCAGTCACTTTTGGAGAAGACTTGAGAGATCCTCCCCTGAAGGGTTCAGTGCAAGAAGGGTGCACTGAAGCTGACAGTCAAAGGCGGACCTTGTGTTTCACAATGAAAATGTTTTATTGATTTTTCTGATTACATAAATGATACACTCATTATAAACACATTCAAACAGTACAGAAAAATATTGAGCAAAGCTCATCTGAAATCCCACCATCCTGAGACAACTACCAGGAGCATTTTGATCATCCTTTCCTGCATTTCCTTATGTGCATTTGCAATTTATAATTTTACACAAATGGGATCATATCAGTGTCATTTTAAAAAATCACAGGAAGATAAATAAATAAATCATAGATACCTTATCAAAAAGTTCTTTTTTGTTTATCCTCTATCCTCCACCATTCCCTCCTATAGCCAACATTAACACACTGGTGGATATCCTTCCGGAATTTACTTTCTCCATGCTCATCCTTTAATCATGTACAGACATATATACATCCATATACCCATGCACCCACATATATGGGGCATGTTTTTGTTTTGCTAAAATAGGATCATTTTATATACCCTTCTCTAAAACTAACTTTTCTCACTTGACAGTGCATCATGGAAATCCTTCTGAGTCAACTGGTATAGATCTAACTCATTCTTTTGAGTGACTACACAGTAGTCCACTATGTGGATATAGCCCAACTTATTTTCCAACTACTTCTATATTTTGGGGCATTCATGTTGTTTCCCACTTTTCCACTACAAACAGCCTGCAGTAAACATCCTTGAGGAGGCTGCCCTCAATAGCATTTGGTTTTTTCTCAAGCTTGGGTCAGAAGTACCATCTACCAAGGATGATGGGGGTGGAAGTAAAGGTGGGGTGAAAGGACCAGACACCAAGGAAGACGGAAGCAGGGGGCCCCCGAGGCTGCTGCCCACACTCACCTGTGCCACATCGAGCAGGAAAAGTTGCAGGTAAAAGGCTATGGCGCTGGAGGCCACCTGGTTGGGGACCCCTCCAATGCCATAGCACACCTTCGTACAGAATGAGAGGCGACCAGCTCCACTGTCCTGGGGGAGACACAGGAGCTAAGCCCCCACAGACACACAACAACTCCCTCCAGCCCCTTGACTTCCAAAAGCATCCTAAGGTCTCTATGTCTTGAAGGCTTTTCCAGCAACCTCTCAGTCCTAATTTGTCCCAAATCATCTTAAAAGGAAGTGAGACAGAAAAAGGAAAAAAAAAAATCCTAAACCATGACCTCTAAGCATTTCCAGGGGGAAGTTCTTCCTTATATTTCCCCACAGTGCTTCCTGCTGCAGTCTGTTTTATTTTCCGAGTCAGCAAGCCAGAGTGAACTGGGGGTCAGGAGGCCCCTAACTTTGCCACCAGCTTCCTGTGTGGACTTTGAATAAATCACTTTATCTCTCTAAGCCTCATCTGTCAAATGGATATTCCTGCCAACTTCAAGGGATGTTTTGATGAGCAAATGAGGCAATGGCTCCGGGAGCTGATTGTTAAATATTCGGGACTTTTGCAAGCCAGTGGTTACTGGCAACCTGAAATCGGCCATGGTGAGAGTATTTACACCACAGAAATCAGTAAACAGCAAAAATCAGAGGTTTTTTTTTTTTTTTTCTGGAGCGACTGTTTACCAACCCACCACTAAAATGAAGTAATGCTTATGACCCCAAATATATGTGTGTGTGTATACACACACACATACACACACATATGTGTGTGTGTGTGTGTGTATATCCCTATATATATATATCCCTAAGCTACCCAGTGAATTCCAGACTCGAAATTAAACTGTCTACTTAACAGCCCCACATGGTTGCCAAACAGGCATTTCAGCTTAGCATGGTCAAAACACAGCTCCTGATTTCCATCCCATTGTCCTAACCTCTTAACCCTATTGTCCCCATTGCATTAAATAGCCCCAATGTCCACTCAGCAGCTCAGGCCACAAACCTAGGAGTCATCCTTGATTCCTCTTTCCCAATTCCCCTGTCTAATCTATCAGTGAGAGCCTCCTAAGTGGCTTCTCTGCTTCTACTCTCGTTCCCTACTATCCACTCTCCATCCAGCAGCCCAACTGATCTTTTCATAACATAAATCAGATTGTGTCTCATCTCTGCTTAAAACCCTCTAACAGGGCTTCCCTGGTGGCGTAGTGGTTAAGAATCCACCTGCCACTGCAGGGGACATGGGTTCGATCCCTGGTCCGGGAAGATCCCACATGCCGCGGAGCAACTAAACCCGTGCGCCACAACTACTGAGCCTGCACTCTGGAGCCCATGCTCCGCAACAAGAGAAGCCACTGCAAGGAAGAGTAGCCCCCGCTCGCCGCAACTAGAGAAAGGCCACCCGCAGCAACAAAGACCCAACGCAGCCAAAAAAATAAATAAAAATAAAATAAATAAATTTAAAAAAACAAAACAAACAAAAAACCCTCTAACAGCTTGCCATTACAGTTTGAATAAAACTCCAAGTCCTTCCCATATTGCCTACAGGAGCCCACCCAATCAGCCCCCACTCTCTTTCCCACCTCACTTCAGATAGCTCTCTTCAACCATGGTAGCCTCCTCCTTCTTGTTACTCAAAACGACCTTTTCTGTTGCTGCCTCAGGGCCTTTGCACTTCCTGTCCCTTCTGTCTGGAAGGCTCTTCCTCCCAGTCTTTGCAAGAGCTGACTCCTTGCCATTCAGGCTGAAGCCTAATGTCATCTCTTTAGAGAGGCCTTCCCTGACCACCCAAATCTCTCTCTCAATTGTACTTACTACAGGATATATTCTTATTCATTTCCTGCCTCTCCCGACCAGCATATAAACTCTCTGAGAGCATGAACTATATAACTTTGATTCACCACCATGTCCCCAGTACCTAGAACAATGCTGGGCATATAGACACTCAATATATATATTTGTTAAAAGAATAAATGCCACGAAGACACTGTGGAAAGTGCTATTTCTTCCAAAGATGCTGGGAATCCTTCTTTTTCATCTTTTGCCCGGGGATGGGAGGGGGAGTGGAGAGGACCACGGCTTCACCCATTTTTGTATCTTGCCAGACACCCCAAATGAAAAGAAGGTCTTCCCAGATAAGGGTTTATCAAGTCCTCAGCACTCTTCCTACCCACACATGAGGCAGGATGTGGTCTCCTTTTCTGATATTTTTGTGAACAGTATTTCAACTTCCAGAAAGCTTAACAACAGGCAGAATCCAACATGATAGCTCTCCCCCCACCCTGCCCCCTCCATAATGGGACTCTGGTTTCCCACGAAACATACCTATCAAGTTTCTGATACATAGAAGACCCTTGAAACAGACATTCCAGCTGAAACTAGGTATATGATAGAATCTCGGAATCTTGAGGAAGACAGTTTTACCTACTTAAATCATAAGCCCTTCACAGTCAACTGAGATCAAGTTTCAGAGTTAGACAAATTCGACAAATTTGAATGCAAATTCTCTGCCATTTCTAGCTGTGTGACCCGGGACAAGGCACTCAGCGTGCTGAGCTTCATTTCCTCACATTTAAAATGGGGATAATACACCTCATAGAGTTGTTATGAGAATTAAATGCTAGCATTTCATGGACGATGTTTCCCCTCTAGCCACTCATCTCACCCTGAATTTCTAAATTTCCCTGGGAAGTGAGAGTCCCCAGAGGGCCTCTTAATCTCGCTTTTTCTTGGAGGCCACAATCTTTCGCTCCGAGGTGCCGGAGAGGAAGCACTGAGTCAGCATAGGGAATTGAAGCCACAGACAGAATGAACGCGTTGAGCACAGGGCGGGCAGTGGGTTTTTGCATTCGGCAGGAAAGTTCAGACATCCTAACTCCTCTCCAACACAGCCACCCTGAATGACATGCGCCCCAGCCCCATCCAGGGGGTGGGGGGAGGGGGGATGCGAGGGGCTGAGGGCGCCCCTAGGTTCCCGCCTGCCCGCCACCCTCACTTGGGAGCCTGGTTGCCAGGAAGGACATCTCTAGAGGCAGTCTCCTCAAGGCCAGCCTGGCGCCTGGAGGAAGCCAGGTTTGAGGGGGTCGCTGTGGCTGCCCGCAGCACCTGCCCGGAGACTGGGGAAGGGAGGCAGCCTCCTCACGCACAACTCAACGTCCTGCCTGCCCAGGGTGCAGGGGACCTGGGGAAGACCTGGAGTGTGGCGGACAAGAGCCCTAGACTGGCCCTGGCCCTGCCTGTCTAGGTGAAGGAATCAGCAGCTTACTTCGCTTGCCTAGGACTCGGTTTCCCATCCTGTTCTCTTTGGGGCTCCCGAACACCCTCAAGCCTCTCGGCTCTAAACTGTCAGACCCCACCAGGGGCAGTTCAACAACCTGGAGGCTTGCCCGGGCTGGCTGAAGGCCTACGCCCAGACGCCCGGAAGGTCCCCGGGGCCCCTCCGGCCCAGCGCCCGCTCTGCGCCTGGCTCAGCCCCCGCGCCCCTCGCGCCCCTCGCTTTGCGCTCACCGAACCGGGCTCCAAGGTGTGCGCTTCCGGCGGGGGCGGCGGCGGCGTCTCAACTGGCGGGGCCGGGGTCCCTTCGGGGGACACTGCCATGGCGCACGGCTGCACGCGCACTGCGGCCGTCGCCCTCGGTGTTATCGCCCGGCCGCCCCCGCGGGGAGGGCGGCTCCCGGGCCGAGAGGGCGCGGCGCGAAGAGGGGCGGGCTGGCGGGCGCGCCCCGGGCCGGGGGCAACGCGCGGGAAAACAGGGAAGCCGCGAAGTGCGCGGGTTCGGTTTCCCAAAGTGAAAAACGCCAGAGCCCACATTTGCCGGGTGAAAGGCTGGCAAGTCACTCGGGACCGTTTTCTTTGGGGTAGGTCTCCGAGGGAGTGAGAGCCAGCGGCCGTTCGCGCTAAACTCGCCTGCTAAATCCTCGTGAAAGTCGACAAACAAGTTCACTAGAAAAACGAAGCAATAGAATTGACCTGCTCAGACTATGACTGAGTAGGCTTACAACCCTCTTTAAAAAATTGATATAGGATGCCCGAAATACACATTCTCCAGCCTCATACAGATAATGGGTATGGCCATGTAACTAAGTCCTGGCCAGTGAAAAAAAGCTGAGTGGTGTAGGCAATTTCCCAGAAAGGTCCTTAAAAGGGAAGGGGTCACATCACATACAAAAATTAACTGAAAACCCATCACAGACCTACGTGTAAAGGCTAAAACTATAAAACTCTTAGAAGAAAGCAGGAGCATATCTTCATAATCTTGGGTTAGACAAATGTTTCTTAGATAGGATGCCACAAGCCTAAGTTGGACTACATCTAAATGAAAAACTTTGTGTTGTAACCTATGCAACCAGTGAAAAGACAACCCACAGAATGGGAGGAATGTTTGCAAATCGTAAGGATTTGTACTGGAATATATAAAGAACTCAAAACTAAACAGTAAAAAGATAGCCCAATTAAAAATTCGGCAAAGGATTTGAATAGATATTTCTCCGAGATAGACAAATGGGCAACCTCATGTCATTAGGGAAATGCAAAACTACAAGATACCACTCCACTAGGAGGGCTATAGTTATATAAAAAGACAGTAACAAGCATTGGGGAGAATGTGGAAAATCATACATTGCTAGTGGGCATGTAAACTGTGCAGGTGCTTTGGAGAAGTCTGGCAGTTCTTCAAAAGTTAAGTATGAAATTATATGATCCAGCATTTATTCCACTCCTGAGGATGTAACAGAGATGAAAACATGATCACGCAACAACCTGAACACAAATGTTCATAGCAGCACTATTTTTAATAGCTAAAAAGTGGAAACAACCCGAATGTCCATCAACTAATGGCTATTTAGGATGTTAGGAATATTCATACAATGGCCTATTATTCAGCAATAAAAATGACATGGATGAACCTTGAAAACATTATGTTGTGAAAAAAGCCAGTCACAAAAGACCACATATTGTATGATTCCATTTACATGAAATGTCCAAATAAATAAACCAAAGAATGTAGACTTGTGGCTGTCTAGAACTGAGGGTGGAGAAAGACTATTAATGGGGTTTCTTTGAGAGATAAAAATGTTCTAAAATCAGATTGTGATAGCTGCACAATCCTGTGAATATACTAAAAAAACACTGAGTTGTACACTTTAAATGGGTGAATTGTAAGGTATGTGAATTACATCTCAATAGCTTTTTTAAAAAAGGGAATGGATATGCTTCTTCTACTGGATGAAATGATGAAATGCAAATGTGATGGCTGGTGCCAACAGGCTATCTGAAGATCTCAAGTTAACTGGTGCTGAGATCCGCAGATTAACAATACTTGAGTCATGACTTTTGATCTAGCAGCTCTGAACTACTTCCCTCCGGACTTCTGCATGGGAAATAAAATAAAATGTATTCTGTAAGCCATTATTAGTGTGGATTTCCTATTACATCTAAATCTAACCCAAAAGTATACACTACCCAGTATAAAGCAAGTCATCCCATTTTCTATGCCTCAATTCCTTAATCTAGAAAATGGGTACCTTCAGTTTCCTTGATTGCAGCCCTAGCAAACAGTGCAAAGATAACTAGGTAATGCATGTGTTAAATATTTAATTTCTTGGAAACTAAACAAACTCAAGATGAGTTTCTTTGGATAATTTACGTTTGAACACAACACTTTATATGCAATTTCAGCAGGTTTGGAAACACTTCACTCATAATACTTATACTGTGTTGCATGTACTACCACAATTTTACTTTTGAAGGGAAGTGGGCAACAGAAAAAAAAAAAACACCTCCCTCCCTTTTTTGCACAGAAATGTAACTAAGAGGCATTTTTTCCCCTAACAGTTACTATTCTGCTTAAAGTGATGGTATATTCCTAATGCAATTTTTAAAGACAAATAGACTTCAATAAATAAAACAGGCCGACAATAATCAAGAAGCCTGCCTTTTGAAACAAAACTAAAGACTGATACACTTAAAAACATCTGAAAGGATGCACACCAATATGTTATTAGTGGTTATCTCTGAATGGTGGAATAATAGGTGAGCTAAAGATCATTTTAGCGTAACTGTATAATTTTCTCCAATGAATATGAATTATCTGTGCAAAAAACATACATTTAAATCAAGTGACAAAGAGCCAAATATTAGTCTACTGAATAAGCCACTTCTATTTGAAGATTCAGTGTGATGAGCAATGTTTAAATTAAATGGTTTGTACTAAGAGCAAAGGGGTAAATCTCACTAAGGATTCTTCACGCTAGTTCAACTAAGGACACAAAGGATGGTGTAAGAAATAAACACAACCATTGAGTTAGTATTAAAAATATCACATTTTAACACTTCTGAGTACTAAATGAAAGTAACATTGGTTAAAGTACCTGGCAAACAGAAAGCACCTAATAAATGTTTGCTGATTCTCAAACTGAATGACTCTGCCAAATAAAAATGACAAATGCATCCATATGTAACTATTTCATAACAAACAAATGTAAATTATCTCACTGATCCTTTTAATGAACAGTATTTCATCTTTAAGACAACAGTTCTTTAACCATTAGCAAGATTGCTTTCAAAATACTTTAAGGCACTGAAATAGATGCATACATAATTTCAACACAATTAAGTATAATGAAAAGTATTCTGAAAGACAGAAGTATATAAAATAAATAAGATCACCTTTATAACCTGGATAATGCATAGTAATTTAACCAATAAATTAGAATCTGTAAAATTAGATATGTACTTCTGCATATGACCCCCAACAATGGTTTTAAACTGATTTATGACTCTTTTGAAACAACTACTTAGGTCAAATTGTATTCCACATCTAAGATGCTGGCTTTATTTTCAAGTTTGCCTTCCCTTACTAAATTCAGTTTGTTTTCTAAAGTCAACATGTTTTGGGTATTCTACATATTTAATTAACAACTTTAGAATTTTTAACTTTAATGTAAAAAGCTTTATCAGATGGTTCTCACTTTAGAAAACCTTTAAGAATATCATCCACATTAATTAGAGTTTTCACAGTTACAAAAATGAGGGTTCTTGCTGATGACAGGTCTTTCTCTACAGAAGTTCTCACTGGGGTGTATTCTGCATGTACACACAAGAAAACCTCTAATGTGTCTTCTGGTTAATAATTACTATAAACTGGAAAATCTACAAAGGAGGTCTTTTTATATGTACAAGAAAAATATTTCCAACAAGAAGTCCCTTTATAAAAATATATGGAGAGTCAAAAATTGACTTATATTTATGCAAATGAAAATTATAAAATGCTTCATGATAGGCCTATATGAAACATTTTCTTACAGATTCTTGAAAATATATTAACAATGACTTACGTTATATCTGATTTTACCATCCCCTCACTTTTTTAAGAATGCCATTATTTTTGTTTTACTGAAGAGACAGCTCTACCACAGCCGTAAACGTTACAGACAATAAATATTTTCTATTATATATCTGTTCATTTCTGAGGGTAAATGACAAAAGGAAAAGGCTCTCCTTTGTTCTCCCTCTCTTACTGATAAAAAGACCTCTACCACCTAGAAGGCTGAGAGCCAGAAAAGGAAGCATTCTTAAAATGAACTTCAAACATAAGATATATCTTATAAATCAGGTCATCTAGTTATGTGTATATTTCCCTTTTGTTATCCCTGAGCCTTTAATAAAAACCTCATTTAAATGTTGCAGCCTTGTCTCAGCTGTGCTTACAGAAGATAAAGCACAGGTTTATCTTATGATTAGTTCAGAATTAAAGGGTGGGAAGACAGTCTAAGAACAAACTGGTGGAATACAATAAAATTTAAAGGTCTAACAGTCCGATTTCAGTTGAGTCTTGCACTGTCCATGGTGCAGCACGCAGGTTTTATTTTATTAGGGTGGAAGCTTAGTGCAGGATTTCCTGAAGACTGGTTCTCCTACTACATACCTAAGAATTACTTGAGATTAAAAATGTAGACATCTGGAACCCATACCAAATACAATGAATCGTTAAAATGTGTGTGGTAGGTGGCAGGTAATAGGCATTCTGAAAAGCTTCCCAAGTGATTCTTCCATATTAAGGCTTGAGAATCACTGCAAATCACTGCTTCATAAGATTAGCTCTTTCAAGGGTTCTGCAAGGTCAAAACTATTTTCATAATTATACTAAGATGTTATTTGCTTTTTTTCACTTTCTCATGAATGTACAGTAGCATTTACTATAGGCTACATGATGTGTGATACTGCAACAGACATAGAGAAGCAGATGAGATTCCATCTGTCTTCTTTAAATCAGACAGTAAAGATATTTGCAAAAAATGACATACAATGCCACGTTTCTCACTAAATCTTTTTAAATTTTGGAAAATAGACATTTTTCATAAATATGTTCTTTATATTAACATGTTTATTATTTTTAATGAATATTTTATAACTTTTTATTTTAAATATGATATTAGTATTTATAACCCACATAAACAAAAGGTCTTGAGACCAAAATGTTTGAGAACTGCTCTTTCCAGCAGACATCCAGCACCCTATGAACATTACTGCTGTTAGGCATGGCCACTTAGTTCCTTGGCACATTCAATGTATATTTCACTTTAAATATGATTCAGTAGATCGTCTGCAAAAAGCTTCTTAAACTTATTGTCAGGCAAGGGGATTTAACCTGACAGGGAAATACTGAAGTGTAACCAGTTTTAGTTAAAAATCTAGCATGTTTTCCTTAGTGACATCAGAATGTAATAAATAATCCTTTGATATATAAATGGGCTGTGTGATGTATGAAATAGAAAACCATACTTTACACGACGCATTTAAAAAAATGTCAATTAGTAACGTGACAACACTAGCATTAGATTCTACGTGGATGGTGGCAAACAAATGGCCCACTCCAAATGTTAACTAAGAACCCCTAATTTTTGAAAGAAAATAAAGTAAGGGATAAACTGCGGTTCCTAGAGAAAAAAGAATTCTTTTAAATTTATACGTTTTGAAAATGTTGAAATGTATGTCAGCAGATTGATACTGACATTATACTAAGCTACACAATTTTATTCTTAAGTGAAAATACATCCCAGATACTGTTGCCAAGTTAATATTTGAGTGTATCTTGCCATTAGACAATGCAAATTGGGAACACTTCTGAGGTTTAGGCATAGCTGTGGTGAAAGCAGTTCCTTCCAGCCTTTTGATTGTATTTCAGATAGATATAAAAAAATTGCATTGATGTTTTTAACCTGCCATGTATCATTTTTTAATGTATTGCTATTTAAAAAAATCTGAGACAGCTAACATTTAAACAAACCACTGCTGTTTGGGAATGATGTTTGAATGAAAGATGCTATGAACATATTTGCTAATTTATACCGTATTAAGATTTTAAATGATATAGTTATTTAATATATTTTACGTTAAATAACTGGTATTTGAAAATAAGTCTATTTTTCTTTCTGAGTAGCCTTCTGGGAAAAGTTCATTGAATATAGTTTCCAGTCATAGTTTATTTTCCTTACTTGTACTTATTTTAAAATCTTCTCATCAGGAGGGAGTTAAATAGTGCAAAGCCCAGCAAATCTGACTTCCCCCCCATTTTGGTGTGCATGTCCACTTATGACCATCATTTTTCTGGAAACTTTCCACTTAGTGTATCAAAAATCAATGTTATGAAAGTTCTTTAAAAGGTTCAGCGGTTTTTTTGAGTCTCTGAATGATTACAGCATTCTGTAAATTGGCTTCTTCCAGTGTGAGTGTTTCATCTAGCAATGTGAGAAAAGGCAGAGCTGTTGCCAGGGAAAACGGAGGACTTCTTTGAGATCCTTGGTATTTTTCGATGAAATCTTTGATGTGGCTTACCCTGCAAAATAGTACAAACTATTAATATAATTTTATGAAAACCTGAATTAGCTAATTTAAGGTAATAACTTGTGATGATAGCTGGCTATGTTAATACAGAATAATCAAATAATGATGCTATAACTACTCACTTGGGCTATCTTTCAAAGGTTCACCCCTGATGATAGTCAGGAATCACTATTCCTTATCTTAGATGTGACAAGGGTATTATAATTACATTTTGAGTCTCTATTTTTTAGAAACACATTCTGACATATCTACATATGAAACTATATGAAGTCTGGGATTTGCTTATTAACATAGTTCAGTGGGAACTGAGTGATGATGGATCACTATATCATCTCTTTGCTTTTGCATATGCCTGGAAGTTTCTATAACAGAAAAATCTACATATCTTGCTCTGAATGGATCAGAAATGGTCCAACCAGTAATCCTACACAGACACAGGCCGTATCTCTTCAATACGACGTCAGGCTGTGCTTCAAATCTAGTCAAGAAAATTCTTAACCCAGTGCAGGTAGATTTTCAGTTAGTATAATGAACACTATAATGTAATATAATCACTGCAATCTTTTTTTTTTTAATAACTGATTTTTAAAAACTTATTTATTTATTTTTGGCTGCATTTGGTCTTCACTGCTGCACGCGGGCTTTCTTTAGTTGTGGCAAGCGGGGGCTACTCATTTTTTTTTTTTTTTAAAGAAATTCACGTTCTTTTATTTATTTATTTATTTATTTATGACTGTGTTGGGTCTTCGTTTCTCTGCGAGGGCTTTCTCTAGTTGTGGCAAGTGGGGACCACTCTTCATCGCAGTGCGCGGGCCTCTCACCATCGCGGCCTCTCTTGTTGCGGAGCACAGGCTCCAGACGCGCAGGCTCAAGTAATTGTGGCTCACGGGCCCAGTTGCTCCATGGCATGTGGGATCTTCCCAGACCAGGGCTCGAACCCGTGTCCCCTGCATTGGCAGGCAGATTCTCAACCACTGCACCACCAGGGAAGCCCCGGGGGGCTACTCTTCGTTGCAGTGCACGTGCTTCTCATTGCGGTGGCTTGTCTTTGTTACAGAGCACGGGCTCTAGGCGTGTGGGCTTCAGTAGTTGTGGCACATGGGCTCAGGAGTTGTGGCTCACAGGCTCTAGAGTGCAGGCTCAGTAGTTGTGGCGCATGGGCTTCGTTGCTCCGTGGCATGTGGGATCTTCCCGGACCAGGGCTCGAACCCGTGTCCCCCGCATTGGCAGGTGGATTCTTAACCACTGCGCCACCAGGGAAGTCCTCCCAATCACTGCAGTCTTGAAGGCAGCTCAAAGTTATGTTCATGTAAGTATATGCGTGTGTATATAGAAAGGGAAAGTACGTATACAGTTCATCGAAATTAAGATGCCACTGGGAGTTCCCTGGTGGCCTAGTGGTTAGGATCCTGGGCTTTCACTGTCGTGGCCTGGGTTCAATCCCTGGTCGGGGAACTGAGATCCTGTAAGCCAGGCAGCACGGCCAAAAAAAAAACCCCTGAGATGCCACTGATTCTAAGACTTGCCATTTTATATACTACTAAAATTAAAAAAAATCCAGATTATGACAAAATAATTTCTTAAACACTTAGAATTTTTATATTTATTGAAAGAGCACTTTTAACTAATTTTCACACAAACATTCATCAAATTACTTACTTCCAAAATAAGATTAGAATAAAATGGTTAAGTCATTCCTAACAGTTGAACGTTATTCAGACTCAGATCCTTCAAATCACTTCTGATTCAGTCATTGATGTACATGTTTTTCCATATAATACTCCCTTCTGTATCATCGGGTGTGTTGATGATACAGCAGTACTTTGAAAAGTGCTCCACTACTGTCTCTGGGATGATCTTTCATTGAGCTGACACTTGTTCTGCATGCTTTGAGGCAGATGCCAAGGCAAAGACAATTGTGTCATGACTGCCATATGGCCAACAAGAAATTATAAGGATGCATCCCCATTTCAGAGATGCTAAAATGTGAAAAAATGTGCAAACAAGAATTAATGCGGCTTCCCCGGTGGCACAGTGGTTGAGAATCTGCCTGCCAATGCAGGGGACACGGGTTCGAGCCCTGGTCTGGGAAAATCCCACATGCCATGGAGCAACTAGGCCCGTAAGCAACAACTACTAAGCCTGCGCGTCTGGAGCTTGTGCTCTGCAACAAGAGAGGCCATGACAGTGAGAGGCCCGTGCACTGCGATGAAGAGTGGCCCCCGCTCGCCGCAAGTAGAGAAAGCCCTCGCACAGAAACGAAGACCCAACACAGCCAAAAATAAATAAATAAACAAACAAACAAACAAATAAATAAATAAAATTAAAAAAAAAAAGAATTAATGAAATATGGCATCACCAAAGACAGAATTTTCCCATTCAATCAAATTCACCAATTGCCACTCTGTTAACCTGTGCAGGTTACCAAAAAAAATCAAGAAAATGGTCACTTGTATTTATTTGGGTACCAAAAATTGGAAAACGAAAGGCTAAAGCTTATGGAAAAGAATATAAGTACAAAAAACCCCACTAAAGATTAAAGGAACCGTGCAGTAAAAATTAAAAATGGGTACTGTGATCTCTACAATACTACTATGAGAATAAAGAAATGCCAATCTAAAAAGCTAAGAGAGGATAAAAAATAATACTCATTAAGCTCAAAAAGAGGCAAGAAAGGAGGAGCGAAGAATAAAAAGACATGGGGTAAAGAGAAAACAAAGAGCAAGATGGTAGCCTTAACCTAACTAGTTCAGGATATTATAAAACATTATAAAAACTGGACTAAACATTCCAGTTAAAAAACAAAGCTTGGGGCTTCCCTGGTGGCACAGTGCTTGAGAATCTGCCTGCCAATGCAGGGGACACGGGTTCGAGCCCTGGTCTGGGAAGATCCCACATGCCGCAGAGCAACTAGGCCCGTGAGCCACAATTGCTGAGCCTGCGCGTCTGGAGCCTGTGCTCCGCAACAAGACAGGCTGCGACAGTGAGGCGCCCGCGCACCGCGATGAAGAGTGGCCCCCACTTGTCGCAACTGGAGAAAGCCCTCGCACAGAAACGAAGACCCAACACAGCCATAAATAAATAAATAAATAATTAAAACAAAACAAAACAAAACAAAGCTTGGTTCATTATCACTTAATTAAATACCGTTGGCCAGTCAAAGGTTTTTAAATGCTTCAAGTCAGTCAGGGAAAAAAATGGTAGGTGACTATTTGTTACTGAAAATGCCAGAAGTATTTTTCTAGACAAAGAAGTTGGGATTAAAATATTTTATTTCCCTAAAAAGAAACAAACCTGAGTTGTAGACAACAAACTTATGGTTACTAAGAGGGGAAGGGTAGGGTGAGACGAACTGGGAGAGTGGGATTGACATATATACACTACTATGTATAAAATAAATAATAATGAGAACCTACTGGCATACAGGCCAGATATGAGAGGGAGTTGTGGTGGCCCAGATCAGGGAATCCGAGTCCAGGTTGGGTGAAGAGGACGTCTGCACAGGAAAGCGGCCCATCTTCCTGGTGTCAGAGTCTGACCAGCACGAGGAGGGCGCCCATGTAGAGGGAGGCAGGTGGGTACGGTTGCAGTACGAGCAGGGTTAGGAGTGTGTCCACACAGAAGAGGTGTTCAGTGCAGAGTGTCAGAAGCCAAGTTGGGTTAGGAATATAGGAGAGGTGGTGCACAACAGGCTGTCTCAAGCAGAATAAAAAGAGCATTCATACAGAGGAGGGGCCAACTGCAGTGTGTCAGAACCAGAAAGAGGTGGAGAGTGACCACTCATGGGGGAGGATAGGCAGCACTGACTGCCAGAGCCCAGGAGGGCAAACAGGTCACTGGCATGATGTGATGTGTCAAGAGACCCAGCAGGAAGAGGAAGGCTTCCAGGCTGGGGAGGAGTCAGCAGTAGAAGAAGGGGACTGGTTACATGTAGGAGAACTGATCAGTAAATAAATATATTGGGGGCTTTCCTGGTGGTGCAGAGGTTAAGACTCTGTGCTCCCAATGAAGGGGGCCCGGGTTCAATTCCTGGTCAGGGAACTAGATCACACATGCATACTGCAACTAAGAGTTCACATGCCACAACTAAGGAGCCCGCCTGCCGCAACTAAGACCCAGGGCAACCAATAAATAAATATTTAATAAATAAATAAATAAATATATTGAGAATAACTGGAGCCAAGTTTCTCACTGAAGAAAGTTAAACTGAAGAAAGTGAAGTAGTTACAAATACGGAAAGGGGAAAACTAGAATAAACCCTGTGGTGGTGAACTGAAATTAGAGGTATCTATGTGAACTCATGGTTTTCGCTATGCAAAGATATAGAAATACAGATGTAAATGTGTGTGTTAGTGTATGTATATATATGCATATGTGTATGTATGTATAGACACCTGTAGCTCTTTCCACTCAGAGGGCCTGGGAATGGTGGCAATAAGTATACCTAGTAACCAGATCCTCAATACCCTTGGCCACTAAAAAGAACCAGGGCTTCTTAGAAAACGTACAGAACGAACCTGAAAAAAAATTTTGTGCCAATAAACAAGAAAATGCTCAAAGAATGATGGGAAGATGTAAAAAGTTTAAAGGAGGTCCCAGCGACTTGGAAACCTATATACAATATGTTCCTACTTTAATTAAAATGAAAAAACATTTTAAGATGAGATAAAAGACTGGAAAAATCCATCAAACTAGTAGTAGTGATTATCTCTGGGTGATGGAATTTAACTTGATTTCAATTTCTTTCAGTACTTTCCTGTATTATCATTCCTTTTCTACAATTAACAGAAAAATACACACATAATGCTAATGATCAACTTAAAAACATATTAAAAATAATTCTTTTAAAATTATGTATCTAGGACTTCCCTGGTGGCGCAGTGGTTGAGAATCTGCCTGCTAATGCAGGGGACACAGGCTCGAGCCCTGGTCTGGGAGGATCCCACATGCCGCGGAGCAACTAAGCCCGTGAGCCACAATTACTGAGCCTGCGCGTCTGGAGCCTGTGCTCCGCAACAAGAGAGGCCATGATAGTGAGAGGCCCACGCACCGCGATGAAGAGTGGCCCCCGCTTGCCACAACTAGAGAAAGCCCTCACACAGAAACAAAGACCCAACACAGCCAAAAATAAATAAATGAAAAAAAAAAAAAAAAAAGATACAGGATGCCCACTTCAATTTGCATTTCAGATAAACAATGAAAAATATTTTTTAAAAAATTATGTATCTAGGTAAGCAGGAAAACTAATGAAATGATAATCCATAAAACAGACTGAAAATACTTCATTAATGTCCAAGAATTTCCATTGTCATGAAACATTATATTTAGAGAACTATTTATTAAGATCCTTAGTTCTTAAAAATAGCTGTTGACTGACCTGAAAAGAAGAAATACAATTAAAACTTAGGGAACAAATCAGACAAATAATGAAATGGAAGACTCACCTATGAGAAATGTTAAATTTCTGGACAATCCTTTTCCCATTGGCTAACCAGATCTGTATATTAGTGATGGGTTCCAGACTGTTTAGTGGGACAGTAGACAACTTATTTTTATTCTCAACTTCAATAGTCTTCGCTTTAGAAACAATTTTTGGTGTAGCACTAAGAAAATGCAGACAACAAGTCAGATGCATGTTTTTCATTAAGCAGAACTTTATCATTAAACAATTACTATAAAAACTTTACAGTAAGTATAGCTTTTAGGAAGATTTTAGCTAGTCACAGCTGTTCCCTAACACATAAAGATATTAATATCAGTTATATCCATCATACATGATGATTATAGGAATCTAACAAAATTATGCACATCTAAGTAATTTGTAAGCTTGTGGACTGTTACGTAAGTATACCTGAAGAGTATACTTATGTATTTGAACAGTGCCTTACAGAACAATTTTATAGTGCTGACAGATCTATGGGCTTTACCTTTACCTACCCCCCAGGTTAAAATTTCTAAAAGAAATTATAAGTTCTCTGTAGAGAACAGTCCTTGGGTTATAAAGGAAATGAAAGGAAACAAAGTATTCCCTCATCACTCTGAAAGTCACATTGGGATATTTTTACATGTGTGGATGAATATGCATTTATATACTGTACCAATCTTGATAATTAATATATGAGAATTCATAAAAATGAAAGCAATTCTATATTTAACCTCTTTGCATATTCTGCCATAGGCATAATTAGATAAGATGAATACTGCAAAGTTTGAAAATATTGGGCTGGTCAAAAAGTTCGTTCGGGTTTTTCGGAGGAGCTTATGAAAAACCCGAACGAACTTCTTGGCCAACCCAATAATTAAAGGCTCTGATACTGATACTAACTTTATCAGGCATTGTTTCACTTTTGTTACCTCAAAATTCAGATAATGATCAGAGAACACAATGCTGAAGGCATTGGTAACTATAATACAGAACCCTATGTCCAAACGCTAGCCTATGTACTCTGACATTAATGGCAAAGCTCAAGTGGTGGGTGCAAGGGAGAAAAAATGATTTATCCACCCAATTTTGCCCAACGTCCTCATTAAGCCAGGCACTTTTGATCGGATAAAACCAAAAAAGCCACCATGACTTTTTAGTGTAGTGCCAGCATATGTTAATTTACACTAAGGTGAATATGACTTAGAAGTTCTCATAAAAGTTAACATGAAAAATCTCATTTCCAATGGGAGAAATGATAACTCTATATATGTGGTCTACATAGTAAAATAATGACAAGCTGAATATTAGTCAAACCTCTGCTTATGGAAATTACAGATCATGAGCCTACTCACCTTCCCAGTCTGTGACCCTGTCCTGAGAAGGGCTGGAACACAGGCTTCGTTGACATACATACTTCATTTTTCTTATCTTCAACTTTAACATCGACCTCCTCTTTATCAAAAACTCCCTGTAATTCTAAAGGTAATTCCCTTGGAAAGTAAAGAAAGAAAGTGATAAAGCCCCTAATATGTTTTTTCTTTCTCTGAAAAACATACTGTGCATGTAAAAAGAATAGAAAAATATACAGAAATAAGAGGCATATATATTCTATACAATAAAAACTAAATGTATTTAAAATAATACAGTTAGAGAAAAATCAAGCTCTTATTTCATTCTTTAAAATGAAAATATAGCTACATGCTGGTTCTAGAAAAACAAGACATAAAAAAATGTAAACACATATAGATTTAAGAAAGAAAATGACAGCCCACCTCCCCCAAAAGTGACAGCCCTTATAATTCCACTCTCACTCTAATAAAAAACTTTGGGGTGTATCTCCTAAATTTTCTCTCTCTATATAGTAAAATTCCACATAATAATTATATTTTTTCCAAAGATGGTATCATTCTATGTACATTATTCTGTATTTTGCAAACTGCTTTAAAAAAAAAAAGCAATATACCACAGAAACCTTCTCATGTTAGTATATGGATATATGTCATTCATTTTTACCACATGCACACTGTTATTCTGTTATAAAGTAGATCAAATGGTACAAACATATAAAATACTCTTTTCATCTTTTTCTTACTGATTTGTAAGAAATATGTATATATTCCATTTACAGGATATATGTGAAAAAAGTATTCCCAGTATGGCATTTGATTTTACATAATCAAATTTATCTTTCTTATATTGCTTCTGGGATTCATGCCAACTATAACTATATGCAACAACATGGATGAACATCCCAAAGAAATAAGCTGAGTAGACACAAAAAATAAACATATTGCATTTACATAGAGTTCAAAAAAACAGATAAAATGAAAAAATTATAAAGAAAAGCAAAGAACAACTTACTACTAAAGTTAGGATAGCATTACTTCTGTGATATTGCTACAAATAATGTGTAATTTAATCTTATCATGAGGATGAAATCAGATAAATCTGAATTGAGAGACATTCTACATAATTTGGGCCCATAATCTTCAAGTGTCAAGGTCATTAAAAAAAGACAAAAACAAAAACTGAGAAACTGTTCCCTCCTGAAGGAGACTAAAGAGACATGACATTTAAAAGCAATGTGTAATTCTGAATTGGATGCTTTTGCTATAAAGGATAATATTAAGATAAAAAGTGAAACCTGAATACATTCTGAGGAATAATTGGTAATAATATTATACATCAATAGATGGTTGTATTGTGGTTACATAGGAAAATATATTTCCTTTTGAATAAAAATACAAACTAAAGTATTCAGGATGATGAGGCATCACTTTAGCAACTTACTCTCAAATGCTTTTAGAAAAGTTCTTTGTACCACACTTGCAACTTCTGTATTAGTTTGAAAAAGATTCCAAATTAATTATATTATATAATATAGAGACATTTAAAATCTGTATATACATTGTACATATACATATATACAGACCTGTATATGTGTATGTATATATTGAAAATTGGTTAGATGTAGAATACTATCAACCCTTCTGAAATAAAAACTGACCAAAATAAGTACATTGCACAACTAAATTGATGTTACACATAAAATCATGTGCTAAGGACAGTGTCATAGGACAGATATTTAATTTTGTATATCTTTTTAGGAAAGCAGAAGCATGAATATGAGCATCAATTGCTGAAAGAATGTTCATGCTTTTTATTCATTAATTTTCTTTCTATCAATCTATCATGAAAGAGTAATCGGAGGTTCAGTTCGAACTTCAAGCACAATTATAAGAAAACATAGGAGTAAGGGACTTCCCTGGTGGTCCAGCGGTTAAGACTCTGTGCTCCCAATGCAGGGGGCACAGGTTCGATCCCTGGTCAGGGAACTAGATCCCACATGCCACAACTAAAAGATTCCACATGCTGCAACTAAAGATCCAGCATGTATCAACTAAAGATTCCACGTGCTGCAACTAAAGATCCCACATGCTGCAACTAAAGATCCCACATGCTGCAACTAAGACCTGGCGCAGCCAAATAAATAAAATAAATAAATATTAAAAAACAAAAAAAAGAAAACATAGGAGTAAAATCTTCAAGGCCCTGAATTAGGCGATGGTTTCTTAGATATAACACCAGAGCCAAAAGTGACAAAAAAAAAAAAAATCGATAAATCAGACCTCATCAAATTTAAAACTTTTATGCCTCAAAGGACATCATCAAAAAATGAAAAGACAACACAAAGAATGGGAGAGAATATTGTCTCCAAAATACATCATAAACTCTTACAACTCAACAGCAAGGCAAATAACCCAATTTTAAAAATAGGCAAGGGAAAAAAAAAATGGACAAAGGATTTGTATAGACATTTCTTCAAAGAAGATACACATGTGGTCCATAAGTACATGAAAAGATGCTCAGTATTACCGGTCATTAGAGAAATGCAAATCAAAACCACAACAAGACACCAGTTCTTATTCACTTGGATAGTTATAATTTAAAAAACGAGACACTAACAAGTGTTGGCAAGGATATGGAAAAACTGGAACTATCATACACTGTTGGTGGAAATATAAAATGGTGCAGTAACTTTGGAATACAGTTTGGCAGTTCTTCATAAACAGAGTTAACAACAATTCCACTCCTAGACCTAAGAGAATTGAAAACATGTGTCCACACAAAAACTTGTACACAATGTTTGTAGAAGCATTATTCGTAATAACTAAGATGTGGAAATAACCCGAATATCTATCCACTGATAAATGGATAAACTAAATGTGGTATACCCATACAATGCAACACTATTTGGCAATAAAGAGGAATGAAGAACTGTTAAAAGCTACAACATGAATGAACTTTGAGAACATTATGCTGAGTGAAAGAAATCAGACATAAAATGATTCCATTTATATGCAATGTTCAAACTAGGCAAATCCATAAAACTGGAAAGTAGATTGTGGTTGCACAGGGCTGTGAGGAGGGGCAAATGGAGAGTGATTACTAGTATGGGGTTTCCTTTTAGGGTGAAGAAATGTTCCTGAATGAACAGTGCTGATAGTTGCATAACTCTGTGAATATATTAAAAAATAATGAATTGTATACTTTAAAAGGGTAAATTCTATGGTAGGCTAATTATATCTCAATAAAGTGGTAATTTAAAAAATAAAGTTATTATTTTAAAAAAAATTAAATACAAGGATAGTCACAGATATTTTTTGATAGTGGGAGACATAAGAAATAATCATATTATCAACAACTAAGCATATATATAAAAATTATGGGTCATCATTGTAGCAAAACAATATGCAGATATAGTCAAGTATTTCAAGATAGTCAAAAAAATTTTTTAACAATATTATTATTTTTAAAAATAAAGTTATTTATTTATTTATCTATTTCTGGCTGCAGTGGGTCTTTGTTGCTGCATGTGGGCTTTTCCCTGGTTGTGGCTAGTGGGGGCTACTCTTCGTCGTGGTTCGCAGGCTTCTCATTGTGGTGGCTTCTCTTGTTGCGGAGCACAGGCTCTAGGCGCATGGGCCTCAGTAGTTGTGGCACGTAAGCTCAGTAGTTGTGGCGCATAGGCTTAGTTGCTCCAAGGCATGTGGGATCTTCCCAGACCAGGGCTTGAACTCATGTCCCCTGCATTGGCAGGCGGTTTCTTAACCACCGTGCCAAAAGGGAAGCCCTGACAGGCAGATTCTTAACCACTGCATGACGAGGTAAGTCCCAAGACAGTCAAAATTAAAATAATATATATATATGTATATTATATTGGGACTTCCCTGGTGGCACAGTGGTTAGGAATCTGCCTGCCAATGCAGGGGACACGGGTTCGAGCCCTGGTCTGGGAAGATCCCACATGCCGTGGAGCAACTAAGCCTGTGTGCCACAACTACTGAGCCTGTGCTCTAGAGCCCGTGTGCCACAACTACTGAGCCCGCGTGCCACAACTACTGAGCCTGAGCTCTAGAACCCGCGAGCCACAACTACTGAGCCCGTGTGCCACAACTACTGAAGCCCGCGTGCCTAGAGCTTGTGCTCCGCAACAAGAGAAGCCACCGCAATGAGAAGCCTGCGCATCACAACGAAGAGTAACCCCCACTCGCCGCAACTAGAGAAAGCCTGCGCACAGCAAGGAAGACCCAACGCAGCTAAAAAAAAAAAAAAACAAAAACCAAAAAAAGACACGTAGGATGTTATGTGGTATTAAGTAACAACCAGCAAAGTGAATTAATTTAAGTCAGATTTTGGTTGCTCAGAGTTCAAATTCCTGACCCTTCAAAATTACAGCTGTGGTTCTTTTAAGAAAACTCATCTTATGAAAAAAATCTGAATTTATAAAAGAAAAAGTGTCTTTGAATGCATAGGAACCTGTGAACAACATTAAAAGGAATCTTCTAAATGAAATGTATCTAAAATATCCTTCTTGGACTTCCCTGGTGGTGCAGTGGTTAAGAATCCGCCTCCCAATGCAGGGGACACGGGTTCGAGCCCTGGTCCAGGAAGATCCCACATGCCGTGGAGCAACTAAGCCCTTGCGCCACAACTACTGAGCCTGCGCTCTAGAGGCCTTGAGCCACAACTACTGAGCCCACGTGCCACAACTACTGAAGCCCACACGCCTAGAGCCTGTGCTCCACAACAAGAGAATCCACCGCAATGAGAAGCCCGCGCACCACAACGAAGAGTAGCCCCCGCTCTCCACAACTACAGAAAGCCTGCGAGCAGCAATGAAGACCCAACACAGCCAAAAATAAATAAATTAATTTAAAATAAATAAATAAATAAAATATCCTTCTATTTACAAAGATTGCTTACCCTTTTTTGATGGAGTTCAGAAACTGCTGACTTGCACCATCAGAATAACTTCTGAAATCATCATTGACTGTGAATCCATTTTTCCATAATTTTATACTTATATCTGCCTGCAAAGCAGTAAGAAAAAAAATGCATCATGTTAATAAATGAAATGTACTAATAAACTAAAAGTCCCTTGAAACTTTCTTCTATCAGTGTATATTTTATGTATCAATCTTTTCTTTAAAATTGAGATATACCTGACATATAACATTGTATTAGTCTTAGGTATACAACATAATGGTTTGATATATATATCTATTGTAAAATGATTACAGAATAAGTGTAGTTAACATCCATTACCACACACAGCTACAAATTTTTTTTTTAATTTTTATTTATTTATTTATTTTTGGCTGTGTTGGGTCTTCGTCTCTGCACGAGGGCCCTCTCCAGTTGCGGCAAGCGGGGACCACTCTTCATCGTGGTGCGCGGGCCTCTCACTATCGCGGCCTCTCTTGTTGCGGAGCACAGGCTCCAGACGCTCAGGCTCAGCAATTGTGGCTCACGGGCCTAGTCGCTCCGCGGCATGTGGGATCTTCCCAGACCAGGGCTCGAACCCGTGTCCCCTGCATTGTCCTCAACCACTGCGCCACCAGGGAAGCCCTACACATTTTTTAAATATACCATTCTTAACAGCAAGCTTCAAATGTAAAATATCAAAAATTATAATGTACACATAAAATATGGTTCATAATGAATAATATTTTAAAATAATTCATTAATAATTTTGTTTAAGAGAGCTCATTTGCAAAAATATTCTGTGCCCTGTCTTAGAGGACACTAAAGCTTTCTGGCCAGAACAGACTTCTCAACAGTTAGAGAAGGACTTTGAAATGACTTGAACATTAGACTTTGAACATTAAGAATAATAAAGGGGGAAAAAAAAAACTATGAGTAATTAATGGCTATTCCTTCAAATATAAACTATCAGTGTTACTGTTATCAATATTTCATCTCTCAACATCTTGTTGATCATCTCCTAAGAACATTATTTATTCACTCATTCAATCAAAGAAGTCACTGTAGAAATATAGAAAGGTTCAGAAATACAGTAGAATGCAGGGATGCTTCAGGCTGAACACAGAAGGACTGATTAAAAACCATTTAAGAAAATAGACTATTAGAGGCCTTCCCTTGTCTCTAGCATTTATTCATTCAGCATATGTTTACTGAGTGACTAATATGTAACAGACACTCCATTAAGATGTTAGGGAAAACAATCACAATAATGATAGCATATATTATTAGCCTGCCTGCCTATCTATCTGTCTGTCTACATACCTATCTGAGAGAGCACTTGTGTGTACACTTATATGTACCAAACACTGTTTAAAGTACTTTCCCTACATAAATTTATTTAATCCTCCTAAAATCCACACAAGGTGGGTATTATTATTATTATCCTTTTTATAGATGGAAAAATAGAAACACAGAAGATTAATTAAATTGCCCAATATTACATAGTCAGTAAGGGTGGAGCTGGGGTTGGAATCCATACTATCAACCACTATACTATATTACCTCTGTTTTTTACCTGTAACCAAACTGCCAAGACTCTGCTCTCATGGTACTCACAGAAAAGAATAAGAAATAAAAAAATTGTACAAATGAACTTACTTACAGAACAGAAATAGAGTCACAGATGTAGAAAACAAACTTATGGTTACCAACGGGGAAAGTGGCAGGGAGGGATAAATTGGAAGATTCGGATTAACACATATATAAAACAGACAACTAATAAGGACCTACTGTATAGCACAGGGAATCCTACTCAATACTCTGTAATGACCTATACAGGAAAAGAATCTAGAAAAGAGTGGATATATGTATATGTGTAACTGATTCACTTCACTGTACAGCAGAAACTAATACAACATTGTAAATCAACTATACTCCAATAAAAATTAATTTTAAAAAAAAGAAAAGAATGAGAACAAAACAAATAGGAAAAGAGCACATAAAGACACTGAGGAGGGGAATTCCCTAGCAGTCCAGTGGTTAGGACCGGTACTTTCACTGCTGAGGGCCTGGGGTTCAATCCTTGGTCAGGGAACTATCCCACAAGCTGCATGGCACGGCCAAAAAAAAAAAAAAAAGACACTGAGGAAAACAGAAGAAACTTAAAAACAAAAATCCAAAAATGATAATTAATACACTTATATAAGAGAGGATGTCTGAAAGGGAGTAGGAGGGAATATTCAGGGAGCAAAAGAGCTCTTAGAAACTTAAAATGGAAATTAAATAAAAGGATTGAATATAAGGTTGAAGAAATATTACAATTAAAATAGAACAAAACAACAAAGAGGTGGAAAACAGGAGAAATAATAAGAGACTCAGTCCAAGAGATCCATTATCTAAGTAAAAATATTATAGAGAGACAGACAACAGAGGGGAGCAAAATATCGAGAAGCAACATGAGAAAATGTCCTAAAAGAGTAATATACAAGTTTCTGTATTGAATGAATGAAAAAGAATCTATACCAAGGCCCATCAGAATATGAGGAGATTAAAGAAAAGATGCTAATAGGTTGCAGGGAGCAAAAACATGCCACACACACAGGCTCAGATGCCAAAACAGCAATCTATCAATCATGTGTGAAGGCAGAATAAAGGCAAATTCAGGTGCGCAAGGTTTTAAGCCATCCATTTCCCATGCACCGTTTTACATGCACTTTCTGCATAAAACACCTCAAGACTGGCTTCATAAAAATGGAAACATACAGGGTAGGGGTTGGGAGAGGCACAGAATTCAGTGCACCAGAAGTGAGAGGAGAGATAAATAAAGTGCTCAGGATCATAGATTCCAGGGCAGCAGCAGTGTAACTCCCCTAGAGGACATCGGAGAAAGAAGGCCTTCACCACAGTTGTCCTGCAGAAAAAATTAAACTGGTAAAATTATCTAATATGTTCAAACATACTGGAAAAAGATACAGCCTGCTATCAGACTTCGGGGATGAATAAATGACAGGCACAAAGAAATAAAGGCAATATGGAAGGGAAAAAACTATTAATTCTAATGAAAATTTAAAAGGCAGTCAGGAAAAGAAATATAACACACTATATGACTCAGTGATGCTGTACAGTATTTACAAAGTCATAAAGATATAAACAATGATAATTGATTTAATCCCAAATTATGATATAATTATGTTAGTCAAATGAGAGGAGGTGGTTTGGGGATGAGGAGAAGGAAGAATAAGAGCTAAATTCTCATTTTCTATTTTTAAAGAGTCAATACATAATTTGAAAAAACTAAAAAATCAAGAACTATCATTATTAGTATATTATTAGAAATATAGTCTTTATACAAGAAGAAACAGTTAAGACTACCTCTGGGTAGTGATTACCTCTGGGAAGTAGATACCACGGCCATGGAGGAACCGGGCTGCTATTTTTCAACCTAAGTCCTTCAGACTTCAGTCTGAAGAACTAAAGAACTCTCTCCGAGCTCTCAATGCAGGGGGTCCGGATTCGATCACTGGTCAGGGAACTAGACCTCACATGCATGTCGCAACTAAGAGTTTGCATGCCACAACTAAGGAGCCCGCCTGCCGCAACTAAGACCCAGTGCAACCAAATAAAATAAATAAATAAAAAATATATTAAAAAAAATTTTTAAAGGCAAATTAGAGTAAAGGGATCTCTTTAATGTCTGACTTCGAAAAGCCAGCTAGATTCTCATAATTGCTGCTGCCTTCAGTCTGCTGTGATATGGCATTTTGATTGAAGTACATTTAAAAAAAAAAATCAAGCCTCAAATAGATATGTAGTTGCAAAAAGAAGCATTTTAATAGCTTTTCCAAGATACTACATCAAAATGTAGTAAGTGGTAGTATCTCAAAAGTTAGCTGAAAATATCACATGATAACACATATGTAGAATCTAAAAAAATGATACAAGTGAATATATTTACAAAACAGAAACAGACTCATAGATATAGAAAACAAACTTATGGCTACCAAAGGGGAAAGGTGGGGTGAGGGATAAATTAAGAGTTTGGGATTAACAGATAAACACTACTACATATAAAATAGATAAACAACAAGGGCCTCCTGCATAGCACAGGGAACTTATATTCACTATCTTGTAATAACCTATAATGAAAAAGAATTTGAAAAAGAATATATATATTACATATCTTTTACATATATTATATATATCATATATATTTTATATACATTATATATATTATATATTTTTTATATAATATATATATATATATATATATATATATAAAACTGAATCACTTTGCTGTACATCTGAAACTAACACAACTTTTTTCTTTTTTTGGCCACGCCACGTGGCTTGTGGGATCTTAGCTCCCCAGCGAGGGACTGAACCTGTGCCCTCAGCAGGGAAAGCTCAGAGTCCTAACCACTGGACAGCCAGGGAATTTCCTAACACAACATTTTAAATCAACTGTACTTCAATTTAAAAAAAAAAAAGTTGAGGGACTTCCCTGGTGGCACAGTGGTTAAGAATCTGCCTGCCAATGCAGGGGACACAGGCTCGATCCCTGGTCTAGGAAGATCCCACATGCTGCGGAGCAACTAAGCCCGTGAGCCACAACTACGGAACCTGCGCTCTAGAGCCTGCGAGCCACAGCTACTGAGCCCACGTTCCACAACTACTGAAGCCTGCGCGCCTAGAGCCTGTGCTCTGCAACGAGAAGCCATCGCAATGAGAAGCATGCACACTGCAACGAAGAGTAGCCCCCGCTCGCTGCAACTAGAGAAAACCCACGTGCAAAAACGAAGACCCAACGCAGCCAAAAATAAGTAAATGAAAAATAAAAAAATTTATTCAAAAAAAAAAGTTAGTTGAGAATCTGAACATGGAATCTGAAACTTAAAGGTATATTTATTAATATGACAATAATCCTATCAGAAATATCTTTTAAGTTTTGGGAAGCTGTCAAGTGCATGATGGCAGTTTATCAAAATTCTTACTTTCACTTAAAAAAGTTGATAAAATCATATCTTATCATTTGCAACAAATACTGTAAGTTGTTTCCCTTGAAGTGTCAGACTTACTTCATACATTTTGAGAAAATGTCTGCAGAATATCCAAGACTGCATAACTAGTTGTCTGTAAATCACTTTCATGTAAAAACAGTACACCATGAAAAAGCAGAGTGTCCAGCTTGTATCTCAAGCAATGGTACTTTTCCTTAAGATACTTCTGTATATTGTAGAAATGTTTTACATACACTTCATATTTTATCACATAGAATATTTGTAAGATGTGTATTAAAGAGTTGGGATTTAATGAAATGTGTAAATTTTACTGCTTCATCAAGGAAATTTTTAATTGAAATGAGTGTTTTGTCCCCCTGCAAGTTCAAGGAAAGAATACAGTAGTTACTGGTTCAGAGTGGTATCACTGCCTCAATTCCTCCTAAGGTGCCAGTTTTGCCTACCATTGCTTTTGCAGTATCAGTGCAAACTCAACACAGTGAAAAAAGTAAATAATATCTTACTATTATTATGAAAACAGTTTTGACCTCTAAAGGGCCATATTTTGAGAAGCACTGGGAAAGAAAAAATTTATGGACACTTACCTGTTTCTTTTGTTCAGTGGGAGACACACATTTGGCACCAACCTTCTGAGCTTCCTCAAAAAGGCTGTCAACAAAATATTCACAATTTGTTTGCTGATTATCACTAAGAGGTTGGTGGTCAGATCCTGTTTCACAAACCCTATACACACACACAAAAAGAAAAATAAGCACTATTAACCACTAATTCTCTAAAAATTTACACAAATTGTTCTAGTTAAAGGATCTAGAACTGACACGCTACCTCCATGCCTGCAGTTGAGACTCTCTTCTGAATTAACATAGTAGATATGTGGCCTCGGGAAGTCATTAACACTTGTG
This sequence comes from Balaenoptera musculus, assembly GCF_009873245.2. NCBI lineage: Eukaryota > Metazoa > Chordata > Mammalia > Artiodactyla > Balaenopteridae > Balaenoptera > Balaenoptera musculus. The sequence continues at coordinate 71,912,017 of NC_045797.1, forward strand.
GTCCAGAGCAGGGTTTTCTCAACTTCAGTCCATTGATATTTGGGGAGGGTTAATTCTTTGTTGGGCAGGCTGTCCTGTACACTGTAGGAAGTTTAGCAGCATCTGTGGCCGTTAAACCACTAGACGCCAGTAGCATGGACATCCCCCAACCCCCCAGTGTTATAATAATAAAAAACATCTTTAGACAATGCCAGATGGCCTCTGGGGGTGGGATGGGCAAAACTTCACCAGGTTGAAAACCACCGGTCCAGAGTAAAAACATGTGTTCTTTGTAAAGCTCTCAAAATGGCTTTAAGAGGGGTTGCTATGTACTTTTTGGTAACACAAAGCACTCTTGAAACTAAAGGTGGTAAGGTGTGAGGAACAGTCATAATCATAGTTATGCTCCTTTGCACACTTCAGAATGAAATTTCCCACTCAAGACTTTCATCTGTAGTGGTTTAATACTCTACCGGGTTTTTTTTTTTCTTTCTTTCTTTTTAAATTGAGGTACAACTGACATACAACATTATTTTAGTTTCAGGTATACAACATAATTCAATGCTTGTACGTACTGCAAAATAATCACCACAATGTCTAGTTAATTGTTAATTGTTAACATCAATCACCATTTACTCTCTTGGCAACTTTCAGATATACAGTACAGTGTTATTAACTAAAGTCTCCATGATGTACATTATATCCCATGACTTATTTATTTTATAACTGGAAGTTTGTACCTCTTGACCACCTTCCTCCATTTTGCCCACCCCATCTACTATTTTTGTATGTGTATGTGTGTTTATATTTTGTCATAAAAGAAATATTACCTAAGATTTTGTTTGATAAAAGGATGGTTTCTGGTTGATCTTTTCTAAAGTCACATAGAAAATTCATAAATGTACTGAGAGATAATTTCTCAGATTTCTCAGATAATAATCAACATTTTTATAGTTCTTACACTGTGCCAGGATCTGCAAGGCAGATATTTTTATCCACATTTTATAGATAAGGAAAATGAGTCACAAAGAGGTTAAGTTACATGTTAGAGATTATACAGCTAGTAAGTGGCAGAAACAGAATTCAAACGCTGTTAATCTGTCTTCTAAGTCTATGCTCCTACCCATGATACATTATAAAGCCTCTCTTAATAGCTAATATTTACTAAGCATTTATTAATACATGTTAGGAACTTTTCTAAGCGCTTTACATGTGTTTACTCTTTCAATCTTCACAGTGACCTAAAAGGCACATATTGTTTTTATCCTCATTTACTAGGTAAAGAAAAAGCTTAAGCAATTTGCCCAAGATCGCAAAGCTATTGGGAGGCAGAGCTGGAAACTGAACTCAGGCTTCTAATGCCCCTACTCTTTTTCAATTTATTTATTTATTTATTATTTATTTTTGGCTGTGTTGGGTCTTTGTTGCTGAGCATGGGCTTTCTCTAGTTGCGGCGAGTGGGGGCTACTCTTCGTTGTGGTGCGCAGGCTTCTCATTGAGGTGGCTTCTCTTGCTGTGGAGCATGGGCTCTAGGCACGCGGGCTTCAGTGGCTGCGGCACGCGGGCTCAGTAGCTGTGGCTCGTGGGCTCTAGAGCACAGACTCAGTAGTTGTGGCGCACGGGCTTAGTTGCTCCTCGGCGTGTGGGATCTTCCTGGACCAGGACTCGAACCCATGTACTCTGCATTGGCAGGCAGATTCTTAACCACTGCGTCACCAGGGAAGTCCTAATGCCCGTATGCCTCTACTCTTAATCACTGTGCTAGACTGTCTCTCAAAATAGTCACTATTACATTGTTAATAAAATGCTGATAGCAGGGACTTCCCTGGTGGTCCAGAGGCTAAGACTCAGTGCTCCCAATGCAGGGGGCCCAGGTTCGATCCCTGGTCAGGGAACTAGATCCCACATACCAGAACTAAAGATTCTGCATACCGCAAAGAAGATCCCATGTGCCACAACTAAGACCCAGCACAGCCAAAATAATAATTAACTAAAAAAATAAAAATGCTGATAGCAGGGCAATTTTTTAATTTAGGTATATTCTTTTTACTCTTCTAGGTAATTCTCTCTATATATACTCTTAAGACAATCCATATTATGTCTTAGTATTACCACTTATCTCACATGGTTGTTGTTAAGATTAAATGTGAATACACATAAAGGCCTATTTATACCTGGTATACTGTATGTACCAGTACACATGCTGGCACGTGGTAAATTCTTAAATATTAGATGATAATGTCATTACAACCACTTTGTGCTTTCTGGTATTTGTTTCTTCTGTTCAGAAAGCAATTTATACTTAATTACTAAGTACTAAGTACAAAGCCAATAAAGCTGAGCATCCAGAGTAGCTGAAGTTTTAGTCCTTTATCATACATATTTGGTATATAAATTCTACTAAACCTTATTATGCTAACACAAGTCATCCAAATATTTGAGTACCTACTATATGTTAGGTGGGGAAGACACAAAGATGAATAAGAAATAGTCTAGGCTTTTAAGAGGTTCAGAGTACAGTGTGTTGGAGATGGATGCCCACAAACTTGATTAACTTAGATAAACTGGACCAATTCCTTGAAAAGCACAATCTACCCAAACTCACATGAGGAGGAATAGACAATATGAATAGGCTTACATTTATTAAAGAAACTGAATCAATAATTGATAATCTGCCAAAACAGAAAGCACCAGGCACAGATGATTTCACTGGTGAATTCTATCAAACATTTAAGAACGAATTGATACCAATTCTCTATAATCTCTTTCAGAAAATAAAAGTGGAAGGGAATACTTCTAACTCATTCTATGTGGACAGCATTACCCAAATACCAAAACCAGATAAAGACATCACAAGAAAGGAAAACTACAGACAAAACTCTCATGAACCTAAGTGCAAAATCCTTGGGACCTCCCTGGTGGTCCAGTGGTTAAGACTCTGTGCTCTCAATGCAGGGGGCCTGGGTTCGATCCCTGGTCAGGGAACTAGATCCCGCATGCCTCCCGCTTGCCACAACTAAAGATCCTGCATGCGTAGCGAGGATCCCACACACGGCAATGAAGATTCCCTGAGCCGCAACTAAGACCTGGCACTGCCAAATAAATAAATAATTTTTTTTTTAAATGCAAAATCCTCAACAAAATACTAATATTTTGAATCCTGCAATATATAAAAAAAATTATACACCACAACGAAGTAGGATTTATTCCAGGTATGTAAGACTGGTTCAACATGAGAAAATCAATGTAACCCACCACATCAACACACTAAAGAAGAAAAATCATATGATCATATCAACAGATGTAGAAAAAGCATCTGACAATATCTAACACCTATTCACAATAAGAACTCTCAGCAGGGCTTCCCTGGTGGCGCAGTGGTTGAGAATCTGCCTGCTAATGCAGGGGACATGGGTTCGAGCCCTGGTCTGGGAAGATCCCACATGCCGCAGAGCGGCTGGGCCCGTGAGCCACAATTACTGAGCCTGTGCGACTGGAGCCTGTGCTCGCCAACAAGAGAGGCCGCGATAGTGAGAGGCCCGCGCACCACGATGAAGAGTGGCCCCCACTTGCCACAACCAGAGAAAGTCCTCACACAGAAACGAAGACCCAACACAGCCATAAATAAATAAATAAATAAATTAAAAAAAAAAAAAAGAACTCTCAGCAAATTAGGAATAGAGAGGAACCCCCTCAAACTAATGTCATACTTAATGATGAGAAACTAGATGCTTTTCCCCTAAGAGAAGGAACAAAACAAGGATGCCGCTTCTCACCACTCCTCTTCAATGCCATACTGGAAATCTTAGCTAAACCAGTAAGACAAGAAAAGGAAATAAAAAAAAAAATACAGGTCAAGATGGAAGAAAAATTGTCTTTTCGCAGGTAACAAGACTGTTTACATAGAAAATCCAAAAGAATCAACAACAATGTAAAACTCTTGGGACTAATACACATTTATAGCAAAGTTGCAGGACACAAGATTAATATACAAAAGCCAGTGCTTTCCTGTATACCAGCAATTAACAATTGGTATATGGAATTAAAAGTGCAACATTACACACATTAGCGCCATTTGTCAAACTCCACAGAACTCCAAAGAACAGACCCAAATGTAAACTCTAGTTAAAAATAGTGTATCAATACTAAATATATACAACTTTATTATTTCATCATTGTTTTCTACTCTGTCATCCTTTTCTTTACTTGTTATTATCATTTTGTGATGCAAATATCAATACTCTTCTTTAGAACTCTGAAACCAGATTATCAAAGGGGTTACATTAAGTAAATAGTCTTGAAGTCCTAGGGGTTTCTCTAATAATAAAAAGTACAAAAACTTCAGGAAAGGTAATAGGAAACATCTATCCTGGCTCAGAAAAGCCTCTTTTGCTCACTTTCTCATTCACTATTGTGTTTTGCATAAATAAGGTTATCAGCTAGCTGTTGTTCAAACAGGTGAAAGATTTGCATCTGTTTATGCTTTGGAAGCACATATGGTAAATATGGATCTTCACCATTTATAATCTTTGAGCAACTGATACACTTAGGGAATCAGTCTTCTTTTCATTTTTTACTGGACTGCTGTTTCTAACAAAATCTATTTTTGTTACCAAGAAAATTATAGGGGCTTCCCTGGTGGCTCAGTGGTTGAGAGTCTGCCTGCCAATGCAGGGGACACGGGTTCGAGCCCTGGTCTGGGAAGATCCCACATGCCGCGGAGCAAGTAGGCCCGTGAGCCACAATTGCTGAGCCTGCGCGTCTGGAGCCTGTGCTCCGCCAACAAGAGAGGCCGCGATGGTAAGAGGCCCGCGCACCGCGATGAGGAGTGGCCCCCACTTGCCGCAACTAGAGAAAGCCCTCGCACAGAAACGAAGACCCAACACAGCCATAAATAAATAAATTAATTAATTAATTTAAAAAAAAAAAAGAAAATTATAAACTCTATTACTAATATTCTTGTATAGACATCTTACTATTTATTTATTATTATTATTTTTTAAAATAAATTTATTTATTTTTGGCTGCATTGGGTCTTCATTGCTGCACGTGGGCTTTCTCTAGTTGTGGCGAGCAGGGGCTACTGTTCGTTTCGGTGTGCGGGCTTCTCGTTGTGGTGGCTTCTCTCATTGTGGAGCATGGGCTCTAGGTGCACGGGCTTCAGTAGTTGTGGCACGCAGGCTCAGCAGTTGTGGCTCACGAGCTCTAGAGCGTAGGCTCAGTAGTTGTGGCGCACAGGCTTAGTTTCTCCGCGGCATGTGGAATCGTCCCAGACCCGAGCTCAAACCCGTGTCCCCTGCATTGGCAGGCAGATTCTTAACCACTGTGCCACCAGGGAAGCCCCTATTATTATTTTTAAAATTTATTTATTTTATTTTTGGATGCACTGGGTCTTTGTTGTTGCATGCGGGCTTTCTCTAGTTGCAGCGAGTGGGTGCTACTCTTTGTTGCGGTGCACAGGCTTCTCACTGCGGTGGCTTCTCGTTGCAGAGCACAAGCTCTAGGCATGTGGGCTTCAGTAGCTGTGGTGCTTGGGCTCAGTAGCTGTGGCTCACGGGCTCTAGAGCGCAGGCTCAGTAGTTGTGGTGCACAGGCTTAGCTGCTCTGTGGCATGTGGGATCTTCCCGGACCAGGGCTTGAACCCGTGTCCCCTGCACTGGCAGGCGAATTCTTAACCCCTGTACCACCAGGGAAGCCCCTTACTAATTATTTAAATTCAAAGTATTGATACATGTTATAACATTATAAAGCTTGAAAACATTATGCTAAATGAAAGAAGCCAGTCACAAAAGACCCCATATTCTATGATTCCATATATATGAAGTGCCCAGAATAAGCAAATCTATAGAGACAGAGAGCATATCAGTGGTTGTCAGGCATAGGGCACAGGAGAATGGGGTGTGACTGCTAACAGGTATGGGGTTTCTCTTTGGGTGATGTAAATTTTATAAAACTGACTGTGGTAATGGTTTCACAACTCTATGAATGTACTAACAACCACTTAATTGTATACTTTTTTTTTTTTTTTGGCTGCACTGGGTCTTCGTTGCTGCAAGTGGGGGTTACTCTGCGTTGCAGTGCACGGGCTTCTCTTGCTGCAGAGCACGGGCACGGGCACTAGAGTGCAGGCTCAGTAGTTGTGGCACACGGGCTTAGTTGTTCTGCGGCACGTGGGATCTTCCCGGACCAGGGATCAAACCCGTGTCCCCTTGCATTGGCAGGTGGATTCTTAACCACTGTGCCACCAGGGAAGTCCCTGAATTGTACACTTTAAATGGATGAGTTATATGGTATGTGAATTACGTCTCCACAAAACTGTTAGCAGTCCTAAGTTAATTTTACTCTTTAAAATCAGTCATTCAGGGCTTCCCTGGTGGCGCAGTGGTTAAGAATCTGCCTGCCAATGCAGAAGACACAGGTTCGAGCCCTGGTCTGGGAAGATCCCATATGCTGTGGAGCAACTAAGCCCGGGCGCCCCAACTACTGAGCCTGCGCTCTAGAGCCTGTGAGCCACAACTACTGAAGCCCGCACACGTAGAGCCCGTGCTCCGCAATAAGAGAAGCCACCGCAATGAGACGCCTGCACACCGCAACAACGAGTAGCCCCCGCTCACCGCAACTAGAGAAAGTCCACGTGCAGCGATGAAGACCCAACACAGCCAAAAATTAATAAATAAAAATTAAAAAAAAAAATTAGTCATTCAACTGGGGCTTCCGTGGTGGTCCAGTGGTTAAGACTCCGCGCTTCCACTGCAGGGGGCACGGGTTGGATCACTGGTTGGGGAAGTTCCACAAGCCACAAGGTGTGGCAAAAATCAATCCATCAATCAATCAATCAGCCATTCAACTTATTTCTGTGTAGAAAAGAGTTAACATAGCAGGCCTAACTGTTGCTATCCTTTTTACTTTTCTCATGAGAGTATGGAATTTTAATATGTGCCTAGTCCCCAGTATAAACCCTAAGGCTCATTTCCAATGAACTTCCCTGGTAGACAACATCTCACACGTGCTGTATAACTTATTACTGGAGGAATTAAGTGCGTGTCCTGGTGGCTCCACTGGGCAAGGACTCTTGGAAGCTTATGCCTGGTTTCCCCTGGACTTCACCCCCTTGCAAAGTATCTTTTCATTGCAATAAAGCTTAGTCATTAGTGTGACTATAAGCTGAATCCTGTGAATCCTCTAATCAAATCATCACATCTGGAGGCAGTCTTAGGGGCTCCTGACATAACCTCACAATTATATAGTTAGTATCAGATATCTATATAAAACAGTAAGTACTCTAGTGAAAAAATAATAAATAATATTTGTTCGGTATAGAAAGTGTTCACAAAGTATTTGTAAATACTTACCTGTCTCCTTAAATGGACTATGAATGAAAGATATTTACCTTTTCAAATATTTAAAACAAAGAACATAATACAAAAATAAATATTCCACTTCAGAGAAGTGAGAATAAAGAATTTTGTATTAATAAGAACGAGAGACTTTGCACCTACCATTTATTGGGTGCCTGCTATATGCTAATACGATGCTCAGTGCTTTAAATTGGCTATCTAATTCTTACAAAAACCTTTCAGGTACCTATGTACACCTCCTCCTTTTTAGATGAGATACTGAAACTCAAAGAATCTACCTAAGTTGCTCAAATGCCAGAGAAGTAGTATAAGACAGAGATGGGATTCAAACCTAGGTTTATCTGATTCCAAAGCCATTATATTTACACTATGACTTCAAGATAGTATAACACAAGAGGCTAATGAAGTAATAAATAGTTACTTTAATTTCCCTCTTAAATAAAAGAAATAATATGTGGGCAGAGAGAAATTTAACACAAAAAAATTAATCACAGAAAGATTTATAACTTCACTAAAATCCATTTAATGCAGCTATGGAAAAAAAAACTTTGAAGTACATTACTATTAGGTATTTAACAGATAATCATAATGAAAACTTACTAAGTCAGTGAAATGTAAAAATAGAGAAAGACAGTAACAAAGGCATTAATAACAAAAACAATGCATAAATTAACTCACCATTCTTCCTTTATACTTTCAAGATTATCTACTTCTTTCATTCTCTTTTGCCTAACTGTAAAAGTAAAAAGAAAAATAAGGTAAAGTTCTTAATACAGTATTTTAAATAAATTCATTCCAACGTATGCATTAAGATTCTTTACCATTAAGTTATTATGTACTTCTAAAGTAGCACTAAAGGGGTCTTGAGAACAAGTGACCTAACTCAAAGCTGTCACTTTCACTTAAAGTAAAGCAATAAAAAGTAAATTTTGGATTCGGATAATCTGACAAAAGAAAGATTTCATAAAAGTTATGATGAGGGGAATTCCCTGGAGGTCTAGTGGTTAGGACTCTGTGCTTTTACTACCAAGGGCCCACGTTCAAGCACTGGTTGGGAAACTAAGATCCTGCAAGTGCTCGCGGCCAAAAAAAAAAAAAAAAAATTATAATGAAAAATAATGTATGGGGGCTTCCCTGGTGGCGCAGTGGTTGAGAGTCTGCCTGCCAATGCGGGGGACACGGGTTCGGGCTCTGGTCTGGGAAGATCCCACATGCCGCGGAGCAACTAGGCCCGTGAGCCACGACTGCTGAGCCTGCGCGTCTGGAGCCTGTGCTCCGCAACAAGAGAGGCCGCGACAGTGAGAGGTCCGCGCACCGCGATGAAGAGTGGCCCCCGCTTGCCGCAACTAGAGAAAGACCTCGCACAGAAACGAAGACCCAACACAGCCAAAAATAAATAAATAAATAAATAAATAAAACACAGTTCTCCAAAAATTATTAAAAAAAAATAATAATAATGTATGCTTTGGTTTAATAACAAACAAAAGTGAATGTAAACATTTCACTCAATCTCCAATATTAACAAAATATCAAATCAATATAAACTCATTCTTTTCTTTTTTTCCCAATGTAGATGATTTTTATTGTCAATATTCTTTTTTTTTAACATCTTTATTAGAGTATAATTGCTTTACAATGTTGTGTTAGTTCCTGCTTTATAACTAAGTGACTCAGTTATACATATACATATGTACCCATATCTCTTCCCTCTTGCATCTCCCTCCCTCTCACCCTCCCTATCCCACCCCTCTAGGTGGTCACAAAGCACAGAGCTGATCTCGCTCTGCTATGCAGCTGCTTCCCACTAGCTAGCTATTTTACATTTGGTAGTGTATATATGTCCATGACACTCTCTCACTTTGTCCCAGCTTACCCTTCCCCCTCCCCGTATCCTCAAGTCCATTCTCTAGTAGGTCTGCAGAGTCTGTCATACAGAGTGAAGTAAGTCAGAAAGAGAAAAACAAATACCGTATGCTAACACATATATATATGGAATCTAAAAAAAAAAAAAAAAGAAAAAAAATTGGTCAGAAGAATCTAGGGACAAGACGGGAATAAAAATAGGGAATATTAACTCATTCTTACAATTCTGGGGGAAAGCAAACTGACCAGATGTATTTACATGCTGTATAAATATTTTGACCATGATCTTCCACATTTCTGGGAACTTAAAAGAACAACAATGTAAGCTATATACATAAAATATGTCTGCCACAGCTGTTATCCGTTAGGAAAAACTGAAAATAAAGTAAATGGTCATGATATAGCTGCTTGATGGGATAATACGTATCCCTTAAAAATAATTATGAAGCAATTTATGTAGCCAAATAGAAAAAGATGTCACATAAGTGAAAATACAAGAAACAAAAATTATTCATTCACTAGGAATGAAATTGAATGTGTATGAAAAAACGGAGAGGGACTTCCCTGGTGGTGCAGTGGTTAAGAATCCGCCTGCCAATGCAGGGGACACGGGTTCGAGCCCTGGTCCAGGAATATCCCACCTGCTGCGGAGCAACTAAGCCCATGCACCACAACTACTGAGCCTGCGCTCTAGAGCCCGTGAGCCACAACTACTGAGCCTATGTGCCACAACTACTGAAGCCTGCGCACCCAGAGCCCGTGCTCTGCAACAAGAGGAGCCACCTCAATGAGAAGCCCACGCACCACAACTAAGAGTAGTCCTCACTCCCCGCAACTAGAAAAAGCCCACGCACAGCAACAAAGACCCAATGCAGCCAAAAATAAATTAATCAATTTTTTTAAAAATGGAGAGAAGCAAGAGTGAAAATAGTTATTGTTGGGGGGGGTAAAAAATTGTGGATTATTTTCTCTCTTTCCCAAACTTTCTGCAATACTCTTTTGCCCTTACAACAAAAATAATATAAGAAATAAGGAAACAAATCAATGTTTAAAAGAGTCCAAGCCATCTGCCCTTTGAGAGGTCCTGGAAGCAATGACAGACTAGAAGCAATAAGCATACCAAAAGCCTACATCTTGGCTTCTAAATACAGTTTTCCAAGAAAAGGAATCATGCCTCCTTGGAGAAAAGGCTGATTCCAGGGCTGGGACAGAGAAAGAACAAATGAGCCCGAAATATCTTGCACCAGAAAGTAAGATGGTGCTCAGTGAATGATGAGGACATATCAAAAGGACACTGAAGCCACCTGAAGGGGTTCCCACTGGACAAGTCTGGGAAATGGAACATCAAAGTAAATAATGATACTAATGGATTATAACTCACTGAATAAAACAAAAACCCATGAGGAGTCCATACTATTAGATCTTAAAAAATCAGGAAAAGATAGACTTCTAAATAAATTCAACAGTCATATGGAATCACCATTAGCAAGATAAATTCCAGATATATCCAAGATCTAAAATTTAAAAATTGAACCTGAGGGTGATGTCAGCAAAATGAAAGAATAGGCAGCTCCAAGCTCCCATCCCCACAGAAACATTGAAAAACAAGCAGAAACTATTAGGACCAACTTAGAACTCTGGAAAGTAGTCAAAGGTTTACAGCTATCAAGCAAATGATGAATCAAGAAAAATACAACTTAAAAACAGGGAAAACAAACCAATTCAAAACTGGGCAAAGGATGTGAACAGACATTTCTCCAAAGAAGAAATATTGAGTAGACAATAAGCACATGAAAAAGATGCTCAACATCACTAGTCACAATGAGATACCACTTTATACACATCAGAATAGCTATTATTGGGACCTCTCTGGTGGCGCAGTGGTTAAAAATCCACCTGCCAATGCAGAGGACACGGGTTCGAGCCCTGGTCCAGGAAGATCCCACATGCCACAGAGCAACTATGCCCGGGCAGCACAACTACTGAGCCAGGGCTCTAGAGCCCGCAAGTCACAACTACTGAGCCTGCACGCTGCAACTACTGAAGCCTGTGCGCCTAGAGCCCGTGCTCCGCAACAAGAGAAGCCACTGCAATGAGAAGCCCGTGCACCGCAACGAAGAGTAGCCCCTGCTCGCCGCAACTAGAGAAAGCCTGCACGCAGCAACGAAGACCCAATGCAGCCAAACATAACAAAAAAAAAAAAAAAAAAAAAAGAATAGCTATTATTTAATAAAACAAAAATAATAAGTGTTGACAGGGATGTGGAGAAATTAGAACACCGGAATATTGCTGGTGGAAATGTAAAACGGTACAGCTGCTGTAGAAAAGCATTTGGTGGTTGAGGCATTATTCACAATAGCCAAGAGGTGGAAATAATCCAGATGTCCATCAACAGATGAATGTCTGAACAAAATGTGGTATATACATACAATGGAATATTAATTAGCCATAAAAAGGAATGAAGTTTTGATACATACTACAACACGGATAAACCTTGAAAATATTAAGTGAATTAAGCCAAATACGAAAGGACAAATATTGCATGATTCTAGTTACATTGATATTTCATACAAGGCAAATTCATAGAGATAGAGAGTAAAATAGAGGTTTTTAGGGACTGGGAGAAGAGAGGAATGTGGAATTACTACATAACAGGCACAGAGTTTCCGTTTGGGACCATGAAGAAGTCTTGGAAATGGACAGTGGTAATGGTTACACACCACTGTGAATATTATTAATGCTGCTGAATTGTACACTTAAAATTGGTTAAGATGGCAAATTTTATGTTATATGTGTATGTATTTTACCACAATAAAAAAAAACTTTAAAAAAGGCAAACTTTTTAATTATTAAAGAAAACATGGTAAAGTTCCCTATAACCTGGAAGAGAAGACAACTTTCCTATAACTCAAATCCAGAAGCAATAAGGGAAAAGACTGATACATTTAACTATGTAAGAATAAAAAATTTTTTAAAAATTTCTACAAAGTAAAAACACAGATGACAAACAAAAACAAACAAATAAACAAAGGGAACTGGCATTACAACTAAAAGGTTAATATATAAAGAACTGATACAGAGAAGAAAAAGGCCAACAATCAAAAGGCAACAAATATGAACAGAGACGTCTCAGAAAGAGAGAAGCAAATGGCCCTAAAATATGTGAAAAGACGTCAGTCTCACTTATAATGAAATAAATGCAATTGAAACTATATTATGATACCATTTCTCACCAATCAGACTGGCAAAAACTTACAAGTCTTGCAACACATTTTGTTGCTGAGAGTGTGGGGAAACAGCCTCAAACATTTTCGGTGGGAATGCAAAATGGCACATATCCGGGGAAGGGAATGTGGCATTACCTAGTCACCTATGCATATGACAAAGAATCTCTCCTTGACCAAACTGTAGTTAGGCTCCTCTGAGGCATCTTCTCAAGGAGGTCTGACCTTGGGCTTCCATTTCTGTTCCTGTAGAGCCCAATTTTAGCAAGAATCCTGTTAAGCAGCTTTACCCAGAATCCCTCCACCCTTGATACCTGATCAAACTCCTCACTCCGCACTCCCCCGCCAACCCCGCCATGATACTGATCACCCTGGCCTGCCTTCAGCAAGAATCTTGTAGTTCAGTTTAGCAAGAATCCCCCCTTACCTTTGAGGTTTCTCTTAGTAATTTTCCATCCACTGACCCCTACCTTGCTCTTTGACTATAAATCCCCACTTGTCCATCTTTTTTAAAAATTATTTTTTTTATTTATTTATTTTTTGGCTGCGTTGGGTCTTCATTGCTGCACATGGGCTTTCTGTAGTTGCAGCGAGCGGGGGCTACTCTTCGTTGCGGTGCGCAGGCTTCTCATTGTGGTGGCTTCTCTTGTTGCGGAGCACAGGCTCTAGGCGCACAGGCTTCAGTAGTTGTGGCACGCGGGCTTCAACAGTTGTGGCTCACAGACTCTAGAACGCAGGCTCAGTAGTTGTGGCGCACGGGCTTAGCTGCTCCGTGGCATGTGGGATCTTCCCGGATCCGGGCTCGAACCCGTGTCCCCTGCATTGGCAGGCGGATTCTTAACCACTGCGCCACCAGGGAAGCCCCTGTCCATGTTATATTCAGAATCAAGTCCAGTTCCACACTGAGGTCTCTTTTCCCCTATCACAATAGTTCCTGAACAGAATCTGGTTTTACTGCTTTAACTACTGTCCAGCTCTGTTTTTTCTTTGACACGTATATCTAGAAATCCCATTATCTAAAAATCCATCCCAATGATACTTTAGCAAAAATATAAAAAGGTGAATACACTAGACTATTCGCTGTAGAATTATTTACAGCATTGATTGTAACAGCAAAGCCTGTAAAAAACCTCAACTTGTCCATTAATAGGGACTTCTTGAATAAACTATGGTAAATCCACACAGTGGGATGTACTGTTAAGTGAAAAAAGCAAAATGGAGAAAAATATGTATGATATGGTACTGTTTATCTAACAAAGAGGTGGACATGAATATACGTATATTTGTTTACATTAGGAAAAAATGAAAAAGTAAACCAAAAAATAAATAATAAGGTTACTTATAAAGTGGGAGAGAGTGCACTGGGTGAAGGGAGTAAGGGCAGAAGCTGGATTTCTCTGAATGTATCTTGTTTTTTAGATCAACTTTGGACCCATGCAAATATTTTATGCACTTATAAAACAAAGTTAAATTTTAAAAAAGCAATCCCTATAAACTGAAAGTAAAAATGAAATGAATTAACTGAACTGACAGAGAGGAAGTAAATTTAAAACATGGTAATTTTACCATATATCCTAGTGGGATGAACCCAAAGAGGAAAAATGAAGTTTCTAGTAGTCATATTATTAGCAATAATATATTAGTATTGTTTATATGAAAAGTATGGTATAAAGATAAAGCAGTGGGTCTCAACCAGGAGGCAATAGTGCCCCTAAGAAGATATCTGGCATTGGCCGGAGGCATTTTTGGGCTGTCACAGCAACTGGGGTGGAGGGCGCTATTGGTATCTAGTAGATGAGGTTAGGGATGCTGCTGAAAATCCTACAATGCACAAGACAGCCCCCACAAGAAAGTATTGCCCAAAATGTTAATAGTGTTGAAGTTGAGAGACACTGAGATAAAGCAAAGAAGTTAATTATGATCTGTCCCTAAAAACCAAGATTTTTTTTCAGAGTAAGAGTAAAGAGATAGAAATATAAAAATCAAAGAAGCCAAGCAAAAATCCTGTAATCCTATATTTTAAATCAGAAACATCATTATGAACTTAGGCTGTATTTTCTCTTGAGAAAATACATAGTAGCTCTGTCCACTGAAAAGGCCAAAAAGCAATAAGCAATCAGACAACAATGAGCACAGCACACCTACCGCCCAGATTTGTGGTCTCCAAATACTATTTCCCACCAAAAGGAATCAGTTTCTTAGAGAAATGGCTGTCTCCAGGTCTGGGGCAAGAAATATGCACTTTATGCCTTGTATTGACATCTTGGATTAATGTCCAAAGGAATCAGAAGTTGGGAATTCCCTGGCGGTCCAGAGGTTAGGACTCGATGCTTTCACTGCGGGGGCCTGGGTTCGATCCCTGGGCAGGGAACTAGGATCTCCCAGGCCGCAAGGCACAGCCAAAAAAAACAAAACAAAATGAAAAAAAGGATTCAGAAGTCAGTTTGAAAAGGCTACCATTAGTGAAAGATGGGACTGAAAAACAGCTACATGAATTGAAACACATCAAATGCAAGTTCATACTGATACTCATTAAAACACAGAAACTATTCACTGGTCATCTTTCCAGAACAGTAGGGTACCAATTTATTTTGAAAACTGGCACATAAGGGAAAGAATCAAGTATTCATCCTGCCTTTCCTGTATGAACTAACTCAGAGTAATCCAAGAGTTAATAAAAGAAGTTTCCTTTATAAATGAATTCAGCTAAATGAAGGTTTATAGAATTAGAGTATCTCCAATTTGCAACCCCTAATGCAAACAGACCTAGGCAATGATATCAATGGCTGCTAACATCACACAAAGAAAACAAACATAAATATATGCCTCAGTGTGAAAGCTCAAACCACCACGTGTGAAGACTTCTTTCTAAAAATGAAACTGAATTCATTCAAGCCTCTAGGTCTAAACATCAAATTACAGGAAATATAGGGCACAGAGGAACATGATCAGATGACATCACAGGGACGCAATCAACAAAATCCAGAACTCGGGAAATTCTTCAGGAGAAATGATCCATTTTCTTCAATATATATATTACCAGGGAGAAAAAAGAAGTAGAAATAATCTTTTTAAATATTTAAGAGATATATCAACTAATTACAACATATGGACCATATTTATGTTATTATTTAAAGAAACTAAATGGAAAAAAGCTATGAATCAGGAACTTCTGAACACTGTATGGATATTTGATGATATGTGGAGCAATTGTTAATTTTAAAGGTGTGACAATGGGATTGTAGCTTTTTAAAGTACTTGTTTTAGGGACTTCCCTGGCGGTCAAATGGTTAAGACTCCGTGCTTCCACTGCAGGAGGCATGGGTTCGATCCCTGGTCAGGGAACTAAGATCCTGAATGCTGTGTGGTGAGGCCAAAAATAAATAAATAAAGTACTTGTTTTAGCTACATACTGAAATATCTATGAATAAATATGAAATCCAATAACTAGAATTTCCTTCAAAATAAGCAAGTGGAGTGAGGAGTGGAGAGAGTATAATTGAAACCAAAATGGCTATGACTTGATAATTAGTGAAGCTGGGTAATGAGTATACATGGGAGTTTACTATTCTCCACATTTTTATATGTTTGAAATTTTCATAATAAAAATTGGGATAAAAGAACTATCTTAAAAATATATGCGTGTAGAGTTGTACAATGTCATTTCATTAGCTTCTTAAAAGGCAGTACTTTTGCTCTATCAGTAAATTACTCAATAATCCAAGAATGGCAGTAGTTCCAAAGATCTGCATCCTCAGTGAGAAATAATGTATGTGAATCTAACTCCCCAAATTAGAAATGTGAAGTGGGGAAAAGTACTATGAACTCATATTTAAAGTGATGAACATGAGAAATAGATTGATCATGTTTAGGATAAAGATACATCTGTTATAAGACAACCAAAGAGCTTCATAAGACATTTGGTTGACTCACGGCTTGAAGGCAATGTGGGCACAGAGAGAAATTTTAGCAGCACACGGATGTGCAATGTGAAGTCAAACACAGACAATAGTTATAAACTGCCTATTGCACAATTAAAGTTATCACTTGCCAACATTCAAGGTAGGAAAAAATCAGATCTGTTCTATGTAACCTGGAATGTTTGGTTATTAAAGGAAAACACAACCAAACTGATTATGGAGAGAAAAGTACAATGCTTTAGTAAACCTATATAGTTATAATTTGTAACTAGACTTTTAATTAAAAGTCACCCAAACAAGATTACAGTTACTTTTTATATGTGCTTAAAACAAACCCTTAAGAGAATGTTACTATTAGGTCAAGATAGACTTTATGATAATCAAGGTCCCAGAGTGTACTCTACAGATTTAAAACTAAAGAAAAACAAAACAAAACAAAAACAACAACAACAACAACAACAACAAAAAAACTAAAGAAAAACACTTTTGGACCTCCCTGGCAGTCCAGTGGTTATGACTCCACGCTTCCAATGCAGGGGGAGCAGGTCCGATCCCTGGTCAGGGAACTAAAATCCCACATGCCGCGCGGTGCGGCCAAAAGAAAAGAAAAGAAAAATAAAGAAAAACACTTTACCAAAAAGAAGATATAATCAAGCTAGACATCTCCAGAAAGCATTAAAAATATTTCAACTCTCAAACAGAATATATCAAATATGTTTCTTAAATTCTCTCTGGAGAATATGTATATAAAAAAGCAGGGGCTTCCCTGGTGGCGCAGTGGTTGAGAATCCGCCTGCTAATGCAGGGGACACGGGTTCGAGCCCTCGTCTGGGAGGATCCCACATGCCGCGGAGCAACTGAGCCTGTGAGCCACAACTGCTGAGCCTGCGCGTCTGGAGCTTGTGCTCCGCAACAAGAGAGGCCGCGACAGTGAGAGGCCCGCGCACCGCGATGAAGAGTGGCCCCCGCTCGCCGCAACTAAAGAAAGCCCTCGCACAGAAACGAAGACCCAACACAGCCAAAAATAAACAAAAAGAAAAAAAAAAAACAAAAGCAAATACCTCTATTTAAAAATATAAGTATTAAAAAATGTAAGTATTAAGCATATTTAAACAAAGGGCAGACCTGCTCAGTAATAGCCACTGAAGATCCACCAGACCCATTTCAAAGCAATGAGAAACAGAAAATGGCCACTAGAAGTAGTAGCATACTGCTCCCACTTAAAAGTCTCCGAAGTATCTGCAGGTGGATTTAATCTGGGTAACTGAGGATCCAGCAGCAGCCTTTCACCAGATAACATCAGTCTGAATGATCTTAGGTCCTGACTTTCATTCCAGTTTCCTGCTGCTAGTGGAACTGGGCTCATAACCACAGCCAATTTGGCTGGAGCACTAATTCCCACTTAGCATCTGTTTTGCTAGGAATGAAAGTAGGATAGTAGAGTCTGCTCTGGAAAATATTATTGAAAACTGTTTTAAATGCTTCTATTGTTTTCATTACGAATTGAACATAAACTGTTAGTCAATTTATTTCTTAGCCTTTTTGTAACAAAATTGTGAGCAATTCTGAAAGACAGGGAGAAACTGAAAGGAAGGAAAAATGAGGAAATGCAATGAGGCAGAGGAGTCAGTACCCAACATAAGGTGGGGGAGGGCACCTTCAGCAGCACCCTCAACAAGAACTTCACAGGCTGCCTTTTAGCCTTTCAGCTAGCTTTTGGGTAGGAGTTACTAGAGCCACATCAGAGAAGATGGCATCCAACAATCAAGGCAAATTGGATGTCTTTATTGTCTCAAGTGGGTATTTTGTATTTCTAAAGACTTCTTAATCCCTCCTGTACTGCTCTTCAAAATTATTCCCTAGACTTAAAAAATGAAAACAGACTATTATTTCATCCAAAGAATTTTACTCAATATTTATTAAATGTAAGGCACTGGATTAAGCTTTAGATTTACAAAGTATCAATAATAAATCAGAGAAGGGGGGAGATATTTTTTTAAATATCAAAAACGTATAACATCTTAAATGGATTACACAATTAAATAAACTGTATGCTTTAAAAATGCAGCCATTAAAGATGATTGTTAAATATAAGATACAGCACTGTCAATGTCCTCTTGAGTTTGCAAGTGCTTATTACATTTATTAGATAAATATAATTATGTCATCTCTGGGCCAAGGATAAATCTGAGGTCCAAAGGGAAAAAAAATAGTGTATATATTTGTTTATGGTATGGAAAAAACTTAGCTAAAGCCATTATAAGAATGTGAAAAGGAAAAGGGGATAAGCATTGTCGACTTAAAAAAATGCACAATGTGAGAGTTTTGAGTTAAGTTTTATTTGGGGCAAAATAAGGACTGCAGCCCAGGAGACAGCATCCCAGGTAGCTCTGAGAAACTGCTCCAAAGAGGTAGGGGGGAAGGTCAGTATATATGTGATTTTGGTGAAGGGGGAGTACATGCAATCCAGCACAGACTTTTTTGCAGAAGGTTTCTGCTAGTCACGAGGAGTAGATGTCACCATGAAGGATTTTAGTGTTTTTCTAGATATTAGGAGATACAAGAATTGGGCTCATAAAATCAGCTCCTGAAAATACCTATCTGCAGACCTGTTCTGCCAGTTTTTCCCAGAGCACAGAGTGCCTCATTTCTGCTCTGCACCCTGAACTCCTTTCAGGGGGTGTTGAAAATCAGCAGCTGTAGCAGCACATGATTTAATCCTTGTAGAGGTAGATGGCAAGTGCCAATGGAAAATGCCAATTTGTAGTTGACAGCATAATCGAGCTAAAACAGTTATCTATCCTAACAGCAATACAAAATGCAATGTTCAAAATTAATAACTCAAAACACATACTGTTCAGAAATACGGCTGTAAACTACATAAGAAACAGCTATGAGTTCAAAGCAGTTGTCTTTAGGGAAATGGAGTGGGAGCACTTTTAGTTTTAAGTCTTCTGACTCTACATATTTGCCTTTTAAACTATATATTGTTTTGATTTAAAAAAAATTTAAAAACCAACTGAAAATATATTCAGAAAGCCAGAATTTCATGGTTTTCTCCTAAGACCTTGTCCTTCAAATCTCATATTTCTAAAACTATTTAATTGCTTCACTTTAAGAATTACTTCCTTTTTGGGAATTCCCTGGCAGTCCAGTGGTTAGGACTCGGCACTTTCACTGACGTGGGCCCAGGTTCAATCCCTGGTGGGGGAACTCAGATCCCACAAGCCGCACGGTGCGGCCAAAAAAATAAAAATAAAAAATAAATTACTTCCCTTTCAAACATACACAAAAGAATAGAAAAATATAAACACCCATCCCAACTATTCAGATTTCAAAAGCTTTTATTTTTTTTTTTTTAAGGTTGCACCTCGCTGCATGTGGGATCTTATTTCCCAGACCAGGGATGGAGCCTGTGCCCCCTGCATTGGGAACTCAGAGTCTTAACCACTGGATCTCCAGGGAAGTCCCAGATTTCAGAAGTTTATATTTTGACTTATTTGCTTCTTTTTTATTTAAGAACCAGTAATAGATAAATACTACTTCATTTTTAAATATTACATGGTATGTTAAATATGTGCATCTTACTGCGTATTAATTATACCTAAATAAAGTTGTTTAAAATATTAAAAATGTATATTTATTCAGCTCCTACTATATACCAGGCATGATTCTAGGTGCTTGGGATACATAATGAACAAAATAGACAGATCCCAGCCCCTGTGGACATTACATTCTGGTGGTGCTGTTTGCTTTTCAGTTGACAGTTTTCCAACATTATTTTCAACTACTCTAAAATAATCCTTTAGTTTAGATATGATCCTGACTGTGTCATAAACATAACATGTTCATTCCACTTCTTTGTTCACATTGTAACCATCCTTCTGATTTTGGACACAGGCAGCAGTAAGCGGCAGCTTGCAGCAAGCAGCAGCAAGCAGTAGCAGGAAGCAAGATCTTAGTTCCGGGACAGGGAGTCCTAACCACTGGACCACAGGGGCCAGCAGCTAGGGCCTGGGTCCCTGTTTCTTACCTGCCTTGTCAGGAGAGAATTCAGGCAAGGAGGCAGAAGGTAAAGAGAAAAGCAAAAAGTTTACTGGAGGGCTTCCCTGGTGGCGCAGTGGTTGGGAGTCTGCCTGCCAATGCAGGGGACACGGGTTCGAGCCCTGGTCCGGGAAGATCCCACATGCCGCAGAGCAGCTGGGCCCGTGAGCCACAATTACTGAGCCTGCGCGTCTGGAGCCTGTGCTCCGCGGCAAGAGAGGCCGCGATAGTGAGAGGCCCGCGCACTGCGATGAAGAGTGGCCCCCACTTGCCACAACTGGACAAAGCCCTCGCACAGAAACGAAGACCCAGCACAGCCATAAATAAATAAATAAATAAAATTTAAAAGAATAAGGCTTTAAAAAAAAAAAAAAAAGTTTACTGGGAAAACAAAGTACATGCTGAAAGACGCACGGAGGAACTCAGAGAGAGTAGTGCCCTTGGGAAGTTTAAATCCTTTATAAGGGGGCAGTCTTCCAGGTCTTTGTCTTCTTTTGGCCAATAGTAGTGTTTTGACCCCATGGCTAATTTGCTTCTGGACCCTCCCCTGGGTGCGCACGCACCCCTAAGTTAAGGTGGATCCCACCGCGAAGGCCTCTGGGAGGAGATAGCAACACTTAACTATGGTCTGGCATTCCCTGCCTTTTTGAGCCCATGAAGGCTTTTGCGCATGCGTAATGTCTCCCTTGTCCCAATGATGGGAAGTGTATGACCTCTTGATCCTTTAATAGGGTTTAGTCCCACTCTGTCCCTGCCATAAAAATGCCCAATGTCTGGTTATTTACCCTATTCCTGTTGCTGGTTTTTATAACGAGGTGCAGATCTCGAAATACAGACAGAAGTCCGGTCATAATATGTAGTCCCGGAGCCCGTTTGTCTCTTGCTTCAGGAAGTGTAAACAGGGGGCTGGTAATGAATGTCCAGCTTGGAGCCCATCTTCTTCTCACCCCAGGAGGTGTGAACAGGAGGCCAGTTGTAAATGCCTAGCCTGGAGCCCATCTATCTCCTGCCTCACTTCTAGGCATTCAAATCTAAATTATCCTTCAAGTCCCAGCTCAAGATCTACTCCTACTGTAAAGGTGAAATAGTAAACCCTTATTAATAATCCTCTCCTAAAGCATTTAGATCTTTGGCATTTAAATCATATTGTCTGATACTACTTACTATTGTTTCTTTTAGCTCTACTAGATCCAAGATCCTTGAAGACAGGTATCACAACTTACACATTTCCTGTTTCTTCTGTAGTGCTTAGCAAGCGCAAAGCAAGGAGTAGCCATCCTTAAAGTATCTCACTATGTTTCCTGTTAATAGGTTACTGTTCTCTAGCAAATTACTAATATTTTTCATCATTTCGTAGTTATAAGCTACTGATAACTGTTTTTACTTGTTTCATGACAGCAAAAGAGAATGAAGAACAGACTCTGGATTCAAAGTATCCTGTACTGGAATACTGGCTACATCATTTTTGAGCTTAAGTGTTGTTATTTAACTTCTCTAAGTCCTAGTTGCCTAACTTGTAACTTGGAAATAATTATCCTCCTAAGAAGGTTGTTTTGAGAACAAAAGAAATACAATAATGAGAATACAATAATGTTATGCTCCCTTCTCTTTTCCCAGCCCACAATCATAACCTCTGTTACAAGGACTTATGGTAAGAAAACACCTTCAGACTTAAGTCTCAAAAGTTTTAATTTGGGGACTTCCCTGGTGGTCCAGTGGTAAAGAGTCCGCCTTCCAATGCAGGGGACGTGGGTTCAATCCCTTGTCAGGGAACTAAGATCCCACATGCTGCGAGGCAACTAAGCCCACGTGCCACAACTATTGTGTTCGTGTGTCTCAATGAGAGAGCCCGCGTGCCACAAACTACAGAGCCCACGTGCCACAAACTACAGAGTCCACATGCCCTGGAGCCTGTGCACCACAACTAGAGAGAGAAAACCTGCACGCCACAACTGGAGAGAAGCCTGTGCGCTGCAACTAGAGAGAAACCTGAGCAGACCTGCGCTGTAACGGAAAGGATCCTGCATGCCTCAACAAAGATCCCATGTGCCACAACTAAGACCTGATGCAGCCAAAAAAAAATTAAGGAAAATAAATAAAATAAATAAAAACTCAAAAAAAAAAAACTAAAAAAAATTTTTTTAATAATGATTTTTAAAAAGTTCTAATTTTGGCATGGCTATGAAATTTTACTTTTGATTTCACTAATTAAACAACATCTGTATATTTATTGAACCTCCCACCACTTTGTGTAAAGCACTGGTTTAGAACTAATGATAGGAGAGTCAATAGGACAGACACAGTATCTATCACCAGGGAGTTTACAGACTAACAAGGAAAAACATACTGAATGTTTTTCCTTGGCATAGAATTATGAAGTAAAAACTCATTCTATAATGGACATAAAGTCACCATTATTTTAGGTATTTCCTACCATAAATTAGTAATACGGAAATGGACCATGTAAAATTTATATCTATTGAGCGTCTACAATCATCAGTCATGTGACACGAATGAACCTAAGTCGTTGTGTACAGTATGTAGAGAATAAAAAAGCCATCTGACCAATATCTTAGTTACCAGTATGAGGCTGGGCATCAGAATGGACAGATGAACAGAATTTCCTTCATTTTGTTTCAGTTTACTCCTAATTAGTACCACTACCATCTTACATTTGTATTGTATATCACAGTTTACTCAACACCTTCTCAAATATTATCTCACTTACTCCCAACAACTGCAGTAATAAAATCAGTCAGGAGCCAGAGTAGACTGAGCTTCTTGGAACATATCGACTAAAAGGAAAATTCAGTCAAAATAGATTTAGACTACTAAGAAATGTAGTCTTTTAAATGTATACATTAGAATTTGAAAGAAAAATTTGCATATTACAAATTTTACTTATTTTTATAAACATATACTACGGGCTATTGTCTTTAAGATTATGGATTTACATCAAGATATTATGCCACTAGGCCTGCTATGTAGAAGCTGAAGTTTCTCTTTAAAGAAACCATTGGATCACCTTTCAGTTACATCTTCTATGGAATAGGATTAGGCTTCCAAGAGCAAACTATGGGAGCATCAGATTAAACACTTTAAAAGACAGTTTATTTGTATATTTGTGAATTCTAGTTTATTAACTATTACGTATTCAACAATAAAATGAAATCTTTTGGGAAGTTTCAGCTTATCTTAGCTGTAATTGCAGTAATGAAGAAAATACATTTTTGTTGTCTTCTAGAAAAAATTGTTAATAAGGGAAGTTATATGCTCCCAAAGACCAAAGTGATAGTGACAAAAGTAATTTAAATGAGAAAATCCTAGGAGAAAGGTGAAACTTCTGCAGAAACTGTTAAGGTTGCTGAGTCAGCCATCCTCTTGACACCAAGATGTTCTCATTTCAGAATGGGCTCCATACTGAAATGTTATTTACCTTGCAAAACCCATCTCAAATACAATCTTAAGAAAACCTTCCATAATTCTTCCAAAAGGCATGAATATAGAATTACTAACACAGCAAGGAGAGATCAATTATGTACTCTTGGTGTTACCGAGTCCAAGCTCGCTCTGCGTGCCACACAACTGGCCAATAAATCGGAGACAAGGTGCTGAGGCAAGGAACACGACTTTATTCGGAAAGCCGGAAGACCGAGAAGATCGCAGACAAGTGTCTCTGAAAAACTATCTTCCAGGGGTGTGGATGTCAGTTTCTTTTATAGCACAGAGAGGGGGAGGAGATGAGGAAGTAAAGTAAAAAGGCCATAAGTTTTGCAAATATCTCCTGGAATGGCCAGCCTCGAGGAGGGGATGTGTTAATTTCTTCTTTCTTGTGGCCATCCACAGGTGGGACAGGGTCCAGATGTTTCCCTGAACAAAGGCACTTTGGTTTAACCTTCAGGGAGAGGGGCAGGGTTCCCCCAGGCAGGGCATTATGTATACACACTATTCTTTTTTTTTTTTAATTATTTAATTATTTATTTATTTCTGGCTGTGTTGGGTCTTCGTTTCTGTGCGAGGGCTTTCTCTAGTTGCGGCGAGCGGGGCCACTCTTCATCGCGGCGCGCGGGCCTCTCACTGTCGCGGCCTCTCTTGCTGCGGAGCACAAGCTCCAGACGCGCAGGCTCAGTAATTGTGGCTCACGGGCCCAGTTGCTCCGCGGCATGTGGGATCTTCCCAGACCAGGGCTCGAACCCGTGTCCCCTGCATTGGCAGGCAGATTCTCAACCACTGCGCCACCAGGGAAGCCCCACACTATTCTTTTAGTGAACAAAAGCAGCAGAAAGCAAAGGTTAAAGAAACAGATCCAACATGGAGTCCAATTTGGCTCTTCCCTGTTACATTAGAATTTGCCCTACCATCACAGCCACAAACCTAGTCCCAACGACCATCTCTGGGTGGTTTCCCCACATCCATTCTTGTCCGCATTCAATTCAGTGTCTACACAGGAGTCAGGGTGACCTTTTTGATTAAGATACAAATTTGATTGTGGGACTTCCTTGCTTAAAATCCTTCAGGGACCTCCCACTACTGTTCAAATAAGGTCTAAATCCTTTGGATAACATGACAGGGGAGTTCACTGCAATGTTCTCTCACTACATTTGAGTGGTTTGAAAACTCTCCTATAAAAGTTTAAAAAAAGAAAAGAAAAAGCTGGTCCTAAATCCTTAACATTGTTTAAAAGGCCCCACATCATCTCTGGGGCCCTAACCACAGCCCCCTTTCGCTTTCCACACTCTTTCCAACTGCTCTGACCTTCAGTTCCCAAAACCTTCCGAAGACTCTGTGCAACTGATTTCCTTTACCTGGACCTTTCTTCCCTCCTTTGGGAGTCACCTTCACCTAATTCCTACTTACCCGTAATAACTTGAGTGCAAAGATTACTTTCCTAGGGAAATCTTAACTCATTTCTTCAGCTGGGATATGTACCCCGGTTACACGCTCTCACAACACCCTACATTCTTCCTTTTTAGCTTCTCTCTAGGTAGACTGGCATTCACTTGTGTGGTTACTTGTGTCCTCCAATGACAATGTAAAGTCTTTAAAGCCAAAAACCTATAATGGTCACCATCAATCATATCGTTAGTACTCAGCACACAACAGGTACTAAAAACACTCGGCTGATAAACTAGGCAATTAGCATTAAATATTAAGTAATTAAAGTATGCATGTAAAGTATTTACCACACGCAGGGCTAAGAGTCAGTGCTCAACGCGTTGTAGTTTTTGCCTTGCATCATTGTTTGTGTGCTTAATCACTCCCTCCATCCTGCACACAATTCTTATTCATTTTTGGATTAGATCAGTGCCTCGCTCTAACTTCAGTGTTACACATACGTGCTCAACATTGACTGGATTTAACTGCTTTTTAAATCAATATGACTTTCAGCATATTTACATAGAAGACACAACATCAACTTCTAAAGAGTTTCCCATTAAAACTAAAGTATCAATATAATTAAAAACGTTATAAACAGTCCAAAAGCACACTTGAGCTACGACTATGAAGTAAAGAAGCTGGTTTTCACGTCGCTTATACAATCTGTCACACTTTACAATTCCACATTGACATAAACACAGACTGTCAATTTCCTATCTTTATTATTACTTCTTTTAAATTTATTTTTTTGGTCGCCGCTCGGCATGCGGGATGTTAGTTCCCCCGACCAGGGGTGGAACCCGCGCCCCCTGCAAGGGAAGCGCGGAATCTTAACCACTGGACCGCCAGGGAAGTCCCACCTGTCTTTCAATGATCTCGAATAAGTACGAAGGAAGCAACGCTGGATGCCACACTAACGTTCGTCATTGCTAACAAATAACAAACTGCAAATAAAAACGGACACAGAGAAAAAAAGAAATTAAATATGAAAACAGAGACCATCAAGCCTACAAAATAAAAGTGAGTTGCGGGAGCCAGCTAATGAAGTTACCGAAGAAATGTCCACCCCAAACAAGACATGCTCTGGATTTCTGTACTGCACTTCTGCATTTGGAGGATAGAGAACTCGAAGTTTCCGAGCGCTCGCAGAGAGAGAAAACCACCGCGGCGCTTTCCCGGAGTCCGCCGCTCGGGAAAGCAGCGCAGTCAGCGGGCCCAGAGCCGCGCCTCACCTGCGCTGACCAGGAGTCCCGCCCCGACCGTCGTGCGACTGTGCCCTTTCGGGGTCGCAGACGCGAGCACCGAAACCGAGACAAAGACGGGGTGCGGCGACTCGGCCCGACCCAACGACCGCCACCGCCCCGCCCGGGAAACGCCTGCCCACCCCCCGCGGCCGGCCCAGCCGAGCGCGGCGCGGCCCCAGGAAACTCACCTCCGGGCGCGGCCGCTGGAGGGGGCCCCGCCACGCCGTCGCCTAGCGGCCTCGTCCTCAATTCGCTCGGGGGCCGCGGGCGCCGCCGCCGCCGCCGCGCCGCCGCCCCTCAGACTGGGAGCACTGCTGTCCCCAGACCCTCTCAAGCTCCACTGCCGCGCCGCTGCGACCCTGCGCACCCCCTCGGTCACTGCCGCCCGGCGCCGAGGACGCGCCGAGGACGGCTCTGCGCAGACCAGAGAGCGCGCGCGGGGCCGCGGGGGGCGCGCGAGGGCGCGCGGGGGCGGGGCTGGCGGCGCCGGCCGCCTCGGGCCGCAGCGTTACCCGCGCTAATGGCGGCCGTCTCTTTCTTCCCGTGGGCACTGCTACTCCTTGCCTCTTCACCCGACGCGGAAAATGCAGAGAGCTACCCACCTGAGAACCCAGCATCAACTTACCTCCGTACGTCGTCAGCCGCTGATTAAATCCGTGGAGAGATTTACCTGCATTCTGACCATGTTGAACTTCACCTGAGACCTGTGATTCTGGAAAGCGACGGTTAAAAAAAATCCTCCCATCCTTTCGTGCCCCTGAAAGGGCTGACAGCAAGGAAGAAACCACCCTTCCCCACGTGGTTTAGATAAGATTCAGGGATGCCCCCTTGTTTACCTATGACAAGGTCAGACATAGACCCTCCAAATTCCCTTTTTTTTTTTTTTTTTTTGCCTCATAAATGATTAGCTTTACTGATTGTTCTCACTGACCAATCTGGACAAAATACCAGCTACCTTGTTTTGACCAAACTTAAGCTTCTCTCCTTCCTCCGGGCTCCTAAACTTTGACCCACCCTCATCCTGATCCAGCGTACAAGCCCTCCTTCACCATCACTCCTGAAAGATAGGATGACCTCCATGTAAACCACTCTGATCTGCCACGCGATCACTGCCACCTCCACCCACCCATTCCACTGTGCCCCACACCCAGTTCTTTGTAACCTTTGTTCGCTCCTCCCTATACAAGAAGGGCCATTTTCTGTCTGACCTTGGAGACAGTTGCAGACTTCACGGTCATAGCGTTCCCCTGTAGCGATGGTTGTTGCCTCATCCCCCAAACCCCATTGCAGTAGTTCCTTTTCCTCTTCTTGGAATAAGCCTTTCCAATAAAGTCTCTCTTTATCTAAATCCAGGATTTTGTTTTTCACAATTGAGCATTCTCCGCATTGTAATTGTCCTCCAGCCTTATTTCAGTAGTCTTCCCCCTCCCCCCAATAATCCTTTCAAATATAATCTCTATTTCCCTATTTGTTTTTACGTGACAGTTTTTTTTTTTTTTTTACATAAATACTTGGACAAAACATTTATTATTTTAAACTAAGGGACATTTGTTACAGCAGGAATATTCTACTGGGTCAGGCAGTTCAGTGAAAGGTGCATCCTTTGTTCCTTTGTTCCTCCCTCCCTCCCTTCCTTCCTATTTCTTTCTGTCTCTGTCTCTCTCTCTCCCTTTCTATCTCTCTCCCTCTCTATCTTTTTCTTCCTTTTTTCCTTTTTTTTTTTAAATAGATCTTGGAGTATAATTGCTTCACAATACTGTGTTAGTTTCTGTTGCACAACAAAGGAAATCATCCATATGCATGCACATGTCCCCATATCGCTTCCCTTCCAGCCTCCCTATCCCACCCCTCTAGGTCATCGCACAGAGCCCATCTCCCTTTTACTTGATAGTTTTTAGTGCTGGGATTCAGATTGATACTGGGCCTCACCTACAGACCCCTGCTATCCCCACACAGGTAAAGGCACCCTGTGAGTCGTTTGAACTCTTCTTCAGGAGAGCAATTCTGGGATCCCGTGGTGAGTTCAACTTTCAAACCAGTTCTCCAGAAATCTTGTCTGTTGAAGCCACTGGTAAGGAGTTACTTTGATTCCTTAGGGCAAAGAGACTTTTCTATGGATGGCCTTTATGTGAGGCCTCTTCTTTTTCCTGTTCTTCTTTTTTGTCCCAGCACCATTTGATAAAGAGAGGACTCTTCCCTGGTCAAAAATCAACTGACCCTAGATATGTTGGTTTATTTCTGGACTCAAAATTCTGTTCCATTTATCTATATATCTGTCCTTACACCAGTGCTGTTATCCAATGGGGGTTCTGTTGCTTGCCGCTTACAAAGTCAGTTACATACTCACAAATGTTGGTAGCAAAGGAAAGGTGCCTCTAATCAGAATGCCGGGGACTTCCCTGGTGGCACAGTGGTTAAGAATCCGCCTGCCAATTCAGGGGACACGGGTTTGAGCCCTGGTCTGGGCAGATTCCACATGCTATGGAGCAACTAAGCCCGAGCGCCACAACTACTGAGCCTGCGCTCTAGAGCCCATGAGCCACAACTACTGAGCACACATGCCACAACTACTGAAGCCTGTGTGCCTAGAGCCCGTGCTCCTCAACAAGAGAAGCCACTGCAATGAGAAGCCCACGCACCACAACAAAGAGTAGCCCCCACTCACTGCAACTAGAGAAAGCCTGCGTGCAACAATGAAGACCCAATGCAACCAACAATAAAATAAATAAATAATAAATGAACTTATTAAAACAAAAATCAGAATGCTGGCAATCTGGGGTGATGGTGGACTCAAGGTCCCCCAAAAACCACCTCCGAAAATTCTGCTCAGCCATGAAAGTTTTAAAGGGAAGGAGGGAAGTAATCTCAGTTAATCATTGAGATATGGGGTCAGAGTCGTTGCCATCCCCCACCTGCCTGCAGGCTCATTGACTTATTGTGATCTTCCTCTAGATGTTATCATACAATTTGGTTCACACAGTTTGGTCACACAGTTTGTTCGGGAGATTACTGAAGGGGAAGGTAGGGAAGAGATTTGGTCATCTGTTAATTACTTATTCTTCATTTTGACTTCTTTGATCTATGGAAAGAACCGACAAGTTAGGCAAAGTATTGTGTGATTAAAAGATTTGAAAGGTGTGTGTGGGCCAGAGATGAGTAGAGCATGGGGGTTAAAAATTAGTTATAGTATAGCTTTGCTAAAATGACAAGAAAGGCGGTTTTCTGCTGAGGTTGATCTCCTGCAAAGAGCTGCTTACAGTACCATAATGTTTTAATTACTGCAGCTTTGTAGTAGGTTTTTAAATCAGGAAGTGTGAGTCCTCCAACTTTGTTCTTTTTAAAAATTGTTTTGGTTTTTCCAGGTCCCTTGCAATTTAAGACCAGCTCTTCCTTTTCTGTTAAAAAAAAAAAAAAAAAAGAATTTTGATAGGAATTGCTTTGAATTGGTAGATCAATTCGAGTATTGACATCTTAACAGTGTTAAGTTTTTTCAAACCATGAATATGGACATCTTTCCATTTACTTATGTCTTCTTTGTTTTGTAGTTTTCAGTGTACAAGTCTTGTACCTCCTTGGTTAAATTTATTCCCAAGTATTTTATTTTTATTGATGCTGTTGTGAAAGGAATTGCTTTCTTAATTTCCTTTGGGATTTTTCATCATTAGCGTATACCACTGATTTTTGTGTGTTGATCTTGTATACAGTATCTTTGCTGAATTCATTTATTAGCTCTGATAGTTGTGTGGGTTTTAAAAAATAGATTCTTGGGAATTCCCTGGCAGTCCAGTGATTAGGACTCCACGTTTTCACTGCCTGGGGCCCGGGTTCAATCCCTGGTCAGTGAACTAAGATCCTGCAAGCCGTGCAGCATGGCCAAAAAATAAAAGAAATAAAAATA
This sequence comes from Balaenoptera musculus, assembly GCF_009873245.2. Classification (NCBI taxonomy): domain Eukaryota; kingdom Metazoa; phylum Chordata; class Mammalia; order Artiodactyla; family Balaenopteridae; genus Balaenoptera; species Balaenoptera musculus. Next base: position 71,942,425 of record NC_045797.1, read on the forward strand.
AAAAAATTTAAAATAGATTCTGTAGTATTTTATACATACAAGATCACATCATCTGTGAATAGAGATAGTTTTACTTCTTCCTTTCTAATTTGGATGGCATTTATTTATTTATTTAAAATTTTTGCCTAATTATTCTGGCTAGAACTTCCCATATAATTTTGAATAGAAATGGCAAAAGTGGGCTTCCTTGTCTTATTCGTAATCTTAAGGGGAAAGCTTTTAACCTTTCACCATTGAGTATGATTGCCGTTTTTCATGTTGAAGAAACTCCCTTCTAGTCATAGTTTGTTGAGTGTTTTTATCATGAAAGTTTCTTGGATTTTGTCAAATACTTTTCTGTGTCAATTGAGATGATCGTGTGTTTTTTTTTTCCTTCATTCTATTAATTTAGTGTATTACACTGATTGATTTTTTTCAGTGCAAATCTGTTTATTGGTTTCCTATTAATCTTTTAGTTGGGCATCTGGGAAGGGGGTATTAGTACATCTGTAGTTAACCTTCTATTTTAATCTGCTTAACTATATTCAGTGAATGATCTATTTTAATGCCCTTCCATCTTGCTTATTAAAGAACAGGTTGACATCTTGGACTTAGATCTAGGTATACTTATCTGGTGTAGTATCTAATAGATAGAGCTCATGGTCCCAAGACCATTTATCAAACAGTCCCTTTTTTCTTACAAATTTGTAATGCTACCTTATGTACCAAATCCCCATCAATGCTGAGGACTGTTTCTGGGCCCTGTATTCTGGGTCTGTGTTCTGTTCTGCTGATCTATTTTTTGACTTCTGTAACAATAGAACAATAATCAAAATACTGTAGGGTGTTTGTTATTGTTTTGGTTTGGTTTGGTTTTTTACCATTTTTTTTAATATGATCTTTTTTTTAATAAGCTCAGTTGCTTTTTTTAAATTTTATTGTTTATTTTATTTTTGGCCATGTTGGGTCTTCGTTGCTGTGCATGGGCTTTCTCTAGTTGTGGCAAGCAGGGGCTACTCTTCATTGTGGTACACGGGCTTCTCATTGCGGTGGCTTCTCTTGTTGCGGAGCGTGGCCTCTAGGCGTGTGGGCTTCAGTAGTCGTGGCTCACAGGTTCTAGAGCACAGGCTCAGTAGTTGTGGCCCATGGGCTTAGTTGCTCTGCAGCATGTGGGATCTTCCCAGACCAGGGCTCGAACCCATGTCCCCTGAATTGGCAGGTGGATTCTTAACCACTGTGCCACCAGGGAAGTCCTTTTTTTTTTTTCTTTACCATTTTTAAGTAGCATTAAGTACTTTCACAATCTTGTGCAATTCACCACTATCCACTTCCAAGACTTTTTCATCACCCAAACAGAAACTCTGTATCCATTTAAACAATAACTCCTCAATCCACTCCCCCATTCCTCCAGCCTCTGATAATCTCTTTCTATCTCTATGAAGTTGCCCTATTCTAGGTACCTCTTATAAGTGGAATCATATAATATTTGTCCTTTTGTGTCTGGTTTATTTCACTTAGTATAATGTTTTACAAGTTCATCATGTTGTATGATATCAGAATTTCATTCCTTTTTATGTTAAATAATATTCCATTGTATGTATTCAATATATATCACATTCTGTTTATTCAGTCATCTGTGGATGGACATTTGGATTGTTTCTACCTCTTGACTATTGTGAATAATGCTGCTGTGAACATTGGTGTACAAGTATCCAATTAAGTCTCTACTTTCAGTTCTTTTGGGTATATACCTAGACGTGGGATTAATGCATCATATGGTATTTCTTTTCTTTTTTAAAATTATTTATTTATTTATTTAGGCTGCGCCAGGTCTTAGTTGCAGCATGCATGATCTTTAGTTGCAGCATGCGTGATCTTTAGTTGCAGCATGAGGACTTCTTAGCTGCGGCATGCAAACTCATAGTTGTGGCATGCATGCGGGATCCAGTTCCGCGACCAGGGATCAAACCTGGGCTCCCTGCGTTAGGAGCACAGAGTCTTACTCACTGGACCACCAGGGAAGTACCCATATGGTATTTCTATGTTTAATTTTTTGAGGAACTGCCAAGGTGTAAAATAAGTGCAGCATTTTACGTTCCAGTCAACAATGCACAAGGGTTTCAATTTCTCCATATCCTCAACACACTTGTTATTTTCTGTTTTTGTTTGTTTTTTATAAAATAGCCATCTTAATGGGTGTGAAGTTGTATCTCATTACAGTTTTGATTTGTATTTCCCTAGTGACTAACGATGTTGAACATCATTTCATGCGGCTATTAACTTTTGTATATCTTCTTTGGAGAAATGTCTAATCAAGTCCTTTACCCATTTTTAAGTAGGGTTGTTTTTTATTGTTGAGTTGTAGGAGATTTTTATGTATTCTAGACTTTAATACCTTATCAGGTATGTGATTTGCAAATATTTCTCCTATTCTGTGGGTTGTCTTTTCACTCTCTTGATAGTGAAGTTTGATACACAAGGTTTTTGGGGTTTTTTAAAGATTTTTTTTGATGTGGACCATTTTTAAAGTCTTTTATTGAATTTGTTATAATATTGCTTCTGTTTTATGTTTTGTTTTTTTGGCCACAAGGCATGTGAGATCTTAGCTCCCCCACTGGGAATCAAACACACACCCCCTGTATTGGAAGGTGACATCTTTTTTTTTTTTTAATAAATTTATTTATTTTATTTATTTTATTTTTGGCTGCATTGGCTCTTCATTGCTGTGTGCGGGCTTTCTCTACTTGCGGTGAGTGGGGGCTACTCTTCGTTGTGGTGCGCGGGCTTCTCATTGTGGTGGCTTCTCTTGTTGCAGAGCACAGGCTCTAGGCACGCGGGCTTCAGTAGTTGTGGCACTCGGGCTCAGTAGTTGTGGATTGTGGGCTCTAGAGCGCAGGCTCAGTAGTTGTAGCACATGGGCTTAGTTGCTCCGTGGCATGTGGGATCTTCCCAGACCAGGGCTCGAACCTGTATCCCCTGTATTGGCAGGCGGATTCTTAACCACTGTGCCACCAGGGAAGCCCGGAAGGTGACATCTTAATCACTGGACTGCAGGGAAGTCCCTGATACACAGGTTTTTAATTTTGATAAAGTTCAGTTTATCTGTTTTTTCTTTTTTTCCCCTTGTGCTTTTGGCAGAAACTATTGCCAAATCAAATGTCATGAAGATTTTCCTCTATGTTCTTTTCTAAGCATTCTATAGTTTTTGCTCTTACATTAGGTGTTCGATCCATTTTTTATTTATTTGTTTGTTTATTTATTTATTTATTTTTGGCTGCGTTGGGTCTTTGTTGCTGCGCACAGGCTTTCTCTAGTAGCAGCAACCGGGGGCTACTCTTCGCCGTGGTGTGTGGGCTTCTCATTGCGGTGGCTTCTCTTGTTGCGGAGCACGGGCTCTAGGTGTGCGGGCTTCAGTAGTTGTGGCACGCGGGCTCAGTAGTTGTGGCTCACAGGCTCTAGAGTGCAGGCTCAGTAGTTGTGCATGGGCTTAGTTGCTCTGTGGCATGTGGGATCTTCCCGGATCAGGGCTCAAACCTGTGTTCCCTGCATTGGCAGGCGGAGTCTTAACCACTGTGCCACCAGGGAAGCCCCTTAAATTTAGATTTAAATAGCCATATGTGGTAGTTATCATATTGGAGAGTATAAAATACTAATGTCACCAATTCTGATTTTGTCTCATGATTCAGTGTTCATAAAATGTGTCATGCTTCTTAGAAATACCGTCTCTTGGAACTCATCTTATACTTATGGAATCAGTACCAACTCTTCTCTAAGGACCTCCTTATAGAGTTACAGTGTCTACCTTAACGTCATCAGAAGTAAAGCAAAAAAACAAAAAAACCAACTAATTTTGTCCTTGCTTATCCTTTCAGTTAAGTCTTTATATTCTATTATCATTATTTTCTGTTCTTATTTTTATCAATACTTTCTCCCAGTCTGTGGCTTACCACAGCAGTGAAAGTGCCAAGTTTTAACCACTGGACTACCAGGGAATTCCCCATGGCTTGCCTTTTAATTTTCTTAAAAGTGTTTTTCAAAGTGAAGTCCCAATCTATCAACTTTTTCCTTAATAGTTTATGTTTTGGTGTCCTTTTTTTTCTTTTTTGGCCACGCCCTGTGGCATGCAGGATTTCAGTTCCCTGACCAGGTATCAAACAAGTGCCCCCTGCAACGGAAGCATGGAGTCTTAACCACTGGACCGCCAGGGAAGTCCCATTTTTGTGTCCTTTGTAATAAGACTTTGCCTACCCCACGGTAGGTTTTATTGTAAAAAATTTATAGTTTTGGCCTTGTGTTTAAGTATGTGATCAATTTGAAGTTATTCTTTCTACATAGAATGAGGTAATGGTCAAGGCTTTCCCCCCTCCCCTGCCACAGGGATATACAGTTGTTCTGTTGTAGAATCATTAATTGAAAAGGCTATCTTTTCTCTATTAATTACCTTGTCCTCGTTGCAAAAATCAGTTAACCATATATGTGAGTTTCTTTCTGGACTCTATTCTTTTCCATTGAGCTATTTGATTATATATCTACACTATATTATTATACCTTTGTAGTAAGACTTAAAATGAAGTAGTGTTAAGTTCTCTATTTTTGTCTTTTCTTGATTGTTTAGGTGATGATTCAGTTTCTCAATTTCTACAAAATGTCTGCTGGGATTTTGACTGGGATTGGCTTGGATCTGTTGATCAATTTGGGGATAATAATTTTCATCCTAACAATATTAAGTCATCAGGTAAATCTCTCCACTTATTTAGATCTTCCTTTTTTTCCTTAGCAGTGTTTTTTAGTTTTCAATATATAGATTATATATTGTTTATTACAACTGTACAGAAATAAATTTTTTATAAATTGATCTGTCTTGTGACTTTGCTAAATTTTATCACATATTAGACCTACTAGTTTATTTATTTATTTATGATTATTATTGTTTTTAAGATTTCTCATGAGATTATCACAGGACATAATAGTTCCTTCTTCATTTCCAAATTATATACCTTTTATTTACTTTTCTTTACATTGCATTGCCTAGGACTTTCAGTCCAGTGTTGAATAGAAATGATTAGAGCAGACATCCTTGCTTTGTTCCTGAAATTAGGGGGAAAGAAATCACTTTTCACCATTTATTATGATGCTGGATATAGGATTTTTTTTTTTAATTATTATTTATTTTTGGCCGTGTTGGGTCTTAGTTGCAGCATGCAGGACCTTCGTTGAGGCATGCGGGATTTTTCATTGCGGCATGCGGGTTTCTCTCTAGTTGTGGCATGTGGGTTTTTTCCCTTCTCTAGTTGTGGCACACAGGCTCCAGGGTGCGTGGGCTCTGTAGTTTGTGGCACGCAGGCTCTCTAGTTGAGGTGTGCAAGCTCAGTAGTTGTGGCGCGCGGCCTTGATTGCCCTGCAGCATGTGGGGTCTTAGTTCCCTGACCAGGGACCAAACCCACGTCCCCTGCATTGGAAGGAGGATTCTTTACCACTGGACCACCAGGGAAGTCCCTGTGGTGCTCTTTATAAGGCTGAGGAAGTTACCTTCTATTCCTACTTTATTGAGTTTGCTAAAGTCACAAATGGATGTTGAATTTGTTAAATGTTTTTTTAGATCTGCTCAGATGACCTTATGGTTTTTCTTCTTTATTATGTTGATATGATGAATTACACTGATTATTTCAGTTTCAAATGTTTAACCAATCTTGTGTTCCTGGGGTAAATCCCACTTGGCCATGATTTATCATTCTTTTTATATAGTCATGGATTTGATTTGGTAATATTTTGTTAAGGAATTTTTTTGTCTCTCTCTATATATGTATAATAATTAGTTTGTGTTTTTTTTTATGCTATTGGTTTTAATATAAGGGTTATGCTGACTTTATAAGTGAATTGAGAAATATTTCTTCTTCTATATTCCAAAAGAATCAGGGTTAGGGTTAGGGTAAAACTGGTATTGTTTTTCCTTACATATTGGATAGAATTCACCAGTGAAGTCATCTGGGACTGGTGTAACATTTGTGGGATAGTATTTAATTACATATTTAATTCCTTTAATTAATAATATGGGTATTCAGGTTATCTATTTCTTTATAAGTGAACTTTAGTAATTAGTTTTATTTCAGGTAATTTGTCTGCTTCACCCATGTTTTGGAACTTACTGGCATAAAGTTAAGTTGTTCCTTATTATTTATTAGTTGTCCCTTTAAAATTTATAGTAGAGGTTGGCAATTAGCAGCCTGTGGGCCAAATCTAGTCTGTGGCCTATTTATGTACATTTGTGAACTAAGAATGGTTTTTACAGTTTTAAAGGATTGTTAAAAAACAAACAAAAAACCAAAAACCAAATCAAAACAAAGAGTATGTGAAATACACCATGGGTGGCCTGCAAAGCCTGAGATATTTACAAACCGGCCATTTATAACAAGAAAATAGTTTGCTACTTGAAGTCTAAAATCTTGAGTGATGTTTATACTTCATTCTTGAAATTTGTAATTTGGGTCTGCTTGCTTTTTTTCCCCCTTTGACTGGTCTGGCTAGTGGATTATCTTTCCTTTCTCTCTTTCTCTCTCTTTTTTTTCCTTTTTACAGGAATGAACTTTTTTGATTTTTGATTTTATTTTGGGCATGGCATGCAGCTTGTGGGATCTCAGTCCCCCAACCAGGGATTGAACCCGGGCCTCTGCAGTAAAAGTGACAAATCTGAACCAATAGACCACCAGGGAACTCCCAGGAATCAACTTTTGATTTTTAATTTCTCTATTATTTGCTTTCTATTTTGTTTTATGCTGTCATATATATGATTTCCTTCCTTCTGCTTAAGCATAATGCCTTTGAGATTCATACGTTTTTGTATATATCACTAGTTAATTCCTTTTTATTGTTGAGTAGTATTCCGTGTTGGATGTACCAAAGTTTGTTTAACCTTTGACCTATGAGTGACTTTTTTTTTGGCTATTACAAATAAAGCTGCAATGAACTATGGTCTACAGGTTTTTATGTGGATGTAATTTTCCTTTCTTTGGAATAAATACACAGGGTTGCAATAGCTGGGCGGTATTGTTAAGTGTATATTTAGATTTTTAAGAAACCATCAAACTGCTTTTCAGATTGGGATTTGCTGTACCATTTTGCATTCTCACCAGCAATGAATGAATGATCCAGTTTCTTTGCCTCTTCACCAGCATTTGGTATTGTTACTATTTTTTTTAGTTTTTCTAACAGGTGTGTAATAATAACTCATCATGGTCTCAATTTGCATTTCACTATTGGTTAATGATGTTGAAATCTTTCTTTTTTTCAAATATTTTATTTATTTATTTATTTAAGTTGGTTGTGCTGGGTCTTAGTTGCGGCACGCGGGCTCCTTAGTTGTGGCATGCGAACTCTTAGTTGTGGCATGCACATGGGATCTAGTTCCCTGACCAGGGGTTGAACCCAGGCCCCCTGCATTGGGAGCATGGGGTCTTAACCACTGTGCCACCAGTGAAGTCCCCTGAAAACTTTCAATATGCTTATTTTCCATCTATATATCCTCTTACGTGAAATAACTTCTGATCTTTTCCTCATTTTCTAATGGATTTTTTTTTAATGCTGAATCTTGAGAGTTCTTTTTATATTTAAATGAGTCCTTTGTGAGATATGTGGTTTGTAAACATTTTCTTCCAGTCTGTTGTGTGGTTTTTATAATCTTTACAGGGTCATTCACAGAGCAAAAGTCTTAAATTTGATGAGGTCCAAGTTATTGGTTTTTTTCTTGTTTAGGTCATGCTTCACCTCTAACTCTAATCTTTTTATTTTTATAAGTTCTATCTCATTCCTTTAAAATTTACTGTCATTTTTTGCTTATTATTAATATTTTCTAATCTTTGACGTATATTACATATCTGAATATAAAATTGTGGGTCTCATTCTGTTGTCTATTCTTTTGTGCTGGCTGTCTTTTTGTGTGTGTATGTGTTGGCTATTTTTGATGATTTTTTTTTAACTGAGTCATATTCATGAGTTTTTGCATATCCTGTTGAAGCTGCATTCTTTTGGAGATAATTTACATTTGCCTTTGCTTTGTGCTTAGGATCACTTTTGACTTAAGCCTTTAAATTATCGTCCTGCACTCGGTTGGGTGTGCGGGAGACTATGGCGTCCTCCTCGGTCCTGCCGGCCACTGTACCGGCGCCGACAGCGGCTTCCGGCACAGGTTTCGGCTTCGCTTCCAAAACCAAGAAGGAGCATTTCGTGCAGCAGAAGGTGAAGGTGTTCCGGGCGGCCGACCCGCTGAGGGGCGTTTTCCTGTGGGGCGTAGCCCACTCGATCAATGAGCTCAGCCAGGTGCCTCCCCCGGTGATGCTGCTGCCAGATGACTTTAAGGCCAGCTCCAAGATCAAGGTCAACAATCACCTTTTCCGCAGGGAAAATCTGCCCAGTCATTTCAAGTTCAAGGAGTATGGTCCCCAGGCCTTCAGGAACCTGCGTGATCGATTTGGTATTGATGACCAGGATTACTTGGTGTCCCTTACCCGAAGTCCCCCGAGTGAAAGTGAAGGCAGTGATGGTTGCTTCCTTATCTCCTATGATCGGACTCTGGTCATCAAAGAAGTATCCAGTGAGGACACTGCTGACATGCATAGCAACCTCTCCAACTACCATCAGTACATTGTGAAGTGCCATGGCAACACACTGCTGCCCCAGTTCCTGGGGATGTACCGGGTTAGCGTGGACAACGAAGACAGCTACATGCTTGTGATGCGCAACATGTTTAGCCACCGTCTCCCTGTGCACAGGAAGTATGACCTCAAGGGCTCCCTGGTGTCCAGGGAAGCCAGTGATAAGGAGAAGGTTAAAGAATTGCCCACCCTTAAGGATATGGACTTTCTCCACCAGAATCAGAAAGTTTATATTGCTGAAGAGGAGAAGAAAGTCTTTCTAGAGAAGCTAAAGAGAGATGTGGAGTTCCTAGTGCAGGTGAAGATCATGGACTACAGCCTTCTGCTGGCCATCCACGACATCATTCGCGGCTCTGAACCAGAGGAGGAGGGGCCTGTGCGGGAGGAGGAGTCAGAGGGGGATGGGGACTGTGCCCTGACCGGACCTCCTGCTCTGGTGGGCTCCTATGGCACTTCCCCTGAGGGTATCGGCAGCTACATCCATTCCCCCCGGCCCCTGGGTCCTGGAGAGTTTGAATCCTTCATTGATGTCTATGCCATCCGGAGTGCTGAGGGGGCCCCTCAGAAGGAGGTGTATTTCATGGGCCTCATTGACATCCTGACACAGTATGATGCCAAGAAGAAAGCAGCTCACGCAGCCAAAACTGTCAAGCATGGGGTGGGGGCAGAGATTTCTACTGTCCATCCTGAGCAGTGTGCTAAGCGATTCCTGGATTTTATTACCAACATCTTTGCCTAAGAGACTGCCTGACTCCATGGTGACTGCTGCTCTGTGTTCCAGGTGGTGGGGTTCTGAGAGGCTTGGGGGAATTGTGGATATTCTGGCCACTACTTCTGCTCTTTCTCTTTTGCTAACTTCAGGCTGCAGGCTCCTTCCATCCAAATAAGTCAGTCTTGTTGAGTAGGCTCTTCCTGGCCCTCAGAAATACATTGTCCTCTCTCCTCTTCCTTTCCTTCTTCCTTCCCCTCCAACAAGTCTGCTTGCTTCATTAGAGTGTTACTGTTGACTCTCTCCCAAGTGCCTTGATCTTTGTAAAATGTCCTGTTGTTTCCATAACATAGGAGGAGCTGGGGGAAGGGTGTTGTTTGCCATCTTCAGGACCTGACTGGACAGATGGACCTGGCTCAAGCTGCTACTCTGGATGCACCTTGCTGTGTGGGATGAACCAAGAGTGTCTGAATTTTGCTGATAACTTTATAGAGCTCACTGTGGCACACTTCCTTCCCGGTAGGCCCTGGGATGGAAGATTTTCAAAATACTACAGATGTGGGTGCAGGCATGCACATATACGATGGGATATGGCCAATCTTATGCGGGTGGGGTGGAGAATGGTGGGCCGGCTGGCAGCTCATGGAGGTGGGACCTATGAGGACTCTTGTGATTATGCAGGGAATTGGAGGTCTCTGGTGAGGGTTGGCTACTCTCCAGTCTCTTCCCTCGCTCCACTTTCACCCCCACCAGAGATGGCCACAGTGTTGAATCCTGGGTGAAGGTGTTTCACTGTTGCTGTTCTTCACCAGGACCTCACATCCCTCCTGGAGCTGGAACACTTCAGTGGGGGTATGGCCAGTTCTGGAGGCTGGGAGGATGAGCCAGGGGTATAAGGTTCACTCCCCATGTTAAATTTCCTTTCTTCATGTCTAGCCACCCCTAAGGTTTTAGACCCAGCAGAAGGGAATATCTCTACCTGGGTTAACCCTGGTTATTTCAAGAGAACGGAAGTCTCACGTGTGGGAACCTCCTCTGCTTCCTGGAAGTGTGCCCCTAGCATACTTCCTTCCCCTGTCCTTCTCAAACCCTTTTTCCAGTTGGATTTGTTATTCTGTTCGTCTTATACTGCTACTGTGTCTCTCAGGGGACAGATGGCCGCCTTTGTCATCTTCACTCTCCACCCCCAGAGAGGAGTCAGAGCCATAACCCGGCCCCCTCCAAAGACAGGTGAGTTAATATGTGATATTCTCAGAACGTAGCAGACCCTGATGAGCTGAGATAGTGTACTCCCTTCCCCGCAAGGCCCTTGGGGCTCAGGCAGCCATTCTTCTTGTGATCCTACATCCCCCCTGAGGCTTCTGCACTTCTCTAAAACATAAAGATGGGCACCAGCAAGTGGCCTGTGGGGTACAAAGACTCTTGCTCTGTATCTGCCTGGACTGATCTGTCTCACAAGAAGTCATGAGGTCATAAAGGAGAATTCCTCCTGCCCCTGCATCTTCTGCTCCAAAGGAAGTGACGAGAGGAGTCCCTAGTTAAGGATTAGAGTCCTTATAATATGTTCCTGTCAGGAGGCTGATGGATCTTTTTCACTCCAACCATCTACCTTTCCCCTGTTGAACGCAATAAAACTCCATGACACCAGCAACTGTTGTTCTTTAGAAATGGGGTTTCTGACCATGTGGCTGATGTATCATAAGCATTATGGTCTTCTTCATTTGTTGCTTCTGGTTTTTTTCATCTTTTTTGTTTTATTAATTAATAAAAAAGATCTTGTGTATTTACTCCCATTGCTGTCACTGTATAGAAAATAAATTATTGAATCAAAAATAAATAAATAAATAAATAAATAAATTATCGTCCTGAGGTTTTTCATACATATCAGATTTGGTGACTTTAGGCTGTAAATCTGAGGATCCGTTTGTTGTTTTGAATTCTTATGGGATATGTTTTTTCCCCTCTCATTCTTAGTGTAAATGTTGGGAAAGGCAGTTCTCCCTGCAGCTTCCTGGAGATTAGTGATGGGAAGGTTGGTTGGTTGATTTCTTTTTTTTTTTTTTTTAATAAATTTATATTTATTTCTGGCTGCATTGGGTCTTTGTTGCTGCACGTGGACTTTCTCTAGTTGCAGCGAGCAGGGGCTACTCTTTGTTGCAGTGCGCGGGCTTCTTACTGTGGTGGCTTCTCTTGTCACGGAGCATGGGCTCTAGGCGCATGGGCTTCAGTAGTTGTGGCACGTGGGCTCAATAGTTGTGGTGCATGGGCTCTAGAGCTCAGGCTTAGTAGTTGTGGTGCATGGGCTTAGTTGCTCTGCAGCACGTGGGGTCTTCCCGGACTAGGGCTCGAACCCATGTCCCCTGCAATGGCAGGCGGATTCTTTACCACTGTGCCACCAGGGAAGTCCCAGTTGGTTGATTTCTAATTCACCCTTATATTTAGGTGTATCCTTTTTGTACCAGGATTTTGCAGGGTTATTACATTAGACTCTGTAACTTGAGCAGGTTCTGGACTTTGTCTTCTGTCTTTCCTATCTCCTGTAGGCAGAGGAAATAGAAGATCAAATTCACTGGAGTTGAGCAAGTGTACTGAAAGTGAAAGCTGTCTTTAGAGCTTTGCTTGCTTTTCTGGGTTCCTGCTGTGACTTAGTTTTCGGTCTAAGTATTCCTTAGTATCTTGACAGCTCATACAGTTTTTAAAAAAAATTTATTTATTTTATTTATTTTTGGCTGCGTTGGGCCTTCGTGGCTGTGCGTGGGCTTTCTCTAGTTGCGGTGAGCAGGGGCTACTCTTCGTTGCAGTGCACGGGCTTCTCACTGGGGTTGCTTCTCTTGTTGTGGAGCAAGAGCTCTAGGTGCACGGGCTTCAGTAGTTGTGGCACACGGGCTCAGTAGCTGTGGCTCATGGGCTTAGCTGCTCTGCGGCATGTGGGTTCTTCTCGGACCAGGGTTCGAACCCATGTCCCCTGCATTGTAGGCGGATTCTTAACCACTGCGCCACCAGGGAAGCCCTCATATAGTTTTTTTTTTTTTTAACTTTTTATTTTTTAATTTTTTTATTTATTTATTTTTAGCTGTGTTGGGTCTTCGTTTCTGTGCGAGGGCTTTCTCTAGTTCCGGCGAGCGGGGGCCACTCTTCATCGCGGTGCGCGAGCCTCTCACTATCGAGGCCTCTCTTTGTTGCGGAGCACAGGCTCCAGACGCGCAGGCTCAGTAGTTGTGGCTCACGGGCCCAGTTGCTCCGCGGCATGTGGGATCCTCCCAGACCAGGGCTCGCACCCGCGTCCACTGCACCGGCAGGCAGACTCTCAACCACTGCGCCACCAGGGAAGCCCCCTCATATAGTTTTAAGTAAAGTTTAAAAACGATTTTAATTGATTTTTTCAGTTATTTTCTTCAGGTCATACTGTGTAAAACAAGCAACTCTTTTGTATCTTTTTCAAGCTTTCCTTTCTTTTGTCCATGTTTCCTTTCTCCATTTCGTGGTTCAAGATGCATCTCAGGAGTCATCACCTCTCAGAAGCTCCCTGCTTGAATTAGAGGTCTCTGCCTCATTCTTTCTTTCCTTCCTTCCTTCCTCCTTCCCTCTCTTTCTTTCTTTCTTTTGTTTGGCTGGCACAGCATGTGTGAATATTAGTTCCCCAACCAGGGATTGAACCTGTGCCCCCTGCATTGGGGGCTGGGAGTCTTAGCCACTGGACGGCCAGGGAAGTCCCTCTGGCTTATTCTTTCTAATCACATTGTTCTGCAGCTTACTGGTTCCTTGCCTGTCTCCATTCCCTCCTAGTCTGTGACTTCTTTGAGGGCCAGAACTATGTTGTTTTCAAAAAAATCTCCATTTCCTGGCCTGACAGAGTATCTAACAGCAATTGGGGTTAGAATAAACATTTGGTGTTAGTAAATGGTATAGGTTATCATAACCTAAATAACAATCTGGCTTTCTCAATTTAGGACTACAAATACAAACACAGAAACAAAGGAAGAAAGCACACAAGTCCTTTGTGTGCTAATTTGCATACCATACACCTCTTCAGGACACTTCAAATATTACTTAAAGCCAGCCTCTTTCTGCAGGAAATGAAATTGTTTATCCTGTTCAATGATCTCATAGGTAATTGACACAGGAAAACTCAGGTCTTCCATTATGAGGTCTCCACACCCAAAGAGGCCGGTTTTAAATTGTGGGTGAAGTGTTCTGGGGAGGGTGTGGTATGCAAATTAGTGTAAGAGGGACTTGTCTGCTTTCCTGGAATCTATTCTGATTCCCCAAGAGAAAAACTATTTCCATTCCCATTGCATTATGCAGTTTTGTTGACCAACTGGGAGCTTGGATGGCTGGAATTTCTAATTTTGATGCAGCTTGTTTATTTTTACAGAACTTTTCTTGAGTCTTCAACTTTTCTTAGGCAATTTTTGGAAATGAACATAATTCTACTTACATCATAGCTTTTCATATTAATTGCGTCCCTTAATCTTTTTCTTTGAAAGTTAAATCACACATTTTATATCTTTGTATTCAGCTTTTTGTATTCTTAATGCTTGCGCGGGCGGGGCAGCAGTGCTAAAAGGAGGCTTTAGTACGAAGAATTCACTCTTCGTGACTACGCCTTAGGTCTGGCTAAGGTTATAGAAATCGGCAGTGCCTTGCTTTGTTTAAAGAGGCAGGGTTCTAGCGTTTGCTCTTCCTTAAGCTTATCGTGTGCCAGATACGGCACAGATATATTTTATCTCAGTTATCATTCACATTTTTACAGCCGTTAAAAGTACAACTCAAGTTCAGTGTCTTGCCTTGGGTATCCCTGGGATTCCAACTCAGGTCACCGCGCCCTCGTCTTCACCGGTTCCCCTCCATCCCCTGCCTTTTCGGGTCGTTCCTCGCTCCATCGAGGCCACCTGGGATGATGCTGGGGGTGCGGGGGTAGTCAGGCCTGGCAGGCTATGAATACTCCACGACCGACTCCAGCTCGCTAGCTAGTACCGCGCGCATTCTGGTTTTTCCCGTCCCCCCACTTCTAGGAGGCAGCCAGACCTGGAAACCATAGAGCTGAAACAGCCCAGAGCGTCCCTTCCGTGGCCGCCGAGCGCTGACGGCGCGCCGTTGGGCGGGGCCTACTGGAGGGGCGGGGGAAGAGGAGGGAGAGCCGGCAAGGGAAGGGCTGGCCGGCCTTGCAGCGCCCCGCAGCGGCCAAGTCGGAAGAGGTCTCGTCGGCCCTGCGGCGCTGGAGCCCTGACGCACGGAGCTCGAGAGCGAGAACGGGAGAGAAAGGGGCAGAAATGGCGGCTCCGCTCGGCTCCCGCTGAGTAGGTCGAAGCCGGCGGAGGGTCTGAGCTCTCGGCCTGGAGCATCGCTCCCGTCTCCCGCTACCTGCCTTCGCACGCCGACTTCCCTTCCTCTGCCCTACCCTCGCCTGTCCTCGTCTGCGCTGCGCAGAGTCCGGGTCGTCTTGTCTTTCCCGGCCCGGCTCCACTAGCCCTGACTGCCCGGCCGGCGGGCCGGCCTTCCTCGGCTCTCCCCGGCGCGGCAGGCGCCGCGAGCGCGGCGTGGACCCCGTCCTCCTGGCTGGACCATGGTGAACACCCGGAAGAGCTCTCTGCGCCTTCTCGGATCTAAGTCGCCTGGGCCCGGGCCTGGGCCTGGGGCCGGAGTAGAGCCTGGGGCGACCGGCGGCAGCAGCCATTTCATCTCCTCTCGGACCCGCTCCTCCAAGACCCGCGCTGCCAGCTGCCCCGCCGCCAAGGCCGGGGGAAGCGGCGGCGCCGGCGTCGCTCTGGATGAGGCCCGGGTAAGAGCGCGGCAGCCCGAGTCCGGAGGCTTGCGAGTCGGCCCGGCCGCTGGGGCTTTGTCTGGCCGGGTTGGGGCAACAAGCCTCCAGTGGAGACCGCTCGGGCGGCCGGAGACCGGGTCTGCGGGTGCGTTGGAGGATGGCAGCCGGCTAGGTAGGGCCACGACAGCTTTGCTGGCCCCGCTCTTTTGTGTTAAAGAACAGGACTTGAGTCCAGGGGAGAGGGCTATGGGGGGGGGTGTCTTTTCGGGGACATTAAAACAGCCTGCTTTCCGTGTCCTTGTCCTGCCTGAGAGGGGAATTCTAGGGGAGCAAGAGCGAAGGGCCAGAGTTCCCGGGTGGAAGGGTTGGAGAGGAGAAGTGAAAGTTTTATGCGGTGTCAAACCCTTCCTGTAAGTGTGTGAGCTCCTGCCGGTGTCTAACTCCAGCTTACTCTCAAACTGTTTGGGGGTGGTTCAAGTTTGTGAGGAAGTGAACGGAGAGCTCCAGTTGGCAGCCAGGCAGGGATGGTGAAAAAAGTTTGGAGCTGCTCTGACACCAACTTTAAAAACAAAATCAACACTATCGCCTCTCCAGGCAGGAGCGATCAGAAGTGATGTTTAGCTGGAGAATCAGCCAGTCAGATAACCAGGATTCTAGTAGGGACTCGGTAGAGCTTTCTAGTAGAGCCTTCAGGTCACAAAAGCGGCACGTCGAAAGAAACGTGTCGAATATTATTGATAGTAGGCACTATCATCTCCAAATTGTTTGGTGTCTTGGATGTCTCCATTTTTGCTTTGGGAATAGTTTATAAAAGGTGACTTAACACCATCGTCCCACTACTGCGAAAGTGACATTTGAAGAAGACCGGTGATGATTTAGTATTTTTTTTTTTTAAAGTGGTAGATCTTGAAATTTATTACAGGGTAAGGCTCTAAGCTAGCACGTATGTTTTATCACTTTAAAGGAATTGATAAGGTTGTGTTACGAGATTGGTTATGAATTCAGAAAAGAGTGTTGCTTCTGTCTAGAGAGAGGCTAATTTTCTAAGAATAATTTGACTGGAAATTGTTCATTTAACATACTCCTTTAAATCCACACCATTTTGTTATTCTTAGGGGAGGAAAGCAATATTTCATTTTCTGTAGGGGTCTACAAGATTATGTTTGCGTGTATTTTTTTCTCTGTATCTCATACTGTTCTGACACTAATCAGAATGAACCAAGGCAAATACAAGAGACATTTTACTGTACTTCTCTGAAATATGTTGTATCTTTGAAAATATAATTGGCCTTTATTTTGCTAAAAATCTGGAAAATATTTTAAAAATTGCTTTATTAGTAGACTTACCTTGGAGCTTATAGCTCTCTTAGGTTGAAATAAGAAAGCTAAATCTGAAAGTTGTGCAAACTATTCAGAATAATTATTCTGAAAACTAGACTTTCTGTAGAAATTATTGCAAACATGTACAAGCTTACTGACTTCCTGAAGCTAACATATATTTTAAAATAAAAGTAATTTAAGAAAGGTTTGTCCTGTATCCTTAAGGACAAATAAAATATTTAGAGTGTAAGCATTTAGTTGTATAATGCTATGAATGCCTAGCAGGCTTACAGCAGTGTCTCGTTTATGTGAATCAATTAGCTCATCTGTCACTGATCATTTTGTGGTCCCATTTTTGAATTCATGGATATTATGCTGTCCTTACCCCCTGAGGAATAAGGTGAGGTAATTTGTCAAGCAGCTGTTATGGAGATGTTAAAAGGCAAGGAATCAATAATCTAATGTAGAAATGAACATGCGGTAGCTTTTCAATTGCTAGAAGAATGAAAGATATTAGAGCTCTTTCTAGAAGGATACTAATGAAACTTTGTTTCAAAGATCTTTTTAAAATGTATTGAAAGACCATGAACAACAGGCCAGTGGAAATTTACTTTGAAACATTTGTTTTTCAGTTTTAAGAAGGTTTGTGTTCTGACCCTAGTAGATGATAGAATGATCTAATTGCTTTCTCCGAGAAATTTACTAATCCTATGTTGTGATTGGTCCTTTAGAAGAAGATAAGTTACAATTCTGAATTTAAGTTGATGTATATTTATGAGGCCGGCTGTATATTTCCTTGTTGTATATTTCTGAAATGGGTTGATTTGAGTGTGGTAAGCTCTTCCTTTCAAGTTTGTTTTATGTTACGAGAATTTAGCCCTCCTGGTTCACCCTTTCTGGTGTACTTAAAGGCACCCTCTGGGTCTGTGGTGTCTTAGAAATTTGCTGTCATCTGCAAAGACTTACTTGGTGGAAAATGGGGTTGCTCATGCCGTTGCTTTAGGAGACTTATTTTTGTAGGAAGAAATGTATTCCTCTTGATACGATATAAATTGAAGAGGTTCCCCTTTTTCAATTTTTGTGTGATATTCTTCACTTTACAGTTGATGCTGATTTCCACACCCCCCCTCGGCCCTGACTCTTTTTAGGCTATTTCACCCACTGTGTCTAGAGACATTTTATTTGCTCTAAAAAGCCTTAGGACCACGATCTGTCATAGCTTTGCTTTTCCCCCAAAAGGGAAAATAGGGTGGGGAAATACACACATGATAGATACATTCTGTAGGTTATTGGAATGATTTTTTTGCGCCTGTACTTCTTTAATGTCAAGTTGATTTGTGCTCTGTAGTTAGTTGTATAATTACTGCTATATATTGATACTTGGCGTTTTTGTTTAACATGTATAAAACTTAATCTCTTTTAGGTTAATCTAAACGTCAGTAATTAGCATTTATTTGCCACACCTAAGAGTCACTCTCAGCAAACTAATACTGTAGCCACAGAATTGGAAAGCAGTCTGAAAATATTTCAACTCTTTTCCTACCTCTTTTAGGCCTGTTTGTTGGTACTTTTGGCTTGTCACTAGCTTTTTGTGTTTTCTGAGCTTTTTGAATCCACATCTTAGTTGAGAGAATCAAAATACATATTTTAAGTAACTTTATAGGTAAATTTGTTTGATTTTTTTTTTAAAATTTTATTTATTTATTTATTTTTGGCTGTGTTGGGTCTTCGTTTCTGTGCGAGGGCTTTCTCCAGTCGCGGCGAGCGGGGACCACTCTTCATCGCGGTGCGCGGGCCTCTCACTGTCGCGGCCTCTCGTTGCGAGGCACGGCTCCAGACGCGCAGGCTCAGTAGTTTGTGGCTCTGCGGCATGCGGGATCTTCCTAGACCAGGGCTCGAACCCGTGTCCCCTGCATCGGCAGGCAGACTCTCAACCACTGCGCCACCAGGGAAGCCCAATTTGTTTGATTTTATTTTTAGAAAATAACCTCTCAATCTTTCTTTAATATGCTCTTTTATCATTCTGTACTTATTCTTTTCCAGCATTCATTCGTTTGCCAATGTAACAGAAGCAGAGTGGTGGAAATTGAGGGTTAAACATGGAAAAGAAGTCTGAGAGGGAAATGTAACCATGTATATAACTCTCAGATGAGTAGGGAAAAACACAAGTTCCTCAGAGTAGAGCAAGTTTTTCCTTATATCAAATTAATATATGGGGCTTCCCTGGTGGCACAGTGGTTAAGAATCTGCCTGCCAATGCAGGGGACACGGTTTCGAGCCCTGGTCCAGGAAGATCCCACATGCCGCGAAGCATCTAAGCCCGTGAGCCACAACAACTGAAGCCCGCGCGCCTAGAGCCCGTGCTCCACAAGAGAAGCCATCGCAGTGAGAAGCCCGCGCACCGCAACGAAGAGTAGCCTCCGCTCGCCCCACTAGAGAAAGCTTGCGTGCAGCAACGAAGACCCAACGCGGCCAAAAATAAAATAAATTTATAAAAAAAAAAATCTTACCTTCAAAAAAAAAAATTCATATGGAGCACCGTATAGGTGATATTGAGTAATGTGGTAAAACAATTTCCCTGTCACAATTTTGAACCAAAGCAGCTATAGAGTTCATAGGATTATCTCCGGTATCCAACTGAAAATGCAACTTTAAAAAATTCATAGCTGATTCACTTTGTTATACAGCAGAAACTAACACAACACTGTAAAGTAATTATACTCCAATAAAAATGTTTAAAAAAGATAAAATAAAAAAAATTAAAATGTCAAAAAAAAAAAGGAAATGTGAAAAAAAAAATTCAGTTTTTGGCCATTTCTGTAGTCCAAATATACAAACTTGCAGTTTTTTAGGTCAAGGATGAAATTTACACTTGTAGAAGTGAATGCATATTAATTCCTTAAATCATTTTCCCTGGCAAATAATCTTTTTAACCCTCCTTGGATACATCCTTGATTGCATGTCTTCTAAATACCTAATTATAGATAAACCTGTAACCTCTGAAAGCTAGGTGGACAGGTGGTAGGATTAACACTTGGTAAGAGAACTAAGGAGCCCAACCAGTGTCTGCACCTGAATGGGGAGTGATCCTGTCTCTTTAAGGTTCCACTTCAGAAAAGTGCTGCATTACTTTGAATTATGTATTTGGTATTTCTTTTTGGACATACATAATGAAGTTTGATTTCTTGATATTTGGAGTTTTGATCTTGTACTAGGAATATTTTATATTTCTGTTATGTCTCTGTGCTGGGGGAGGATTTTGTGAAAAATGAGTTGAGTAAAAAGCAGATGGAATTTTGGATAAAAAGTTCTATGGAAGTACAGAGTTAGGGGGAAAAAACCATATGTAAAATGTGTTAACTTTATTTAAGTATGAGCTAGACAGTTTTTAGAGAGGTAAGTATTGTGTGTGGCTTATATCAAACAATAGAAAAGTTATCTGTTAAAATTAATACGCTGTGATTTGTATTAGCTTTTAGATACTTTGAGTATATGCTGTAAGATTCTGAACTTCAGATGCTTTTGAACTGTATTTTGGTATAAGATTTTTTTTTTTCATTTTTAGATTGTTATTGTAGTTTTATCTGGAGGTAGAATATATACCTTAGGTTAAAGTCTTTCTCTCCTAGACTCTTCTATTAGAGTAGGCTGTAAGCTCCCTGGGACCAGGCACTATATCTTATTTTCTTCCCGACTGCTGCATTCCCAGGGCCTAGTGCATCATCTGGCATATAGAAGATGCTTAATAAATATTGATACTTGTTAAATGAATGAATAGCATATTAAGGAGCCGATCTAGTATGTGAAAATTGTGTTGATTGGACTCTGAGAATAGGGGGTAAATAAACCATAGCCCCTACCTTCAGAGCTCTAAGTATGCACACGTTATACACATGAGAAATTATTAACAGGATAAATCAGTTCAAGATAGGGGCCAGATGACATGGATACTCAGTGCGATAAGAGTTCTAATCCTTTACTCACTTTTTTAAAAAAATTAATTAATTAATTAATTAATTTATTTTTGGCTATGTTGGGTCTTCGTTTCTGTGCGAGGGCTTTCTCTAGTTGCGAAGAGCGGGGGCCACTCTTCATCGCGGTGCGCGGGCCTCTCACTGTCGCGGCCTCTCGTTGCGGAGCACAAGCTCCAGACGCGCAGGTTCAGTAGTTGTGGCTCACGGGCCTAGTTGCTCTGCGGCACGTGGGATCTTCCCAGACCAGGGCTCGAACCCATGTCCCCTGCATTGGCAGGCAGATTCTCAACCACTGCGCTACCAGGGAAGCCCTACTCACTGTTTTGAGTGGAATTCTTTGATGTACTTTAAGAATAGGGATTGTCATGTTCACAGCTATATCCTAAGTTTCTGCAACAGTGCCTTCCAGACATAGTGCTCAATAAATAGTCCCCCCCAACGCCTGTGCCACTCAGCTTGCGGGATCTTAGTTGCCCGACCAGGGATTGAAGCTGGGCCACTGTAGTGAAAGCGCCAAGTCCTAACCACTGGACCACCAGGGATTCCCAATAAATAGTTTTTGAGTGAATGAATGGAAAGTAGCCTCATTTGAAATTATTTTCATATTGGCAGTCTTCACTTTTGCTATATTTACATGTTGCAACTTGCCCAACAATTTGGCCCATTTGGTGGTAGCCTAATAAGGAGGAGAGGAGTAAACTAAGGTTTATTTAGCATCTCATACCAGGTGTTTAATGCTGTCTCATTTAATCCCTGCAACAACCCCATGAGGCAGGTGATGGTATCCCCATTTTACAGCTGAGGAAATTGAATTGCTGAAGAGGTTAAGTGGCCTGTAGAAGGCCAAATAGGCATAAGTAGTAGGGTAATATTTAAATCTAGTTCTGTCTTTTCCATGTGTTTATCTCATTGTCTCATCTGTATTTATCACTACTCTTTGACACTGTTCATTCAGTTTTCAAAAATATCTGAAAAAGTGAAGAAGGATGCCATTGTACAGTCAGAAAATACTGTACGCACTGTGTATAGACAGATTTTTACTAGAATATCTGGAGTTGTGGTGTCTAGTATTGAGACTGGAAGTATGAACAGTAGTAGCCTATAGGGATATGAAATATAGGACAGTGATTTTTCAGTAATTGCTTGCTGCCTGATTTCAGGGGGTGCGTGTAGGGAGAGGAGCAGGCATATCACGTAGAGACCACTCTTTGGCAATATTTTTGCTTCCCAGTATTTTAAAGATGGCTTGGGAAAAAAATCCCTATAAAAAAACTAAGTCTGAGGCCTTGTGATCTCCAGTGTACTTGTGCTGCCATCTTTCCCTCTACTTGGTGATACTGATTTATCAGTGTGTACATTTATTTTATGCTCTAGGAATCTGTTTATCTGTGGGGTAGATAAGTGTTTTCCATTTGTAAAAAATGTTTCATACTTTAAACCTGTTGAAAAGACATTATATGGTGTATTTATATATGATGATACATACTATTGATTAAACATGTTTAGCGTTATTAGTTTCTATCTGTATTCTAGGACCCAAATTGGGATCTCTGAAACAGTGGTGCTTCAGATACCCTTAGAATGAAATGTTCTCTAATCTTGCCAGGTAGGAACTTGGAAGTCATTAAGTTTAACTTTTGGTAGTGAGACTTGCTTATTCCTTTGTTCTTTCATTCAATCAATAAATATTTATCAACCAGCTACTACGTTAAAGTGTTAAGTGCCATGTGGACAAACATTTTGTCTCTTTGGTTCATTGTTATAGAGCTGCCATGTTGCAAAAGTCAAGGAGGCACCATTCACAGTCTAGTCTGTGTTACTGGCTCCCCCTGGAATTGTGCAGTGCACTCCTTGTATGTTACGTACTGCAATTCAATACCCAGAAGTGGAATAGAGTATACGTGTACTTAAATATTATCTCTAGATTTGTTGTTCTGGTCTCCATTTTTGGAGTAGTGCATAGGAGTTCCTATATCCCTACACCCCTGCCAGTATTTGTCAATATCTAGCTTTTTAATTGCTTTTCTTTGATTATCAATGAGAATGGGCAACTCTTTATGTCCTAGTAGTTTTTTTTTTAATTTATTTTATTTTGGCTGTGTTGGGTCTTAGTTGCGGCCGGCAGGCTCCTTAGTTGCAGCAGGAGGGCTCCTTAGTTGCGGCCGGCGGGCTCCTTAGTTGCAGCATGCGAACTCTTAGTTGCAGCATGCATGTGGGATCTAGTTCCCTGACCAGGGATCGAACCCGAGTCCCATGCATTGGAAGGCGGATTCTTAACCACTCTGCCACCAGGGAAGTCCCTGTCTATAGTAATTTTTAAAAAAATTTCTTCATCTTTAAAATGCTTGTTAATATTTTTGTTTTCTGCTGGAGTTGCTATTTTTGTCATGTTTTCCAAGAGTATTATAGATCAGTGGCTTTTAACCTTTTTTGTCCCATAGTAAGGGATACTTTTTATGTTGTGATGCTGTACACACATGCAGTTTTACTTTTCCTGTTTAGGTCTTTGATTTATTTTATTCATTCTACTAGACAACCTATCCTTTGTAGTGCCACTTTATAATGTACCTAGTTCCCATATATATTCTGCTTTGATCTCTCTATTCTTTTTTGTTGGTTTATTATTTATTCTTACGGCAGTATCATACTGTTTCTGTGACTGTGGTTTTGAGGTATGTCTTAATATCCTAAAAGTCAAGTTCTTCCTCTTTGTTATTTTTCAAAGTTGACTTAGATAGTCAAAGATTTTGGTATATGTTTCCAGTTAAGATTATGGACTTCCTTTAAAGATCCAACTAGAATTTTGACTTTTTAAAAAAAATATTCACTTATTTTATTTATTTTCCTTCCTTCCTTCCTCCCTCCCTCCCTCCCTCCCTCCCTTCCTTCGTCCTTCCTTTCTTTCTTTCTTTCTTTCTTCTCTCCCTCACTCCCTCCTTCCTTCCTTCCTTCCTTCATCCGGTCTTAGTTGCGGCACGCGGGCTCTTTGTTATTGCGTGCGGGCTTCTCCCTAGTTGCTGTGTGTGAGCTTCCCTCTAGTTGTGGTGCGTGGGCTCCAGGGTGCATGGGCTCTGTAGTTTGCGGCACGCAGGCTCTCTCAGTGAGGCGCGGGAGCTCAGTAGTTGTGGTGCGTGGGCTTAGTTGCCCCGCAGCATGTGGGATCTTAGTTCCCTGACCAGGGATCGAACCTGCGTCCCCTGCATTGGAAGGCGGATTCTTTACTACTGGACCATTGGGGAAGTCCCATAGAATTTTGATTTAGAAATTTTAAAAATTTAATTTAATTTTTTATTTTGTTTATTTTTGCCGCTCTGTGTGGCTTGTGGGATCTTTGTTCTCCCACTAGGGATTGAACCCGGGCCCTCGGCAGTGAAAATATGGAGTCCTAACCACTGAAGCACCAGGGAATTCCCCCAACTAGAATTTTGATTGGGAATGTTTTTGAATTCCTAGATTAATTTACAGAGAATCGACACTTTCATATTAAGTTGTCCATGAGCAAGGAACAGCTCTCACATAGCATAGTTTGCATATTTTTCTTGTGGAATTTGATGCTTTTTTTGGTGACCTAATATATTGTCAGTTTCGGTAAACATTCTTTGTGTGCTTGGCAAAAATGTATATATTCTATTAGATGTAGAAAAATGTAAATATGTATATATAAGTATACATATATGATGGAAAACATTGAGATGGAAAAATATTACAGTGTGAATTTATTGATTGTTCAGATACTCAAATATCCAATTTTGTCCCTTATTAAGATTCTATCTAGGGAGTTCCCTGGTGTCCTAGTGGTTAGGACTCTGGGCTTTCACTGCCATGGCCTGGGTTCAATCCCTAGTCGGGGAACTGAAATCCTGCAAGCCGTGGGGTGTGGCTGGAAAAAAAAAAAAAGATTCTACTTAATTTTTTTACTGTTCAGATTCTTCTGGTATACATATACATATATATTTTTTTACATAAACTTTTAATTTTAGAATAGTTTGTAATTTTCTTCCTTTTTAAAAAAGATTTATTATTTATTTATTTATTTATTTTTGGCTGTGTCAGGTCTTAGTTGTGGCACGTGGGATCTTCGTTGAGGCATGCAGCATCTTTTGTTTTGGCTCGCAGGCTTCTCTCTAGTTGGGGCTTGCGGGTTTTCTCTTCTCTAGTCGTGGCATGCAGACTGGGCGGGTGGGCTCTGTAGTTTGCGGCACGCAGGCTCTGTAGTTGAGGCGCGCGAGCTCAGTGGTTGTGGCGCGCAGGCTTAGTTGCCCCATGGCATGTGGGATCTTAGTTCCCTGACCAAGGATTGAACCCGTGTCCTCTGCATTGCAAGGCGGATTCTTTACCACTGGACCACCAGGGAAGTCCCTCTAATTTTCTTCTTGCTTTATTCTTTGATCTATTGTTTATCTAAAAGTATATTGTTTACTTTTCCAAATTGTTGGGCGTTTATTTTCTAATTACCTTTTTGGTATTTACTTCCAGTTTAATACTCCTGTGCTCAGAGAACATATTCCATATGATTTATTTTTTTTAAAAAAAATTTGTATTGGAGTATAATTGATTTACAGTGTTGTGTTTTCCATATGATTTTGATCTTTTGAAATTGTTCTGACTTATTTTTGTCACCCTGTTTATGGTTAGTTTTGGTAATTGTTCTACATACACTTGAAAAGAATGTGAATTCTGCCATCGGCGGTACAGTGTTATAGATATGTCCACTAGACCATGTTTGTGCATCTTCTGGTTTTAAAGTTAAGTATTTGCCTTTTTGTGTGTGTGTGTGATTGCTCTTAAGACCTAAATGTCTGTTTATTAACTCTTTTCTTTTCTTAAAAAAATTGTATTTCCTCTAACCACATACTCTTTAACATACTCTTGTAATGTTCCACCTCCCTTCTTGTCCTATATTGTCTAGAATTTTTGTTCTGACTTTTTTATGGGTATAAGTACTTTGTCTTTTTCTTTTTGTTGGAGTTTTTTCCAACAACAATAAATTTCACTAAGGTACCAGTTTATCTTACTTTTTATGTCTTGCATTATTATTCTGTATTTATTTCTCTTCTTTGTGAATGCTTCCTCCAAGAATATTTTCAGTCTGGGACTTTCTGTGACAAACTTTCTGAGGCATTACATGCCTGAGAATATTTTCATAATGCTCTTTAATTTAATTTAAATGAATTTAATTTAATTCATTTAATTTAAATGAAAACTTGGCTTGATACAAAATTCTAGGTCCAGTACTTTAAGAATATTACTTTATTGTCATCTTGTATCCAGTGTTACTCTTGAAGTTTGATGTTTGTCGGATTCTTTTGTAGGTATTCTTTCTCTTTTGAAACTTCGTAGAATTTTTTGGTCTTTTTTTCCATAAATTTTACTGTATTTTTAGGCGTGGGTTTTTCCATCACTCTCTTGTTTGGCAATCTTAGATCTTTTAGTCGGCGGTTTTTCATCTATTTGATTGTGGTAAGTTTATTTCTTAATGGTAATCTAAAATTATTATTACTTCTTCAACTATTCTCTCTCTTTTTCATTCCTTCTGGAACTCATTTTATTCAGATGTTGGCACCTAGAAAAATTTTGTCTCTAAACCGATAATAAAGCAAACCTTTTAAAGCACTTTTGATGGCCTGCTGGAGAACTTTACTGACAGTTATTTGAGTAAACAAGACTTGGTGCTTCTTGTTGCAGACCTCTGTTGACTATTTGGTACCCGTGTGTCAAGTGGCCCACTTGTCAGGGGATGAAGCCTTGAGGTTGCTTGATGAAAGTTCATTTCCTTTACAACTTGCATCCTTTATCTGAAACATACTTCAGTGCTCACACTTAAGGTGAGTGTTCCAGTTGTGTACTTGATTGTGCAAGTTAAGGGAATCTACTTTTAAAAAACAAAACTAAGCCCTGGTGCGGAGCTATACCTCCTTAATCAATGACACATTATAATAATTTAAAATGTGTATATAGAGACAGTAGGAGAAACTTCTTTGAGAAATGTGTGCAAACAGGAGAGAAACTGGTGCGGGGTGGTTTCTATGTTAAAATTTTGAAAGTATTTTAAATTAATTTAAAATTTTAATTTAGTTTTCATTTTTTCGTTATTACTCTTCTATTTAAGTCTCCAAGTTTATTAGATGGGAAAATTGAGGAGAAATGATAGTTGCCCAAGACCATACGATTTTAAAGGCAACAGTTCAACTGGAAATGGAAGTGTCTGTCTTTAATTCTTTAATATCTATTGAGTGACTCGATGTTCCAGACACTGAAGATGAAGGAGTACACAAGACTCTTAACCTCAGCTCTTTGGAAAAATATTTTTATTTAAAAATTATGAAATCAGTATTTCAAATAATATGGAAGTGCACAGAAAAAAAAAAGGACTTTCCCCATCTCCCCTAATTCCTCTAGCTCGTTCTTCCTAGGGATAATCACTGTTAAAGCTGGTGTACGTCTTTCCAGACCATTGCACATGTATGTATGGGTTATTTATATGTGTATGTGTGTGTATGCATATATATATAATAATAATAATTTTTTAAAAATTTATTTATTTATTTTTGGCTGTGTTGGGTCTTTGTTTCTGTGCGAGGGCTTTCTGTCTAGTTGCGGCAAGTGGGGGCCACTCTTCATCGCGGTGCGCGGGCCTCTCACTATCGTGGCCTCTCTTGTTGTGGAGCACAGGCTTCAGACGTGCAGACTCACTAGTTGTGGCTCACGGGCCTAGTTACTCCGCGGCACGTGGGATCTTCCCAGACCAGGGCTCGAACCCATGTCCCCTGCATTGGCAGGCAGATTCTCAACCACTGCGCCACCAGGGAAGCCCCTACTATCTTTTTTGACTGCACCACTCAACTTTCAGGATCTTAGTTCCCCGACCAGGGATCGAACCCTTGGCCCCTGCAGTGGAAGCACGGAGCCCTAACCACTGGACTGCCAGGGAATTCCCTATATGTTTATACTTTTAACAGAAATAGAATCATACCTTATATACTATTTATGATAGTTAATTTTTCTACTTAACTATGTATCATGTACATTCTTTCATATCTGTCCTTCTTGCTGGCTTTTTAACATTTTGTTGTATCATTACACCATCACTTTAACTTTTCCCTATTGGTACACAGTTATGTTGTCTCCATGTTTTTAATATTATAAATAGTGTCATATAAAATGACCTTTCTCTTTTAGGCAAAGTGGAAATAAATACTGAGTCAAAGGTATACTGTACTTTAAATTTTTATAGGTTTTGCCAAATTGTTCTATAAATAGGCTAAATCAATATGCACCCCACTCCCCAATACTCTCAGCACTGTTAAGTTTTTATATACCTTTTACTGGCCGATTTAAGGAGTTAAGATTTAAGTTTCTTGAAGGGCAGAGTGTTTAATCATCAATTATGTTTAGTATCTAACACAGTAACAGGTGTTAATAAATTTTGTTTGTGGAAGGAATGGATCCCTGAAGATAATTAATAAGCTTATGAAATTATGTTAATACTACAAAGCCAAACAAGTATCCTTACTTGAGACTTTATCCACTGTCAGGCTGCAGGTGTAATATTTGTTACTTATACTTCTTCACCTGGTTCTAACAATCTTATGAGGTAAATGGTAGTTTTTGAATTACAATGGTAGTGCTGCAATATGACTGGTTCTGTCTAACTTTTAAGTCTGTGGCATTTTTCAGTATGCCCATTGTCTCTTTGTCATTAAAAAAGTTTTTTTTTATTATTTATTTTTGGCTGCTTTGGGTCTTCGTTGCTGCACGCGGGCTTTCTCTAGTTGCGGCGAGTGGGGGCTACTCTTTGTTGTGGTGCACGGGCTTCTCATTGCTGTGACTTCTCTTGTTGTGGAGCATGGGCTCTAGGGCGCACGGGCTTCATTAGTTGCGGCATGTGAGCTCAGTAGTTGTGGTGCACGGGCCTAGCTGCTCCGTGGCATGTGGGATCTTCCCTGATCAGGGCTCGAACCCATGTCCCTTGCATTGCCAGGAGGATTCTTAACCACTGCGCCACGGGGAAGTCCCTCTTTGTCATTTTAAGTAATGTAATATTTTCAGGTGAAAGAATTATCTTCCAGGAAGAAAAATGCAGTTTAAACTACAATAGGCTATTGTTATCTTTTCACAACTCCTCAGCTCACTTCTATATATTTTTTTCCCTTTCTGTATTCTTTCATGATGATTGTTTAGAAATATTAAACTAGTAAGCCATTGCTCTTGGGATATTTGAGGAAATTTTAGGACATTTTGTGTGCCTGAAGTTTTAGGACTTTGTAGAATAGTACTGGCTCTAAGAAAATAAACAGCAGTGTGAGTTTTGTTTCCTGAAGTCATGGTAACTGCTGCCTCTGTGAATTCTTTTTACAAATGAAAGAAAAAGAAATTGAACTTCTAAGCTCTCTCATGAAAACAGGAGTACCTGTTTTTAAGAAAGGTAGAAAAAAAGCCTGTCTTATAAAGGAAATTGGAAAATATTGATTGCACCCATATACTTTCTGATCTAACCTGTTGGCAGTTCCTATTCTGTTTTTTCTTGTCTCTTGAGGATCTTTTTCTCATTAGTTATCTTGCTCTTTTTTTTTTTTTTTGGCCTTGCTGTGTAGCTTGTAGGATCTTAGTTCCCCAACCAGGGATCGAACCTGGCATTGAGAGTGCCAAGTTCTAACCCATGGACTGCCAGGGAAGTACCCTCTTTAAAATTTTATTGTATTTTATTCTCTTCTGTGGTTCCTTTTCTTCTGTTTACAAGAATTCAGGTCTTCTTTTTAAAAAAGAAAATCCTTCACTGCCTTCTTTGACTTTGTAACCTCTTTAAGCCTATTATCTTATTCTTCTTAATTCTGACACATAAGAGTAGCTCTGTAGTTTATCAGCTGTACATTCTTACCGCTCAGTGGGTTCTTCACTTAGTGATTTCCACCTCAGCATTTTGCAGAAATTGCCCTATCAGAAGTTACAGTGTTGGGCTTCACTGGTGGCGCAGTGGCTGAGAGTCTGCCTGCCTAATGCAAGGGACACGGGTTCGAGCCCTGGTCTGGGAAGATCCCACGTGCCGCGGAGCAGCTGGGCCCGTGAGCCACAATACTGAGCCTGCGCGTCTGAAGCCTGTGCTCCACAACAAGAGAGGCCACGATAGAGAGAGGCCCGCGCACCGCGGTGAAGAGTGGTCCCCGCTTGCCGCAACTAGAGAAAGCCCTCGCACAGAAACGAAGACCCAACACAGCCGTAAATAAATAAATAAATACTTAAAAAAAAAAAAAGTAAAAGTCTATTAATTTAAAAAAAAAAAAAAGGAAGTTACAGTGACCTCCTAATTACCAATCTACATGTTTATCAGCTTTCATCCTGTTTAGTCTTTTTGTTTTTTTAATTTAATTAATTTATTTAATTTATTCACTTTTGGCTGTGTTGGGTCTTCCGGGCTTTCTGTAGTTGCCGTGAGCGGGGTCTACTCTTTTTTTTTGGGGTCTACTCTTTCTTGCGGTGTGCGGGTTTCTCATTGCGGTGGCTTCTCTTGTTGCAGAGCACAGGCTCTAGGGCGCATGGGCTTCAGTAGTTGCAGCACGTGGGCTCAGTAGTTGTGGCACACAGGCCTAGCTGCTCCGTGGAATGTGGGGTCTTCCCGGACCAGGGCTCGAACCTGTGTCCCTTGCATTGGCAGGCGGATTCTTAACCACTGCACCACCAGGGAAGCCCCATTGTTTAGTCTTTTTGGAACCAACTTCCACTCCCCCTGTTTGAGTGAGACACTGTATTTTTCTTTAGTTTATATGAGATCCTTTCTGCTTATCCCTTTTTTTAAAAAAAAATAATTAATTAATTAATTAATTTAGTTTTGGCTGTGTTGGGTCTTCGTTTCTGTGCAAGGGCTTTTTCTAGTTGGGGCAAGTGGGGACCACTCTTCATCGCGGTGCGCGGGCCTCTCACTGTCGTGGCCTCTCTTGTTGTGGAGCACAGGCTCCAGACGCGCAGGCTCAGTAGTTGTGGCTCACGGGCCTAGTTGCTCCGTGGCACGTGGAATCTTCCCAGACCAGGGCTCGAACCCGTGTACCCTGCATTGGCAGGCAGATTCTCAACCACTGCGCCACGAGGGAAGCCTGCTTATCCCTTTAATGTAGGCATTTTTTAAAGGTTTTGACTTTTGCCCTCTTGTTTTTTATTCTATATATTATTACTTGTAATGCTTTTATTACAATTTCATATCTATCTCTAGCCCTCACATCACTCTATCTCAGAACTGCATTTCCGACAGTCTGATAGACATCTCCCTAGATTTCTGGCTAGAATTCTAAACCTTATTTTCAAAATTGGAATTCACTGTTACATTTCTCCCATCAACATATGCCTCCCGTCCCCTCACCTTCCTCCATAGCTCCTAAAACACAAAAACCACTTTTTACACCTGCCCAGTCTTTATTTTGAATACTGGTATTACTAATATTTTAATTATTCAGCTTTCTGTAATCAATTTCTTATTTTCTACTTTTACAATTCTATATGAGGCCATCATCAAGACTTGAATTAATCTATTGGTCTGCTAATTCACTTATTTCCTAGAATTTTTCATTTTTTAATGCTGTACTTGGGTACATTCTTTTTGTCTTTACATTAAAGTACAGGTTCTGGATTTCTGACAAATTGTGGTCTGGTCAGGAAGCCTTCCCTGAAAACCAGGGCAGTGTAAATTCTTCTCTGTTTTATTATTTTCAACTTCTTTTACCTATTTTTACAAGATTTATGGTACAATAGTGTTCAGTATTTGTGGTAGCTGATGAGTATGGTTAAGAAACTCTTAAGACTCAAGGAGAAAATCATTTCTGTAAATTGGAAAAATTTTCTGCCTGATTTTAGAAGGTTAGAGTTTAAGAGAAAAAGTCAGTTAGGTGGGGATGACTTAACTTTTCATTGTACTTTTACTTTCTGTAGGATTTGACACTATTACTCTTATACTTCTCTTGGAAGTTATCTCATCCTTGAATCATGTTCCTCTGACCATTCTATGTGTTACATTACTGTTACAAAATAAAGTCCATGTGATTTATGATGTCTTCCTTCATCTCTGTTAGCAATTATCATTTTTTGCTTTCAGAGAATTGTGTATTTCTATTATAGTACTTACTATAATATGCCGTATATCATTACTGTGACTGTTTGTGAACTCAACAGATTGTGTATTGGGTTGTAAGCAGGTTTTAATCTTTTTTTACCATCCCCCCCCCAACCCCCATGTCTTATGTACCCAGTAGGTCCTCAACAAATGTTTGTTAAATGAAATTATTCCCTGAGTTTGAAATGCCTTTCCTGCTTGTGGATTGTAGTCACTCTGACACATATTGCTAAATGACTGTGGGTAGGTTGCATAATCTCTCTTAAATATTTTTGTCCTGAAACTGGCAACGCCTTCCCTCAAAGGGTTAGGTTATAATTAACTAGTAAAATGCTTTGAAGAAGTTAAAGTTGAGCATTATGATCATCCTATTAAAGGTGAACTGTTAGTATCAGGTTTGTAGGTAAAAACTTTCCCAAAGCTTGAAGTTAATTAAATGGTGTTGAAGTAATTATTTTGTAGAATTTACATTTTGGTTATTTGCTTTATTTAAATCCCTATATTTCTTTGGAGGGAAGGAGTCTTTTGTAATGCTATTTATTCTGAGGTCTCTGTCACTGAGCCAAATCACGATTGAAACCCTTTCATTGTAAGAGTGGTACAGTAGTGCAGTGCAGCAGTTAGGATGATGTGCGTCATATTATACTTGAACTGTTTTATATGCCAGAGGTCCTCAGACTTTCGTGTACTAAGAATCATTCAGAGGCCCTCATTTAAAATATCCCACCTCCAGAGCTCTAGTTTAGCAGGTTATGTTTGTTTAATGAGAAGTCAGGTGCTTTATGATTCAGTTAGTATGTGGACAACACTTTGAGAGACACTCCTGAATGCAACTGTAAAAAGCCAGTAGAACATGAGAGAATGAGTAATAAATAAACACAAACTCATTTAAATGGATATTCAAAGAGTTATATAATAACTCACATTATTTAAAAAATGGCTAGACTTCAGATATTTTACTATTTTGTCTTTAATTAAGTAGGTACATAGTACTTATTCTCAGAGTGTGTTTGTGAAACTTCAATACCTACAGATGCTCCATGAAAAAAGAGCTTGATCAAATAAGCTTGTGAAATGTTATATACTGTCTTCCATACTTACAGCTATACTGCATATTAACTTTTTTTTTTTTTGGCGGCACCTTGCGGCAAGTGGGATCTTAGTTCCCTGACCAGGGATTGAACCCAAGCCCCTTGCATTGGAAGCCTGGAGTCTTAACCACTGGACTGCCAGGGAAATCCCTGCATATTAACATATTAAAGACTATTACAAGTCCTGAAGCAAAAAACCTTGGACCTCATCGTTTCTCAAATTTATTTGTCCATGAGCCTTCCTTTGTTTCTCCTAATGATTTCTATTAATTTACAGAACAAACTTGGGAAAGTCTTGCCTTTTTTTTCTTGGTATTGTGTGGAATTAAAAAGAAGTAGAGTATTTTTTATAATTAAAGAACTTAAAATGTTACTTGAATGTTAAGACTTGGATGTGACACTTTAAAGATGGTAAATACATAATGCTAAATTGAATATAATTAAGTGCCAAAATGTAGAGTTGCAGCTACAGAGGGAAAAAGGTCAATTTAGGTTAGATTCTTCAGGTAAGATTTTGAGGGACAGATGGGTCTTGAAGGATGTGTGGTGGGATTTGATTAGGAGTAATGCTGGCTTGGACTATCTAAATTGGTAAAGTAGTTTACAGGTATCAGTTTCTTTATTCACAAATATGTCTTAGCTTAGAACATATGACAGTGCTTCCTCAGTGACTTATTTGTTGAATATGTTATATAGTAATGCTTTTCAAACTAATGTGTAGAAGAATTATCTGGGGAATCTTGTCAAAAATGGTTTCTGATTGGATGGGTCAGGGGTGCAGCACATTTGAAGTGACAAATGTAGAGGCTGATCAAGTCTTGGATCAGTAGTTGAGTAAGATGACCTTTGAGGCACACTTTAACCTTGGTATTTTATAAATATTCTAGGGTGGAGTGTCTGAGGTAGTAGACAGAGAACAATATTAGGAATGGAAGGACCTAAATTCTAGGTTTTTTTTTTTTTTCTCAAGTTCTGTCAGTCATTTGTTAGCCATATGACCTTGGGCTAGAGTTAGTTAACTTATGTCTGAGCTTCTCTGTTTACTCTGTTAAAGGGTGGGGTTGGAGAAGGCAAGGGCCTGAGGAAGTGAAATAATACAATTTTTAAAAACCCATTTCTGTGACCTCCCTGGTGGTCCAGTGGTTAAGAATCTGCCTTCCAATGCAGGGGACGCAGGTTCGATCCCTGGTCGGGGAACTAAGATCCCACGTGCCATGGGGCAGCTAAGCCCGCGAGCTGCAACTACCGAGCCCACGTGCTCTGGAGCCTGCACGCCACAACTAGAGAGAAGCCCGCATGCCTCAACGAAGAGCCCGTGCGCTGCAGTGAAGGATCCCGTGCACCGCAACTGAGACCCAACGCAGCCAAAAATAAATAAATAAATAAATAAAGTAAAAAAGAAAAAGAAACATCCATTTCTTAAGTACATTAAGCATGTTTACTGTTAAATACTATTACATGATTGAATTGCATCTTAAATGGTTTTTCCCACCTCTATGTGGGATGGTTTGGAAGTAGCTAGTTTTTCTGGGGAACTTAAACTAATAAGCGGAGGTGTATGTTACACAACTAACATGTTTATTATCCTTACTTATGGACAGTTTGATGTTTGAATTTCTGATTGTTTTTTCCTTTGTGCCTTTTAGTACGAATGTGGTCTTGTGGCTTTAAAACTAGTTCATGGTAAATTGTATTACAGCACAAAATAAAAAATTGGTCTTTTTGTAAAAAACATTTTAGTAAGTGGATATTAATTCTATAGGTTATACTTGGATCCTTTAAACATATATTGCAAGTATTTCTCATGTTTGCGAGTGGCTACATTTTGACTATTTGTGTAATGTAGTTGTGTTGCTTTGGGAACATATGATACAGAAATGACATTTATGAAATGGATAGTTTTTATATTTTTTCTTTTTTTTAAATAAATTTATTTATTTTTGGCTGCATTGGGTATTTGTTGCTGCACGCGGGCTTTCTCTAGTTGCGGCGAGAGGGGGCTGCTCTTTGTTGCGGTGTGCAGGCTTCTTGTTGCGATGGCTTCTCTTGTTGTGCAGCCCGGGCTCTAGGCAAGCGGGCTTCAGTAGTTGTGGCGCGTGGGCTCAGTTGTGGCTCGTGGGCTCTAGAGCGCAGTCTCAGTAGTTGTGGCGCACGGGCTTAGTTGCTCCGCAGCATGTGGGATCTTCCCGGACCAGGGCTCGAACCCGTGTCCCCTGCATTGGCAGGCGGATTCTTAACCACTACGCCACCAGGGAAGTCCCTATATATTTTTCTTAAAAGAAATTTGTAGCATAAAGGGAAATAACTCAAAAATGTTTAAATGGTAGTATATTGAAAATGATCATACATGCTTTTGAAATACTGATCTATAATCTTAAGTGATAAAGTATTAGCATATGAATTAAATCTTCTCTAAAGAAAAGGTAACCCTTTCCTCCACTCTCTTCCCCACCTGTCCAGCACCCAAGGAATTGGGTGGCGAAGAGGAAAGCTGCTCCTCAGAGACAGTGACTCCCCTAGTTTGAAGACATGAAGCTAGGGAGGGATTAGCGGAAGTGTGATGGATGGAGGTCTCGGGTTGAGAGATTGGTTACATTAAACAAATTAATTAATTGAAAGAACAAATGAATAAATGTATTTGAAGATAATGGAAGCTGTGTTTCTCATTGGAAAGGACTTACAAACATAAAAAGGGAGAGTCTAGAAAGAAACTTAAGGTATGGAATTAGTTGAAAGCATTGGTGTACACACATTTTTTAAATTATTATTTATGCACAGATAAAGAAATAGGTATAGATGTCTATATTTCTATGTATCTATATAAATTAATATATTTCCTAGCTTTCTCTGCTGAGAGGACTCAATAGTAGTGAAACCCCAGTAACATTGAGCACACCTAAGTGCCCAGATCTTGATTTCTGAATACTATCCTTGACTAAAAGGAACCTGAGCTTAATTTCTAGGGTCAGGAAGGGAGAGTACAAGATGAGCCTACAGATTTCTTTTGTGCCAGAAAGTAAGGAAGTACTCACAATGATGGGGACATGTCAAAAGAATATTGGAACCAGTTTGAAAGGGCTCCTGATGGCCAAATCTTGTATAATTTGAGCAAAGAAATAGAGTAATGGATTAAAACCCACAGAATAAAGTAAGAATCCATGAATCCATACTGATATAAATAAATGAGTGAATGAGTAAGGAGGGTTGGGGAGGGAAAATTCTTTTTATTTAGTTTTTGGTTGCATCGGGTCTTAGTTGTGGCACTCAGGATCTTTTGTTGTGGTGTACAGGCTTCTCTCTAGTTGTGGCGCGCGGGCTCATTAGTTGCGGTGTGTGGGCTTCAGAGTGCGAGGGCTTAGTTGCCCCGTGGCCTGTGGGATCCTAGTTCCCTGACCAGGGATTGAACCGGTGTCCCCTGCATTGCAAGACAGATTCTTAACCACTGGACCACCAGGGAAATCCCGGGAAAATTCTTTAAAGTAGGATGCCAACTAAAACATATAGGAGTGATAACGATTAGATAATTACCACCATGATGGTATTGGATAAAGGCAAGAGTAGTCAATGAATGCTGTGGCTAGTGGGTGGAGGTTTGATGAGGAACAGGATATTTGTGAATTATCAGAATGATTTCACATAAACTAATCAAATACAAAGGGAAAAATAGTGACTTTATGGTGGAGAAACCTGGCAGACACCAACTTGACTAGGTGATCAAGGTTATACCTAATGATGGGTAGGTATAGTATGCATAATATCATGTCTGTATATTCTTTCTATGAATGTTATGGCCTGAATTGGGTTACGAGGAACATCAGATAGACCCAGACTGATAGTCATCCTGGAAAATAAAAAGCCTTTATTCTTTACAGTCAAGGGCATGAAAATGGGGAAAGATTAAAGGATTGTTCCAGATAGAAGGAGACAGAGGAGATCTGATAAGTACATACAATATATGTTCCTGGGTAGGATCCTGAACCAGAAAGGAAAGAGAGACCTTGCTGGGACATTTGATAAAATTTGAATGTGTCCATGGACTGGCTCTGTGTTATATCAATGATGATTTCCTAATTGGGAGGTTTGAATGATGCTAATATAGCAGAGTGTTCTTATTTTGGGAGTTACACACTGGAGTATTTAGGAGAGGAATGATGAATCATGTCATAAAAAGTTGTATCTACACATATTCTGTAGGCTTGAAACTATTTTAAAATAAAAACAAACTAAGCATACTTTTCTGAGGATAAATTTATCTTTCTAACTTTTTTGTTTCTGTATTTACAGATTATTACATTTTGCCACACTTGTAGAGAGATTCCTTCAGTAAATGTTTATTGGTTGAATAAGCACTGTACTTTATCCAAGAATTTAAGAATTCTGTGAATTTTAATAGGATAATAAATACATTTTAAACTTTGTCTTTCAGAAAGCTGAAGTTGATGGTAGTTTAAGTGATAGCCATGTGTCTCCTCCAGCTAAACGCACTTTGAAACAACCTGATTCTGTTTGCAAAGACAAATCAAAATCACGAAGTACTGGTCAGCGAGAGGAATGGAACATATCAACTGGACAGGCCAGGTGAGAATGGAGAACTCCTCCATTGTTTTTTCATGAATTATTTGATGTGATTCAGGGCTGATAATTGCTAATTTTCTTAAATTGTAAAGCCACCTGGCTAGAGATACTTATAAATTGTATTAAGCTTATTTTATAATTTCTGTATGTAATTTTATTTTCTGTAAATATGCCAAAAATATATGTAGTATGTAATAGAAACTAATATTACTAAAACAATAAGAATTTTGATAGGTCTTGAATGTGCATACATGTTTATAGTCCTGAAAATTTAAATAAAAACATAAGGTTAAAATTATATTTTTTACTTGAAAATAAGATAAAATCTCCCCTTCCTAAAATTATTAAGTATTCCACTTGAATTGGTATACTAAAATGTAATAAAATCTAAATTAATTTTTAAAGAAATCTTTTCATCTGTCTGGTTGTTTTCAACTTAAATTTGCTTTGTGTCTGTTTCGATATGTATTAGAAAACAATTTTACTCACTTAACCAAAGTAAGTGGTACTAATTTAATGTAGATAGGATAGGTGTACACACACTCAGAAAAGATTTAAATTTTGAGCTTAGAGTCTTTAGCTTCTCTTTTTTCCAGTGTTTGATGTAGAAGTGCTAATGATGTGCCAACTGCAAACCATAAGTAAAAGGGAATTCCTTTTTGACAGTATTTTGATTTTATGTGTGTAGGTAAATTCGGGATACTCTTAGGCTTTAATGAAAATAATCTTTGCAGTTATATAGATTTTAACAGGCATTGTACATTTACTAGTCTCTAAAGAGTCTTTACCTATTTTAATATGTATTTAAAATTTTTAATTTTGCATTTTCTGGGAGTTAAGTAGAAGATTATGTGAATCATAGTCTATTGATTTTTTTTTTTTAACTTTACCATACTCCTTCATCTGTGAGATGAAACAGATCCAGATAACTATAATGATGTTACTTAAAATAAGTACAGCCCTTTAATTACACTTCTACACTTGATCTACCTGTTATAATCTGTATCCTGTATTTATTAAATGAGTGAATCAAGCTTCTTTTTCTAGTAAATGTTCTAAAAAGTGTTCTTGTAGTGTTAAAAGTTTGACCTTTAATTGTAAGATAATTTTAACAGTAAGATAATTTTAACAGTTTAATTCAGGTGTAAGTCTCTGATACCATAGTTTTGCCACATCTTAGCCACTCAAATCTTTTATGTAAATTAATCTTGATCATGTCTTTCATGTAAAAAGGCTTAAAATTTTTTTGAGGGGAGAGAGTTTTGCTTCCATTTAGGTACCTTAGAGTTTGATATTCCTTGAAAAAAATATTAAGTACATTTTGAATAAAAAGCTTAAGAAATAATGAATACTAATAAAATTTACTGTTTTTTTTTTTTTGTCAGGAGAATAATGTTTAGCAGTTCACACAATTTTAAAAGTTTTTTGAGTTAAACTTTCATCAAGGGATGTGATTAAGTGCTACACTGTTAGAATTAGACTCTTTTAGTGTTTCAGATGACCTGAAAAGAAAATGCCATTTGACCTATCAGATTCAACAGAATTGAATTTTAGGGAAACTTGTAGTTAAAGATATTTTAGATTTTGAGATAGTATAAATACAAAAATCAGGATTTATTTGAAGGTTTGTATTAATTTTTATGTTATGAACCTGAGAATCCTAATTCCTTTATTTTGGTACTCTAAAGTCTTAGGAGCATCTAAGGTAAAATGACTTTCACAAAAGTTCTTTCACAAAAATAATTTGTTAAAATACAATTCATTGGAGGAAAATTGAATATAGATAAGAATTAGTATTAGCTATGAAAAATAATGAATCCTAAAGAACTTTGTTAACAACCACTATATTCTTTTTTTTTAAAACAAGTTATTTATTTGTTTATTTTGTTGATTTATTTACGGCTGCGTTGGGTCTTCGTTACTGCGTGCGGGCTTTTTCTAGTTGCAGCGAGCAGGGGCTACTCTTCATTGCGGTGCGCGGGTTTCTCATTGTGGTGGCTTCTCTTGTTGTGGAGCACGGGCTCTAGGCGCACGGGCTTCACTAGTTGTGGCACACGGACTCAGTAGTTGTGGCTCGCGGGCTCTAGAGTGCAGGCTCAGTAGTTGTGGCGCACGGGCTTAGTTGCTCCGTGGCATGTGGGATCTTCCTGGACCTGGGCTCAAACCTGTGTCCCCTGCATTGCATTCTTAATCACTGCGCCACCACGGAAGCCCAACAACCACTAAATTCTTTAAAGAAACTACTGTTGATTGGTGAAATAACTTACTTATTTTTCTTAAAAAAATTTTTTTATTAATTTATTTTTGGCTGCGTTTGGTCTTTGTTGCTGTGCGTGGGCTTTGTCTAGTTGCGGCAACCGGGGGCTACTCTTCGTAGCAGTGTGTGGGCTTCTCTTGTTGCGGAGCATGGGCTCTAGGTGTGCGGGCTCAGTAGTTGTGGCACGCAGGCTCAGTAGTTGTGGCTTGCGGGCTCTGGAGCGCAGTCTCAGTAGTTGTGGTGCACGGGCTTAGTTGCTTCACGGCATGTGGGTTCTTCCTGGACCAGGGCTCGAACCCGTGTCCCCTGCATCGGCAGGCGGATTCTTAACCACTGTGCTACCAGGGAAGTCCCGAAAATTTTGTTTTGTGGTCAGATGATGAGGGAGTAGTGAGGTGAGGCAGAAATGTAATCACCACTGCTGGGGCTCATGAGAATGAAGGCTGGTAGTGGTTAAAGTCTTTCCAAATGATTGCTTTTGCTGAATTGAGGTTTAAAATTCTCATAAATCATTGAATGCCTTGGGTTTATGTGGGAAAGGGAGAATAAGTAATGATTTCTGAGTCTGATATTGCATTTGTAGTGTGCTTCACATAATTAAAGGTGTAGAAACTTTTAATGTAATAATTATCTAATGCAGAGTGATACTGTCTCCATTTAAAAAATTTAGGATACAGAGATATAGGGAAATATCCCCCACTCACACCCCCTTTTTTTTTTAACGTCTTTATTGGAGTATAATTGCTTTACAATGGTGTGTTCGTTTCTGCTTTATAACAAAGTGAATCAGCTATACATATACATATATCCCCATGTCTCCTCCCTCTTGCGTCTCCCTCCCTCCCTCCCACCCTCCCTATCCCACCCCTCTAGGTGGTCACAAAGCACCAAGCTGATCTCTCTGTGCTATGCGGCTGCTTCCCACTGGCTATCGATTTTACATTTGGTAGTGTATGTATGTCCGTGCCACTCTCTCAGTTTGTCCCAGCTTACCCTTCCCCTTCCCCCTGTCCTCAGGTCCATTCTCTAGTAGGTCTGCGTCTTTATTTCCGTCCTGCCCCTAGGTTCTTCATGATTTTTTTTTTTTTTTTTTAGATTCCATATATATGTGTTAGCATATGGTATTTGTTTTTCTCTTTCTGACTTACTTCACTCTGTATGACAGTCTCTAGGTCCATCCACCTCACTACAAATAACTCAGTTTCATTTCTTCTTATGGCTGAGTAATATTCCATTGTATATATGTGCCACATTTTCTTTATCCATTCATCTGTCGATGGACACAGGTTGCTTCCATGTCCTGGCTATTGTAAACAGAGATGCAGTGAACATTGTGGTACATGACTCTTTATGAATTATGGTTTTCTCAGGGTATATGCCCAGTAGTGGGATTGCTGGGTCATATGGTAGTTCTATTTTTAGTTTTTTAAGGAACTTCCATACTGTTCTCCATAGTGGCTGTATCAATTTACATTCCCACCAACAGTGCAAGAGGGTTCCCTTTTCTCCACACCCTCTCCAGCATTTATTGTTTGTAGATTTTTTGTTGATGGCCATTCTGACCGGTGTGAGGTGATACCTCATTGTAGTTTTGATTTGCATTTCTCTAATGATTAATGATGTTGAGCATTCTTTCATGTGTTTGTTGGCAAACTGTATACCTTCTTTGGAGAAATGTCTATTTAGGCCTTCTGCCCATTTTTGGATTGGGTTGTTTGTTTTTTTTGATATTGAGTTGCATGAGCTGCTTGTATATTTTGGAGATTAATCCTTTGTCTGTTGATTCGTTTGCAAATATTTTCTCCCATTCTGAGGGTTGTCTTTTCATCTTGTTTATGGTTTCCTTTGCTGTGCAAAAGCTTTTAAGTTTCGTTAGGTTCCATTTGTTTATTTTTGTTTTTATTTCCATTTCTCTAGGAGGTGGGTCAAAAAGGATCTTGCTGTGGTTTATGTCACAGAGTGTTCTGCCTATGTTTTCCTCTAAGAGTTTTATAGTGTCTGGCCTTACATTTAGGCCTTTAATCCATTTTGAGTTTATTTTTGTCACAGCCCCTTTTAAAAATAAAGGAGACTTCATAATCATAAAGGATTTATTAGAGGATTAATTTAAGCAGTGAACCCACCTGGTTACATTTTAAGTGATTAATTTTTGGCAACATTGATTTAAGAGACTTTTTAGGCACCTTTATTATTGTATAGGCAGACCAACCCTTAAAACCCCAATAGTCTCTATTTTTATACCCAAGTATTTCATATTCTATCTCCTTTTTATAAAGAGAAATGATAATTGTAAAATGATGACAATAAACTATAATTGGTAATTGGATTGATTGAAGAACAAGTTTTTTTTTCTCCCCCCACCTTAAAATAGATCTTTTATTAGCAATGAAATAAAAGCCAAGTAAGCACTGTCTTCTTTAGAGGGACAAAAATTATTATTTTATTATTATTGCTTTTATCCCAGTGATATTACTATTGTTCATAAAGGTTTTAGATTTCTTTTGTAGAATGATTTTAGGGTTAGCATCTTATTCTTTTGAATAATTTAGGTGTGTAAAATTCCAACCATTTGGTCTTACATACAGCTAAAATTCATATGGAGCCAAGACTTGTGAATTAAGTGATTAAACTG
The DNA here is from genome assembly GCF_009873245.2 of Balaenoptera musculus. NCBI lineage: Eukaryota > Metazoa > Chordata > Mammalia > Artiodactyla > Balaenopteridae > Balaenoptera > Balaenoptera musculus. The sequence continues at coordinate 71,984,472 of NC_045797.1, forward strand.
AGTTAATGTTGTATTGGGTCCAAAGCCAAACTATATTTATTATTTTTCTATGTGGTTTTAAGTGGATTTTAAGAGTGTTTCTAGGGAATTCCACATGTATAATCTTCTAAGGAATGACCTGTGTTAACACATCAGTTCTATTACTTTATAGTCAAACTCATATACCAGGAGGATTGTGTATTTGTATATAAAGGTGCTAAAGATGAAATACTTTCTAAGAGGTAGTATATTAGAACAAGATGGTTGTGTTGTTTTTATGGGGAAAGGAGGGATGGAGTTTTTTATTTTGTGTTTTTGATAGTCTGAAGGCACAGAATAGTTTTTGTTCATACCTTTAGTCATCCTATCTGTGAGCTTTATTAGACAGGGGCATTTATAATTAATATTTATAACATTTAACATTTATAATTTTACATGAAGCATGCTGGAATAACCAAAAATGTTAGAATATTTTAGTTAAAAAATGTTGTGCAAACCACATAGATAAGCAGATGACAGTCATGTGTACTGTTTTTTTTTTTTTTGGCTGTGTTGGGTCTTTGTTTCTGTGCGAGGGCTTTCTCTAGTTGTGGCGAGCGGGGGCCACTCTTCATCGCGGTGCGCGGGCCTCTCACCGTCGTGGCCTCTCCCGTTGCGGAGCACAGGCTCCAGAAACGCAGGCTCAGCAGTTGTGGCTCACGGGCCCAGCCGCTCCGTGGCATGTGGGATCTTCCCAGACCAGGGCTCGAACCCGTGTCCCCTGCATTGGCAGGCAGATTCTCAACCACTGCGCCACCAGGGAAGCCCGTGTACTGTTTTTTGAATGTCCTCTCTCCCCCCTTTTTTAATCTTTGAAAATGATAATTGTTGGATATTTCAAAAAATACCCTAGTAAGTTTAAATTGATAGCTCTTTTACTATGTAACAATTTAGTTTTTGGTTTTGAATTTCTAATTATAGTAAGGTGTACTGTGACTTTTTTCATAAGTCTTCATGTTTTAATGACCCTTTAAGTATCTTTCTAGTGACTTAACATTTCTGTTCCTCCACCAAAAGGGAGAGTTGTACAATGGATTTTGAGAAATTAGCTAAGTTTTCATTTATTAGTTTAGGATGTGTAATATAATACTTTGGGGAAATTATTAAATGGTGTTGGTGTTCAAATACTTTTTTCATCTTACAGTTTATCATTTGAATAACTTTGTCATTGTTTGAATTTTATGTTGTCAACAAAAACCAATAGTAAATGTCTGTGACCATTGTTACTTATGGCATCAGTTAACTTTATGATACATATCAAGCTTAAGCCTTTTCATTGGATTTTAATTTATAGAGTTGAAGACAGTAAGTTCAGTTTATAATCTGTTATTAAAACTTTTCTTGAAGTAATGAAACGACTCTTAGCTCGTATATTTTATTAATTGGTATATTATCAGTCGTAGGGTAAAAAAATGTCTTTACTCTTAAAAAAGTAATATTACATTACTGACATTTTAAAGATTAAAATGATTCCACCAGTATTTGCATTTCTTGCTTCTTTAAATGAATGTTGATGTGTTTGCATATTAAATATAATTGTGTTCTAGGTTAACTTCTCAGCCTGGTGCTACATTACCAAACGGACATAGTAGCTTATGTGAGTATTCTGTTATGAAACTGGTTAGTATTGAAATTCTTATAATGTTGTTAAGAGTATTAAAGTGGGGTAAAATAGCGTAATTTACTAGTATGCTAAGTATACTGTTGGAAGTGACTGGATTTCAGTCATGGTAAATATGTAATTGTTAAACACTGAGAAATCAGTACAACTGAAATAATTTAAATTATTATGGCAGATTGTAAACAGTTATAGAAATTTTAGATTTTGGATATTTAAGCCATTTAAGAGGTTATAGTAAGATTTTTATAGTCTTTTAAAAGTAATTTTTGATTTTTTTTCTTTCTTTTTATACTCTATACTTTGAAATGGAAATTTCTCTCTTCTTGTAGCCCTTCGAAGCCATCCCCTTCGAGGCGAAAAGAAGGGAGATGGGGACCTTTCTTGTATAAATGGTGACATGGAAGTCAGAAAAAGTTGTCGTTCCAGGAAAAACAGATTTGAAAGCGTGAACCAGAGTTTGTTATTTGATCAACTAGTAAATAGGTATGAATGCTTTTGCAGTCAGCAGTTTCATGTAACTGTTGGTTTTTTTAAGCCAGTTATGTTTTAAAAAGTAACTTAAGCACTGACTTAGCAATCAGTACAATTATTTAAAAACTTAATTTGAATTAACCATGGTTAGCAATGATTGTCAGTTTCTAGTTACTTTATTAGATTTAATACAATTTATGTGATAGCTCATTTTTTCTCATACTTTATAAAGCTCTTGTGCATAGATAATATAAAAATAATTTTATTTTGACTTCACTACTATAGTCCTTTAATATTTGCTCATTTAACATTTGTGTTTTTGACAATTTTCAAGCAGCATTAAGTTTCATTATTGATATATATTAGGCATAGTTTTACTTAGTCAAGATTCTGAATTGAAAGTCTTTTGAGGCTGCACATGTTGGATGTAGCCTAGCTGACTGCTCAGTGTCTACATGCAATGAAACTTTATTCTTCTCAGGTAATAAATCCTCCTCCTTAATCACTGCCATATCCTGGAGAAGTGAGGTCAGTGTAATTGCTATTTGAAAGGAGAAGAAATTATATTCTATAGTGGTAGTGTCAAATTTGAGTATTAGTTATTATTCGTTAAGTACTTAGATCAGTATCTGGGCTATGTGTGTGTTTAAAACATAAAATATGCCAACGTTACCATATATTTTGTGGATGTCCGTGTCCTCTAATTTCTAAAAGTATCTATTCAGTTAACCTTATATTAGCTTTAAACTTTTTACAAATCCTTCTTCTATACAATTTTTAATACCATCTTCAAATAAAAAGATTTGAATTATTATTTTTTTTCAGTGCCTTTGGTCTGGTAGTCAGTTATTTGTAGTAGCATTATGAATTTAAATATTTGGAGACTTATAAACAAAGGTCTTATATTTGTAAGTTTTATTATATTAAGGTAGAAGATGTTCTGATTCCATCTTTTTTTTTTTTTTTGGCTGTGCTGCATAGCTTTTGGGATCTTAGTTCCCCATCCAGGGATCGAACCTGGGCCCCAGCAGTGAAAGTGCTGAGTCATACCCACTGGACCACCTGAGAATTCCCTGTTTCCATCTGTTTTTGAGGCATTATCTTCTGGTGGATGCCAGTTCAGAAACAGATATTAATTGGGATGTTAGGTACAGTTACATATCAGAGATGATTTAATTATGCGTTGACGAAGAGCTCTTTTACATGTATGACACAGTGTTTGAGTCCATGGTTGTCTAAACCCTAGTTTTATTATATAATTGTAGTACTGCTGAAGCTGTACTACAGGAAATGGACAACATAAACATTAGAAGGAATCGTCGATCAGGAGAAGTAGAACGGCTTCGAATGTGGACAGATACAGAATTTGTGAGTATATTAACTTTAACAATCTTTGCACGTATTTTTTATTTGGACTGAGGAATTGAGAGAGAGAGAGCAGCATTTGGATTTTCTTGAATTAACAGAATTGTTCCTTCTTCGTTTCCAGTTTAATCTGGGATTTTATTGTTTTCTTTCTTCTTTTATCCTTACCCCGCTTGCTACAAGCTTCCCCAAAAGACCCTCTACACTTCTGCAGAGGGTCATCTTAAAGTCCACCTCTGATTCTGTCACTTTTCTCATCGGAACCTTTAATGGTCTTTTTTTTTTTTTTTCGGCACTGTGCGGCACGTAGGATCTTAGTTCCCCGACCAGGGATTGAACCTGTGCCCTCTGCATTGGGAGGGCAGAGTCCTAACCACTGGACCAACAGGGAAGTCCCTTTAATGGTTTTTTTTTTTTTTTAAACCTATGTTTAAATGATTTTATTATTTATTTATTTATTTGGCTGTGTTGGGTCTTCGTTTCTGTGCGAGGGCTTCCTTTAGTTGCAGCAAGCGGGGGCCCCTCTTCATCACGGTGCGCGGGCCTCTCACTATCATGGCTTCTCTTGTTGCGAAGCACAGGCTCCAGACGCGCAGGCTCAGCAGTTGTGGCTCACGGGCCTAGTTGCTCTGCGGCATGTGGGATCTTCCCAGACCAGGGCTCGAACCCGTGTCCCCTGAATTAGCAGGCAGATTCTCAACCACTGCGCCACCAGGGAAGCCCCCTTTAATGGTTTTTTAATGTGTACTGAATTAATTAAAAACACCTTGACCTTCATAATCTGGTTTCAACTTTATCTTCTCACATACCATTGCCCAAATGTAAACGAATCATTCTTATTCTCCTATCTTTTACTCCTGTTAATACTTCTGGTTAAGGACTGATGCAATTCTACCTTTGTTTCAAGGCTCATTTCAGATGCTTCCTCCCCTCCTCCCCCAAACACGGCCGGCGGGGGTGGATTAATCTTTTTGAATTCTAGACTACTCTGTACCTTTTGCTTGTGGGATCTCAGTTCCCTGACCAGGGATTGAACCCAGGGCACAGCAGTGAAAGCCCAGAATCCTAACCACTAGGCCACCAGTGAACGCCCATGTATCTTTCTTTATGGCATTAAACTTGTTCTACTTTATTTTATTTTATTATTATTACTTTTTATAAAATTTATTTATTTATTTATTTTCGGCTGTGTTGAGTCTTTGTTGCAGCGCGCGGGCTTCTCATTGTGGTGGCTTCTCTTGTTGCGGAGCACGGGCTTTAGGCACGCGGGCTTCAGTAGTTGTGGCACGTGGGCTCAGCAGTCGTGGCTCGCGGGGTCTAGAGCACAGGCTCAGTAGTTGTGGTGCGCAGGCTTGGTTGCTCCGTGGCATGTGTGATCTTCCCAGACCAGGGCTCGACCCCGTGTCTCCTGCACTGGCAGGCGGATTCTTAACCACTGCGCCCCCAGGGAAGCCCTCTACTTTCTTTTATAGTTACCTGTTACTTGACTTGTTTTATCCTATTAGGCTGTAATTTGCTTAAGGGAGAAAGTATGTCCATGGCATTGTAGTTTTACATTTTCAAATATTGTATAAGTTTTATTTGTTTCTCCTCTTGTTTCTTACATGTAATGAATTCAGTAAGGTCCATTTTCATGAATCTTTGCCTTGCAAATAGGTCCTCAATAAATTTTATTGAATGGGCACGTCCCATTGGGTTAATGATATTTATAGCTGGGAATAAAATTCATGTTAATATTTGACAGATTTCTCTCTTTAAAAGGAAAACATGGATATGTATTCAAGAGTGAAAAGGCGAAGAAAGTCACTGAGAAGAAATAGTTACGGGATACAAAATCATCATGAAGTCTCTACTGAGGGTGAAGAAGAAGGTTTGTAAAAGCACCTTATGAAATAAATTCTACAAAGTTCAGGTGGGAGGGAAGAAAATATGTACAAGTAATATATGTGTAATATTGCAGGATGGGTGATTTTTGGCTTTAGAGGTCTATGTTACATAATTTGGAATAATTTTTATTCCATTGGCATTTCTGAGTATTCATTTTCTTCATTTGGAAAAATGCCTTTGCGGTACACTATGCATTGTTATGTAATATATCTTATTAGTAGCTATTGGTAGTCCTTAAGTGACCTAATCTGGTGTAGCATTTGCCATGGACTGATTTGCTTGTTAGGTGAGGCCTCTTGTATTTAGCTATGTTCTAACTAGAAGTTTGTGTCCATAGCCACCTTCTTTCCATAGCCTCTAAATCTCGGATTATTTGGGTCTCAAATTTAGTTATGGACAGAGGAGTAGTAAATGGTACAGTTAAGAGAAAGAGAGACAGCCAGTACTAGTGGAGGGAGTTGTATTGCTCTTTTCTGAGGCCTGTCTGGGTTTTGAATTGACGAATCCTGACTGGATTTGTCGGGCTGGAGCTGGGAACAGATGAAAGCACGTTTGCCCCAAGGATTATAAATTGATGACCAGTGCATCCATAGGATTTAATTCTGTAGGTGTTAACCTTCTTTATTAAAATGGATTTTCAGAAGATTTGGTGTACTGTAAATGCAAGGTAGTTGTATTTCACCAGGGAATCTTATTAGTTCTACTATTTGTGTAGCTTAGATGGAGAAGAATGGGTTTATTTCTCAAATTCTGTAATTAATATATTATTAGCAAGTTTTGAAGAGGTGATATTTCTAATGAAGGTATTTTATTGAGCAGATATTATTGTTGTTACAGCTAGAACCTCTGTATTGCTTCCTTTGGAGAAAATCAGTATAGGTGAGACAGATTTATAATGTGATTTTTGCCTTATCTTTAACTGAACATCTTTGTAGATTTCCCAGAGTAGATTTGCCATGTATAGAATTTCTTCCCATAATAAATAATGCAAGGTTTTTTTTCAAAAAGTAATTTTTTTTGAAGGTTTAAGGAAACTTATTTGGGTGCAAGTGATTTATAGTGTTATTTAGTTAAGTAATACTGTATTTGCTGATTTTCTCTATAACTTAATAATAAACATTTGAAAAAACTTACAGGAAGCTTTCAGATGTCATGAGTAAATTGTAAAGTCCTTTGCATTTTTAGTTTCTTATTTCACTGAGCATGGCTGACAGTTTTAACATTTTTCCAATGTCTTAATGTGATTGTGTTATAGTGACAATTCCTGTGGTTAAAAAGTTAATCATAAAGTACATTGCATTTGAGGACCATAAGCTTATAAAGTTTCACGAGACTTTTATTTTAAACTATAAATAGATGTCACATTATAGCTATAGCCAAAGTGCTTTTTTTTTTTTTTTTTTTTAAATTTATTTTTTTTTGGCCACGCCGGGCAGCATGTGGAATCTTAGTTCCCCCACCAGGGATTGAACCCGTGCCCCCTGCATTGGAAGCACAGCGTCTTAACCACTAGACTGCCAGGGAAGTCCCCCAAACCACGTTTTAAAAATAAACTTTTAGAATTTATGTACATTATAATTTACTTTTTATTTATTTATTTATTTATTTTAAAATTTATTTTTGGCTGCATTGGGTCTTCTTTGCTGTGTGCGGGCTTTCTCTAGTTGTGGTGAGCGGGGGCTACTCTTTGTTGTGGTGCATAGGCTTCTCATTGTGGTGGCTTCTCCTGTTGTGGAGCACGGGCTCTAGGCACGCTGGCTTCAGTAGTTGTGGCGCACGGGCTCAGTTGCTCCACGGCATGTGGGATCTTCCCGGACCAGAGATCGAACCTGCGTCCCTGCCCCGGCAGGTGTATTCTTTACCGCTGCACCACCAGGGAAGTCCCGTAATTTATTTTTTAAATGTATAGCTAGGTGAATTATCATAAAGCGATCACTCATGTCAAGGCATAAACTATTACCAATACCCCAGAAATCTGCTTTATGCTCTCTCCCAATCCCTGCCTGAATTTTTCTACCAAAATGACTAATCTGTGTTTACCTGTTGTCAACAGGCCTAACAAACCATTATACTGCCAACAAAAATTGCTTTTTTTTTTACTAATTTTTGGCCATGGTATTCTATTTATTTATTTATTTATTTATTTATGGCTGTGTTGGGTCTTCGTTTCTGTGGGAGGGCTTTCTCTAGTTGCGGCAAGTGGGGTCCACTCTTCATCGCGGTGCGCGGGCCTCTCATTATCGTGGCCTCTCTTGTTGTGGAGCACAGGCTCCAGTCGCGCAGGCTCAGTAGTTGTGGCTCACGGGCCTAGTTGCTCTGCGGCATGTGGGATCTTCCCAGACCAGGGCTGGAACCCGTGTCCCCTGCATTAGCAGGCAGATTCTCAACCACTGCGCCACCAGGGAAGCCCAACAAAAATTGCTCTTGCTGTAAGATTAGTAATTATCTTTTAAGAATTTTTTTTTTGAACTATCAAGTAGTATGTGAATACTGACCTTATTCAGTGGTTAACTGGGCATTGAATGAAGTGTGCTGTAATAAAGTTTTGAATCATATTCTATTATTGCTTTGTATGACCAAAAAGGTAATACAGAAAGATTGAAAGGTCATAGGTAAATCAGGAGCTCAAATATGATCATATTGATATATTTAGCAGAGAACTAATATTTGTAAGAAAGGCATTTTCTTTTACATCTGTCGTTTGTTTTTTTTAATTAATGTATTTAATTTGGGCTGCGTTGGGTCTTTGTTGCTGCACGCGGGCTTTCTCTAGTTGTGGTGAGCAGGGGCTACTCTCAGTTGTGGTGCACGGGCTTCTCATTGAGGTGGCTTCTCTTGTTGCGGAGCATGGACTCTGGGCTCTAGGCGTGTGGGCTTCAGTAGTTGTGGTTCGAGGGCTCAGTAGTTGTGGCTCGCGGGCTCTAGAGTGCAGGCTCAGTAGTTGTGGCACAAGGGCTTAGTTGCTCTGCGGCATGTGGGATCTCTTCCCGGACCAGGGATTGAACCTGTGTCCCCTCCATTGGCAGGTGGATTCTTAACCACTGCGCCACCAGGGAAGTCCCCATCAGGGTTCATTTTTAATTGTATTGATTTATGCTGTATCATACAATGTTGACACTTTTAAAGCTCACTTGTGCAGAAAGAATAAAATTAAAATATAAATATTCAGTTCTAGAGTGGACCAATCCTTGTGGATTAAAACAGTATTTTTGTGTGTGTGTGTGTGTGTGTGAAACTAGAATCTCAAGAGGAAGATGGAGATATTGAGGTTGAAGAGGCAGAAGGAGAAGAAAACGACAGGCCATATAATTTGAGACAAAGAAAAACAGTGGATCGATACCAAGCACCTCCAATAGGTAAGAGACTCTAAGTAACTTCTTCCCTTTTTGTAGTGGAGTAGCTTATTCTACTCCACCCCTTAAAAAAATCACTGTGTTGCTGAATTTAAAAGAATGAAATCTCTTATAGCAGTTCTTTAGGGCAAGTTTCTCTGTGTTCCAAGTGGTTAAGTATTGATAATTTAGCTAAAGTCAGAAAAGGGCAACTTGGCCAGTAACCTGTTTGTGTTTTGTTTTTGTTTTTTTTTTTTTGAGAAGGAAAAAGTTTATCTTAATGCTCTTAAATCTAATGACAGGTAATCAGTTCCACAGGTACTGTTTTATTGACTTTCTTCCCAGCTGTTGGGAAATTCCATCACTATTGATTTCCTCCAATTCTTTTTTATTTATTTATTTATTTATTTTTGGCTGTGTTGGGTCTTCGTTGCTGTGCGTGAACTTCTCTCCATTGCAGTGCACGGGCTTCTAATTGTGGTGGCTTCTCTTTGCAGAGCACGGGCTCTAGGCGCTCAGGCTTCAGTAGTTGTGGCACATGGGCTCAGTAGCTGTAGCTTGCGGGCTCTAGAGCGTAGGCTCAGTAGTTGTGGTGCACGGGCTTAGTTGCTCTGCGGCATGTGGGATTTTCCCGGACCAGGGATCGAACCCGTGTCCCCTGCATTGGCAGGTGGATTCTTAACCACTGCGCCACCAGGGAAGCCCATCCTCCAATTCTTAAAAAATTGAAATAAAATTCACATATCATGAAATTCACCATTTTTGCTAGGTTTTGCTGATTTTTAATCTGTACAATTTATTGCTTTTTAGTATATTCACAAGGGTGAGCAGTCATCACCACTATCTCATTCCAGGACATTTCCATCCCCACAGCCCTTAGCAATCGCTAATGTATTGATACTTTCTGTCTCGATAGACTTGCCTATATGTGACCTTTTGTGTCTAGCTTCTTTCACTTAGCATAATGTTTTCAAGGAAGAACCTGGATCATTTTATTCAAATTCTTAACGCTCTGAAGCAGTGATTGATTCTCTGGAATTATTAGAGTTACTTCATGAGAAGCTTGCCCAAGTATGTAGACATTTCTCTACTCCAGTTAGGAATCACTGTCAAAGATAGCCCTGTTAATAATGGGGGAGGTATGTTGGGACAGAAAAAAGATTGTGAGCCATTTTTCTAGGTTTTTTCTTTTTAAAGCGTTATTAAAGAGGTATAATTTATATGTAGTTCACTGCCATTGCATATATAATATTTCATGTGTACAATTTGGCAAGTTTGAACTGAGGGATATACCTATGAAACTGTCACCGCACTCAAGGTAATGAACATGTTCATCAACTCCCCCAAATTTCGTTCTGCCTGTTTATAATCTACTCCTAACTTTCTTTTGCCTCCCCACTCCTAACCCTCAGGCAGTGACAGATCTCATCTGCTTTCTGTCACCATAGATAAGTTTACATTTTCTTTAATATTATATACAGTATATACTCTTTTTTTTGTCTGACTTCTTTCACTCAATATAATAATAATAACATGTTGTCGACTATAACAGTAGTGTTTTTCTTTTTATTGCTGAGTAGCATTCCATTGTATGGGTATATCACAATTTGTTTATCCATTCATTTGTTGATGGACATTTGGATTGTTGACATTTCTGGTGTCTGGCCATTATAAATAAAGTTGTTATGAACATATGTTTGCAAGACTTTGGACATATATTTTCATTTTTCTTATAAACACCTAGGAGTGGAATGGCTGCGTTTTATGATTATGTGTATGTTTAAGTTTCTAAGAAATTACCAAACTCTTTTCCAAGGTGATTATACTGCTTACATTCTCACTAAGAGTGTATGAGAGTTTCAGTTGCTCCATATTCTTGCCAACATTTGGTGTGGTCATTTTTTCAAATTAATTTTAGTACATATTTATTGTAGTTTTAATTTTCATTTCCCTAATTACTAATGATGTTGAGCATATTTTTACGTGCTGATTTGCCAACATTATCTCTGGTGAAATATTCAAATCTCTTGCCCATTTTTTCAATTCAGCTCTTTGTTTTTTTATTGTTGAAGTTTTGAGAGTTCCTTATGTACTTCAGATATCAGTCCTTGTGATTTGTAAATAGTTTCTCAGTCTGTAGCTTTTAAAAACAGTTCTCTTGGGCTTCCCTGATGGCGCAGTGGTTTAGAATCTGCCTGCTAATGCAGGGGACACGGGTTTGAGCCCTGGTCTGGGAGGATCCCACATGCCACGGAGCAACTAGGCCCGTGAGCCACAACTACTGAGCCTGCGCGTCTGGAGCCTGTGCTCCGCAACAAGCGAGGCCACGATAGTGAAGAGGCCCGCGCACCGCGATGAAGAGTGGCCCCCGCTTGCCGCAACTAGAGGAAGCCCTCGCACAGAAACGAAGACCCAACACAGCCAAAAATAAATAAATAAATAAAAGATTACTATTAAAAAAAATTCTCTTAATAGTGTCTTTCAGAGAGAAGAATTTGTAATTTTGATGAATTTCAGTTTATGAAAAAATTTATTTTTTATAAATTTATTTATTTATTTATTTATTTTTGGCTGCTTTGGGTCTTCGTTGCTGCGCACAGGCTTTCTCTAGTTAGCTGCGGAGAGTGGGGGCTACTCTTCATTGCGGTGCGTGGGCTTCTCATTGCGGTGGCTTCTCTTGTTGCAGAGCACAGGCTCTAGGCACCTGGGCTTCAGTAGTTGTGGCACATGGGCTCAGTAGTTGTGGCTCGCGGGCTCTAGAGTGAAGGCTCAGTAGTTGTGGCACACAGGCTTAGTTGCTCCAAGCCATGTGGGATCTTCCCAGACCAGGGATTGAACCCGTGTTCCCTGCATTGGCAGGCGGGTTCTTAACCACTGTGCCACCAGGGAAGTCGCTCTCAAAAATTTTTTAATGGGTTGTGCTTTGGTGATGTGTCAAAGAAATCTTTGTTTAACCCAAAGTCACAAAGATTTAGCTTCACATTCTTTCTTAGAATGTTTATTTGAAACTTACAGTATTTACCACAAAGTTTTAATTTTTGTTGTGCTTCTTCTAGGCAGCATTTAGGACTTGAAGACATATGACTGGCTTCTGTTCAGAAAGTTAACAGAACTAATTTCTTCTTCTTTAATATATCAGTTTATCAATTTATTATCAGTTTTTTCTATGTTGTCTTTTTTTTTCTTTTTTTCTTTCAGTACCAGCTCATCAAAAAAAGAGGGAAAATACGCTGTTTGATATTCACAGATCTCCAGCAAGAAGAAGTCATATCAGGTATGTTTTGTTAGTTTTTGAAAGGAGGAAATATTTCCATCTATCATTTAGATACCTCCTTTAAGTAATACATAGTATATGCCTTACAGTTAGAATATAGGTATTGATGGTGTTAATGGCAACGCCAATGAAGAAGTAAATAGCATCTTTCTTTAGTGACTAATAGTTTTTACCCTATATGTGACTATTATCTTCCTGTTTCAGTTTGCCCAAAGTGGTTTTTGTTTTAACAGTTATGTTCCCTAAAGCTATACAGCTCTCTGGTCTCTTAGTAGAGTTGAATCTAAGAGACTCACATTGCTTTCATTGGGTGCATTGATTCAATTAGTGTTTGCTACTTTTAGTTTCCTTTTGCCCTTTCTTTTAGGTATACAAAGGAGGCTTTTTGAGTTTGAAATATTATTTTGTCTATTATGTTTTCTGAAAAGGTAATATATTCCCCATGGCTCAAAAATAAAATTAAAAAAATAAACATGAAAAGCTTTTTTCTAGCCTCCTCAGTAGCCTCTCACTATCCCATAGAAACATTTTTTTTTTTTAAACTTTTTTTTTTTAAATTTTTATTTATTTATTTATTTTTAATTTATGGCTATGTTGGGTCTTCGTTTCTGTGCGAGGGCTTTCACTAGTTGTGGCAAGGGGGGGCCACTCTTCATCGCTGTGCGCGGGCCTCTCACTATCGCGGCCTCTCTTGTTGCGGAGCACAGGCTCCAGACACGCAGGCTCAGTAATTGTGGCTCACGGGCCCAGCCGCTCCGCGGCATGTGGGATCCTCCCAGACCAGGGCTCGAACCCGTGTTCCCTGCATTAGCAGGCAGATTCTCAACCACTGCGCCACCAGGGAAGCCCCAGAAACATTTTTATTGGTTTGTATATCCTTAAAGAATATGTTCATGTATATGTATGTATATATGTGCTAATACATATATTGATTGTTATCCCTTCTTTTTACACAAAATATACTGTGCACATTGTCCACACCTTGTATTTTTCACTTGATTTTTTTAAACTGTCTTTTCATTTTAGTGAAATTTCACATTTATGTTTATAGTTGTGTAACATTACTATGTATAATATAGATATACTGTAATTTTTAAATTAGTTTTTTATTGAGAGTCAGGTTGCTTTCAGTCTTTTGCTATTCTAAAATACAATATAATGAATACCCTTGCATAATCATCATCTTACATGTGTGCAAGTATATTTGTAGGATAATTTCATAGAAGTGGAATCTCTGAGTTAAAGGGAATATGAAATTGTAATTTTGATGACCTTCAATGGTATTGAATCAGTTTGCAGTCCACCCAGCAATGTATCAAAGTGCCAATTTTTCCATATTTCTGCCGGCAAAACATATTTTCAAACTTCTGGATTTTTGCCAGTCTGAGAATTGAAAATGAACTCTAGGTTTATTTTTATATCTCTCATGAGAGTAATTTTTCATATGTTTAAAAGACATTTACTTTTTTTCTGAAATGTCTGTTTGTAAAGTTTGCCTATTTTTTAATAGGTTCTTGCTCTCTTTTTTTTGTTTAATAACTATTGCTAATTTTACAAAAATATATGACCATGTGAAGGTTCTTGCTTTTTAATCTATTTTTAGTAGTTCTTTCTTTATATAGTAGAGAGATCAGTCGTTTGTCACAAATTGCCAGTCTTTTTCCTCAGGTCTGAGTTTGTCTTTTAACTTTGCCTTTGGTTGTCTTTACCAGAAAATTTTTATTTTTATATCGTAAAATTTATCAGCCTACTAAGGCTTTTAGATTTTGAATCATAGTTAGAAAAGCCTTCCCAAATCCAGAGTTGTAAGGAAGTTCACCTTTGTTTATTTTTATTTTATTTTTTTCCCATTTAGTATACTGATTGTTTTTTAATTTAATTTTTATTGGAGTATAGTTGATTTACAATGTTGTGTTAGTTTCAGGTGTACAGCAAAGTGAATCAGTTATGCATATACAACCTTTGTTTATTTTTAATGTTTCATTTTTTACTCTTTAATTTTGATCCATTTGAATTTCATCCTTGTGTGAGATTTGTAGTATGGATCCAACTTTTTTCCCAGGTGGAAAATGAGTTGTCCCAACCTCATTTATTGAATGAGTCTATAACTTCTCCATTGATACCAGTTGCCACATTTATTATCAAATTATATATAATGTATAAATATTATATTACATAAAAGATGCCCCTGTCCTTTTTTTTCCCCCATTATTCCATTCTTCATTCTTATATTTTTTCTCAGGTGGTTATTTCTATATGTGAGAACAGTTAATTTCTGTATATTAATTTTGTACCCCACTTCTTTACTGGGAATGCCTCTAGCATGTCCCCATTAAGATTGATGATTAAGAAATATATTTTGTGGTAATGGTATTATATCTTTGAGGGTTCGTGGTTGTTAATAATCTTGCCATTGGGGCTAATAGGATTTTTTGGTTGTTTTTTTTTTTGGCCACACCGTGCTGCTTGTGGGTTTTTATTATAGTTCCCGACCATGTTTGAACCTGGGCCCTCCTCAGTGAAAGTGCAGAGTCCTAGCCACTGGACCGCCAGGGAATTCCTAGGGTTTCTGTTCCGATTAAGGATTTTGTACCTCAACCAGCTTTTGGGCCTTTTTTTTTTTTTTTAAATATTTTTAAATTATTTATTTATTTATTTTATTTTTGGCTGTGTTGGGTCTTCGTTTCTGTGCGAGGGCTTTCTCCAGTTGTGGCAAGCGGGGGCCACTCTTCATCGCGGTGCGCGGGCCTCTCACTGTCGTGGTCTCTCTTGTTGCAGAGCACAGGCTCCAGATGCGCAGGCTCAGTAATTGTGGCTCACGGGCCCAGTTGCTCCGTGGCATGTGGGATCTTCCCAGACCAGGGCTCGAACCCGTGTCCCCTGCATTGGCAGGCGGACTCTCAACCACTGCACCACCAGGGAAGCCCATGGGCCATTTTTACTTCAGTGTTGAATCTTAGCTTCTGATGATCTTTTTTCTGTACTTAATTTTTCCTATCAAAGTAATACATAGACTTGGTTCAAATAGCTAGTAGACTAGGTTTAATAAAAGTAATATTCCCCAACCCACTTTTCCTCACCTTCAATCTTGTCATTTAGTAATCAATTTAAACATTTCTGCTTTTGGTTATTTTGATAGCTATTTCCATATACTATATAAATGACATTCTATTTCTTGTCTTTTGATTTCTTCCTCAGCCTTATACAGTTGTAACACTAACCTCAGTTCTTCTTTGGTCACAGGAAATTTGAATCATTATACTTGAATCTCCATTTTTGTTTCATTAACTGTAGACAGTATCTTTTGACTCCTCACTTTTAAGATTAGGACCTTAATATCCACTCTCTCCACTTCACTCCTTCTACATTTTTATATTGCCAAGACTGATAACACTTATAGTTTGTTCTGGGACAGTTATTAAGCCTTACTTGATTTATTTCTAGGTTAATTCTAAGAGTTGAAAACCAATGAATAGTTTTTACATTTCTATGAGTAATGACAGTGTTTTTCATCATAGAGCTATGTAGAGTGCTAGAGTTAAATATCCTCTGTGGATTTTATTACTACCTCTGGCCACTCAATGGGAAATGCTCCTGGAATTAAGTTTATTCTTTCATTCAACAAATGTATGTTGTATATCTTCTGTACGCACCAAATATCATTCAAGGCATTGGATATTCAGAAGTTAAAAAGGTAAAAATCCCTGTTCTCTCGGAGCTTACATTCTGCTAGAGGGAGATAAACTAATGGATACATAAACATAGTGTGCCAGATGGTGACAAATGCTTGGAAAAAGATAGTGGGTTGAAGGGGAACATAGAGTTCAAAGGGATAGGAATGGGGGCGATTGTATCACCTTCTGCACAGCCTACATATTCCTGCAGGGACAGGAATGTGTGGGGCTTCTTGAAGTGATTCACGTAAATGGAGAAAAAGGACCCAATGAGATCTCCTGATAGTCTCAGTAAAGGTGATAATTTCAAGAGTTCTTCTTCTTTTTTTTTTTTTTTTTAAATTTATTTATTTATTTAGCTGCGCTGGGTCTTAATTGAAGCATGTGCGATCTTCATTGCCGCATGTGGGATCTTTAGTTGCAGCATGCGGGATCGTAGTTGCGGCATGTAGGATCTAGTTCCCTGACCAGAATTCCGGCCCTCTGCATTGGGAATTCGGAGTCTTAACCAGTGGACCACCAGGGAAGTCCCAAGAATTCTCCTTTTTTTAACATTCAATAGTCTCAAGTTTTCCAAGCTTCTGAACATACCAAAACATTCATATTTTTTTTGTCAGATGACATCTCTCCTAATGTCATCTTTCTGTTCCACTTTGGGGGGATACTTTTTTAGACCTGCTGCAAAGTGACTGTTGTAGGACTTAAGATTGCTTTCATTGTTTGGATCCACCACTTACTGGATCTGATGTCTTTCTGCTTTTTGCTTTACTGTTTCATTTTGCAGGAATATAATCTCAAGTAATTTACTCGGAAAGAATGTGTGGAAGTCAATTTTGCATCTTTGCATCTTTGAAAATGTCTTTTATTTTCATAATTCCCAGTAGTTTTGTGAGTTAAGAGAATTCTAGATCCAAATAGGTTTCCTCTAAACCTTTAAAGTTCTTGCTTCACTGTACTCCATGACATATTGTTGCTGTTGAGAATTCAGTGTGGTTTAATATCTTGTTTCTTTGTAGATGCACATAAATATATATATATGTGTGTATATATATATTTTTTGTTCGTTCATTTTTTTGAGCCTTTTGCTCTAGGCCCTATTGATTTGGAGATTTTCTTTTTTCAACTCTGGGATATTTTCTTGTATTATTTTTTGTTAGGTTTCTTCTCTTCATTTTTTTCCTCATCTGCTTAATAACTACTGTTATGTTAGTCCAACATTGGACATTGGTCCTCTGTGGCACTTGCCTTTTCTCTCATTTTTCTTTGTCTTTTTTGCGCTCCCCCCCCTTTTTAAAAAATTATTTATTTATTTATTTATTTATTTATTTATTTATTTATGGCTGTATTGGGTCTTCGTTTCTGTGTGAGGGCTTTCTCTAGTTGCAGCATGCGGGGGCCACTCTTCATCGCGGTGCACGGGCCTCTCACTATCGCGGCCTCTCTTGTTGTGGAGCACAGGCTCCAGACGCGCAGGCTCAGTAATTGTGGCTCACGGGCCTAGTCGCTCCGTGGCATGTGGGATCTTCCCAGACCAGGGCTCGAACTTGTGTCCCCTGCATTGGCAGGCAGATTCTCAACCACTGCGCCACCAGGGAAGCCCCCCCCTTTTTTTTTCCTGAGAGATTTTATTCTTTTTATCTTCCATCCTTGCAATTTTATTTAGGCAAACATTAAAAAAAATTTTTGAATAGCTTTCTTGTTCTCTGGTTTTTCATAGCATTCTGTTTTTATTTTGTATTATCTTGAGTCTCTTCCATGATAATTTTGGTAAACATTTGTTGTGAAAACACATAATAAAATAAAAAACATAATTAGCTCGCAAATAGTTACATATCCAAAAGACAGTTTCTTATCTAGCAAAAACTATGCTCTAGCCACGAAGGACTGGAATAGCATCACTGATGTCTCACCTAGGTTTTTTTTTAAAAAAAAGCTTTATGAAGATCCACATCATATAATTCAGCTTTTTTTTTTTTTTTTGGTATATTCACAGAAAACTATGGAACTGTTGCCACAGACAATTTTAAATACTGTTTCATCTGCTTAGCAAGAAACCTGTTCTCTTTAACTCTAACCTTCCTACCACTACCCCTATCCTCTAAGTCCTAAGCAACAACTGATCTACTTTCTTTCCTCATAGGTTTGCCTATTCTGGCATTTTGTAAAAATGAGAATATAATATGTGGTCTTTGTGACTGGCTTCTTTCAGTTTACATGTTTTCTAGGTTCATACATGTTGAAGCATTTATCAGTACTTCCTTCCTTTTTATTGTCAAATAATGTTCCAAGGTAGGAATATGTCACATTTTGTCCATCTACTCATTGGTTGATGGACATTTGAGTTGTTTCCAGCTTTTGGCTTTTATGAATAATGGTGCTATAAAAATTCATGTACAAGTTTTTATGTGGATATATGTGTTTTGTGTTTTTTTTTTTGGCCGCGCTGCGTGGCTTGTGGGATCTTAGTTCCCCAACCAGGGATCGAACCTGCATCCTTGGTAGTGAAAGCATGGGGTCTTAACCACTCTACTGCCAGGGAATTCCCGGATATATTTTTGTATTTCTCTTGACTATATACCTCAGGGTAGAATTATTGGGTCATGTGATTACTTTATGCTTAATCATTTAAGAACTGCTTGAATGTTTTCCAAAGTGACTACACCATTTTACATTCTCTCCAGCAATGTATGGGACTTCCAGTTTTTCACATCCTCCCCAGCGCTTAATATTGTCTGACTTTTTGATTCTGGCTATCCTAACGAGTATGAAATGTATCTCATTGTGGTTTTTGAATAGTATTTCCCTGATTACTAATGATATGAGGCATCTTTTCATGTGCTTATTAGCCATTTTAAAATTTTCCTTTGAGAACTGTCTTTTTGTGTCCAGTGCCTATGTAAAAATTGGGTTGTCTTTTTATCATTGACTTTTAAGAGCTCTTTATATATTCTAGATTCAAATTCCTTATCAGATATATGATTTGCAAATATTGTATCGTATTTTGTGAGTTGTTACTTTCTTGATGGTGTTCTTTGAAGCACAAAAGACTTTAATTTTGATGAGGTTCAGTTTATCTTTTTTGTTGTTGTTCGTGTTTTTCATGTCATATCTAAGAATCCATTGCCATATCTGCCGTCATGAAGATTTACTACTGTGTTTTCTTCTAAGAGTTTATAGTTTTAGCTCTGTGTTTAGGTCTTTGACCCATTTTGACTTACTTTTGTATATGGTGTGGACCCTTCCCTTTTAAGGTCCACTCAGCTTTTTGTGGTATTGTTATACATGTTACGTTTATACATTTTACAAACCTAGCAATACATTATTAAAGTTATTTATATAATTCTCTGTTATTTAAAAAAGTTGAGAGAAGAAAGTCAATCAAGTGCATGCTTATAGCTTTTGGATAGTAACTTTTATTTTATTATTCTGGTTCTCTTTATTTGTTCTTGTGCATTTGAGTTATCATCTGGAATCATTTCTTTAGCCCAATACTTACACTGTTGCTACTGCCTACCTCATTTGTGCTATTTTCAGATATATTACATTTTTATATATTAAGCTCACCACACACACACACACACACACACACACACACACACACACACAGGGTAAATAAGAAACTTGGAAACAGGCATTTTCCTGTTGGAGAGAAAGAAGCAGGAGAGAGGGTAAATATCAAAATTGCAAAGATTGAGTAGGTAGTTATTGCAACAGTCTGCCTGAAGTTTTGGGAGACATTAAAAACTGATGCAGGATGAAATGAAGGGACTTCTATTAATCAGGAGAAGGAATATTAGACAGGTTAAAGATCTTAATGAGAGTTGGGGAAAATCTGGGTTTGCTATTGTGGTTGGTGGGAATTGCAGTAAAATAGGGATGCACAGGCTGTGGACCATCCTTGAAAGCCAATTTGAGTTTGAAGTAAATTAATTTACAATGATTCCATTTTGTATGATTACCATAGGTATCATAGAGATGTCATCAAGTATATTAATAATGAAGCATTTATTAAGTATTATTTTTCCTCGAGGATGATTTTAGCTTGATACATTATCTACTCATTCCATAGTAGTTCTGATTGTTTGTAAACTATTTCTTTGTTTATTTCATCAAAAATACTTTATACATTTTGTAAGAAATTCAAACAGGATATAAGTCTTAAGTGGAAAGAGGAAACCCTTGTCTCTCTGTAAACCAATATATTATTTTCTTTAGTGTCTGGACTGTTTTCTGATTATTTGGGAAAGGGAAAATAAGAAGAGAAAAAGATAAACTTTCTTTTCTAATAAGAGTTTGATGGTATTTATCAATCAGTGATAGACATTCCCTAAATTTGGATGCAAATTCAATTTGTTGCTTGATGCCTTTATGAACTACCCTGTTTAAAAAATTATAGCCTCCCTCTCCTCCTCCTCCTGTTTTTCTTTTTTCTCTGTAGAACTTAACATATTTTTACTTCAGATGTAAATTGCATGAGTATAGGGATCTTAATAAATATTTGCCAAATGAATGAGTGACTGTGTATATTTTTTACTGAGCTAATAGTAGATATGATGCTCAGAATGTGTTTTTAAAAGCCCTTTGCTGCTGTAATGATTTAAAGGGTTTTACTCTCTTTAAATAGGAGAAAGAAGCATGCCATTCATAGTAGTGACACAACTTCTTCTGATGAAGAACGCTTTGAAAGAAGGAAATCAAAGAGCATGGCAAGAGCAAGAAATAGGTTAGTAAAGTTTTAATTATTATTTCCATGATAGAAAAAAGGAATAGCAGTTTAAACTTTTTTTTTTTTTTTAATTTATTTATTTAATTTATTTATTTTTGGCTGCATTGGGTCTTTGTTGCTGTGCGCGGGCTTTCTCTAGTTGTGGCGAGCGGGGGCTACTCTTCGTTGTGGTGCGCGGGCTTCTCATTGCAGTGGCTTCTCTTGTTGCGGAGCACGGGCTCTAGGCATGCGGGCTTCAGTAGTTGTGGCTCATGGGCTCTAGAGCGCAGCCTCAGTAGTTGTGGAGCACTGACTTAGTTGTTCCACGGCATGTGGGATCTTCCCGGACCAGGACTTGAACCTGTGTCCCCTGCATTGGCAGGCGAATTCTTAACCACTGCGCCACCAGGGAAGCCCTAAACTTTTTGAATGTGATTCTTACCTGTACTACCATTTTGCTAACAATGATACTTAACACATATTTTAGTCTAGAGTAATACACTGACTTGGTATTTACCTAGTAATTTTTAGAGTAGAAATCTAACCTTGGGAAAC
The DNA here is from genome assembly GCF_009873245.2 of Balaenoptera musculus. NCBI lineage: Eukaryota > Metazoa > Chordata > Mammalia > Artiodactyla > Balaenopteridae > Balaenoptera > Balaenoptera musculus. The sequence goes on from NC_045797.1 coordinate 72,005,374, forward strand.
TTCCCATAAATACTTACTTTGTAAGTACTCAATAAAATAGTGTGTGGGAAGGTAAAGAAAGAGCCAGGGGAAGAGGCCAGCCTCTTGGACAGTCTCTTCTTCAGTACATCTTCTCTAATCCAAATCCATTTAATGAGGTTGATTTTAGATGCTTATAATGATTATAGCACTCAAGAGTAAGATTTTGTTTTTAATGGAATTATTTCAGGAGCCCTTGGGTTTTGTTGGAAAACTTGTTTTAGCTTTGGTTTAATGAGTGCTTCTGGTGGTCTTTGCTTAACTAGAGTCAATGACTCATTGCTACATGGCTCACTAAAATCTTGAGAGTTTTCAGTGGGGGAGAGAATCAGTATTTTGTCTAGTAAGTTATTAAAGCATCAAATTATAATTTATTCTTTAAAATTTAAGTTAATTTTCTAGCTTATATTTATAATACTAGCGGTACATTTTATTTAGAAATTTTACGTTTAGGAAAGCATTTCTATAATTTGGCATTATATATCTATTGTAGAAATACCAAGTTTTCAGTTAGCTGGTCTTGGAAACAAGTTTGGGTTGGTGTAGATTGTATGCTAAAAAGAGTTCCACATGTGGATGATGGAAAGAAAATGTAAGAGAAAAATCTAAGTTTATACAAAAGAATTTAATGCCTCTTTAATCTGAACTATTCTGTTACCTGCTTTGGAAATAGATTTTTAAAGTAAGTTAGGATTCAGAAATGTCAGTGAAAGTACATTCATTGTAGAAGCTATACTTTTTTTAGGCTATTTATGTCATCTTTTGGTGTTTACGCAGTGTTAAAACAGGAAGTAGATTATATTTTCTTAGGGGTAATTACATTAATATCGTATAGGATTTTAAGTAGCTAAAAATGTATTTTAAGGTAGTCACACAAAAGATAATGCTTAGTTTTCAAAATAGAGTCTCAAATTGGTTTCCCTTGAATAAAAGGGAGGGAAATTTATTTCTTCAATCATGTAAACTGAGTAGACATACCCACATAATATCTGAGGATAAATTTAAATGTTATAATAAAGCTTGAGTTCATTTAATGCCGTGTATTTTAGTATTTATAGTAGGTCTTTTTATTTTATGCTTATATAATGTGGAATATCAGGTTTGTTAAGTTTTCTAATTTAGACTAGATTGGGCTTTTTGGACAAAGAGATTCATGATCTTATTTGCTTTCTCTAGTGAATAAATTTATTTCTGTCCTGTTGAAAAGAATTTAGGAAAAATAGTTTAAAAATATGAAATCTCTTGGCATTTTCTGGGTTATGAGAAAAGGGAGGAAGATAAAAATGTGTCAACAAAGATTTAAACTTGCTTATGACATTAAGAATATGAAACTTTTAATGCTATCTACTTGAATGTTTATGAATTTCAGATGTTTGCCTATGAACTTAAGAGCAGAAGATTTAGCTAGTGGTATTCTCCGAGAACGTGTCAAAGTGGGTGCAAGCTTGGCTGATGTTGATCCAATGAACATTGATAAATCAGTAAGTTTTGTAAATGTTTTTCTATAGTTTTTTTTTTTTTAAAGGTCATTACTTGTTTCTAACGCAACACCAATAGAAGTAGAAGATCACCATTGTTAGTGGGGTTTTTTTTTTTGTTCTTTAGTCGCGCGGCAAGCGAGATCTTAGTTCCCCAACCAGGGATTGAACCCGTGCCCCCTGCAGTGGAAGTGCAGAGTCCTAACCACTGGACCTCCAGGGAATTCCCCAAAGTATAGTTTTTTGAACTCTGTTTAACTTTATATATGAACTTTATGTTTAAGCTTCAGTTCCTGCTGCAGGCATGTATTTTGGAATCATAAGATTATCTCATAAATTAAAAATAAATCTATATACAATTAAAATTATTTTGTAATAAACTTTTCCACTTCTTTCCAAGGTGCGGTTTGATAGCATAGGTGGATTGAGCCATCATATTCATGCACTAAAGGAAATGGTAGTATTTCCACTTTTATATCCAGAAATTTTTGAAAAATTTAAAATTCAGCCTCCAAGGTGAGTAATGTCCTAGATGTTTATTATTTTTATTACTGTTAATTTATCAAATTTCAATTAGTAGGTGATTATAAATCTAAATATTATTTATAAATATTTCATATGTATTTATTTGATGTATTATAGCAATGAGAATTAGGAATGAAATTTTATTATTTAGGGCTCAAAAGCTGTGGTACTAAGTGTGTTCTTGAAGTTTATATTTCAGCATTTAAGAGTCAGACACAGAATGAGATTCTTTACGCAGGCCTTGAATTTACAAGTGGATTGCCTAAGTGGATTTTCCTTAATTTGGTCTCCTAATAGCGTTCAGTTTGATACGGTATACTGGTTAGTCTTTGAAAGCACAGTTTCAGCTAAGTGTTTCTTTGACTCATTGATGTGGTATTTTTGAAATGGTAAGCTTGATAGTTTATTTTTATGATCAGATTAATTGTGTTTGATCATGAGGTGGTTAGCTAGTTAACTATTAGGAAAGGCTGAGAAATTATGTCAAAGGAAATTGGGCAGAATAAAATACTTTGAAGATGTGCATATAGACTTAAACTGCGAAATATCCCTTTTTATTTCTAATTTCTTATTCATGTGTTTCTAATTTATTATTCATGTGTTTAAGGATGTAGAAAATCTTGTTAAAGAGTCATCTTCTATTTGAGTGGGTTAAGAGTTGGCCTGTAATTCTGCAGTGGCTTTTAGAAATCATAGTAGCAATTTATTTACTTCTTATATGATATAACTTGAATTTTAAAAATAATTGTTATTTTTTTCAAAGCCATTAAAGTAGTATAGCCTTGGGAGAAACTTTAAAAAATGGAGTGATAAACGAAAAGTATTATAAGCAGAAAGTAATCCTACTCCTTAGGGATGAACAGCTTTCTTTTATATATGTATGCATATATTAAGTTTATATTTTGCCTGTATTATGCACATTTAAACATTTAATATAAATGAGATTATTCAATAATACCCTTATGTAACTTTATTTTTCACTTTACGATGTATTATAGACACCTTTCCATATCAATAAATAATGTATTATTCTTTTTGACATCATACTAGTGTTTAAATTACAGATGTAGTGGTGTATTTATCTGTCCCTTGTTAGATAGCATTTAGGTTTTTAAAAAAATCTATCTTTATCACTTTCTTTTGATTATTTCTACATGATATAATCTAAAATGTGAAATTTCTGGGTCATAGGGAAAGTACCTTTAAAATTTTGATGTAGCTTGCCAAATTACTCTCTACTCTGATTGAACTATTTCTTGTGTACCAAAGCTTGGTTCTTTGAGAACATCCTTGAGGACTCTCAACAAAGTGAAACTTTTGTCTGTATACTACAAAAAGCTATATCAGTGTCTAATAATAAAAAAATATACATTAGTACAAAATTATATGGGAGGTGCATGCTTTTGTATTGGTTATTAGTGCTGGTGGTAACATTTATCTACTTTTATTGATTCTTTATTCCTCTAGGGGCTGTTTGTTTTATGGCCCTCCTGGCACAGGTAAAACCTTGGTTGCCAGAGCGTTAGCTAATGAGTGCAGTCAAGGAGACAAAAAGGTGGCTTTTTTTATGCGAAAAGGAGCAGACTGTCTAAGTAAGTGGGTTGGCGAATCTGAGCGGCAACTTAGGCTTCTTTTTGATCAGGTAAGTGAAGTCAGGTAATATGAGAATATCTTCTTTAGAATACTTCACACGTTTGGTCTAGAAATACAAACTGTTCATGACGGGTCATATTTTCCAATCAATTCCAGTCAATTTCCAATGTTAAATTTAGGATCAGTAATATGAATTTGTATGCCTTAGAGGTACTTAATAGCAGTTTCACTAGTACTAATTTAAGATGATTCACAAAATATTTACTGAGGTGGCTACTAGGCATATAATACCATGTTAAGTGCTTTTGAGAACCCTGGATATAACATGTATATCACTAGATTATAATCTAACTGAGGAAGTAGAACAAGCATAAAAAGTTAAATATCTGTGCAAGAAATCTCAGCAAGCCGTATATTATTTATTTTCATGAGTTGTAAATATGGTACTGGAAGAACTCAGTATTAAGTGAATGCTTTTAAAAGGCAGAGTAAGGTAAGTGAATAATATCATGTAGGCTGTAACTTTAAAAATATCATTTCCTAATACTTATAAAAATTAGTCCTGTTATAAATTTACTTTTAATTGTTTGAGCTACTGAAGGAAGTCAGTCATACTTGGTAATGCAACTTATATTTTGTTATGTCTAAGGAAATTCACATGACATTTAAAAAAATGCTTTCAGCAAGCGTTTGTTGAAGACCCATTACTGAGTTGATGTGTATCAAAGTCCTTTGTAATTGGTAAAGCACTTCAAATATTATTTTTAGTTATATTAGTATTAAAAACTGCTGTGTTCTAGGTAATGGGGGCTCTAGAAAGAGGAATAAAGTAAAATTCTTAGCCTCAAGGTGCTCAATGTCTATTGGGAAGTCAAACATATGCAGTCTTCATGTTTCAAGAGAATTTAATAATAATTGGAAAATAATATAAAATAACATCGGTGGATTAGGGAAGAGTTAGCTTGGGAATGCTGGCAAATTGTCCATGACTTAATTTTAAATTTTTGACAGAGTTATTCCTTTTGCCACTTCCTACTGGGATAGGAATGTCTCTTGGTTTCATTCAAAACCATAGCATAAATCTGTTTTTTAAATCTATATTTACTTTATTTGTTTCATAGTTTTCTTTGTGGGTAAGAGTATTTGAAATGTTTGCTTTCTTTTTAAAAAAACTGCTCATAGTCATTTTTGTCTTTTTAAATGTAAAGAGTCTACATTCCTAAATTAAGTATATGATCTATTCACTAAATGAAATGAAGGAGGTACAGTCGGCCTTCCATATCTGCTGGTTCCACATCCACGGATTCAGGCAACAATTTCGTCTCCGGTTGGTTGAATCCACAAGTGTGGAATCCATGGGTATGTAGGGCTGACTGTGCTATGCTATTTTATATAGGGGACTTGAGCATCCTCGTATTTTGGTATCTGCGGGGAGTCGTGGAACCAGTCTCCCATGGATACTGAGGGATGACTGTACAATATATTGGCTAAGAGTTAGGCCTTTGGTGTCAGAAAAGTGTTAGTTTATATCTAGCTTTACTATTAAGTATGTAACTTTAAGTAAATGAAAGCATCTGATCCTTATTTGCCTCCTCTATAAAATGGGGGAAATAATACCTATCTAACTGGACTACTGTGAGTTTTCACCGAAAGGAAGTGTATACAGTTGACCCTTGAACAATACAGGGGTTAGGGGCACTAATCTCTGTGCATTTGAAAATCTGTGTATAACTTTTGACTCCCTGCAAACTTAACTACTAATAGCCTACTGTTGATAGGAAGCCTTACCAATAATATAAACAGCACGTATGTTTTGTATTATGTACTATATACTGTATTCTTACAATAAAGTAAGCTAGAGAGAAGAAAATGTTATTAAGAAAATCATAAAAGATTTACAGTACTGTACTATATTTATCACAACCAAAATTTTACGTTGCCTGAATACAAGATGAATTCTCTCTCTCAACCTACATCAATATTGTCTTATATGATACAAAACACTGTAGATGTTATACATATTTCTAACACTAGACATCAAGAATGAAAAGATAATATGAAAAAGAAATTCATATTTATTACAGGTATAATGATTCATGCATTGATAACAAAGAAGCAGCAGTATGATTGTTTCATGGTAGCCTAGCCTATACACTAGTGAATGAATTGTTATAGAATTTTTATGGCATACACAAATTACAGTCATATTCATAATACAGTAATGGAAATGTTATATTAGGAAAAAAACTCTTACCTGTGATGATTGGCTGATATGCAGCTTCTCCAATTACGAGAGAAGGGCATGCTGTATAGTAATATAGTTCTCTGAAAGCAAAGGTATAAAACTGTAAGAAAATGAACACATTATTAATTTTTTATTAAATATCACTCACCTTATACCTATGTAAGGATATGCTGGCCATTTCAGTACAAGTCTTGCACACGATAGTCTACGCAATGAATACTTTAAGTGGTAATTATGACAAAAATGTCTCATACAGTTCTTGCTGTACAGTTACTAGATTTTCACATGAAGACACTGGCACACATACATAATAGAAAGTTTATTAACTGTACAGAATGATGATTGTTTACTATTCATTAAATGGAAGTGGATTATCATAAAGGCCTTCATCTTTGTCACTTTCATGTTGAGCAGGCTGAGGCGGAGGAGGAAGAGGAGGGGTTGGACTTGCTGTCTCAGGGGTGGCAGAGGTGCAAGAGGTGGAGGAGATGCAAGGGGCGGCAGGAGAGACAGGCACACTTGGTGTAACTTTATGAAAATACATCATAATTTCTGCTTGACTTTTTTGCTTTTTCATTTCTCTAAAAATGTTTCTGTATGGTACCAATCCTTCTTCCACTGTTTGCTCTAGTCTCAGTGCCCATGTCATAGACGGGTCCATGTGGTAAAAGCAGTCAAAAGCAGTTTTGAGTAATTGGAACCTTTCTGCCAGATTGTCTAAGGTCAATTTGTTTTCTGGCACTGCTTCTTCTACATCTTCTTTCTCATTGCCTGGCACTAGTTCAGAAGCACTCATATCCATCTTCTGGATATTTCGTCTTCTGTGAGTGCCTCTGGTGTTATGTCTGTTAGCTCTTGAGTTTCTCCAAGATTCATATCTTGAGGCCCTTCATGCCCCACCTTTTTTTTGCCATATCTACAATCTCTTTTGTGATTTACTTAATTGGCTCTGTCATAAATCTTGTGAAGTCACCCGCAGTATCTGGACACAGTTTTCTCCAGCAGGAATTTATTGTTTTGGGCTTGGTGGCTTTCATGACTTTTTCTAACAATAATGGAGAGAAATGGTGTAACCCTTCCAGACATTCATGATGTTCTCTCTATTGGGGCTCTCTTCCATAGTGTTGACAATCCTTTCCATAGTGTCCTGTCTGTAATGAGGCTTAAAAGTCCTTATGAACCCCTGATCTAGAGGCTGAATTAGAGTTGTTATGTTTGGGGACAAGTAGACCACTTCGACATCTTTGGTATTGAACTCATCGAGTTCTGGGTGGCCAGGGGCATTGTCCAATATCAAAAGAACTTTAAAAGTGGGTCTCTTACTGGAAAGATGCTTCCTCACTTCAGGGATGAAGCATAGATGGAACCAATCCAGAAAAAGAGTTCTCATTGTCCAGGCTTGGTTGTACAACCAAAAGATTGGCAGCTGGTGTTTATCTTTTCCCTTCAAGACTCGGGGGTTAGCAGCTTTATAGATAAAGGCAGTCCTGATCGTAAACCCGACTGCATTTGCCCAAAACAGTAGAGTTAACTTATCCCTTCCAGCCTTAGATCCTGGTGCTCATTTCTCTTCTTTACGAATAAATGTGAATAGGGCACTATTGTCTGCATTAAAAACCTGTTCAGGCAGATAGAGATACCCTTTCTCATCAATGGTTTTCTTAATTGTGTCTGGAAACTTGTTTGCTGCCTCTTGGTCAGCAGACGGTGCTTCTGTTACCTTGACTTTTTTTTTTTTAATTTTTAAAAAAATGTTTATTTTTTTCAAAGAAAAATAGCAATAGCCAATTGGAAACCTACTTATTCTTCAACTCCAATTTTGTTTTCTTTAAATTTAGAAGTGACTTACTGATTTACTATTTTAAACAAACCCCAGCACTTCCCTGGTGGTCCAGTGGTAAAGAATCCGCCTTACAGTTCAGGGGACACGGGTTTGATCCCTGGTCAGGGAATTAAGATCCCACATGTCGTGGGCCACTAAACCCCTGCCAGAGCTCCTGTGCCTCAGCTAGAGAGCCTGCATGCCGCAAACTACAGAACCCATGCGCTCTGGAACCTGTGCGCCACAACTACAGAGCCCATGAGCCCTGGAGCCTATGCGCCACAGCTAGAGAGAGAAAAACCTGCATGCTGCAACTAGAGAGAAGTCCGTGCCCTGCAACGAAGAGCCCCCGTGCCGCAACAAAAGGTCCCTCATGCCTCAACGAAGATCCCGTGTGCCGCAACTAAGACCCAATGCAGCCAAAAATAAAATAAATAAATAATAAATAAATGTTTAAAAACAAACAAACCCTCCCTTTTCCCTGTAAATGTTTACCATCTACTTATGCTGAATCCTTCCAAGGAGATTGCTCCAGCGTATATCTCCAGGTCCTCGCTTTGCTCCTTTTACCAAAAAATGCAAAACACAGTTCCATCATGCATCTGAAGGGCTCCAATCGTCAAAAATAGGAAAAAAAAAAACCAACTTTGGAATAGCCAGTTAACTTGAATACAGAAAAATCCGCATGAATGCCTTTTGGTTGGGGCAGGAATTCACTCCTGTGTTCCTGGTAATATGATCCAGCTCCATAAATCCTTGTAATTCATCCTCCCTATCCTATGCACATACCTCTATCTAAAATTATTTGCTGGCATTAATTTCTACAGGTTTAGATTTTTCATCTTCCTTTTGCTTTAAGTTTTCATAGAATGACCTTGCTTTTTCTTGAGTTATATTAGAGTCTACAAGAATGCTTTTCTTATATCCTGCATCCACATAAAAGCTGCATTTTCAATATGAGATAAAAAGGTATTTTGCAAGAAGTTCAAGGTTTCACACCTGTTGGTGTAGCTGCAACAAGAGCTTCAGGGATTTCCTTTTCTTCTTCTTTTTGTTTAAATACCCCTTACGCTGGATTCATTTATCTTGAAATGGCCGCAACTGCAGCTGCAGACCTAAATCTACAGTACATATCAAGCAATTCAACTTTTTCTTGTAATGTCACGCCTTTTCTTTGCTTCTTGGGGGCACTTCCAGCATCAGTAGTGGCACTTTGTATAGGTCCCATGGTGTTATTTAAAGTTTACCATATTGCAGTAAACACAAAGAAAAATTTGCAACATCACTTTAAGTAAAGAGAGATCACTTTTTACTGTGATATGTAATTTACTGGAGAGAGGAACTGCTCACGAGGAGAAGATTAGCATCACACGGCATTTTAAGCGGATACTCGCAACACTTGAGTTCAGCGCAATAGCAACAGGAGGTGGCTATGAAATTATTACAGTAGTACAGTATGTACCACAGTTAATTTTATGCAGTTATGTTTTAATACTGCATCTTTGTTTACATTTCTCTCGACTGTAAATGGAGCAGGTACAGTGTTTATTCATGTAAGTTTTGATAAATTTTAACTTTTTATAATAGATTTGTGTATATTTTATGGTACTAAATGATAAAATAGACTAGTATCTACGTATATTTTATACACCCATGACATACTTTGTTCTTAATTTCTTCACTATTTCTAGGCTACCCAGTTCATCTGTGAGTTTTTTCAAATTGTCATAAATCTCCCCCAAAATATTTTCAATATATTTATTGAAAAAAATCCATGTATACAAAGGTCAACTGTAAAGTGCTTATCACAATAACTGGTGTTAAATACACTGTACTTCCTTTTTGCAATTGTGTGAGGCCATAGTTCTAAAAAAGAGCTGTGTTTCATATATGTAAAAGTAATGATTAAATATTTACTCTTCTTCTCTTATTACGTAATTCTAGCCTCATAAAGTTTTTTTTTCAAAAAAACCGAAGTTTTGTGGTTGAACTGTCTTTCATTTAAAGTTATTAGAGGGACTTCCCTGGTGGCACAGTGGCTAAGAATCCATCTGCCAATGCAGGGGACATGGGTTTGAGCCATGGTCCGGGAAGATCCCACATGCCGCGGAGCAACTGAGCCTATGCACCACACCTACTGAGCCTGTGCTCTAGAGCCCGTGAGCCACAACTACTGAGCCCATGTGCCACAACTGCTGAAGCCTGCTTGCCTAGAGCCCATGCTCTGTCCACAACAAAAGAAGCCACTGCAATGAGAAGCCCGTGCACCACAATGAAGAATAGCCCCTGCTCGCCGCAACTAGAGAAAGCCCGCGCGCAGCAACAAAGACCCAATGCAGCCAAAAATAAATAAATAAATTAATTAATTAAAAAAAAATAAAATTATTAGAGAACACTGGAAGTTTAATGAATATCGTTATCAGTAAGGGAGAAATGAAAAATTTGTATCCATTCTTTAATAAGCTGACCTTCCTGTGAACTAAGAATTTGCTTTAAGTAATTTTGAAATGAAAATAAACTATATTAATTTGAGTAAATTATATAACAGTTTTCATTTGTAATCTAATATTTATTTACCTTAAATCAAGTTCCTACATAGATCCGAGATTTAGTGAGAAAAATGACACTGTGAAAGTACCAGAAGAAAACTCAGGAGAATTTCGTTTCTAATCTCAGAGTAGGGAAAGTCTAACTATGGAAGAAAAGAATCCACTATATAAAATCTTTTTTTACATTCTGCGTGGCAACAGAATATGGGAAGCAAAACCAAAAGATGATACCCTTTGTAGAAAAATATTTTCATTTCCCTTCATAGAGAGAGTCTAATTTTTAAGTAAATACAGCTCCTAGAAATCAGTAAGCAGAAGACCAATGATCCAATAGAAAAATTGGCAAAGGATATGAACAGAACTTGTGTAGAAAAAGTAATATTAATGGCTCTTTTAAGACATGAAAAATGCTCATCTTCCTTGATAATAGAAATAAAAATTAGAATGAAAATGAGGTAACATCTTTTATCTTAAAAAGTTAGTCAAGAACAAGAAGTTTGATAATAAATTGTTGGTGAGCAGTCTTAAATATTTCTGGTGAGAAGGGTAAATTGATACATCAATGGAAGGTAATTTGCAAGTATCTAAATTAGGAATGACTCATGCCTTTTGAACCATTAGTTCCACTTTTATAATTTTTTATATTGATATGTTTATACTCATGTGAAATGTTAAATGTACACAGATATTTGTTCAAGCATTATTGATAATAGGAAAAGATTGAAAACAGCTTAAATGTCCATGAGTAGGGGACTCGTTTAATTACGGCACATCCATACAGTGGGGCATTTTGTAGCTGTTAAAAAAGGAGGCAGCAGATCTTTATGTACTTACATGTAAGCTAATTAAAATATATCAATAACATAAAATAGGCTGTGTTATACAATAAAAGCAATATGTATAGTGTGTTTAAATGTGTTTAAAAATTGTGTGTTCAAAAATACATGTTTGTGTTATATGTATAAATGACATGTATGGAAGAATAAACAAACTGAAAACAGTAGTTGTCTACTGGGTGGAGACCTTGTGGTTAGAGTCTGGGGTGATAAGGAGCTTTCCTTTTTCCTGTATAATCTTTCTTACCGGCTGCATGTTGTACCATTTCCTTATATTACTTATTAAGAAAATACAGTAATTAAATTAAAAATGAAAACTAATACAATAAATAATGTTTGTTTTCTTTTTATACTAGGCATATTTGATGAGACCTTCTATAATATTTTTTGACGAAATAGATGGATTAGCTCCAGTTCGCTCTAGCAGGCAAGATCAGATCCACAGGTAATTTTTCCTAATCTGATTATGTTGAATTCTTTTCATTTGTTGACATCGTATTTAGATTTAGCCCTTGGATAAGTGCTATGAGGCTTATAAGGTGTGACCTCTGTCCTTGGGGAAGACTTCTTTCATTAGCACAGGGGTCAGCAGACCACGACCCATGAGCCAAATCTTCTCCCTGTTTTTGTAAATGAAGTTTTATTGGAACACAGCCATATTCATTGCTTTTTGCATTATATATATCTCCTTTTGCACTACAAGAGCAGAGCTGAGCGAGGGGTTGTGAGAGAAAGATCATATGACTTGCAAAGCCTTAACACATTTGCTTTCTGACCCTTTACAGAAAAAGATGCCTAATCCTGATTTAGCATAATGTTTTTGAAATTTATCCATGTCACATACACTAATATTTTGTTCCTTTTAATTTCTGAGTAGTAGTCCTTGGGCAACATGTGTGTCTCTGTGTGTATGTGTATGTCTGTATGTGTACCACAATTTGTTTAATTCATCTGATAGAGATTTGGTTTGCTTCTATTTTTGGCTGTTATGATAATGCTGCTGTGAACATTTGCATACACATTTTCATGGGACCATATGTTTTCATTTCTGTTGGGTAAATAGCTTAGAGGGAAATGGCTGAATTCTATGGTAAATGTTTGTTTAAATTGATACTACTTTCCAGAGTGGTTTACCATTTTATGTTTTTAACTGTAATGTATGAGGATTTGGGTTGCTTCTCATTCTTGCCAGCATTTCATATTTTTACTCTAACTGTTGCTATTCTAATGGGTGTGTAGTAGTGGATTAATTTTCATTTTTCTGATGACTAATAATATTGAGCATCTTTGCACGCACATATTGCTCATTTACGTATTTTCTTTTGTGAAATGTCTGTTATAATATTTTACCCTTTAAAAAAAAGAGAAATCATATTGAATGTCTCATTGTAGTGTAAGATTTTTTTTATGTGCTCTTAAAACAAGCCCTTTGTCAGATCTATGTTTTGAAAAGTTTTCTACTAGTCTGGCTTGCCTTTTTCTTAAATATGACTTTTTGAAAATCAAAAGGTTTTAGTCTTGATGAAGCCCATTATGTAAATTTTTTTGGTATATATTTTTGTGTCTTGAGAATAATTGCCTAAACCAATTTGTCAACAATTCTATATTTTCTTCTAAAATATTAGTAGTTTTAGCCCTTAAATTTTGGTCAATGATTCGTTTTAAAGTTAACATTCATGTCAGTATAAGGTAAGGGTTTGAGTTAATTTTTTTTTTTTTAATATTTATTTATTTATTTATGGTTGTGTTGGGTCTTCGTTTCTGTGCGAGGGCTTTCTCCAGTTGCGGCAAGCGGGGGCCACTCTTCATCGCGGTGCGCGGGCCTCTCACTATCGCGGCTTCTCCTGTTGCGGAGTACAGGCTCCAGACGCGCAGGCTCAGTAATTGTGGCTCACGGGCCTAGTCGCTCCGCGGCATGTGGGATCTTCCCAGACCAGGGCTCGAACCCGTGTCCCCTGCATTGGCAGGCAGATTCTCAACCACTGCGCCACCAGGAAAGCCCCTGAGTTAATTTTTATAGGTAGTGCAAGGTATGGACTGAAGTTTACTTTTTCCATATTTTTTTTCCAGTTGTTCCAGGACCGTTTATTGAAAAGGTTACCTTGTCTCCATTGAATTACTTGGCATCTTTGTCAGAAATTGACCATCAAGTTGTCTATTCCTAGACTTGTTAGTTGGTTCCATTGATCTTTAGGTTTATCCTTGTATCACTGACTTGATTACTTGGTAGATTTCTATTGAGTTTTATTAGTATAAGCCCCCAACCTTGTTCTTTGTAACTTTTTTTTCAGTGAGTCATCAGAATTTATTTATGTGTTCATTAAATTTCAGGTATAATTGTAAGCAATTGTTAGCAAGCAGATAAAAAATAAACTTGCTATGTTGGTTTTACAAATATTTTCTCATTATTAAGTTAAATCACCTCATAAGTTGAACATTTTAAAAAATAAGCAAAGTAAGACAATATGGAAAATTAAGTAAAATTAGCACACAGAAATAATCACTCTTAACATTGTGTTACATTACTCTTTAATCAAAATTAGATCAAACTGTGAATTCTGCTTTGTAACATACTGTATTTGTAATAATTATTGTAAACAATTGTCATGTTATTAAGCATTAATCTACAATAAATTGATTGACTATATTCTATGCCATTTTATGGAAGAATAAACCTTTAAATAATATTCTAATGTTAGATATGTAGATTGTTTCTATTTTTCAGTCTTTAGGCTTTGCTGCAATGAATAGCCTTATGTCTACATCCCTGCTCGTATTCATGATTTTTTTTTGTTTTTTTTCTGACAAATTTTTAAAATAATTTTTATATTTTTTATTGAAGTATAGTTAATTTACAATGTTGTTTTAGTTTCTGGTATATAGCAAAGTGATTCAGTTATACATATATATATTCTTTTTCATATTCTTTTCCATTATAGTTTATTATAAGATATTGACTCTAGTTCCCTGTGCTATGCAGTAGGACCTTGTTGTTTATCTATTTTATATATAGTAGTTTGTATCTGCTAATCCCAAACTCCTTTTTTTTTTAACATCTTTATTGGAGTATAATTGCTTTACAATGTTGTTGGTTCCGTTGATCTTTAGGTTTATCATTATATCATTGACTTAATTACTTGAGAGATTTATAGAGTCTTATTAGTATAAGTCCCCAACCTTGTTCTTTGTAATTTAAAAAAAAAATCTTTTTTAAAGGGCAGTTTTAGGTTTACGGCACATAATTGAGAGGAAGGTACAGAGATTATTCCATTTACTCTGTGCCCGCACTGATGCACAGCCTCCCTCATTATCAACATCTTTCATCAGAGAGGGTACATTTGTTACAACTGAGGAACCTACATTGACACATCATAATCACACAAAGTCTGTAGTCACTCTGGGTGTTTTGCATTTTATGAGTTTGGACAAATGTATAATAACGTGCATATGTCATTATAGTATCATACAGAGTATTTTCATTGTCCTAAAAATCCTCTGTGCTCTACCAACTCATCCCTCCTTTCCCTCCCCACCCCACCCCCTCAGTCCCTGGCACTAATGATTTTTTTTTACTATCTACCCTTGCCCTTTCCATAATGCTATGTAGTTGTAATCACCCAGCATGTAATCTTTCAGGTTAGCTTCTTTCATTTAGCAATATGCATTATGACTTTTCTTAGCTTTTTGTTTGTTTGTTTGTTTTTTGTTTGCTTTAGGTTTAGTTTTCTCTTTTTCTAGATTATTCAGATGGAATTTTAGACTTTGAAACTTTCTTTTCTAACATAAGCATTGAAAGCTATAAATTTCTTTTTAAGCACTGCTTTAGCTGCATCCCAGTTTTTGACCTCTTATATAATCAGTGTCCTATAGTTCAAAATAATTTCCAATTCCTCTTGTCATTTCTTCTTTGACACAATGAATATTTAGAAGTGTGTTGTTTAGTTTACAAGTTGTGTTTTTTATCTTACTGTTTCTAATTTAATTTTTTAATTGAAGTATAATTAACATAAAACACTGTATTAGTTTCTCTAATTTAATTTTATTGTGGTCAGAAACAATAACTCTTAAAGTCATTTTAAATTCACTGCAGTTTTCTTTATGTCCCAGGTATTGTCTGTCTTGTGAATTTGTATTCTGCTATTTGTGGTATAATATTCTCTATATATATCAAGTAAGGCAGGGTTATAATAATGTTATGCAGGATCTTTTGTGTTTTTACTGATTTTTTTTTTTAAAACATTTTTCTTTTTTATGAATTTTATTTTTTATTTTACTTTATTTATTTATTTATTTTTGGCTGTGTTGGGTCTTCGTTTCTGTGCGAGGGCTCCCTCCAGCTGCGGCGAGCGGGGGCCACTCTTCATCGCGGTGCGCGGGCCCCTCACCGTCGCGGCCTCCCCTGTTTCAAGGCACAGGCTCCAGACGCGCAGGCTCAGCAGCCGCGGCTCACGGGCCCAGTCGCTCCGCGGCATGTGGGATCCTCCCAGACCAGGGCTCGAACCCGTGTCCCCTGCATTGGCAGGCAGATTCTCAACCACTGCGCCACCAGGGAAACCCCTACTGATTTTTTTTGTCTAGTTATTTTATGAACATTAGAGAGGTGGTAAAATGTCCAACTATGATTGTAGAATTGTCTCTTTAATTCTGCCAGTTTTTGTTTCATTTATTTTGAAGTTTTGTTTTGGGTGCAAACACATTTATTATTCTGGATGTCTTTATTTTGAAGTTGCCTTCTTATGAAATGCCCCTCTTTATCTTTGTTAATACTTTTTATTTTGAAATCTATTTTCATTAGAATCTAATGAAATGATTATCTAATGATTAGATAATGATTAAGCTAATCTATACTTCTGATGTTTTTTGCTTGGTACATTTTTTTTTCCATTAACTTACTACCTACCTTTCAGTGTCTTAATATTTAGAGTATTACTTTTGTGGATAATATATAGTTGGGTCTTGTTTTCCTAACTGGACAATCTCTTCGTTTTAATTTGAAAGTTTAATCCATTAATGTTTATGTAATCGTTGACACAAATGATTTGGGGAATACCATTTCATGTTTGTTTTCTGTTTATGTGTGTTTTCTGTTTATGCTTTTCATTTCTTGCTTTTCTAAAGAGAATATTTGGAGATATTTTAGAATCTCCTTTTTATTTTACTACTGATTTTTAAAAAAAGTTTTAAATTAATTTATTTTTATTTTTGGCTGCGTTGGGTCTTTGTTGCTGCATGCAGGCTTTCTCTAGTTGTGGCGAGTGGGGGATACTCTTCGTTGCGGTGCACGGGCTTCTTGTTGCGGTGGCTTCTCTCGTTGTGGAGCACGGGCTCTAGGCGTGCGGGCTTCAGTAGTTGTGGCTTGCGGGGTCTAGAGCGCAGGCTCAGTAGTTGTGGTGCATGGGCTTAGCTGCTCCATGGCATGTGGGATCTTCCCAGACCAGGGATCGGACCTGTGTCCCCTGCATTGGCAGGCAGATTCTTACCCACTGCACCACCAGGGAAGCCCTACTACTGATTTTTTTAAAGCTCTTTTATTGAGGTATAATTGATACAGAATACTATATATACTCATTGATATACTTAAAGAGTACACTTGGTAATTTTAACATATGTATTTACTTGTGAAACTGTAACTATCAATACATATAAGGATACATATAAGAAAGGTTCCAAATGGTGGGAAAAAGGGATGCAAAAGCTTAGTCACAGATATTCACAGCAGTGTTATTCATAATAGCCATAACATGGAAATAACCCAAATGTCCATTAGCTGATGAATGGTTAAATAAAATGTGGTATATCCACATGGTAGAATATCATTCAGCCTCCAAAAGGAATAAAATTCTGACACATGCTACATGTGTTTATCTTACACATGTAACATTGGTGAACCTCACATACTTTATGCTAGTTGAAACAAAGCCAGACACAAAAGATAACATATTGTACTGTTTCATTTATGTAAAATGCCCAAAATAGTGAAATTCATAAAATGGTATAGAAGTGTGTCAAGTAAATACTAACAGAAAGCGGAGGTATTTCCGGTTCCGGTGTCAGTTTGAGGCGCCGCCGCCACAGCCGCCAGAGCCGCGATGCCTAAAGGAGGGAGAAAGGGAGGCCACAAAGGCCGGGCTAGGCAGTACACGAGCCCCGAGGAGATCAGCGCACAGCTCCAGGCTGAAAAGCAGAAGGCCAGGGAAGAAGAGGAACAAGGAGAAGAAGGTGGAGATGGGGCTGCAGGTGACCCCAAAAAGGAGAAAAAGTCCCTAGACTCAGATGAGAGCGAGGATGAAGAAGATGATTACCAGCAAAAGCGCAAAGGTGTAGAAGGGCTCATCGACATTGAGAACCCCAACCGGGTGGCACAGACAACCAAAAAGGTCACACAGCTGGACCTGGACGGGCCCAAGGAACTTTCAAGGAGAGAAAGAGAAGAAATCGAGAAGCAGAAGGCAAAAGAGCGTTACATGAAAATGCATTTAGCGGAGAAGACGGAGCAAGCCAAGGCCGACCTTGCCCGGCTGGCGATCATCCGGAAACAGCGGGAGGAGGCTGCCAGGAAGAAAGAAGAAGAGAGGAAAGCAAAAGATGATGCAGCTTTGTCAGGATAACGAGTGCAGTCGCTCTCCCTGAATAAGTAGCACGGCCTGTGGGAGGAGATAGCAGGGAACTGGGCCGTGCTGCCAGGACCTCTGCCGTGTCTCACCGGCTCTGTGCCCCGGCGCCACTGCAGCAGCCCCTCGCGGCGAGGAGCCCCCCACGGCTCCTCTTCATCTTGGCACAGAAATCGTTTGGGGGGATGGTGGGTGGGGGGAGGGGGCAGCTGCTATCTTTGAGACAGAAAGATGCAGGACAGCATTTCATATGTAACCGTTTGAATGTTTTGGCTGTTTTTAGAATTCAGAACCCTTGTTGGGGGGTGCCTGGGAGGTGGGGTAAGAAGAGCTTCCATTTGTCTGGTAGGTTGCGGGGCAGGGGGCAGTTGAGCCGCAGTAGCTGCTGACAAGTTTGGGATGGACGGCCCCCTGTCTGTGTTGCCCGGGTGCCCGATCAGGGGGGCTGTCGCCTGGGAGCCAGGGCCCTGGGTCTCTGAGGGTCATGGCTCATCCCCGGCCAGTCCCCTCTGACTGAGGCTTCCCCCCTGACCTTCCCACCCTACTCCCTACCTCCAACTCTGGCCAGGCTCCGGGCCCATTCTTAACCCTGCCCATGGATCATTTCAAGAAACCTGTTTACTGTGTAGCACCCAGGCAAAACATGCTCCACAAGTCCAACTTGTATATTTGGCAAATTAAACTTGACATTATTGTAAAAAAAAAAAAAAAAAAAAAATCAGAAAGCTACTATTGCTATATTAGACAAAAGAGACTAAGACAGAAAGCATTATTATACATAAAAAGAGGATCAATTTACAATAATAAAATCTTCAATTTATTGAAAGATGTAATAGTTTAAAATTTATAATTCCCTAATTACTACATTTCAAACTGTATAAAACAAAAATTGACAGAACTGCAAAGAGTCAAATTGATAATCATTGTGAGAGATATCATGTACCTCTCAGTAATTAATAGACCAAATGAGCATAAAATAAATTCTCTACAGATTATTTGAACAACTATATTATATGAATCTGATCTTATGGGTATACTTATCTAAGGCAAATATAGAATGAACAGGGCTTCCCTGGTGGTGCAGTGGTTGAGAATCTGCCTGCCAATGCAGGGGACACGGGTTCGAGCCCTGGTCTGGGAAGATCCCACATGCCACGGAGCAACTAGGCCCGTGAGCCACAGCTGCTGAGCCTGCGCGTCTGGAGCCCGTGCTCCGCAACAAGAGAGGCCGCGACAGTGAAAGGCCCGCGCACCGCAATGAAGAGTGGCCCCCACTTGCCACAACTAGAGAAAGCCCTCGCACAGAAACGAAGACCCAACACAGCTAAAAATAAATAAATAAATAAAAAATTAAAAAAAAAATATATAGAATGAACACTGTTTTCAAACAAACACAGCATTTATAAAAATTGGCCATACATTGTGCCTCAAATCACAACTAATTTCCAAGGTTTAGTAATATACAAAATATAAGAAACAAATGACAGGGCTTCCCTGGTGGCGCAGTGGTTGAGAGTCTGCCTGCCAGTGCAGGGGACGCGGGTTTGAGCCCTGGTCTGGGAAGATCCCACATGCCGCGGAGCAGCTGGGCCTGTGAGCCACAACTGCTGAGCCTGCGCGTCTGGAGCCTGTGCTCCACAACAAGAGAGGCCGTGATAATGAGAGGCCCACGCACCGCGATGAAGAGTGGCCCCCACTTGCCACAACTAGAGAAAGCCCTCGCACAGAAACGAAGACCCAACACAGCCAAAAAATAAAAAATAAAAATAAATAAATAAATAAATTTATAAAAAGAAAAAAGAAATGACAAAAAGATAAGCAGAGAATTTTGTTTTTTATCAAGAACTATTGTTCTAACTCTAAGTAATCTATGGTATTAGTAAAATAAAAAATTATAGCTAATTATATATGAACTGTAAACAGATATGCAGAAATCAGGAAATTAGAAAGTCGCTTCTTTGAAAAAAATAAAATTGACAAACCTGTTGCATAATTGGCCATGATAAAAAAAGACACTGATAAAGCAATATTTAGGAATACAAAATATGATGTTATTTTAGATTCTGTAAACATTAAAGGTTAAGAGGATGAAAGCCTAAGCTTAAGAGGTAAAAGTATAAAACTTTTAGGAAAAAACCTATGGGAACATCTTCATGACCTGTATAAATGTTCACAGCTTTTTTGGTAATAGCCAAAAACTGGAAACAGTCTAAATGTCCATCAACATGTGAATCAACAAATTGGGATCCATCCATAAAATGGAATATTGCTTAGCAATGAAAAGGAATAAACTAGTGTTAAACCAACAATGTGGTGAATTTCAAAATAATCATGCTGAGGGAAAGAATCCAGAAAAAAAAAGTACTTACTGTGTGATCCCATGTATATAAAATTTTAGGTAATGCAAGCTAATCTATAGTGACAGAACTCAGATCAGTGGTTGCCAGGGGATTGGGTCAAAGAAGAGCAGTGGGGAATGGATTTTGAAGGGCATGAAGAAGAGCATGATGGATATTACTTTTTTTGATTATGGTGATAGTTTCACATACTTCAAAACTTAGCAATTTGTATACTTTAAATATATTCAGTGTATTGTATGTCAGTTATATCTGCAGAAGACTTAAACCTGTTTAGAGTAATATGAGAAAGTTAAATGGAACTTAGTTTTACTTGTGAACATGGATATAAAAATCCATTTTTTTAGTCTTTAAGACTGATAAAAGTTAGTATAAGCAGCAATTTTGCAACTTTTTCTTTCTTCCCTTTTTAAAATTTAAAATTTTGTCTGAAAATTTTGTTACAGCTCTATAGTGTCAACCCTCCTTGCTCTTATGGATGGATTAGACAATAGGGGCGAAATTGTTGTTATTGGTGCTACAAATAGACTTGATTCTATAGATCCTGCTCTCAGGAGACCTGGTCGTTTTGACAGAGAATTTCTTTTCAACCTTCCTGATCAAAAGGTAAGAGTTTTTGATATATTAAGATTTATTTGTGACTTAATTATGAAATATATATATATGTATACATACTTTGAAAGTGGTACTTTATGAGTGGTCATTTTCAAAATTTTGTGCTTGTTGGATATCTTAGTTACTACTTAAAAAATTCTTGTAATTATTGAATAATTTAATCTTTTTTGTTAACAATTATCAGAAAGTTTATGATTTTTAGGAAGTAAGGGTATGATTTTTAGGTTACTGTAGATGCTTACTTACTCTTTTCTTTAGTTCTCCACATTGTATTAATTATCTTGTATGACAGGTTATATGTCTCTTGTTTGCCAAAGTAGCTTTGTTCCCATAAAAATAACGTTTTTAGAGTAACGGTGGCTTTATGAATAAGAGCCCAATATGCAAATTCTCATAGAAGTGGCTGTAACATCTTATTTAATTAAAAGCAGCAAACGCTATTCATTATAGTGTAGTTTTTTTTTTTTTAAATTAATTAATTTATTTTTGGCTGCCTTGGGTCTTCGTTGCTGCGCACGGGCTTTCTCTAGTTGTCGCAAGTGGGGGCTACTCTGTGTTGCAGTGCGCGGGCTTCTCATTGCGGTGGCTTCTCTTGTTTCGGAGCACGGGCTCTAGGCATGCGGGCTTCAGTAGGTGTGGCACGCAGGCTCAGTAGCTGTGCCTTGTGGGCTCTAGAGCTCAGGCTCAGTAGTTGCGGCACATGGGCTTAGTTGCTCCACGGCATGTGGGATCTTCCCGGACCAGGGCTTGAACCCGTGTCCCCTGAACTGGCAGGCGGATTCTTAACCACTGCGCCACCAGGGAAGCCCTATAGTGTAGTTTTAAAAAGAACATAATAAAAAAAACCCATAATTAAAACAGGGTAATGTGTAGTCATTGACTATGTAAAATGTTATTTAATATGTTATACAAAGTTCTTTTTTCTTATTTTTACTTGGCAATTTTTTGGTTAGTCTTTGACCAGTTTAATCATTGACTGTCATCTTCACTGCACATTTATATTTGAGAGGGAGGGACATATTCAGAGAAGATTCTGTATTTGACAATGCTTTGCATGTATTAAACATATCAAGCCTAATTAGACCCTTTATAACACATACCTATATAAATATAACCAAAAGAGAGGAGAGAAGATACTACATATGAATATATATATTTATACACACACACACACACACACACACATGAGCACTTGCTGTTATATGGCTTTGATTTTGGATCTCTGTAAAATGCCTCATTTATGTACATAGATGTGAGAAGCTTAGTGATTAGTACAGTACAGTAGACTATAGGGAAATGAAGGCAATGGCTCTGCTGTGTAGAGCAGTCTGTGTAGAGCAGTCTCTACCTCAGTTCGACAGTCTGAACAGCCACTATATCTGTCTCAGTTTTGGATTGACGATCCAACTTACAGGCTTTTTTTTGGGCACCAAGTTTATTTAGCTTTGTCAGGATAGGAAACATAGTGTATACAGCATCATTTTTGTTACCCAAGTGAGCTTCTAGGGCTGTACCAGTGCATAGAGGTACGCTTAGTTATAGGAGACAAGACTGAAGTAGTCTACTGCAGCATGGGGAAGCATCAGCTATCTCATTAGGGACATCTTACAACAGTTCAAGCACATCTTTTAGGCTCTACCAGTAGATGGGGAGTGTGCTTATTAGCTCTAAGGGGCACAGCCAGTGTTCATTTTGGCACAGGAAAGCCATTACCTTGATTTTCCAATTCTCTTCTATATTGTCCTAGTCATGTAGGCCTCAAAGTCCATATGCCAACCATAGTCCTCACAATTCAGGTATAGTCCACACAAATCAGAGATTTAACAGTAAACGAGGTCTAGAACAGTACTGTCCAGTTGAATTTTCTGTGACGATGGAAATGTTCTGTGGCTTTTACTATATTGTATAAGTATGGATCTTGAGCATAGTTTTCCATGTTAATTTTAACTTTCTAAGTTTCAAGAAAACGGTGCTTGAGACCTAAACCTAAGATCATTTTTCTTGGCCTGGGTCTGTGGAAAAAGCCTAGACTGGCTGTTCACCTTTTTTTCCTTAGGTAATATTTAAGGTCATGAGACTAGATGATACAATTCCTCTGTCTTAAGAAGCAGTCAGTAAGGTAAGAGGAAAACTAGGAGAGTGGGATTCTGGAAGCCAAGTGAAGAAACTATATCAATGGGGAAGGTATAATTAACTGTGTCAGATGTTGCTAAATTAAATCACATGACAGAAGATTGGCGATCGTACTTAGCGTTATGTAGGTCATTGGTGAAACCTGATGGGAACAATTTCAATTAGTGGTGGGTGCAAAAAACTTGACTCGAATATGGTTAGTTTAAGAGAATGGGAGGGGAGGAATTGGAGACAGTGAATGGAGATAAATTTTTCAAAGTGTTTTGCTGTAATAAGAAGCAAAGGATTGAGGTGAGATGTTGAGCAAATTGGGGACAAGAGAAGGTGTTTTGTTATTTTTAAGATGGGAGAAATATCCAGCAGGGAAGGAAATTTTGGTGGTGAAATTGAGAAAGGAGAATTATCTTCTTGCCTTGATAGGCGAGAAGGGGGATTGGATTTAATATATGAGTGATGAGAATGACTATTTTTAATTTAAAAAAAAAATATTTATTTATTTTTCTGCGCTGGGTCTTAGTTGTGGCATGTGGGATCTAGTTCCCTGACCAGGGATCAAACCTGGGCCCCCTGCCCTGGGAGCGTGGAGTCTTAGACACTGGACCACCAGGGAAGTCCCGAAAATGACTATAGATAGGAATTTGATAGTTCATCTGTTATAATAGGGAGAAGACAGAATATTGCGGGTACACATGCTGACAGGTGGACACAGTTGGTATGGGGTATCTTTGGAAGTTTTCTTCTGATTGCTTCAGTTTTCTCAGTGGATTAGGAAGCAAGTTCTGAACAAGAGGCTGAGCATGAAGACAGAGAAGCTATGAACTAGTCTGCTGGAAGATAGCCTCATGAATAGAATAGAGAAGGGTTAAGGGCAGTCATAAGGGTCCATTTGGGTCGTTAATTTAAATTGATACCAGTCAGTGTCTAATATTAGCATGCAGTTTGAGAAGTGGAATATCATGACTCTTGCTATTTGAGCAAGTGAAAGTAAAAAACAAACAAAAAAAGTAAAAGTAAGTCTTGGTGCCAGATTTTAATAATTTTGTTAACTCTTTATTACCATAAAATAGCACGTACCTTCTTTATGCAGTAATGCTTAATTTCTTTTGTTTATCATCAGCAGCAGTATGATTATTGTTATAAATGTTATGTGTATATTCATGAATCCTAAAGAATGAGTGACCTGAGTTTGCCTTTGACTCTTAATAATAGAGGAAGCTGCTTTCTATTAGGAGAAACCATATGATTTACTCTTCTATATGCCATATAGAGTAAAGCATAATGAAACATTTCTTGATTTAAATAATTTCTTCTATTTCTTGTTTTTATGATAAAGAAAGGAGACTCTTTATATAGAAAAAGAGAAAGACACTTAAATGTCTCAGAGACCTGACAATAACTTGACTTTAGGTAATTAATTTCATTTCCTCTAAATCTTTACTTATTTTGTAAAATGAAGGGATACAGATAGATCTTTTTTGAGATATCTTCCAGCTTAGATTTTTTTTTCTTTTTTGCCGTGTTTCTGATTCTCTAAGGGTCTTGAATGAGTGGCGCCCCTTCTGCTAATGAAGTCTATATAGATTCTTAATGTCATCTTCTAGACTATATAAGATCTCAGAATGATATCTTTTGGGGGCCTTGATTTTATATTTTTTTAGTATCTGTTCAGGCAGATATTTCAAGTCGAAAGAAAATATTTGTTACATCATTGATTTATTTTTGGTAGCTGAACGCCTAACTTAGAACTTGGAATTGAAGCAATAGCTATTGATTCTAGATTTTGTCAACTTTTTGAGCAAGGTTTATCTTGACAACTTTCAAGTTCTTTTTGTTTTGGTGCTAGACCCCAAATTCCTCACCAAGGCAATAATATTATCATCTTGGTTATAATTTGCTTTTTCATAGTCTCAAGAAACTCAAGTAGCAGTGTTGAGGAAACAAGTATACTCAATTTTAGAAAGCATTGTTTTTCCCCTGAAAGAAGGCAAATGTGAAAAAAAAATTCTGATGTGACTTTTCAGGTGATTATGGACTCATACTTCAGTGTTTCTTTTTTACTGTGGGAGAAAAAGAAATTTAATTTAATTTGGAACCAAGATGTTAAAATTTTGATTGTGCTATACAGTTAGATTTAAGGTAAAGAATGCTATTTTGAAAGAAAAAAATCAAGGTAAAATTGTTTAGACCTTTGTTTTACAGTGAATTCAATTAATATTTATGGAGATTACCTTGTTATATATTAAATGTGAAAACATTAACTAACTTACAAGATGATAATGTTTATTATATTTCTTTACTTAATTGAAAACTTCTTCAACTTAAAACTTTAATGACACTTTATGCATATGAGAACCAAAAGGCCTGTGAAATCTAAATATAAGTTTTGTTTAAAAGTTATGATTATTATAACACATTAAAGTTTTTTTGTTTACATGTTTTCAAATGCTTAAAATGACGTGGAGGAAAGTGAAATTTAGTTTTGAGTTCTAGTCCTATATCAGTCACGTAGTCATATGTGCCGCTAGTCAAGTTCCTTTACCTCTCAGGATGTTAATTATCTTAGTTTGTGAAACAAAGATCTCTGCTACATAGCTCACAGGGTTATTATGGGAATCAGAGTTGATGTGGATGCCAAGCTGTTTATGTTTCTTTTAAAATAAACAGTTGCTTTTCTGGGATATGGTTAGTTGATAAATTTGTTCCATCTAATACATTTTGGGGTTGATGATATTTTATTTATTTGTACTTTTTTCCTTAGGCAAGATTTTATTTATCTGTACTTTTCTTCTTAGGCAAGAAAACACATTTTACAGATCCATACCAGGGACTGGAATCCAAAATTGTCAGATGCTTTTTTAGGTGAATTGGCTGAAAAATGTGTTGGTGAGTGCTACTGTTTGAATCTTTTGATTGTCATTGTTTGTTCTGATCAGCCTCCCTTTCCCCTTATGTTTGGAATGTGAATGAGTATAGTTGTGTTTTTGTGCAATAGATGGCTTTGCCTTTAAATGTAAATATTATTTTAAACATTTCACTTGAAGTTTGAACACTTCTAAATTAGATTTTTAGCTGCCATTAGGTGTTTTGATTATCAAAGCTCAGTGGTCATATGCCTTTCATTGAGTGCTGGATTTCCAGTATTACTACAGTGTCTCCTTTTAGGAATTGTTCCCTTTCAGAAGTTTTACTAAGAAAAATAAGCTTAAACAAGAGGTGAAGGTCCATGTATAGGGCAGGACTGTAGTCTTTTACTTCACAGATTACATGATGGACTCATCCTCATGCCGGTGGTTTAGAAAGAAGTTGAGTGAGAGGAGTCTTCAAAGAAAATACTTAATGACATCTGCTAGTATTTCCCCAAATGTAAAATGTAACATCTGCTAGTATTTCCCCAAATGTAAAATTCTCCAAGTTAATGTTAAGTTATGCACAAAGTAGATCTCCTACAGAGTGAACGAACACTACTGTCCTAAAAGGATACGGTGAGAGTGTTTTATGTACATACATGATCATACATAGGAGACGGAATTCAGAGGTTTTAGAATTCAGGGTTTTGGCTCTATTAGGTCTGAAATAAAAATGAATGTGGTATTAAGCAACTGAATATACACACAGGTATTTTTCCTTCATTCTTTTTCTGTCTTTTGTCTATTTTCCTCTCATTCTCTCAAAAATATAAATTAAAAAATCTCTCCATGACATTTTTTTAAGCATTATGAAGAAGTCTCCCTAATAAGTCCACTAACAATCAGCAGTCTACTTGGGAAAACTTTAAAGTTACCAAAACCAAAAAGAACAACTTAGTTAAAAAATCATTGTGGTCCACCATCAAATAATTAAAACTTAAATAGAACATTAGTCCATTCAGTTAGCTACATCCGAATTATCCTCTTCATCCACAGGGACCTCCATCTCCGAAGCAGCATACCTCAGCTTTTGAACCACAAAGACCTCGACATCTTCTGGTGAGGAGAAAACGTAAATCTCTCCAGCACTACTCCAGTTTAAGCTTTGCCTGGTATAAGAGAGCATGCGCCAAACCCATTTCATGTAAATTTGGCTTGACCTTTGCAAAGCCTGTGCTGCTTTATGGGAGAGGGTGGTATTTGGTACAAAATCCAGTCTTTGCCCTTTTTGAAATCTCACCCCTTTTATTTCCTGTTACTTTTATGATATTATTGTGTTAGAGTACAGATCAGAATGGGAAATATTTGTAGATTCGTCTGTGAATTTGTCACAGAATGATCCTTAACTGAAATATGCAGAAGTCTTCAAATAATTTTGGAAATTCCCTAAGAGTAATTTTAAAATTACTTTTTTACCCTATCTACCATCTGAAATATTATATACTCTAATTCTTCATCCTAAATATTAGACTCTCAGTTTCCTTTTTCATTTCGAAAGACCACTCCTTCTCATTTTACCAAGTTATTTATTTTAGCTTTTAGTCAGTTTCTTAAGTTAAAAAAATTTTAAGACATACTTTTTTATAGGACTGAAAAACTTCTCTTGCCTTTTTTGGGGGTGGCGTTGCTGGTTTAGAATCTGCTTATATATACTCTATTTTCTTCCTGGAGAGTGACATAAAAATCCATTATAATTAACTGACTTCTGATTTTGATTGTAACATTTATTTCATTTAAGAAACCAGTTCACATTAAAAAAAAAAGAAAAAAGAAAATGCAGGTCTTCAAACAGGAACGAAATAGCAATAAATTTTTAATTCATTATGAGCTTAGCACTTACGTATCCCAAAGATGTTTTAACATGTATGGGTTCAGTTGAATGAAATTTATGCCTAACAAAAGAGTATGCAGTCTTAATGAACGACTGCAAAGATAGTTGACCTCTTCTTAGAGGTTATGGATTTGGTAACTTTTACCTTGAAATGAATTCCCAAGTACTTGGAGGTTTGCATGCATAATAGGTGTGATTTTTAGTAGTCTTCAAATAATTTGGTATCCAGAACATGTGCACAAATAGTAGGAGCTTAAGCTTAATGAAGAACTTCAATCTAATCATATTTCTCTATTCATTTTCACTAAGAGGGCCAAAACAATGAAAGGGTATCTGTCAATGTGGCATCTTAGCTTGTGGACCTTCATTGTTTGGTATTTTATTTAAAAAGTAACTTCATAAAATTTTATTACCTTTCTCTAGTTTATAACCTCTTTGAGTAGCTTGTATTTTCATTCTTTCAGACAAATTTCCATCTTAATAGCAGTATTCAGGAATGCGTTTTCTTTGGTATCTAGCTATGTGTGTTCATCAGACTATTAGAGTTGTAATGGTAGAACTAGTATAGTTATGGAATTCTTACGGAAGGGATATTGATATTTAACATCAGCTTTTGACTCTCTAAAGGCTGTATTTCAGTATTTCTGGAATAGTCATATCGTCTATTTTTCTAAAGCAGGACCCTTTTGAGAGTGAAAAAATACGCTGTTAATTATGACAAGGCAAATGGCCTAAACCAGGACATATGGTCACCCTTAATATAACCTATTTAGCCATGGTTATGATGTACCTTTAATTCTGTTTTAGAGTCTAGTAAGGAAAGTGTATTATTATTAATTCAGTAGTTCTCAAATTTTTTGTATATCAGAATCACTTGTAAAGTTTTCTCAAAATACATATTTATGATATTAAACCACCACTTAGTGATTCTGATTCACTAAGTTTGTTGGGAATCTACTTTTGACTCATTTTCATTGTTTATTCGGATGACTAGTCAAGGTTGACAACCACAGATATAAACTAGTAATTCTCATTCACAAACAAATGTAAAGAAGGTAATTCCTATCATTTATAGTCTGTTGGTTATGATAATCCATGAGAAAATTTACTTCTTTATTTTTTTCAAGGATTAGTTTATAACTAATGATGAAATTCAAACTTGCAAGCAAAAATTAGGATTTTTTTAAAACCAAAAAAGGGATTATAAGCTACACCGCAGTTCTCAAAGGGCGTTCTATGACTTATATTTGTCATTGTGAGCTGACAGCTTGCCAGCACTTAAAAGATTTTAGCGATGAGATTGGTGATGATATTAACAAATGTGATTTTTTGATATTGTTAATAAAATGTGTAAATATACAAAACATCTATTTAACTCAGTGAAGAAAATTTACTTCTTTAAATGGAATCTATTAGTGTTGATAAGCTTTAAAATTATCTTTAATAAATTAAGAAAAAGTGAACAATACATTGCTATTTATATTACTATGTCAAACATAAATATTATGGGCAACATTTACTACATAAAATACCTTTTAGTGGCTTTTTTCTGTTCTGCATTGTTTTTGAACGTTTTTTCCTTTTTAATTTAGGTTTTTGCACTTAAAAATAGGGTCATATAGTATGTTCACTAACTATATATACTTTTAAAGAAGAAAAAGAAATGTGGTTTATATTTTTTTGAAGACAGTAGTTTATTCTTTACTTCCTCTGAAATGGATTATTTAGTTAGCTGTTTATAACTGAGCTGGTGTTCTACAGTTATTTTGTTGAACTAATGTAACAGATATGTATGGAACAGGAAAAGATACTTTTTGTCAGATTCATTCATTGAGAAATAGAAAATAAAATGAGAGACATGGTAAACTTGGTTATTCTGAAGAATTATTTGGGAGATTGATTGCTGTCATGGGGCAGTGTTAATGCTTAATCTGCTTATAGTTTTCTGAATTAAATTCTCATAGGTCATATTAAGTTTTCCCCTACCTCTGAATAAATGTTTATGAATATAGTACTTCATAATTTTCATTGAAATTTTTAGTTACAGTGAGTAAGTTGGTTTAATAATAAAAGAATTTAGATTTCTTAGAAAAAGAAAAGCCTAATAGATATGATTCATCCCCCTCTTTTTTGTAATACATGGTAACCTAATAGTTTTACGTTTCCAAACTATAACCTTGGAGTTACTCTTTTCTTTTTTCATTCATTCTTTAACTCAAGAAATGTTTTTTGGATATCTACTGAATGCCAGGCCAGGCATTGTTCTTGGTAGTTGAGATACATTTAGCGAACAAAACAAACAAATACCCCTATTCTTACAGAGGTCACATTCTAGTTGGGGAAGGCAGACAGTAAACATAATAGGTAAATGATAAGGTGGTACGTGCTGGGGAAAAAGGAGAGCAGGGTGAGGAGTTTTCTGTTATGTGTAGGACTTGATTAACGTGATCATTTGCCCTACTGAGGGATATAGGGATAGAATTTATTATAATGTGTGAGTCAGTTTGATTTATATGGTTTTGTTCCTTAATGTTCTTTTTCTGCCAGTTAGTCTGGTACTATTTCTTCTCTGCTCATAGTTTTCCTATCTAATCACCATTTTAATTTCAGTATTTAAGTGTTCTACAAGGTCATTGTGATATATAAAAAGATAAATAAACCTGATACCACTCTTTGAAGAGCTGAGGGACTAAAGTTCTGTAACTAGTTCGAGTGGTTCCCCCTGCTGGCATAACTGATAAAGGTGGCCAAATGCAGGTTTAATTGGTGATATAAAAAAACACCATGACTAGTTTGAGGTTTTCTTCCCATTTGTGGTAAAGACCTAACAGTTCATATGTTTTTCTATGTATTTGTCGCTCAAATGAATGAAATGATTTCAGAGCACTGGTGGCTTGATCTGTTGTTTAACTACATGATCAGTTAAATATGGGTAATGGATGATACCTCATATCTCTGTAGCCCTGTGAACTAGATTATCAATCATTTTAAACTAAATATATATATAAAAAGGAAGATAATATAGAAATGTAATGGATTCTCATTCCCTGTAATACCTTTGGAACTATCAGAGATGATCATAACTTTAAAGTATAGTTTTGGGGGTAATAAGATATTAACCTGCTTGTGGGTTGCACTCAGAGTTAGTAGTAGAATAGCTCTGATTTTGAAGTTTCCGCTTATGTATACTACTTTGTACTGCTCCATTATATGTGTTTGGAAATTAGTAATATTAGGAAAATTTATAGAAAACTGTAATGTCATGAGGACTAAACTAATGATTGGAAATATTGATGAAGGATTGATATAAAACTATTTTTTTTAAAACCTTTCCTGAAGAAAGATGTACATTATAATCAGTGGTTTTGGCACAAAATATATGACTTGTTTTCTTTTAATATCATTAGTTCATGTGTTTGTTAATTAAAATATTCAAAACATTTTTAGTCTTAATGAGTAAACAGTTTTATTAGGTGACTTTAAATGGTCATTTTTCATTTTGCTAGTGAAATTGCACATGATTGATTTAGTATTTTATTTTAGATGAAGATGTGCATATTTGCAAAATAGAGTTGATACTTGGAAAAATGGACTTACCTTTGTTATCTTTTTCCTTTTGTGCATTAGGCTATTGCGGAGCTGATATCAAGGCCCTGTGCACTGAAGCTGCCCTGATTGCCCTGCGGAGGCGTTACCCCCAGATCTATGCTAGCAGTCATAAACTGCAGCTAGATGTTTCCTCAATAGTGCTCAACGCCCAAGATTTTTACCACGCAATGCAGAATATTGTGCCTGCTTCCCAGCGTGCTGTCATGTCTTCGGGACATGCACTATCCCCCATCATAAGACCGCTGCTGGAAAGAAGCTTCAACAACATCCTAGCAGTCTTGCAAAAAGTGTTTCCTCATGCTGAAATTAGCCAGAGTGACAAGAAAGAAGGTAGTGTAAATTACCTTTTCATATTGTTAAAATGAAACAAGTGCAGGGATAAGTAAATAAATTCTGAGTTTTCTTATAAGGTTATTTATGTGTTACTCTTTTGTATTTGCCACGAATATAGGAAATGTATCCATTTCCTTGGCCACTGTATATTCTAGGCCTAGCATGTTGTCTAGCACACAGTAGTTGCCTAATCAGTGTCCGTAAAAAGAATGAATGGATGTTTGTTCTGTTTGTTCACTCTTGGGACATTCTAACTATCTTAATGTGGGAGTGTTACCATCTTTAGAAAAGTTGGCTATGATAGTATTGGCTTACATTTCTTTTATTATTATAAAGCCCTTACATAAATTGTCATTTATTAATCCTCATAACAATCCTGGGAGTAGGTACTCTTACTCTATCAAAAATGAAGATGTTCACTTATATAAAGGGTCACTCAGTAAGTTCTAGATCTTGCTCAAACCCAGGGAGCCTGACTCCAGAGCCCATGCTCTTAACCATGTTGCTCTAATGTCCTTCTGGATTCAACTCATCATACTGTTGTTATTGGCACAGCACTCTGCAGTGTGCTGCGCTAATGGAGTGTAAATTACTAGTAGGGCAGTAAATTAGAACCTGATTATAGAAGGTCTTGAGTTCTGGCCTCAAGATTGTAGTTTGGATTTGAGATAAAAACAGAAAGCTACTTTTAAAAATGTTACTCATATACAGGAAAACTCTAGGTTCCTGTGCTAATCAAAGTAAAAGCCCGTGAACTTAGAAGAGACAG
Source organism: Balaenoptera musculus (assembly GCF_009873245.2). Lineage (NCBI taxonomy): Eukaryota > Metazoa > Chordata > Mammalia > Artiodactyla > Balaenopteridae > Balaenoptera > Balaenoptera musculus. The sequence continues at coordinate 72,037,604 of NC_045797.1, forward strand.
TAATTTAAAAAAATTTTCCTCATTTTCTTTGTTTAACATGTAGTCTGCACTGTATAAAAAATTGTCCAATGAATTATAATGGTAAAACTGTTATGTATAGTAAAAGTCATCGATATTCAATGAATTTTGCTTGTCATATATATATTTTTCAGAAACTTTTTTTTAGGGTAGAGTCTCATGAAATATCACATCGATTACTTGATTTCTTAAATTTGTCACATGAGGAGGAGAACAAATATTATGTATGAGCCAGCTACTCTGCCATGCATTGTACATTTCTTATCTCTGATTTTCAAAACTGAGGATATGTATCTTTTCCCAAGTTTTTTTTAATTTTTAAAAGACTATGTCACCTTTAGAAGGTCATAAAAATCTTACCTTCTCTTCTGAGAGACTGTAACTTCTTTACTTGCATTTGAGAATTTTTTTATGGCATTATTATCTGTGTTTTCTTACCATTTTTTCCCCATAAGTATAAAGTATGCTTTAGTTTCATTTTTTTTGTTCGCATACCAGTGGAGGAAAGAAACCAAATTTTCTTTGATTATTAATAATTGTTTTTTAGTTATTTAGATATATTATTCTGGATTGTTTTGGTCTTTAATATTTTTCTTAGACAAGTATCCTTTCCTTATATATGAAATTATCAATCACATGGTACTCAATTATTTTCTGATTAACTTTTACAATATTAGTTGTATTAAATACTTGGCTTTTAAAAGCCATTGAAATCTGTGTCTGCCAGCACAATTCAGTATCTCATTTTAGAAAGCATGCCTCTTTTTTTTCTTTGTTTTTTTGGGGAAGGGTATGATTTCTGTCAATCTTAATTTCCTCCCATTTCTCCTACACATGTAGCATTGCTTTTTATTGAATGAATTGATGCTTTTGTTAGGTATGTATGAATTACAGCTATTAATACTTTAGGTTGTAGTCCAGATAAATTTTTAAGTATGGCACTTTCAATAGGAATTTTAGTTCCCGTTAGTCCATCGAACAATCACTTAAGACCCAATGTTACTTGAATGAGTACATTTTTTAAGATTGGTTTTTTTCCCACTGAATTCCCGAGTCCCTTCTTAACTAAGACTAGATTTTCCTTGAAATATGTGTGTGTGTGCCATGTGAAAAAATAAAGGTCAGTTTGTTCCTTGTTGCTTTTGTAAGAACTGGGCCATACCTCAATTACTCTATTAATTAAACCATCTTATTTATATTAAATGTACTGGTTTTGGTCAAAATTAACTTAGAAATTTTTAGTAAGTAGGTGAGTATTTTATGAGAGTGCCATTTCTTTTCCACTGTTCTTGTAGTCTCCCAAAATGCATCTCATAACACTTAAGTAGTCCGTAAAGGTGAAAAAATTACATTGGTTCCATTTATAAATTATTCAGAATACTGCAGTTTGTCAGTTTCCCTGGACAATCTGTGTTATTTGATGGATAACTTATTAGTTTTTGCCACTTGATTTTTAAACCAATTTTTCTTAGCTTTGGTAGGGCACTAATATTAAATGACTTTTTAAGCCTCATAATCTTTGTGATTTTTTTTTTTAAAACAGATATAGAAACTCTGATTTTAGATGATAGTGAAGATGAGAATGCTTTATCAATTTTCGAGACCAATTGTCACTCAGGATCACCAAAGAAACAGTCATCAGCTGCTGCTGTACATAAACCTTACCTTCATTTTACAATGTAAGCAATTTATATCACTGATTTCAATTAAATTGAAATTTCTTTCAATTTAGAGTGATTTTTACTACTTTATAGTTAGAACTACAGTATATTTTTACTTTTGGTTGTAACCTGGAGGACTTTGTTTTTCTGTTGTTTGGACACAATTCGGGAAAACTTTACTGTGTTTATGTTTTTGTGTGGTAATAAATTAGTTTATTGGTCAACTCAAGATATTTTTTCCTAAAATGATTGTGGGATTTTTTTTTTTTTAAAGTAGGGTAGAAGGAAGGGTTGCCTTCAGAAAGTAAACCCATGTCCCCAATTTTATTGCTTTTTATTTGAACTAAAGTGGACAGAAATGAAATATTTACCATAATCTAGAATATTTTGATTGTAATAAGTTTCATATGATAATTTAGGACTCTAAGGGTACTAAAGAGGTTTTGAATTAGAAATTGCTCAGTAACTAAACAAATAACTTTCTGATTCTCCAAAACCTCATTTGTTTACACTTTCCTAATTTAGATTTTATGTTTTTTCTATTTACATTTACCTTTGTCTATGTTAAAGCAGCTTTTGCTGTGCACTTCAATGGGTAAACAATTTTAGTGCTAATGTAATTTTAAATTGAGACTAAATAGTTTTCAAATACTAACAGCATCATCACTTGCATTTACATAATTATCATGATAGTTAAAGAACCATAATGCTCCAGTCAAGTAGGTCTAATAGGACTTTTATTAGAAGACACTGGATTGTGTATACTTTTAAGTAATTTTTCTTTAGAGATATTTTGAACAAATTTAAGTCTTTAACTTTAATCGAAGTTTTTCCCATGTAGATTTTGGTGAAATGTTAATTTGATTATTTGCATTGATAACCCTTCCTTGTTTTTTAGTTTTTAAAATGAGACTAAATTACTTTAATTTACTCTTTAACAGCAAGCTCTTCTATTAGAAACTTTTTTCTTCACTCCAGAGCCTTTCTTTTATGCCCTCCGGGAAGTTTTCTTAAACTGTTTCAGTAATTTTACAGATCTGTTTATTGATGGCTAAGGGAAAACCAAATAATCATTTTTTTCTGACTTTCACCTGGCTAGCCTGTGTGCCATGTGTGTGCTGTTTGTTTTGACAATTTTAGTTATTTGAATTGAAATACATAGTAGGAGCTAAGAAACTATCAATTTTTCAATTTTACATTAAGAACATTCTGTTACTGATTTAATGTATATCAGTGGTATGGCTTATTTTGGTTGGCTTAGCCTTTCTCAAGGAATTGGTTTAATTTTAACCTCTTTTACATATGCTTTTCTAGTTCATTGCTTTGACTTTGATTTAATAGTGAGACAGCTATATCCTAGAATGAGCTGTTTTTTAAAGATGTTTTGATAAATTACTTTATTTATTTATTCATTCATTCTGCCTTTTTTTTTACCCTGTGCCAGGCATTGTACTAGGTGCTTGAAGCATGAATAAGATATAACATAGTTCTTACTCTGGAAGAGTTCTTGTTCTTTGGGGTGACAAACATTGTGATATGGCTAAAGTGTTATGAAAGCAGAACTAAGAAGCTTCCGCAGGGAAGTCCAGGAATGCTTCACAGAAAAAATGGTGGCATTTGCTGTCCTTTTGAGTATGAAGGTATAGGAGTTAGCATTTGTTGCTCATTACAAAGTAGACATGTGGTAGGTATATAAAGCTGGGGCTTCGTGTATAGTAATACATATAGGCCTCTCAACAGTCCATTAGCATTTGTGGTATCATCATTTTATAGATGAGGAAACTGAGATACAAAGAAGTTAAGTAAATTGCCCATGATCATGCTGCTAGTAGGGGGCAGACTTGGTACTGTTTGTTTCTTGGGATCATATTCTTTCTCTTGTACTATGTGGTTTCCAAATTGATTTCTGAGCTTAATATGTAGATAGGGTTTTTTAGGGTAGGTTGGATGATATGATTTTTCACACTTTCCAAGAAGCATTTACTTTAGACCATAAGCCTTTAATAAGGACTACACGTGTATTTTGTTGTTGTTGATTTGGTTTGGTTTGGCTTTTTTGTTCGAGCAACATGTGTTAGCATGCCAGATTAATACAAAAAAAATTCTAGACAAGTAGAAAGCATGACTTTAATGCTGGTGTCAGTAACACTAGCTCCGGCATTGATGATGGGTTTCTTTTTCTGGGAATAGTTTCCTAAAACAGTGTTGCAACCTTTTCTTTAGATTTAAGATGAAATTGAAGTCAAGCTATTTAAGGCCTATCAATCTGGTAGAGAACCCTTATGATGGAAATAAGTTTTCTTTCTTATTGTATATTACCATAAGGGGATTAGAAACAGAACTTTTTAAGGTTTTCTAAATGAAAATAGCTTTGTTTTTTCTGATTAGAAAGATGATATACTCTGTAGAAAATTCAAGTAAAAAAGAAGAGCATAAAGAAGAAAGTAAAAATTAAAGCCCAAGCACCTGAAGGTAGTATGTGTTAACATTTTGGTGACCACACTTCCATATTCTCTCTATCCATGTAGACAGACCCATATATTATCTTATATAAATTATATTCTCCTGTAAGGTTGTTAATGTAACTTGCTTTCACCCCCACTATGTTGGGAATGTTATTTCATGTCAGTATATATTTAATGTCATTCTTTTAAAATAGCAGCATAGTATTTTTTTTGGATGTTTCATAATTTATATAACCTTATTGATAAAAATTGAAATTTCCAGTTTTCCTCATTTATAAACAGTGCTGTGATAGACATCTTTCTAAGTATACATCTTTATAACATTTTCTGATTCAGACCTTAAGATAGATTTTAAAAACTGATTGCTGTGTCAAAGTGTATATACATTTCAAAACCTGATAGAGATTGTTAAATTGCCTTCCAGAAAGGTTGTACCAATTTACATTTCATCACTAATGTATGAGAGGGTTATTTTTTCTATTCCCTTGTCATTTCTGAGCACTGTTTGTCTTTTAAAATCTTTGCCAACTAGATAGATGAAAATAATATCTTCTTATTTATTTGAATCGTTTGCACTTTCATATATTCATTCACTCATACAGATATTTTGTCAAAGTGCCCATCATGTGCCAGATGTTGTCCTAGGTAATTGGAATATGTCAGTGAACCAAATATACTAGGATCCCTGCCCTTATTCAGCTTACATTTTAGATGGAGGCAGACTATAAAACAATCAGTGTGATAGATGAAATGTTAGAAGATAAGTACTATGGGAAGAAATGTAGAGAACACTAAGAAGTAAGGGAATCTTTGGGAGTGGGATGAATTGCAGAATATCCTTGGATATACATTTTGGCATATATTTGGCATACTTGCCAAATTTAATTTCAGAAAATTATACTTTTTTCCATTCTCACTATTCATGAGAATACCAATTTTCCCATCATCTATTTGCTAATAACGGTATTCTAATATTTATCAATCTAAGAGATAAATGATGTTTCTCAATATTTTCATTTGTTTTCATTATTTTTCATCTTTGTTAGTAACTACCAAATCTTTCTCAAGCCTAGATCACTCTTGAGCTTTAAACTTTGTCCAGTTGCCTATCACCCTTTGTTGTGTCACAGATCTTTCGGTATATGCTGGCTTGTGTCTTTCCTTCTCTTCCCATGAGTCCTATGAGCTACCATCCATTCAGTTGTCCCAACTAGAATTGGACATCATTCTCAACTCTTTCCTCTTTCTTCCCTTCTATATCTAGTAAATGACCAAGTCCTATGGATTTTTCTTACTAAGTAAGTCTAATTCCAAGCTCTTCCTTCTACCTCCTCTGACACTGTTCTTGTCTATACTATTATTAACATCTCATGCCTGGGTTATTATAGCAGACTCCTAACTGGTCATCTTTCCTATTGTTTCACCTTCTTTCAAAACCCTTTCCTATACTGACATGCTGAGTTAGAGTTGTCATCCAAAGACATGTGTATGCTTACGTCACTTCCCCTGCTTAAGCATCTTAATGCTTCCTCATTGTCTTCAGTGTCCATTCCAACTTTTAACGTGGTTTACAGAACCCTTCATAGCCCTTCACAGTCTGATTCTCCTTCCCCCTTCCCCTCCCTTACCCCAGTATCTTTACCCTTACATTACCCTAAAACCTTAAAAGAAGCTGGCTGTAATGAACTATATCCTCTACCCCAAAGGGCCAAGAGGTTTTTTTAGCCTCTGTTCCTTTGTACATCCTGTTTTTGTTTCTTGAAATTCATCCTTTCTGCCTTCGATCTGTTGGGTTTGTGCTTTCATAACACTTTTTCAGGAAAACCATTTATGAGTCTCTGATAGCACCCTGTACTTAAAAGAGTGCTGCTTATTAATCACACTGAATTATAGTAATTTACTTCCTTTTTCCAATAAATGCACTGAGTTATGAGCTCTATGGTAACAGTGGTATTGTTGGATACCACGGGCCAAGGCATTCAACGTAGGAAGCATTCTAAAATTGTTAAATGAATGAACATTTTTTAAGAAGTTATTTATTTCTATTTTCTTTTTGAATTGTCTACATTCTTTGTATAAGAAGGTATTTTTTGTTAAAATACTGTCATATAAGCTCTTTATGCATTAAGAACCAATCCTGTTAATGGCAAATTATTTGTCTCATTTGAGTGTTTGCCGTTTGGTTCAGATTGTAATTTTTGAGTAACAAAAGTTTTTAGATTATTATGAATTAAAAATACATGAATCTTTTGTTTTTTCTTTGTTCTGTGTTAGAATTCATTTTGTTTTGTGAAATGAGGATCTGAATCCTCCCTATTTTTTTTAATAGATTTATTTATTTAATTAAGTAATTTATTTTTTGGCTGCATTGGGTCTTCGTTGCTGTGCGCGGGCTTTCTCTAGTTGTGGCAAGCGGGGGCTGCTCTTCGTTTCGGTGCGAGGGCTTCTCATTGTGATAGCTTCTCTTGTTGTGGAGCACAGGCTCTAGGCACGCAGGCTTCAGGAGTTCTGGCATGCGGGCTTCAGTAGTTGTGGCTCGTGGGCTCTAGAGCGCAGGCTCAGTAGTTGTGGTGCGCGGGCTTAGTTGCTCCACGGCATGTGGGATCTTCCCGGACCAGGGATCGAACCCGTGTCCCCTGCACTGGCAGGCGGATTCTTAACCACTGCGCCACCAGGGAAGCCCCCTCCCTATTTTAAAACAATATTTGTGTTATAATTCATCTCTGTTCCATTTATTTTTATGCTTATTATCATATATAAAATTCTTTCAATTACTATGATTTGTTTCCTGGGCTGCTATGTTCCACTGATCTGTGTTTCTTTTCTTTGGTGTATTCTTCATTCTATTATTCTGTTCTGTAATATGTATCCGTGTAAAGTAGGGCGCATCTTAACTTTGTGTTTTAGAACCTGGGCTTTGCAGTTATATGGACACCCAGTTGTATAATCTTATACCTAACCTCTCTTAGCCTTGGGTTCTTTATCTATTTAGTAAGAGGAAACTTATGTATTTCATAGAATTGTTAAGAAAATTAAACAAGAAGTGTGTATGAAGTGCTAGTTACTAAAACAGGTTTAAATGTTCTGAAATTGGAGCTAGCACACTTATCCAAAATTTTCTTGATGTTCTTTTTCTTTAATTTTTAAAAAAATATTTATTTATTTATTTGGCTGCGTTGGGTCTTAGTTGCGGCACGCAGGATCTTTAGTTGCGGCATGCGAGATCTTTTAGTTGTGGCGTGCAAACTCTTAGTTGCAGCTTGTGGGATCTAGTTCCTGACCAGGGATGGAACCCAGCCTTCCTGCATTGGGAGTGCAGAGTCTTAGCCGCTGGACCACCAGGGAAGTCCCCTTGATGTTCTTATTTGATTATTTTTTCAGATAATGTTGCAAATAAGTTTTAAATCTCCCCCCCCCCCCCCCCGCTCAAATCTTTTTTGGGATTTTGATTTACATTTTTAAAATCTATAAAATAAAATTCTATAAACCAACCATATGTATATAGTTAACTATAGCTAGGTATAAATGCATGGGAAGAATTGACATCTATATTCAGGCTCATGATGTATTCTATTTAGTTTCATACCTCTCTCGTTAAGATTATTTAATATTGTTTATCATTTGTATTTTTGCAGTTGTGAATAGAATCTTCTTTCCTTTTTTATATTGGTTATTGATAGTGTTTAGGAAAATCTTTTGGTTTTTCTATTTCCATCTTCAGTCTTGTTATTCTGCTGGTAGACTATGGCAGTCATTAGTTGATTCTCTTGGATTTTCTAGTGTATAATCATATTCTTTACAAGTAACAGTGTTTGTTCAATTTCTTTCCGTTAGTTGCATTTTAAAATTTGCTTTATTCTTATTACATTGCTTAGAATTTCCTGCATTATCTATAGTGATATTAGATAAACTTTTCTCATTTATCTTTTTAATGGTGCTGTAGAATCTTGAAAATACTAATTGAGTTTGTTTTAATATGTTATCCTAAATTTGCCTTCTCTGGTGTAGGGCTTTAGATGTCATATATTACGATAAGAACAGTTAGTTTTTTTTGGCCTAGAAACAAAATTGCTGCCACTGAAAGAGTCCTACTTTTTTTTTTTCCTATTTTAAAAACTGTGGTAAAATGTAAAATAGATAGCTAGTGGGAATCAGCCGCATAGCACAGGGGAAGATCAGCTCGGTGCTTTGTGACCACCTAGAGGGGTGGGATAGGGAGGGTGGGAGGGAGGGAGACACAAGAGGGAAGAGATATGGGAATATATGTATATGTATAACTGATTCACTTTGTTATAAAGCAGAAACTCACACACCATTGTAAAGCAATTATACTCCAATAAAGATGTTAAAAAAAAAAAGAAAGAAAGAAAAACTGTGATAAAATATGTATAAAATTTACCATTTTAACCATTAAAAAAAAAAAGTCCTACATTTTGAGTAATCTTTAGATGTACCTCTTTGTTGGAGAAGTGGAATTCTTAACATTTGACCTGGGATAATTAATAACTAAGTCGTACTTAGTGTCTGAAGCATTTTCCAAGTTAATATGTGTGGTATGATAGGATGAACTTTCTTTTAGGATGGATTTCTATACTTTCATGTCTTGGTATTAATATGGCCAGAGAGATCAATATTTTAAAACTGTAATTATTGAAAAAATGATTTGCTGTACTTAAAAAAATGAGAGAGGTAAAAAAAAGTTCTATTAATTTGGTATTACATTCTTTTATGTAAATATTTTCCTAATATTTTATTTTGGTCTTCAGAGTGTATGGTTTTGAAATAATTATTATGTCTTATGTGTATTGCAGGTCACCATATCATCAGCCAACCTCTTACAGGCCAAGACTATTGCTGTCTGGAGAACGAGGCTCAGGTCAAACTTCTCACCTTGCTCCAGCACTTTTGCACACTCTAGAAAAGTTCTCTGTGCACAGACTAGATCTCCCAGCACTTTATTCAGTTAGTGCCAAAACACCTGAAGAATCATGTGCACAGGTAGGTTTGTACTGTATCAAAGTACTTCCTACTTTCTTATTGTTTATATCTTGGTAGTGATTACAGATAAACAGTAATATGAATATTAACTTTTTGTTGGTTATTCATTAACATTCTAATATTAAGGCAGAGGATCCTTTTGATTTTTTAAAGTGAGCTCATTGTTTTTCCCGTGATACTTCATTCTTTTCTGAAATTTTAATAATCCTATTTCTTGTATTAAAGGTTCATTTCATTAAACAGTGTAGAAAGGGAGCTTCTTTTTGCCTTTTTCTGACCCTTTTTTCAGGGCCTCTTTAGACTTCTGTCTGTACTTACAGCCTTATCATAGTAAGGGAAATGATATCCAGTTTGAGAATGCCAGGATTTAAAATTAGTATAGAAAAGTGATAGCAATTTTAAAATTATATATATTTGTATCAATAATCAAGTGTGTTTGATATTTGATTTTCAACTACTTTATATTTGCTAGCTTGTGAAGCAAAATTCTAGTGGGGCTGTTTATATTTCTTGACGTTTTAATATATACCTGTGAATTTACTATAAGTGTGTCATGTTGGAACTAGGGGCTAAGGGAATAAGTTTTTTGAACCAAGAGACCATGTCTTCACCATTTCTGTGTCTCTGACACAGTGCCCAGCTCATAGTAAGTACTCATTAAGTGTTTGAATGTCACTTTCTACTTTGATATTTAGCCTACTTTTAGACATTAGATGGCTGGAGTAGTAACACTTAAGAGCACTGCACACAGTTTTGTTGTTTTTTCAGTTATAGTTCATAAATATTTAATACATAAACTATCTAATTGAAAACCATTCTGTACCTTGTAGCATGCAATAGATTTTTTTAAACAGTTCATAGTGTCAGTTTTATTTCTCTTTTATTTACAATTCTTTGGGTATGAACATCCTAGCGGTACTTCACTTACTTCTAAAGCCCTATTTAAAGGTTTTTTCCCAAAACCCATGGCCTGCCTAAAAAACTATATACCAGTAATTTTCTCCAAGTTTTGTACATTTAATTTATCCTGGCTGTGTTTTCCAATAATGTTGATTTATATGTTTGCTCGTATTTTTCCTTTTTAGTGAGACAAAATTATTGCAGTTTTTATGCAAGTAAGAGAATTACTTGGTACCATTTAAAATAAATCCAAGTGGTTTACTAGGAAAATATAAATTAACATGGTTGACTTCAGAGGAGAGAGGATCTAAATAGACAATAGTTGTGGAAGAAGAAACTGAATGTCAAAAAGCACTAAAGCCAAACAGTTTCACAGGTGAATTCTTTTAATCTTAAAGGATAAGATTATTTTGATGCCAGTTAAACTTTTCCAAAGCATAGAAAAAGAAGGAAAGATGTGAAGTCAAAAAAAAGAGTGATGCTAAACCTTTGAAAGAAATACAAAGAAAATTGTAGTCTAATCTCACTTAGACAGTGGTCATAAAGTAAATATTACAAATGGAATCTAGTAGCACATTGAAAGAGTAATATACCATCACTAAGGCATGCAAAATTGATTCAGTTACATGTGGAGAAATATAAATATTGGAATGAACACACTGAAGTTATAAATATTTGCCTATGATATGATTGTAGTATTAACTGAAAAACTGTTAGGGCCAATAAGAGAATTCTTTAAGGCAGACAATTTCAAAGTTAATGTTATAAAATCAGTAGTTTTCTTTTATACAAACAATAACAAGTTAGAAATATGGTTGATCCTTGAACAATGCGGGTTTGAACTGCACAGGTCCACTTATACATGGATATTCTTCAGCAGTAAATACAGTACAACAAGGTCCATGGTTGGTTGAACCTGTGGATGCAGAGAACCTGCAAATCTAGAGGGCCTGACTATACATTATACACAGATTAACCCCTGCCTTGTTCAAGGGTCAACTGTGTAATGGAAGAAGAGGTCCCATTTAAAATAGCAACTAAGTTTACCTAGGAATTAACTTAAACAATTAATTTGCATGGCCTAAAAGAAGAAAGCTAAAAAGTCACTTGAGGACAGTTGAATAAGTGAAAGACACACCTTGTTTTTAATTACTGTAATTCAGAGTGTAGTCTCAAGTCATATTGCACAGATTAAAATCTCAGCTACTTGTGTATTGGTTGTGGCCTTGGACAAGTTGCTTAACCTATTTGAGCCTTAATTTTCTCGTCTATGAAATGAAGATAATGATACCACATAAGATTACTGTGATTATTAAAACAAGCTCATCCAATAGTCTTGGCATACAGTACTCAACAACGACAGCTATCATCATGTTTGTCACTACTGCTGCAGCTCCTTTCACAGCTAATGGCTGGGAAGACTCAACATTGGATAGCTATGAGTTCTTTTCTAAATTACTCTATAAATTAAGTGCAATTATAATTATAATCCCTCCAAATTTAAGAGGAGACATTAAAAAAAGGCTCTTTGTTTCCTCTAGAAAATAAATATGAGCATAGCAAGGAGAATTCTAGAGAAAAAAGTGTAATGAGGAATCCCTACCAGATGTTTACACATGTAATAGAACTGTGGTAATAAAGTATTTGTACCTGTGCAGGGATAGACAAAACAATAGAACAAATGTGAGAAATCGTGCTTAGGCCTGTGTAGAAATAGAATTTAGTATCAGATGATGTTGAGTATATGATGATGATGATGACATTTGATATCATAGAATAGATGGATTATTTAATAAATAGTCTTAGAAAACTGGCTGGCTCTATGAAGGGAATAAGAAAAAACAAAACTGGATTTCCTACCTTTTTCTTTAGCCCCAAAATAAATTCTATTATCAGTGGAACTGTAAAAGTGTTAGGATAATTCACAAGGTCAGTATATTATCTTGGACATGAGAAAGTATTTAATTTCAAAGCAATGAATGGAAGCCAGGAAACATAAAGATAAGAACAAATTGGACTTTATAAAATTTTAAATTACACATGACAAGAAACTTTCTTTAAATAAGATTAATAGACATAACCTGGTAAAAATTTGTATTTGCAACACATGTCAAGGACAAGTTTCCTTACTATACAAAGATATATTAAAATCAGGAAGAAGAAAGAATAACAACCTAATAAAAGAATTGGCAAAATAGGAGCATGACATTTATAGGGAGAAAAAAGTAGCAAAAGCAACCAATCAAAATTTGAAGATTCTTTGCCTTACTTATAAGTGAAAAAAAAAAAAAAAGCATATTAAAGCAGAAAGATGCTATTTTAAAACAACTATCAGGCTTGTAAAAATGAAAAGCTTGATAAACCTAATATTGGAGATATGGGTGCTCATACTTGGTTAGTGGAAATGTAAATTTATTTATTGATTTTGGAGTGTAGTTTGGAACTATCTTTTAAACTTTCAAGTATCTTTTGACCCAGGAATTTTACATTAAAAAACATTTCCTGAAGATATATTAGCTATAAGTATTCACTGCAGAATGTACAAGGTTATTCATCAAAGCATTGTGTGAAGAATTACCAAACAAAATAAGACAAAAAGAAACAAACTAAATGTCCTTTTTATGGTGGACTGGCTAAAATAAAGTATAGTATCAAAGGAATACTAGGAAGTCATTAACAAGAATGAGGTAGATTTACATAGGCTGATATGGAAAGGTGAAGGAGATATTAGTGAAAAAGCAAGTTGTAAGTCAATCTAAGTATGATCTTCTTCATGTAAAAAAAACCCTTAAAAATATATGTTAATGTTTATATATAAGTAGAAATTTTATCCAAGAATACCCCCAAAAAACTGTTAATAATCGTTGTTTTGGCTTGGGGGAAGGAATTTGGAGGATTTGGGGAATGGATAAACTTTGTCATTTTAGTTTACACTCTGCTCTATGGTTTAGAATTTTTTGTTTCTTTTTACATGTATACTTGACAGTATCAAACAAACTGAAAGATAAAATCACTTTGAAAGAGGAACATTCTGTCTATAGTTGTTCCTTATGGCTAATGTGTGTGTATATTCACAAACACAATACTGGCTTAATGTTAGGTAAGGAAATATGAAGCACTGTAGTAAACTATATGTTGATCTTTTTGGAATCCTGGGATTTTTTTTTCTCTGAATCCTACTTGGCATCATTGGGCTAAATTTGAATTCTGACTGCATGTTCTTTGGTCTCTTTCACATATCTTGGCTTTTACTACTTTTCTGTCATGTTGGTGAGGAGGGTGGAGAGAAGTGTCACTTGGTGGTGGGAAGCAACAAAAACCCTCCATTTATTGTTTTGGTTGTGTTACATTGCATCTAGTATGTCAAGACATCTCATCTTCTCTGCTTTCACCTATGAGCTTCTGGGTTGGAAGTAGGGCTTATTCTTGAGTGACCACCACCTGGATGTCTAATCTAACGAGGCACTGAGTCAGAATTTTGTAGTCATGGTAGCTGAAGCTCAGACTTTCCCTGAACCAGAGACCACGTAAACTGTCACGGTTAATCCCTGATTGTTTGTATTTTAAGTGCATACTTAAAATTATTTATTATAATATAATATAACATAATACTGTCTTTTCTGGAAAATTCTTCAAAAAGAGGCTATTATATAATGAAACTGAGGAATTTTTTCTTAATTTGTAGAGATTGGCAAGCCTGGGTATAAGTAGGTATAAAAGTCCCAGAGAAGAGAGCGCCTAAGTCAGGTGCTGAAATGCTGGAAAGATAAAAAACCCCTTCTCTCTACCCTTCAGTTCTATATTCCCTTTCTTTTCTTCCCTTTTGCTTTACTTCTCTTTGTAGCTAGTCCTTCTATAGGTAGAATCATCTCTAAATAGATGTGGAATATAAGGGTTTGGTCTGTGGCAAGTTATTCTTCTGTGATTTTCTTTTCCCCTGCCTCTAAGATACGTAATATGAATTAAGTTGGGTTATTTAATAGTGCAACATGAACACGAAAGGTAGTTTTAAAGGAAAGAAGTCTTAAATCATTTTTAAAGATCTGTATTTATGTGTGTGATAAGATGGAAAGGGGGGAAGGGCCCTACTTCATATTTCTTTATACCATGGAGACCATGTTTAATTCTATGCCATTCTTTAAAGCATCCACACACAAGCAGATATATGACAAAACTTCTGTTTCTTCTTCTGAATGCCCCAGCTATTGATTAATATTATCAGTTGCATGAAAAATGGTAGAGGAGTTAGTGACTGCTGTAGGGTTTTCTTGTTGTTTCTTTCTTACTTTCTTTTTTTTTTCAATCTTTATTTATTTATTTGACTGCACCGGGTCTTTAGTTGTGGCACACGGGATCTTTGTTGCTGCGTGCGGGATCTTTTAGTTGTGGCATGTGAACTCTAAGTTGCGGCATGTGGGATCTAGTTCCCTGACCAGGGGTTGAACCCGGGCCCCCTGCACTGGGAGCACGGAGTCTTAGCCACTGGACCACAGGGAAGCCCCTCATTGTTTCTTAAAATTTAATGAGCATGAGAATCTCCTGGGGGTGCTTATTAAAATTTCTGATTTCCTGGCTCCACACCCAGAGATTCTGATTCATGAAATTTGGGATAAGCCCAGAAATCTGCACTTCAAACATGCATCCCAGTTGTTACTATTCTAGGTTTTCAGTAAATCACACTTTGAAATATAGTACTTTAGCTGATCACTGGACAGTAGTTCGACATTTATAACTGAAACAATTGCCAGAGTTCATAAAGTAGCTCTGTGTGTGTATGTGTGTGAGCATGTGTGTATGTATGTTACTGAGCATTTCATAGTCTTCCAAAGGCTCTGGAAGGAGAATGGAAACTGATGTAGCCTGGAAGATTTATGGTTGTCCCAGTAAGTTCACAAGTAATTATTGAACCCTACAACAAGGTCAGAGATGTTAGTATCTGTAGTAGAAGACTTACTGTATTAATACTCTTAAAAAAAAAAATAGCAACAACTGTGAGTCCCCTTACTGACATTTTCATATGTATTTTTTCCCTCTTGTATTATTTCTACTGCTGGTTTAGGAAAAAAGGGATTGATGAGTGTGTTATATTTAATCTTTTTCATTAATACAGAGGTATGATTGAATTGATAAATTTAAATATGGTCTGTTCAAAGCTTTGGAGTTTGGGTACTATATGGTGTTATGAGTAATTTCACATGGTCAGTAAGGTATTTTGGGGGGTGAAAACTTTAGTATTTTTTGTTCCCTAGAAAGAAATTGTATCTGGAAATTCTCAGGGGAAATGTGTTTTGGTTTTGTGGCATTAAGGAATTAATATACTTACCTATGTGTATACTTTGGATGCTCTTGGTTTGTGAAAAGGGATTTCTGGGTTTCTCCATAACAGTCTGTGTGTACTTTGGATACTGTTGTGTTTGTGCACGTGGGTACACATCTGTGTTTTACCATAGCACATTTTTTTTTTTTGAATGTAAGCAAATTAAATTATCCTGGCCCAAATTGTATTACATTTACTGAAATTATTGACGTTTTTAGCAATGAAAATGTCAGAAAAGGAATTTGGGTGTTTTTAATTTTCAAGAAATGTTGATTTGTATTAAATTCATTGTTCAGAAACTCTAGTATAGTTGTGTTTTAAAACAGGCTGATTTTATATGCTTGTAAAGAAATTGAGCTTTTTATTTCTTGAATCCTGAATCTTCAGATCCCAGACAGTGCCTTCTTTTCACAGAGATGCTCAGTAAATCTTAGGTCAATAGAACATAAATGGAGTAAGTGACAAATATAATAAAGTTATCAGTAATGGAGACATATGATTTATTTTAACAGTTTTGATAGCATGGTTTAAGGAATTAAACTTATTTAAATAGTGCTTTTTAATTTTTATAAAAATTGAGAACAAACTTAGCCCCCAAGATTTTTCTTTTACCTGTGTTTTATAATTTTAATACTGTAACGTGACCAAGACAAATTCTGGAAATTTACTGATGACAAAAAGTTGTTTTTCTCATATAGCCCCTTTTAGGAAAGTGAAAGCTGTACTGGCTTGGAGGTTTCTGCTTCATGCACCTCTGTATTTAAAATTATTCCAGTTTTCAGTTTTTAATGAAAATGGCTTGTTATGGGCTGTATATTCTTCATTTTTTAAAGATACAGTGAATTTTCACGCACTGAACATTTTAATTTGGCATCTAACGTACTGATTTGAAATTTAGCTTTTGAGATAAGGACGCTTATAAATATAGGTGCAGTTTATATTGTTAGTGCTTCCTTGCATGGATACTTCTAATTTCAGTGGCCCGATTTTTGCCTTTCATATCATTAATATTCAGAGAAAGTAGTTTTTGATATTTTTTAAATAAAGAAACTTAAAAAAAATTATATAAGGGACTATGATGTCTGGGACAAGAAGAGGCCAGAAATATATTGTTTAAAGAATCAAAATGAACATTCACATACACTGGTGTACGTTCATTTTATTTGTGCAAGAGTGCTGGTCATGTCAGAGGTATTTTGAAACGGTTGGTTCAGTAATTTGGCCTACTGTCTTTTTTTCTCTATAACAGTTTTTCTGTTTTCTACTACACCTTGCACATCCACCAATCCAAGACACCCTGTAGGTGAGTATTTTTCTAGTTATCAAATGGCATCACTTGTTCCCAAGACAGTTGCCGCTTCACTAAAACTAGGCTTTATTTTTCTACTATGAGATATCTGGTTAATTGATTTCACAGAGTGTATCTTATTCCATAACTTCAAAAATTACCAGCAAACTGCTGAGGAGCCGATTTTACATTATAGAAAAATCACAATAGGTTTAAACTTTTTTCTGAATTTTTAAATACTATTCTCAGACTCTATTCTTTCTGAAATTTCATTTCAAAAACAGGAGAATTAGGACAGCTTGGCTATTTAAAGAAAATATGAAAGTTTATTTTAATATTCTGAGATAACATGGGGTAAGGAATTAAAAAAGGAAACTTGTTTTAGTAGTATTTTTAAATTTTTCTGGAAATTAAGGATGTTTTTCCTTTAAAGGCTTCAGAGAAAATTTTGAAAATATTCCCTGGCTTATTGGTATTGCATATAGTTAGATTAATTCTCAGTCCATGTAATTATATATTCATGGACCAGAAAGGCAGAGCCTTTTTATTTTTCTATATTTGTCTTAGACTTTTTTCCTGATTTTTTTTCCCCCTCTAGGTTTTCAAATATAATTTTAAAAAGTTTACTTATAAAGATACTTTCCTAAAGTCTTTGGAAATAAAAAGGTTACTAGAGTATCATTATTATGTTCAGTTTGCTAATTTTGCGAGGTTTGGATGAGAAAAGGAAAGAAAAAGAAAAAAAAAAAACCTTATGTATCTAGTTCAGCCTTGCACATAAGTTTAAAACACCTACAGTATTGCATTGTTTAACTTCTGGCTTTGTAAAGTTTTTTATTTATTATCACTTAACCTTCTGTTGCTTTGCCCATACTCTTTGATATTTGCTAGCAGCTAGATGTTCTCAACACATATAGAAAACCTAACCTACAAATACTAGACTGCAAGGCAGTATTTCATTTTTTAAAAAAGGCATGTTGTCTCGTCTCTCCCTGGGCATGTGGTAACTTGCATGGCTGAATTAGGGTAGGTAGTTTTGTGAGGTTTCTCAGTAAGCTGTGTAGTTTGTTAGTCTTTTTCATATAATCACCTTTCTCTCCCTGCTGACTTTCCCTAGTTTTATCAGCAACAGGTGTTGGTCACTGTCTTCCACATACCATGCCTGATTTGGGTGGCATGTAATAAAAAAAAAATTTTTTTTTTTTTTTTTGGAATCAAATGCCTCTCTTGCCTTTGTGCTCCTGTGTGGTTCCTTCCTTTTGCCAATATTTATGCTTGTTTTTCTCTTATGAATCTTCTACATGAACTTTGGAAAACAGTAATCCTTGGATTTTCAAGATCCAGGATAAGAGGGTGCGTGTTTGCAGAAAAGGTCAAAATTTGAGAGTCCTGAAGGAGTTGTACTGTACAACTGTTCTGGATTGGTGGATATGCAAATATTAAAGGAAGGGAAGGAGCAAATGTTACTTTTGATGTGAGTGATCATAACATCTACATTTCCGATTTGGGGGAAAATTTTATTTGAGTATCTTTCATCTGGCTTATTATTAAATTGGCAGTACATTTTATTTTACACAGGAGATTTAAAGCTATATAAAATATAGTATTTAAAAAAATTCATGCAAGTGGTAGACTTACTCATTAAAGAAAAATAATCCTTTTGAATTTTAGGAATGTTTCTGATAATCCTAATCATTTAAATTATTTGATTCTTATTTCTGTATCTTGTACATTATATAGGTTAATTGAAATGTGTTTAAGAGAAAATAGTAGAGAATTTTAGAAGTAGAGTTCTCAAATTAAATTGAAGAAAGATAGACATTTTTAACATTCTTACGCTCGTTAAAAGCATTTAAGAGATGTCATAATAATCTGTGAGAATTTGTTGATGGGCTGTTGAGCTGTTGTTGACTTTTATGTAAAGGACAGTAGTTCTGTTTGGCAACTTATTAATAGCCAACCTGGTCTTTATTGGCATGTGTTGGCAGGTTGTGACTGAAGCTATGGTTAAGACTCTTTTTAACACCTGAGGGAACTTTATTTTCTATTTTCTGAAGTGGGAGTATCTCATAGCTTTTAGCTAATTTATTTATTGTTCTTTAGAGATTAAGGGTATTTTGTGACTATTTTTTAGAAGATTGAATTAAGGTAATGGGAGGTAAACAAGTGGTTCAGCAGGTAGTTCATTAATTTTAAGCTCTAGGGTGGTACATCTTGGTTAAAATATTTATTTAATTCATATGTTGAGTGATTTTAGCCAATGTGCACGAACATGTAAACTATGTCTCTTTTTCTTCTTTGTGCTTCCTGATAATCACTCTTAAGTGGGTGACATATAGGTACATGCTTATCTCTTTATTTGCAGCATATTTTATAGTGATGTTTTGCTTTATTTATATGATAGATAAGTGGAACAATTTGATGCCTTTATACTATTAATATATACTGAATAGGAATAATAAAATAACAAAAAAATACTCCTTTTCTTAGGTGGGGTAAGGGTAGATAGAAGCTGTATGTATGGCTTGTGCATCATATCTTGAACAGCTTAAATACTGGGGCTGAAAGTAATTATAGTAACAGGCCTGACACATTTAATGTATTTGGGGGTTACTGTGTAGGCTTTAGAATAATATCTATTTGAATTTTTAATGCCAGTTCTTTCCTTAATTAGATTTTTCGTGAAGCTCGAAGAACAGTACCTAGTATTGTTTACATGCCTCACATTGGTGATTGGTGGGAAGCTGTCAGTGAAACTGTGAGAGCAACTTTTCTGACTTTGCTACAAGATATACCGTCATTTTCACCCATATTTTTATTGTCTACCTCTGAAACCATGTACAGTGAACTGCCTGAAGAGGTAAGAACTCATTAAATATTTATCTTTTCTTATTATATGGTTTTAAAATAGATGACCTTGTAAATTTGACACATTTTAGTTATTATAAAATCAGTACTGTCAAGGTTCATGCCTTGGTTGTACCACTTATTAGCCATGTGACTTAAGTTAGTTAACATTTTAAGTTTCAGTTTCTTTTTTTTGGTATGTATTTTGATATATTTCTCGGTGATGTGAATTTTGAGATAATTCATGCTTAGACCGGACCTCGACATATATAGTACCTACTAAGAAGATCTTAGCTGTATCATCATCAATGCCATTATAATTATCCTTCTCGTTCTTATCACCCATTAGATTGTTTGGTGAGATTTGACCTTTCAGCTCTTTCATTGGTAGCATCACGTTAAGCTGAAGATTATTATGACTGTGCATATTCTTCAAATCTGATATTTAGCGTTTGAATTCAAATCCAACTCAATAGTAGAGTATAAGATAAAAATCACAGTTGTTTCAGAAAAAAATTAGTAGATCAACTCATGTGAATGAAATTGATTTTTAAGAAATTATTTTAACATTCTGAGCTTACTAGGTTTTGAAATAATCTCCTTTCGAAATGCTTAGAAATA
The DNA here is from genome assembly GCF_009873245.2 of Balaenoptera musculus. Taxonomy (NCBI): domain Eukaryota; kingdom Metazoa; phylum Chordata; class Mammalia; order Artiodactyla; family Balaenopteridae; genus Balaenoptera; species Balaenoptera musculus. The sequence goes on from NC_045797.1 coordinate 72,057,719, forward strand.
TTTTGCCCAGGCAACACAGTTCTTATAAAAAATTTACATGTTTCAAATGCTATAATATAAATCTTGATTATGTAGAATTTTATGATTCAGATTTTTTTTTTTACCAAGTTCTTTTGTTCTGTTTTAGCTCTTATCTGTCTTGTTGCTAAACTGGATTTGTACAACTTACTACTCTTGTAAGAATTATATTAAATGTAGACTAGTTCATTTTTTGTTATTCAGAATCTGATATTATTTCGAGACCATTAATCAAAATATTTTTTATCACAGGGAGCAATGAAGTTTAGTGGAAAGATGTATGTAGTAAGAGTCAGAAAAACCTTGGTATGGACTTACTTGTCTTTTGATTTTGGATAAATATTTGAACCTAGAGTAGCTTCAGTTTCCTCACCTATAAAACGTGGATAATAACAGACAGGCTTGTTGGTGTGAGACAATATATGTGAGTTTATTTTGGAAGCTACAGAGCTATAATATGTTTGGTATTATATTAGTATTATAAAGTAAGAATGCACTCGAAATTGATTTAGGAGAGTGGACTGAACCTGGACATAACCTAGGAGCCACTTTTAAAAATTAGATCCTCACTGTCAACTAGTTTTATTATAACTTTATCAAAAATAAAGAAAATTGGGATAATTAAGGGCTCTAGTTAGGAATATATACTTACCTGAAGTTTCCTTATATTGTTTGAAAAATTTGTAAATAAAAGTCTTACTGAACCTATCTTCTTGATACACAGCAATTTTAATTTTGCCTATTCTTGTTGTCTATTTGCATATGTGATTTTATTGTTGGTTTAGTTTTTTAAAAAACTAACATTGCATCTATATATTTTCAATGTTGCAATATTGTTATAATTTTTAGTGGATTCAAAAAGCCTACTGGTGAGTAGGCTTTTTTCATTATTTGTTTACCAATAACCTTAATTAATAGCTAAAATATTAAAAATTTACTAACATTGAATCCTGAAATTTCAGCCCCCCCCCCCCCACTTTGTCTTCTGTATTCTTTGCCCTTATTATAGCAAATAGCTACTAAAGCTATCATGGATATTCACATTGTGGGTGAAGATTATGGGGTTTTTCTTAGACTACTGATTACATAACATTTTATACTAATTGTCCCTAGGAAAGCCTCCTCTGCCCCCGAGGCTTTCATTTTAATTTCAGCTTTGCCATTAGTATATTGCTTTGTTTAGGTCACAGACTGAAATAGTAGTGAATAATACTTAGCACGTACTGATAAATATTTGGTAAATGAATGAAAAGCATGGAGAGTTGCAGACTGCGTAACTGTAGGTTAGCAAGGTGCCAGATCTATGGAAGAAGACATGAAGTAGACAGTGGGTAGCAAAAACTAAGTGATTCTAAAAGAAAGAAAGAAATAGCCAGTTACTATAGTGTATTTAAGAAAATACAATGGTAAGTTAAAATAACAGTAAGATACAGATTTTAACCTATCAAATAGGCCAAAAAAAAAAAAAAGTTGGATAAACTCTCTCCAGGACAGTTCATAGTAATAGATTTAAATATGTCTATTCCTTTTAGCTCAGCAATACCATTTATAGGTAAGTAGATTTTCATAGATAAAAAAGATACAACACAGACAACACAGAAAGTATCACGGCCTTTCTTCATGGACAAACATAAAGATACAGCACAGGCAACACAAAAAGTACAAGAGTATTTATCATAGCCTTTCTTCATCGATTGGAAACTAAATGTCCTAGAGTAGGGGATTGATTTTAGTGGATTCCTTCCATGAAATACAATGAGACCATTAAAAATATTGATGTAGAAGACATTTAATGTCATGAAAAGATGTTTGAATGTATTGCTAATAATTGCAGATATTAAATCAATATATATGGCATTATCTGGGTTTATATAGAAATAATTATATGTTATATAGTCATATATAAAAAACTATGTATATGTAACTATTAATAGAAATGTTAATAGTAATTATCTCTGGGTCTTAAGATTATAGTTATTTTTGTTACCTGTTTTCTAAATCTTCTGTAATAAGTGCTGCTGTTCTCATCAGAAAATAAACTCTTTCAGAGATGAAAAGAAAAGGTTCTCCACTCAATTTTTAAAAATGACACCAAACAAAAAAAATTAGTCATCATGGGACTAATATTAGGGATACAAAAATGTTTTCTTTTTGTGGGACAGAGTGCCAATCTCATCTTTTGGAGCCCTTTTAAAATTCTCTTGTAAATGTGTCTTTGTATAGCTCTCCCTTTTCTAATCCCAAAGTAAGACAATGCATTGGGATATTGAGAAAAACATTAGAACTTCTATTCACTTTTATTTTTCATATTATCTTAAAAATGTGTGTGTATGTTTCATAATAGAAATAGTAATATTAGTAGAATAGTACATTTAAGTAAGTATGTATATACTGGAGGGAGTATTTTTTTTTTAATTAATTAATTTATTTATTTTTGGCTGCATTGGGTCTTCATTGCTGTGCGCCGGCTTTTCTCTAGTTGCAGAGAACGGAGGCTACTCTTCGTTGCGGTGCACGGGCTTCTCATTGCGGTGGCTTCTCTTGTTGCGGAGCACGGGCTGTAGGCGCGCGGGCTTCAGTAGTTGTGGTGCACAGGCTTAGTTGCTCCGCAGCATGTGGAATCTTCCTGGAGCAGGGCTCAAACCCGTGTCCCCTGCATTGGCAGGCGGATTCTTAACCACTGTGCTACCAGGGAAGTCCTTTTTTTTTAAAGTATCATTTATTGAGTTTGATATGCACAAGTGTCAAGTCTGGAGGTAGTATTTTCAAATTTTTTTACTGATTAGGTGTTTCATCAAAAAAAAAAAAAAAACCATTGGAAATCATTGTTCTAGACCAGCTGTTATCAAAGTGTGGCCCAAGGACCCTTGTGGGCCCCACGAGACTTTCAGAGGTTTGTCACATTCCTCTTTTTTGCAACTGTGTATCTTCTTGAATATGGGTTTTCTTCATGTATACTAATCAGAGCAACATTACTATAACAGATTGAATGCAGAGGCAGAAAATGAGAATCCAGTTGTCTTTTATTAAGCCAGACATAAGAGAGATTTGAAGAAATGTAAAACAGTGCCACTTTTCTCACTAAATTTTTAAAATATATATATAATGTTTTATATTTTGGAAAAATATGTCTTTCAAAAGAATATATATATATTTTACATTTATTTTATTGAAGTATAGTTGATTTAGTGTTGTGTTAATTTCTGCTGTACAGCAAAGTGATTCAGTTATACATATATACGTTCTTTTTCATATTCTTTTCCATTATGCTTTATCACAGGATATCGAATATAGTTCCCTGTTCTATACAGTAGGACCTTGTTGTTTATACATTCTTTTTAAAAAAAATTAATTAATTAATTAATTAGTTAATTTTTGGCTGCATTGGGTCTTCGTTGCTGCACACGGGCCCTCTCTAGTTGCAGCGAGCAGGGGCCACTCTTCGCTGCAGTGCGCAGGCTTCTCATTGCAGTGGCCTCTCCTGTTGCAGAGCACGGGCTCCAGGAGTGTGGGCTTCAGTAGTTGTGGCGCGCGGGCTCAGCAGTTGTGGCTCGCGGGCTCTAGAGCGCAGGCTCAGCAGTTGTGGTGCATGGGCTTAGTTGCTCTGCAGCCTGTGGAGTCTTCCTGGACCAGGGCTCGAACCCGTGTCCCCTGCATTGGCAGGTGGACTCTCAATCACTGTGCCACCAGGGAAGCCCTATACATTCTATATGTAATAGTTTGCATCTACTAATCCCAAACTCCCAATCCAACCCTCTCCCTCGGTAATCACAAGTCTGTTCTCTATGTCTATGATTCTGTTTCTGTTTCGTAGATAAGTTCATTAGAAGAATATATTTTTTAATGTTAACATGTAATAGGTTTTAAATGAATACATAATTTGGAAGGTTCTTAGTTTTAATTTCTAGTACATAAATATTGACAGATATAATCCAGATAAGCAAAAGCTCTTTTGGGTTCTTGAGTAATTTTTAAGAGTTTAATAAAGTGTGGAGACCAAAACATTTGAGACTCTCTGACCTAGACCACAAGTTCTTTGAGAGGAGGGGACTGTCTTACTGCCCTTCGCTTCCTGACACAGTGGAATTGGTTAGTAAATGTTTGTTGCATGAAAAAAGAAACTGTTTAATCATCACAAAGGCTTTAAGTAACTCCTGCCTAGCCTCATGCGTCTTGGTTTTTTTTTGCAAAATTCTAGTGTAAGTAAATTTACTTCTGTGGACCCTGAAGACCTTTTCTGAGAATTTGGAGAATTTTAATTGCTATATATGAGAATTGCAAGTTATTTCTCTTCAGGAGAATTAGAAAAAAGAATCAAAGGTTGAGCATAGTAAAGAGACTTTTAAACAAGGAAGCAGATAAAAGTAGAAATATTTGCAGGAAGGAAAGCAGACTTTGGAATTGCACTTAAATTTCTGAAGAGATTCACAGTATGTACTTTGGCATTAAATTATGGGCAGGCTCAGAATGGTATAATTCAGTATATTAGAAGTGAATTTTAAAGAAATATCTCCTCAGCTACACTGATGAAAGTAAAGATTACATACAGTATTTTGTCTTCTCAGTATTTCATGTCATTTTGTGTCTCTCAGTTTATGGTGGGATCTGGGAGGTAAAAATCAGTAACTTAAGTAGAAACATCAAGTAGGGACATTGAAAACTCAAATAAATGATCATGTATACAAGAGAAATATCTTAGTATTAAATTTTTGGTTGTAAAACAATTTTATGATTTCTTAAAATTTAAGAGGAAGGTGATCCTCCCAAATTTTTTTTAAATTAAAAATGGTATAGTAAATGAACATGAATTATTACTATTTTAAGGTATGTTAAATACTAATGTTTATATTAAAAATAAATAAATAAATAAACAAATTAAAAAAAAAAAAGACCTAAAACTATAAAACCCTTAGGAAAAAACATAGGGGAAAAGCTCCATGACATTGGATTCGTCAGTGATTTCTTGGATAAGATACCAAAAGTACAGGTAACAGAAAAAATAGATAAATTGGACTTAATCAAAAATAAAACTATTAATAGATTGAAAAGACAATACACTGAATGGGAGAAAATATGTGCAAATCATATATCTGATAAGGGGTTGATACCCAGAGTATATAAAGAACTCCTACAACTCAGCAACAGAGAAAACCCCAAACAGCTAGTTCAAAAATGGGCAAAGTACTTAAATAGATTTTCTCCAAAGATGATACTCAAATAGCAATAAAGCACATGAAAAGATGCTGAACATCACTAATCATTATGGAAATACAAATCAAAGCCACAATGAGATACCAATTTATACCCAATAGGATGGCTACTGTCAGAAAAACAGAAAATAACAAGTGTTGGTTAGAATGTGAGGGAATTGGATCCCTTCTGCATTGCTGATGGAAACATAAAATTGTGCAGCCTCCGTTGAAAATAAATGGTTTGGTGTGGTGATTTCTTAAAGGATTAAACAAAATTACCATATGATCCAGCAATTGTACTTCTGGGTATATACCCAAAAGAAGTGAAAGCAGGGATTCAAACAGATGTTTGTATACCCATGTTCTTAGCAGCATTATTCACAGTAGCCAAAAGGTAGAAATCAACAGATGAATGGATAAACATAATGTGGCATATACATACAGTGTAACATTATTTAGCTTTAAAAAAGAAGGAAATTTTGACACATTCTACAACAAGAGTAACTACAGCATGGGTAAATCTTAGGACATTATACTAAGTGAAATAAGCCAGTCGCAAAAGGACAAATATTGTATGATTCCTCTTTACAGGGTTCCTAGAGTAGTCAGATTCGTAGAGATAGAAAGTAGAATGGTGGTTGACAGGACCTGGGGAAAGGGAGAGTGTAGGGAGTTAATGTTTAATGGGTAGAGTTTCAGTTGGGGAGGATGAAAAAGTTTTGAAGGTAGATAGGTAGTGATGACTGCACAACCATGTGAATACACTTAATGCAACAGGCTGTACAACTTAAAAATGTTAAAATGGCAAATTTTGTTATGACCATTTTACCACAAATTTAAAAAGAAAACTACAATTTAAAAATGGGCTAAAGGGTTGAATAGGCATTTTACCAAAGAGTATATATATTCTTAGGGTAATAAGCATGAGAAAAGATTCTCAGTATCATTAGTCATTCAGGATTGAGATACCACTGCACACCCAACTAGGATAGCTATAATCACAAAGACAGACAACACCAAGTGTTGACAAGAATGTAGGAAACTTGAATCCTTGTGTATTGCTGGTGGAACTGTAAAATGGTATAGCCACTTTGGAAAAGTTGGCAGTTCTTAAAGTGTTAGACGTAAACTCATAATATGACTCAGCATTTCCACTCCTAGGTAACTACTCCAGAGAAATATAAACATACGTTCACACAAAAACTTGTACGCCAGTGTTCCTACTAGTATTATTCATCATGGTGGAAATAACCCAAGTATTTATTAATTGGTGATTGGCAAAACAAAATGTCGTATATATACGTAGAGTGAAATGTTATTCAGCAATAAGTGGAGTGAACTACTGATACATTTTCCAGTGTGGGTGAGCCTCAATATATTATGCTAAAAGTGAGAGAAACTAGACACAAAAGACTACCAATTCTATGATATGCAATTTCTAGAAGAGACAAATTTCTAGACACAGAAACCAAATCATTGGTTGTCAGCCGAAAGTGTAAGTGTGGATGGACTGCAAATGGGCACAAGGGAACTTTTTGGAAGTAATGGAAATATTCTAAAACTGACCTGTGATGGTTGCACAGCTGAATTAATTTACTAAAAATTATTGAACTTAAAAAAAGTTTAATGAGAGATAGTAGAAGGTATGTCTAAGTTTATCTGGGAAAGTCAGAGAAAGCATCACCCAGAAAGCACTGGCTTGAGTAGAGAGTTAAAAAAAAAAACAAAAAAACAGTTTAGGAAAGAGTGAGTAGCATCTATAAAGACTGTTGTGAACCAGTGTGAAAGAGAACGTGATTCGTTGAGGGAATTATATAAGGTTTGTCTTGTTGCAGTATGAAGTTTGAGGCTGGGAATGTCAGAAGATAGGAGTGAATTTAAAGAAAAACAAGCTGTTGGTAATAATCAGGAAAGCTGATATCAGGGGGATTATTGTAGACTTGCTCTTGGTATGCTTTTACATTTACCAGGTTCAACACAATGTTGAAAAATGATCAGAAGGAAGAATATTTAAAACAAACTAAATGTTTTACTACCCTTGAACAAAATCCTGGTACTTCTAGGGTATTGTGTTCTGTTTATTTTTCAAGACCCAGTTAATGTTAGCATTTTCTGCTATATCTTATCTAATGCCTCTTCACCCATGCCCCTTGCAGGGTCTCCTCTGTTTCACTACCTCTGTTATAACACTTCTGGCATGGTATCATAGTGCTTTCTTATGAGACTGAAGAGACTTGACAGCAGGAAGTAAGCCTATTTTCTTCAAGTTTTTGACTGCAGTGTTTGGCATGATATTTGACACATGATGGATGTTCAGTGGTAAATTTGCTTGCCAGAACTTTGAAGGGAAGGCCAGCAAAATATAGATCGAAGAATTGGAGGGGTTTTTACATGAAGGTAGTCTTCAAAGAAAATATCGGAAGGTCACAAGGTGAAATTTTATGTAAACTCTTTAAGGATTTGGTTTTGGGTTGACGTAAATAATTTCCCATCTAAATATTGAATTCTGGTGGCTACTTTTCATTGTCTCTTCTCTGTCTTAGGATTTTAGAGTTAGAAAAGACCTTCAGAGCTTATATAATCTAGTCTTCTCTATTTATTCACTTTGTGACCTCAAGCCAGTTACTTAAACCTTTCCAAGCCTAGGTTTTTTCATCTGTAAAATGAGGGACTCCCTATCTACCTCATTGTTACAAAGATAGATTAAAATAATATTTAAGTAATTCTTCATTTCACAGTCTGCAGTTCAATAAGTGGCTAGACATAACAAATTGAATGGACTATCCAAAGTTTACCAGAAATATGTACCTATATTTGGGCTAGGATCTGATGTTTTAAATTTTAATCCAGTATTTCCACACTGTCATGGTTGGTACTTCTTTCCATATTAGTGACCTTTCCCCCTTTTTATGTGCAGTTTCCAATTTGATGTGGGCTGGGTAACAAAATCACAAGCTTTATTCATTCAGTATATGCTTATTAAGCATTGCTAGGTGCCAGGCATGGTGGTGGGTATAGGAAAACAGATGAGTTCTGTTCTCAGGGAGTTTAGTATCTCGAAGAAGGAAACAGACCTAGGAAAACATGAATTAAATAAAGTGTATCGACAAATGTGGATGATGTAAAGAGGATTTAAACAGCATATCTTGCAAGGGGGACATCTGGGGTCAACGTCTTTATAGAGCAGGTGAACAAAGGAGAGGTGGCGATCACTAACTGGAAGGAGTTGAGGGATATGAGCATGACTGGCTTAATTTTGCTTGGGAGTTTTGCATGGAAGGTGGTGTCATTGTGGAGCATTCTTTGGTGAGATCGAAGGTATAGTTTTTCTGCAGTGAACTCAGGATTCCAGAGGATACAGTAGAATAGACTTAGTAGGGAAAGAGCCCAGGAAGGGAAGTTGGTGGATAGGAAGTACACAGAAACAGCTTAAGATCAGGCAATGCTGTTAGCATCCTCTCAGCTCTCTATTGTAAATAAGTTGTAGATAATTACTTTTCAGCTCTTATGCAACAGCTCTTTGAGATTGTTGCCATCTGACTATTACAATCAACTATCCTTTTTTATATTATAGTATAATTTATTAATGACTTGAGCAACTGGATCATTCTTTCATTCTTGTTTATTCCATGAGGTTGAACCTCTCAACAGCATAGCCTAAGACTAGGTTAACCTTAACCACGCATGAATGTTCAATGAACATTGAAAATGGTACCGAAGTTGAAGAAATTATAATTTGGTATAATATGTAAGCTTTTAATTCTCTAAATATTTAATGTCTTTGTGTGTGTGTGTATGTGTGTAGGTTAAATGTATCTTTAGAATACAGTACGAAGAGGTCTTGTATATTCAAAGGCCTATTGAAGAGGACAGAAGAAAGTTTTTCCAAGAACTGATTCTCAATCAGGCCTCAATGGCTCCACCACGAAGGAAACACACTGGTAAAGTTCCTAAAGCCTTTAGGAAAATGGGTGGGTTGGAGTTAAGAGATACCCTATCTTGGAGTCATCTTTTTAAAAAACCCATTTCTTTGTGGAAATGAAGACAGTTTTTCAGGTTCTGTTTAACTTTAGATGAACACATGTGGAAGTGGCCATTGTGTTTACCTGACTTGAGGAGATTGGGAAGTACAGCCTCATTGTTAAAGCTTTACTAATGAGTGACTGTTTATGAAGTAGTCTCCTTATCACTTCAATCCAGATGCTCTGGGTAGATTTCACATTCTGAGGCTCAAAAAGTCATAGAAAAGGTCTTTGGTTCTGCTGTGTTTTAGTCACTTTAAGTACTAAGGACTCGAACTGTCAGGTTGTGAACAACAGGTGTTGTGCTGATTGCTTTCTGGGCCAGGGTGGTTTTGTTGGGCCAAGAACTGGTTAGAACATTTGCCTTTTCTGGTTTATTTTATTTATTGATTGATTTTTCAAATATTTATTGAGCACCTATTATGTTAGATACATTATGCTAGGCACTTGGAAATCTATCATGGCTTTCTTTAAGCATTAGAGTTTTCTTGGATTTGGGCCTAGTAGCATTAAGAGGGGCCTCAAAATTAGATTTTCAGTCCCCTGACTTAAGTAAGGACTGCATGCTAAGTCATTCAAAAGAGAGTTTCTTTTCCTAAAACTAAAGGTGCAAAAAGATAAGATCCCCTTGCCTAATCTTTCATCCTCTTCTAGAAAATAGCAGTCCTGTTTGTTAAAAAAAATTTTAAGCCTCTTTCTTTTCGTTCTGCTTTTTATGTTTCTCGTAGCTGTTCTTATAGGATATTAAATACATTTCCCATCCCTGCCAGCTCCTTGCTTTTTCATACTTCTTTGTTTTCCAGTGGTTATATTATCCAATACTTTGTTTTTCAGTGGCTATATTATCCAATACTTCAATAATTTTATTGTCCTTTAGTGGCTCCTTTTCACATTTTCTCAGTGCTTTTGAGATGAACATCTATCAAATGACTGTAGCTGTGGGGTTTTCCCCATAGAAACCTTGGAATATTCAACATGGAAGTTATACCTTCTGATTATTGGTTGTTGCCTTCTGTTAATCTAAATAACAGCATTTAAAATATTTCATTATTAAAATGATTCATTTTAATAAAGTATCTTGCATGTTCCTAGACATATTTCAGTCCCGTATATCTGAATTGTCTATGTTAAGGCTGAACATAATTCTTTTTCTTTTTGAGTTGCTCCTGTTGACTTTCATTTTTCATCTTAGGGGCTATTTAGAAATCGGCGAGAATACTTAGGATTTTAATCCTGAGCTTCAGTGTGATATCAGGAAAATCTTTTAAGGAATTAGAGAGCATTATGGTTAGGCAAGTTAATACTTTACCTTCTAAGAAGATGTTTTGTTTGTTTTACAGTAGATAGTGAATACCATAGATTTTATATATAACACTTAAGCCTGGGTTTTCCATCTTCTTCATGTCTTTGGGATTCTTTTTTTAGTTACTATTTTTTTTTTTCCACTCCCTGCAGGTGCCATTTACTATCCCAACTGTGTTGTAGTAAGAATATGAGGGTAGGAGACTTGTCTAAAGTTAGAAGTCTTTAGGAATGGGAAGGATCAAAGAATTATTCCTTGCCCGTTTAAATTTCATGCATATAAGGCAACCTCATTTTGAGAAACATCTTTAAATAAGGTTGACTTCAGCAAATCAGTATACAAGTACTTCACCTGAAGATACTTACATTGATTTGAAATCTTTTTCTTAAAGTTGTATGTAAATAATATCTCAGAATCAAATTATTTAAAATCGTATCATTTGTGCTTTAAAGACGTCCTGTTGTAAGTTATTTTGTAAAAGTAAAGCTATTCCCTAATGTACTTTTGGTTTCCATTCAAATTTTTACCTGCTGAATTCACATGGTTCACATGTATTTGGAATTCTCCTTTTCTTAAAAAAACATTTTGAGAGAGTGCCAGAAAAGTAATTGAGGTCCTGACCCTGCCATGTTGGAATCTTAACATTTTCTTCTACTTTCTTTAGGTCTTTGTGCTATGGAAGTTCTTCCACTTGCACTACCTTCTCCACCTCGTCAATTATCAGAATCAGAAAAAATTCGGATGGAGGACCAGGAGGAAAATACTTTAAGAGAGTTGCGGTTGTTTCTCAGGGATGTAACCAAGAGGCTGGCCACAGATAAACGCTTTAACATCTTCAGCAAACCGGTGGATATTGAAGAGGTCTTGTTTCAGTAGTGTGCAAACAGTGAAGTTGAACTGGCTAAAAGAAAAAAATGTTGACATCTTTTTTTGGAAGGAAAAAAACAAAGGCATGGATGAATATTACCCCTAGCCTGTAAAATTTTAATCCATGTGATAACTACCAATGTCATCAGCAAACATCTGGTGACTTTTGGATGAAATTAATGACAATTTGTATATGTCCTCTTGATTAGTATTGATCTTTGTGATCTCCTACTCTTCAATTTAAGAAGAGGATTAAAAGTTACTTTAGTGAAATGTCCATACTAGACTATTTTTATTCCAGGATAAATCCTGCTTTCCAAAAGAATATTGGTATTAACCAATCAATACCAATTAAAATTGGCATTTCCCAAATTGTGTATACCTTACTGAAAGAGGTAGCTGAGAAACCTGAAATTTGTCTTTCATATTTTGGAAATGTCTGTGACTAAGATGCTGTATGAGGTTATAAGCACAGCCTATTATTTTTCTCTCCAAGAAATGTTTTCTCTCCAAGAATTTTCTCCGCTCCGAGTGGAAAATTTCTCACTTTTTATGTGTATTGTTTTGTGTCCTTGTGGGAGCATGGTTTGTGATGATGAGAAAAGAAATTTTCCATTTGGAATCTACTATAATACTGTAGAATAAATTTTATTTTGTTTTGTTTTATCCTGGGATAATATAGTATGTGGATGCACATAATGCAGTCTTTACTGGCATTCTTCTTATAGTTCAGACTCCATGTTTGAACAGCTTTGGTGTTTTTAGTTTTAATTTTTTTCTTCATCTTTTTTTAAATTTGAATTATGAAGTGATGCAGAGTTTAATGTTGTGTCCTCATTGTGAAATCTGTACTCTTGGATCTGAGCAGATTCCTTTGGAACCATTACCTCATCTATGCCTGTGAGCTAGCATTATGTTTTTTCCCCTTGGAAAACCTGAAAATATCTATTCCCCCACCTCCCCCTTTTGGGAATAAAGGGACTATGTTTAATTTTATTTGTATGTTCATCCACAATACATAGTTTTAGCCATTTGATCCTTTCAACAACCCCACAAGGTCATTATTATGTTGCAGTTGAAGAAACTGAGGCTTATTGGCAAGTGACGCAGCCAACACTCAATGTTTCTTAAAATTCGAAGTCCACATTCTTTATATCACGGCTGTCATCTTTTTCTACTGGAATGACAGGACTTGCCTATTTGCTCTTGCAATTAATACATATTTTATATTTGTGAAGCATATTTTTTCCCTCATGGTATTTTCAGAAAGTCTTAAAACTATCAGCCCACTTTAAAGATTGTTATAAATGTTTATTTTTATTTAAAATTGGGTATGGGAACTCTGACACTTAATTGATAAGAACTTGCCCCCAAGTCAGCCTCCTGTGCTGGGAGTGTACCAGTTTTGCCTTTGTCCAAGAAAACTTTTTCTGTCTAACCAGAAGAGATTGTCAGATTTCAAATGCCATCTGTGATAGAGTGAAAGTTTTATAAATGATGGTAAGGCAGTGGAAGGGGATAGAAGATGTTGGTCAGTTAAAACTTTAATTTTAGGGTTATGTTTTCTCTTTTTCCTTTTTTTTTTTTTCTTTCTCAGGTTCATTTTGCTACTGCTTCTTTGTTTACTTTTAAGGCTGAAAACTTAGGGGTCTCTGGGACAGATAGAGAGGGGAGACTAAGATAACATTTTGATAACCTAAAACACAAAAACTTGTATTAAAATAATGAATTTGAAATGTCTAAAAACTTTATCAAATTCCAAAGCAAATGGCAGAGGAAACAAAAGTTTAGAAAATAAGCATTGAATTTAAAATTAAGCATAGGTGCTAAAATTTTATGGTCTTTAGTAATATAAATTTTTATAGTGCAAAAGTTTATAAAATGTTTTCCATGTGTACACAATACATGTCAATTGTCAGAGCCAAGGATCCAACTAATATCTTCTGAACTGTTCCTTGTTGAGTATAGCTCCACTATCTCCCCTATAAGGAGATTGGCTGGCTTTTTAGCTCCTAGAGAATGAAAAATAAATTAAAACATGCACACACACCTACCTAAAAATATAAAAACATATAAATAATATGTATGTGTATATATATGCATATGTTTTTGTATATGCATATATGTGTATTTATTCATATGAATATATATTCAATATGTAAATTTTAAAAAAGGCATCAATGAACTGCACTGGTAGTCCAGTGGTTAAGACTCCATGCTCCCAATGCAGGGGGCATGAGTTTGATCCCTGGCTGGGGAAGATCCCACATGCCGAGGCCAAAAAAAAAAAAAAAAATCCCCAAAAAGCATCAGTGCCATCTGCAATGGAGAAAACTAGCCTTTAGTTTCATAGAACAGAAATTACCCTATTCCCAGAATTTGGTCCCGGACTAATTAGACATTTCTAAGACTGTGTTTATGTCAGACCTAATTACTTGATTTGAGATTTGTATTAAGGAAGACAATACAGTCATACACACCTTGGAGATATTGTGGGTTCAGTTCTAGACCACTGCAGTAAAGTGAATATTGCAATAAAGTGAGTCACACGAATTCTTTGGTTTCCCAGTGTATATAAAAGTTATGTTTACACTATACTGTAGTCTTCTTTAAGTATGCAATGGCATTATATCTACAAAAAATGTACATACCTTAATTAAAAAATACTTTATTGCTAAAAAATGCTAACCATCATCAGACAACACAGGGTTGCCACAAACCTTCCATTTCTTAAAAAATGCAATATCTGCAAAGCACAGTAAAGGCAAGTGCAATAAAACAAGGTATACCTATAGATATATAGGTTGGAAGAGCTTTCTTATTGGTCAAATGATATAAAACATACAACTTATTGGGCAGTCATGACCAATATCTCTATTTTGGGTTATCTCCCAGAAAATCACACTGAGCAAAATGTATTTTTTGCTTGTAGATTTGTTTATATTTAGGGACAAGGCCAGTAAATTTTTTCTAGTTATGAAAACAGTACTTACTTTTGTTATATAGTTGACTCAGAATGTTTGTAATGAATCCAAAGGAGCAGAATACTCTTTCCATGAAACGATTCATCCTGGAAAACTGAAAAAGACAGATAATTTTTTTGTTTAGAGATTTTAAAGAGATTTACCTGAGAACATCTCTAATAATAAGAAAAGAAAATCTGTGTTTCTTTTTATTTTCCTTAAAAAATTTTTTTCTTGAGGTAACATTTATTGATGCTTATTGGGTATTTTTACCGATACATTTTCTTCTCAGGTGTAGCCAAAGGATTTAAAAAAAAAAAAAAAAAGACAGCTGACACAGTTTGTTTCATATTTTAAGATGAGAAACTTTTCAGAGTTGATTTAGATGTGACTTGAAACTGAAGCTTTTCATGGAAAGTATGACATAGTATCTTTAGTGGCATAAATTGCTCTATAATTTTATCCTTATCTATAATTATTTCCTAGATATCTAGATTTAATTTAAAAATAACTGTATGGTTTTATGTTTTTATGAGTAGATTATATGGAATATCAGAAGTAATTTTCATTAAAATATCCTGTTTTAGGTTTCAGATTATCTTGAAGTAATCAAGGAACCAATGGATTTATCAACAGTAATCACTAAGATTGATAAGCATAATTACCTGACTGCTAAGGATTTCCTGAAAGATATTGACCTCATCTGTAGCAATGCTTTAGAGTACAATCCAGATAAGGACCCAGGAGGTAAGGATGCACTGGGCAAGGTTGACTTTGGTGATCAATGAGAAGATAGTTTAAAATTTAAATAAAGCTTGCCTATATTTCAGATAGATAAATTAATCTTAATGACATATTATTGTATTTAGAAACTTCTTGATGAGGAACTAATAATATACTTAAATATTTAATTATTAAATTCATTTGTTAAATTACTAAATGATATATTTAAATTAGAGGATTTTATTATTCTTTTAAAAAAATTTTATTGATGTATAGTTGATTTACAATGCTGTGTTTAATTTCTGCTGTACAGCAAAATGACTCAGTTATACATATATTCTTTTTCATATTCTTTTCCATTATGGTTTATCACAAGATGTTGAGTGTAGTTCCCTGTGCTATACAGTAGGACCTTGTTGTTTATCCATCCTATATATAATATTTGCTAATTCATTTATTAAATTATTAGATAATATATTTAGATTAGAGGATTTTATTATTCTAAGTATTATGTTCAGGGTTTAGTTTCTTGATTTACCTTTCACTTTTTATACTTAGATTCTTGTTTTTTTCAGGTAAGATAGAAAACTGAATAGTTGTGAATTTACGATTTATTTATTTAGTCAACATCACCAGTGCTGATAAACACTGGTAATTTCGAATTTGTGGAAACTTATTGTGGATAAGTTTACTTATCAAAAGACCTCCTTTAGGTAGATAGATGTTATCTGTTTTATAGACTGCATGTATTTTTATATAATTTTATTAGTTTACTCCTAATCCCACCCTGTACTCTAATCTGTAGTCCCAACTCTGCTAATGCCCTCCAGGGGAGACCTCCAGGAATAATCTGTAGTTAAACAAGATGAATTTATTGATACATTGTAATAAAGGAGAATGTATATCATGGGGAGCCATATAGGATTTGAGCTAGCATTAAGTGATTCTGGGGAGGGTTTAAGGAAGTAGGGCTTTGCAGTGGATTAGATGCTCTTAGGAAGTGGGAATAATTCGGGGACTAGGTATTTTAAGAACCTGGAAGGCAAGAAGAATGGAGCAGGCTAAAGTTGTGATTGGTAAAGAAGCAGCAGTCATTCATCTTACCCAAGATAGGATTATATTTGGTTATTTTTGTGGTTAGGACAGCGTTCATACTTTGTCTGTGTTCAGACATGATTATGGAGTGGTCTTGTTTTTATCTTGATCCACCATGGTCACAGACTGGTGTTCTGTAAAATTGTTTAAGTTTTTTTTTATTTTTCATTTTTTAAAATTATTTTATTTATTTTGCTGTGTTGCGTCTTAATTGCAGCACACAGGATCTTCGTTGCGTTTTGCGGGCTTCTCGCTAGTTGTGGCACGTGGGCTCCAGAGCGTGCGGTTGCGGCGCGTGGGATTAGTTGCCCTAAGGCATGTGGGATCTTAGTACCCCGACCAGGGACGGAACCTGCGTCCCCTGCATTGGAAGGCAGATTCTTAGCCCCTGGACCACCAGGGAAGTCCCTAAAATTGTTTTTATGTTTCATATGAATACACCAAGGCCTGGCCGATAGTGCTAGGCCCTTTCCCAGCTGGCAGGGGTCATTACTCTTTTTCTTACTCTGTTGAGAATTGTTTCTTTCACAGATGATATACAAGTAAGATGCTTTTTATTTTTAAAAAATTAACGCAAACTTTCAGTTATCTAAAGATATTCAGAATACAGTTTCTGCTTTGTGTCTGTATTTATGGGCAGTGGTTCTTAACTCAGGCCACCTGTTAGAATGACCTGGATTTCTCATTTCTACATGAAGTTAAGTATTTCTTGTCTCAGTTTAGACCACAGTAAATTACATACTTTAATTCCAAGTTAAGAGGCAGAATAAACTTTTATATAGCTACTCTTGGTATCTAACAGTTTTTAAGCTTTGTATCAGGACATTTATATCTTGTTGTTGTTTGTTTAGGTTTTTTTTTTTTTTACTTTTCATTGTATATCATATAGAAAAATTTATGAGGATAAAAATGAAGAAAATTAAAGTAACCTATAATCCTGTTATCTAGTGTTTTCTCTCTTTCTCCTTCCCTCCCTCCCTCCCTCCCTCTCTCTCTGTCTCTCTCTGTCACACATACACATGCACAGATATTATATATGAAATACATGTATGAATAATATTTTTACTAAAATGAAAATATAACTTTTGTAAACATTTTCATTCATGTAATATTTTGTGAAAAGGTTATGAGTTAATGTATTTTTACCACATAATTTTTATCATATGGATGTATTATAGTAGCTACTACCCTATTGTTGGCCATATTAGATTTTTTAGCTTTTTTCTCTATTATAACACTGATGAATATGGCATAAATTTTATGTATATCCTTAATTATTTCCTGAAGATAAATTCCTTAAAGTGAAATTTCTGGATCAAAGATTGTATAATAATCTCTTTTAAGGCTTTTAAACTGTGTTGTTAAAATTTTCTCACAATTTAAAAAATCTTCTTCTAGCAGCATCAGGGTCACTTGTTAACCAATATAGCAGTTTTGTGTGACTGAGAGAATCTCCTTTTCAGTGTAGATGGCATCTGCAACAGGGCCACAGTTTGGCTAGTAAAGAATGGGCTGGATGTCAGTCTCCTTTGATTCCCTTGCTGCGTTCTTGGTGAAGGTACAGTTGCACAAGTGTCTATATAGTGACCTTGAGCAGTGTGTGAGAGTACTTGAGTGCCTACACTCTCATCCTGTTAGTTTTTCAAGACATAGAGGTTACTGAAACTGTGCAGTAGGTAAGGAGAGCCTGGGCTTTGGACGTATACCTAGGCTTCAGTCCCAGTTTTATTTCCTAGTTCTTTAACTTGATCAAGTTAAGTCCTCTAAATTTTAGTTCCCTTATCTGCAAATAGGGATAATTATAGTACTCTTGTCACTGGGTAGTTGTAAGGATTAGATGAGAAAATGTATTAGGTTAAACCTTATGAAATTGCCATTTTCATGTGGTTCAACTTGAATATGTTAGGCCCTTAGCATAGTGCCTGAGATGTGAGAAGTATTCCATAAAGTTTAGTCATTCATATATTTATTCTTGTTATCATTATTATTTAAATTATGCTTTAATTTGTTATAAATTGTTTCCTTAGTGGGTACCTACATATTTGCTTTAGAATGACCCTTTGTACTTTGTGCTTATTAGTATATTCCCTGGACCACATTTAAAATTTAATCCTATTTTGGAACAAATCTAGGGACTGATAGTGAAAAATGAATTTGAGTGGTTAGAAAAAGCCAGTAGAAAGGGTCAATCCAGATTCTCCCCCCACCCCGCCCCGTGTAACTTAATTATAACCACATTGAAATAATATTGCTTTTATGAAAGAAGCAATGATTTCTGGTGTATAATAACCTTTTACTACAGAATGCAGTTGTATAATCAAAGAATATGGCTCTATCTCACAATTAGAGTTGACATGATACACTTGTAACTTTATTTCTTCACTGTTTTAGATGCAAAAAGTGTCATATAATTCAAAAGCATGATTTTGGCTCTGTTCAGATTTTTTCATATCTTCAGTCAAGAGCCCTTTTTTTCTTCTTAGCAACAGAACAGCTTGTTATGTATTAGGAAAATAACCTCAGGGTCTGTTGTGTAGCAAGTGGAAATTACATGAATGTTGTATTACTTTTACAAGTTCCCATGAGTATTTGAAAGCTTACAGTGTTCTGTTTTGCAGAACACTTGGCCATTTGGGGAAAAAAACTAGCATGTACATAGAAGACAAAAGCCAACATTCTGGAAGCTGTACATGTTGCCTAAGTGTTTACCCAGATTCTCCCTTGAGGATAAAGTGGACAAAAATTAAATATGTTAGCCAGAAGAGTTTTAGTTTGTAGGTTCTAAATGTGACTAGTATCAGATGTTTGATCCTAATTATTATCTTATAAATATGTGATATATTTTATGTTTAATTGTTCCCCATTCTTTGTCTTGTACCACATGCCCCCTCTAGCCCTCAAGTGCATTCACATACATACCCTCATTTAGCTAATTTTGATGAAATTTCAGCCCTAGTCTTGTAGTATTCTCAAAATCTTCTGTTTTGTACCAGTTGTTTAGGAATAAAGCTCACAGATTCACCCCAGCTTTTGGAGCCCTCTAGGGCTATGCTTCAGTCCAACTCATTCATATTTTCTATTAGTATTTGTAAGTATCATGTGCTGTTACCAAGCTGAGTGCTTAGAGTACTGTGACAGCCCTTGCCTCTTGAGATGGAGATATTCATATCAGTAATACATATTGAATAATTACTATGTGACAGACATTATGCTATATGTTATAGTATTAATTTGCTAGGCCTTCCTTAACAAAATACCACAGACTGCGTGGCTTAAACAACAGAAATTGATTTACCCATAGTTCTGGAGGCTAAAAGTCCAAAATCAAGGTGTCGGCAGATTTGGTTTCCTCTGAAGCCTCTTTCCTTTGTTTTCGGAGGCTACCATCTTGCCATGTCCTCACATGGTCTTTTCTTTGTGTCCATGCACCCCTGGTGTCTCTTGTGTGTGTCCAAATTTCCTCTCCTTATAAGTACACAAGTCAGATTAGATTAGAGCCTACTCTTATGACTTTCTTTTACCTTGATTACTTCTTTAAAGTCTCTACTCCAAATACAGTCACATTCTGAGATATTGGGGGTTATAGTCTCAACATATGAATTTTGGGGAAGAACACAGTTCAGCCCATAACAGTTAATAAATAAGCCACAATCCCTCCTATCTAGAAACTCACTGTTTTATAGGAATGACAAATATCTAACTATAGGTAATTGTAATAGATTATTAAGGTGTAGAGATAGCATAGAGGTGGCGATTTTGAATTTTGTCTTGAGGCAGCAGCAGACGATTGTAATGCAGTTTCATAAGGTGTGTATTAGATATATGTACAGTGTGAGTAGAGCACAGAGGAGAAGACACTGGAGATGAACAGGATTAAAAAGGGCATTCATTTTAGGCTGAGAAAACTAGTGTACAAAGGTATTAAAAAAAGAGAATATGGCTGGAAAGTAGAGTGTCTGTGGAGGAGTAGTGAGAAGTTCATTCACTTCTCTACTCACTGAATCTCCATTTACTGAGCATCCATTTATGAAATATTTTCTGTGTGTAAATTGTGTTCAGTGCTGGAGATATGCAGCTCTGGCCTGAGAGATGCCTAAAGGCTTCTTAGCGGGGAGTCCTGCAGATAAATAAATGTCATAGTAAGTTCCCTATCTTCATTTGATCCTGTGTAAGGATTTCAGAGTTAATTCTCTAGATGATAAGGGGCCACTGGGTGGTTTTGAGACAGAAAGTGATTTGATTTGATTTGCATTTAAGAGTATAGTATTATAGGCAGTATTAAAGGTCAAGGGAATGATGAGATGGAGGTTGGAAGACCAATTAAGATTCACTTGCGGGGAATTCCCTGGCAGTCCAGTGGTTAGGACTCAGCGCGTTCACTGCTGGGGCCCAGGTTCAGTCCCTGGTCAGGGAACTAAGATCCCACAAGCTGCGTGGCACGGCCAAAAAAAAAAAAGATTCACTTGCTATGGCAACATAGATTGAACATAGGGGGCTTAGTGACCAACCAATTATGTATGACCGACAGAAATCTAGAATGACATCTGAGTTTTTGTGGTCTGGGTGTTAGGAATCTGACAAGTAAACCAATGGAGGAACAGGTTTATGGGCAGTATGCTAAGTTTAATTTTGGATGTGTTAATGTAAGTTACCTCTGGTACACCCAGATAAAATGCAGACATTGTGTAGTAGTTGTATATGGGGGTTCAGAGATAGAAGTTTGAGTAAGAGACCTGGTTGGAGTCATAAGTGTATAGGGGTGAATGAGATCACATAGGCAGTATACAGAATGAAAAGAGAGGGCAGCCTAGAAGGACCCCTCCTCAAGGGAATATGGGTCCCAATTCTCAATTTAAGTCGCAGTCTTACTGTTGGTGCTTCCAGTACCTTTGTTAAATGTGTTGCCTCTGCTGAGAGTGTGTACATTCGTTCTTTCTTTCTTCTTTCTTTTTTTCATTCTTTCTTTTTAAATCAATTTTGTTGAGATGTAAGTTATATACAAGAAAACCTAGTACATCATTTTAAAACCATGCTTATCTTTTAAAATCCCACTTATCCTTCAAGGAATATTAAATGCTATGCTCATGAAAGTTTTTTCCGATTTCCGTCCAGTTACAAGTAATCCCTCCGTCTTGGAATCATAACACTATGTAACTTTTCTGAGACACTTATTCCTTTCTTTTTTTTCCTGGAGTGATTACTTATTTACATATCCTTATCCTGTATTTTCCTGTATTTTAGACTCTAAGCTGATTGAGAACAGGGTCTGTATAGACATCTTGTATGGAGCATATTCTTAATAAATGTGACCAGTGAGTAAATTTTATGAATTGTCCTCTTCTTAGATACTAACTGAAGGAGTCTCAGAGTACATAGAAATTATAAAATGGAGACATAATAACATAATGCAGATATGAACCAGTAAATACAGTAAAATTTCTTATTTATGAAATGATTTAAGATGAAAAATCATCCCATAAAAATCAGTTTTTAAAAAAATATTATTAATCTTTCTTAATAATTTTGTTGAAAAAACCCAGCTAATATACTTCTGTTCACCAAAATACAAAAGAAACATAGACACATTGAAATAATTGTTACCTTCATAAAAGTAGTGATTGTATTAATTTTATTAATACTTATCAGTTTATTCTAATAGCCATTACTTTTTTTTTTTTTTAATATTTTATTTATTTATTTATTTATTTATTTATGGCTGTGTTGGGTCTTTGTTTCTGTGCGAGGGCTTTCTCCAGTTGCGGCAAGTGGGGGCCACTCTTCATCGGGGTGCGCGGGCCTCTCACTATCGCGGCCTCTCTTGTCGCGGAGCACAGGCTCCAGACACGCAGGCTCAGTGATTGTGGCTCACGGGCCCAGTTGCTCCGCGGCATGTGGGATCTTCCCAGACCAGGGCTCGAACCCGTGTCCCCTGCATTGGCAGGCAGATTCCCAACCACTGCGCCACCAGGGAAGCCCCGCCATTACTTTTTATTGAAGGCAAAGCTAGGTGGTAATATCTTTATTTTATAGATATAAGGAGATTGGGTCTCAGAGAGGTTATGTAATTTGTGAACAAACCCACAAATATTATATGGCACAACTGAATGGATTGTGATCTGTCTTAACTTCAAAGCCAGTATGTATGGGGTTTTTCTGCTATGCTTATATTACTTTTAAATTTCATGGATTTGGAGAATCTTAAGATTTTAATGTATGAGACAAAATAAAAGAACTGGTGGTAAATATGTAGCTATTATTCATGTATAATTTTAAAGCAAGGAATTTAAGTCTGGTGGCCATGAGAGGGTCTCTGAACAACTACATACAAAATGGTGTACATGTATACTTTTCCACCTTTATCACAAGCTTATAAGATCCAGGATGACTCCCCTACCCATCAAAAAAGATGAAGATCCAAGATATGGACATGTCTTCTAATTTTAATCTGTGAGCTTGCAGTTCTATGCTATGTATAAACTTAGACACTGTTCTAAGCTAAGAATGATTAAAAAGAATTTTAATGATAGGCATATGTAAAAAGCATTACCTTGTCAGATGCAGATGCTATTTATTTATTTATTTATTTATTTATTTATTTATTTATTTAGGCTGCTCTGTGTGGCTTGTGGGACCTCAGTTCCCTGACCAGGGGTTGAACCTGGGCCCTAAGCAGTGAAAGCATGGAGTCCTAACCACTGGACTGCCAGGGAATTCCTACAGATGCTCTTTATTTTTTATTTATTTATTTTTAAAAAAACTTCTTGTTATTAATTTTTTGTTTTTTTTTTTTTTTGGCTGTGTCAGGTGTTTGTTGCTGAGCACTGGTTTTCTCTAGTTGCAGCGAGCGGGGGCTACTCTTCGTTGCGGTGCGCGGGCTTCTCATTGTGGTGGCTTCTCTCTTGTTGTGGAGCACGGGCTCTAGGTGCGTGGGCTTCAGAAGTTGTGGCACGTGGGCTTAGTTGCTCCGTGACATGTGGGATCTTCCCAGACCAGGATCCGACCCTGTGTCCCCTGCATTGGCAGGCGGATTCTTAACCACTTTGCCACCAGGGAAGTCCCCACAGATGCTCTTTAGAATAAATTCCTTGTCCTTCAGACCAGTGGGAAATTTTTATGGAATTCTTTTCTTAATTAATTAATTCATTCATTCTTCTCCCCCCTTTAATTGGGGATGGAATGTGGGTGGGAAGCATGTGTTTAAAAAAAAATGAAAAGAAAGATCACTGAGTTATTTTAGAGTATAATGTGCTAGATACATGACCTTTATATTTAATTTTACCTTTTTTTTTTAGCTTTTTTCAAGCTGAAATGGAAAGCCAGTGGCAGAAAGTTGCTTGGGCTACAAATATCAGCTTGAAAGCATAGCTCCTTCTCAGGATGTTCATTGTAGTTTTTTGTTTGTAGTGGTTAGAATTTGAAGGAACTTTAAACTTCCAACAATAGAGCAATAATTTTGAAAAATTAAGGTTCATCTTTCTTTGGATTGTCACATAACCATTAAAATTTGGTTTTCAAAGAATGTTTTAAAATATCAGGAGACTTCTGATTCTGGCTAAGATGGATTAAAAGGGACTGAATTTCCCCTTCTGTCTGAAACAATGGAAAAAAAACACAACAAAATATTTGAAAAAACAATTTTGAAGACATTGGATATCAGGAAACGATGGAAATGATCTGTGAAGGATGGGAAACTAACAAGTTGAGCACTATAGTTGCCTGGATAGCTTCCAGACTGTGGTACGGGAAGGAAGAAGCCAGGCGGAGCCTGGAAGTCTCCCTGAATTGCTGGGAATGTAAGGAGGCCAAAGTGGATCAAGTTCTCAGGGCAGAGTACCAGGAAGGAGAAAGCTGCACAGAGAGAGCACTCTGGAGATCTGCAGAAGAGCCTCCTCCAGTCTTTAGCTAGCTGAATAATGATCAGCACATATGTGTGAGGAAACTACCTGAGGCCGGAGAAAGAGAGGGAATATTCCTTGATGTTTATATAGGGCTAGCAGTAGTGTAGCAAATAGTTAGAGGTGATAAACCAACAAGGAGAAAAACTGAATCATAAAAATGTACACAATCCCAAAGAAGTGAGAAAAAAGAGGAGAAAGGGAACAAAGAGCATGTGGGACAAGTAGAAAGTAAATAGCAAGCATATTAATAATCACATAAATTATATAAAAACCAAATGATCCTCTAAACCAGGGATCAACAAACTACAGTCAAACTGACTGCCTGGTTTTGTAAATGAAGTTTTCATAGTTGGAACACAGGCATGCCCCTTTGTTTACATGTTGTCTAGGGCTGCTTTTATGCTACAGGGGCGGCTTTGAATACTTGCCAGAGACCTTATGGCTTGAGAAACCTAAGATATTTAACTCTCTGGCCTTATACAGGAAAACTTGCTGATACCTGGCTTGAACATCACAAATAAAGGCAGAGAATGTCTTTTGGATAAAAAAGCAAGACCCAACCATATGCTCCCTACAAGAAACCCGCTTGATGAGACTGACACTCTACCTACTGCACTAATGAGGTTCCTTTCCAAGAAACCCACTTTCTTGTTTGTTTATTTAAGGTTATTTTTTAAAAAAACTTATTCATTCATTCATTTTCCTCCCATATACTTTTTTAAAAATTGAGGCATAGCTGATTTATAGTATTATACAACATAATGATTCAAAATTCTTAGAGATTATACTCCATTTAAAGTTATATAAAATATTGGCTATATTCCCTTTGCTGTACATTATATCCTGTAGCATACTTATTTTGTACATAGTAGTTTGTACCCCTTAATCCCCTACCCTTATCTTGTCTCTCCCCCTTCCCTCTCTTCACTGGTAACCACTAGTTCTCTATATCTGTGAGTCTGTTTCTGGTTTGTTATATTCATTTGTTTGTTTTATTTTTTAGATTTGACGTATAACTGATAACATACAGTATTTGTCTTTCTCTGACTCATTTCACTAAACATAATACCCTACAGGTCTATTCCATATTGTCATAAATTGCAAAATTTCATTTTTTTAATGGCTGAGTAGTCCATATATATATATATATATATATATATATATATATATTCTGTGTGTGTGTATATATATATATGTATGTATATATATATATCATCTTCCTTATCCATTCATCTGTTGATGGACACTTATGTTGCTTCTGTGTCTTGGCTATTGTAAATAATGCTGCTATTAACATTGGGGTGCATATCTTTTTGAATTAGTATTTTGTTTTTTTATACAAGAAACCCACTTTAAATATAAAGCTACAAATAGATTAAAAGCATGAAATACCATAATCATACCAAGTTGGAGTGATTATATAAATATCAAAGTTGATTTCAGGCCAAAGATACCTGGGTTAAACAAGATTATTTCACAGTTATCAAGTACACATAATAATTCTAAATATTTATTGCTTCTGGTAACAGAGCTTTAAAATTCATGAAGCAAAAATTGATAGAACTGCAAGGAAAAATAGAGAAATTTGTAATTTCTTGGAGACTTTATTATCCCTCTCTTAAAACTAGATAAGGCTAGTACACAGAAAGTCAGTAAAGATATAGAAGACTTGAACAACCCTATCCATCAACTTTATCTAAGTGATATTTATAGAACACTTTTCCCAATGGCAACATATATACACATTATTTTCAAGTGTACTGGAATGTTCACCAAGATAGAACATATTCTGGGCCACAGAATGAGTCTTATTAAATATAAAAGGATTCAAATCATACAAAGTATGTTCTTTGACCACAATGGAATTAAATTAGAAATCAATAACAAAAGGTTATTTGGAAAAGATATTTGGAAACTAAATACCACACTTCTAAATAACTCCATGGATCAAGGAAGAAATCAAAAGAGAAGTTTAAAAATTATTAAAGTGGATAAAATGAAAATATAAAAACTTATGAGGTGCAGCTAATGCATTACTTAGGTGGAAATTTATAGCACTAAATACTTACATTAGAAAAGAAGAAAAGTCTCAAATAACTGATCTGAACTCCCAACTTGAGAAACTAGGAAACAGAGAGCAAATGAAACCCAAAGTAAGCAAAAGAAAGGAAATAATAAAGATCTGAGCAGATCAATAAAATAGTAAACAGGAAAAAAAATTGAGAAAACCAAGGAAATGCAAAGCTGGTTCTTTTAGAAGATCGGTAATTGATAAATCTCCAGTGGAGCTGGTCAGGATAACGAGAAGTCACAAATTACCATTAACAAGAATGAAGGAGGTAACATTACTACATATTCTACAGATATTAAGAGAACAGTAAGGGAACTTTATGAACAGCTTTATGCCAATACATTTGACAACTTCAGTAAATTGGATAAATTTGTTGAAAGACAAAAAAAAAAAGCTCATGAAAGAAGAAATGTATAATGTGAATAGGTAATTCTTTTTCTATTAAAGAAATTGAACTAACAGTTAAGAACATTCCCATTAAGAAAACTTCAGGCCTGGATGCCTTCACTGGTTAATTTTACTGAACATTTAGGGAAAAAAATAATACCAGTTCTACACAAACTTTTCCAGAAAATTGAAGTGGAGAGAATTCTTTCCAACCTAGTCTATAAAGTTAGCATTACTCTGAAAAAGATATTACAAGGGGGAAAAAAAAAGACCAAATAAACTATAGACCTGTATCCCTTATGAACATAAAATTTTGGCAAGTTATATCCAATATGTTAAAAAGATAATACCTTGTGATTAAGTAGGGTTTATTCCTGCTTGAATATGCAAGGAATGCAAGATTGGTTTAAAATTTGAAAACCAATCGATGTAAGTCACTGTATTAACAGACTAAGAAGTGATTATCTCAGTTAGTGCACAAAAGCATTTGACAAATCCAATAGGTATTCCTGAGTACAAAGTGTAAGCAAACGAGGAGTAGAAAGGACCATCCTCAGTCTGATTAAGGACATGAACAAAAAGCCTACAGTTCACATCATACTTAATGACCGAAGACTAAATGCTTCCCCTTAAGATCAAGAACATGGCAAAGATGTCCACTTTTGCCACTTCTACCCAACATTATACTGAAGGTTCCAGAAAGTGCAGTAAGGTAAGAAAAAGAAATAAGAGGCATCTAGTTTGGGAATGAAGAAGTAAAACTATCTTCATTTGTAGACAACATGATGTCTACAGAGAAAATCCTATGGAATTTGCAAAGACACTGTTAGAACTAGCAGGTGTGTTTAGTGAGGTTGCAGGATACAAGATCAATATACAAAACTCAGTTGTATTTATGGAACTACAATACTAGCCCCAAACAATAGCAAATTGAAATTTTAAATTACTGTTTACATTAGCATGAAAAAACATGAGATGTTGATAAATCTGACAAAAGATAGGCAAGACCTATACATTGAAAACTATAAAACATTGCTGAGAAAAATTAAAGAGAACCTAAATAGACTGAGAGATATATTGTGTTCATGGATTGGGAGACTCAACATTGTGAAGATGTCAGTTCTCAAATTGAACCACCTCAGTCGGAATTCCAGAAGGCATTTTATAGAAATGGACAAGGTGATTCTAAAATTCATATGAAAATGGAAAGGATCTAAAATAGTCAAAACAGCTTTGTAAAGTAAAAACAGAGTTGGAGGACTTAATACCACCTTATTTCAAGACATAAAGTTAGGGTAATCTAGACAGTGTAATATTGGCATAAAGAATGACAAATAGAGCAATGGAATAATATGGAGTCCTGAAAGAGACCCACACATATAGAGTCAGTGGCATTTTGACAAAGGTGCAAAGTCAGTGCAGTGGTGAAAGTAGTCTTTTCAACAAACAGTGCTAGAACAATTGGATATAAGTATGCAAAAAAAAAGACTTCTTATATATATAAAGAATCTCAATGGATAATATACCTTAAATATAAAAGCTGTCTTGTATCCAGACTATTAAAAGAATTCTCAGAATTTAATAAGGGACTTCCCTGGTGGCACAGTGGTTAAGAATCTTCCTGCCAATGCAGGGTACACGGGTTCGAGCCCTGGTCTGGGAACATCCCACATGCTGTGGAGCAACTAAGCCCAAGCACCACAACTACTGAGCCTGCACTCCAGAGCCTGGGAGCCACAACTCCTGACCCCACATGCCACAAATACCGAAGCCAGCATGCCTAGAGCCCATGCTCTGCAACAAGAGAAGCCACCACAATGTGAAGCCCACGCACCGCAATGAAGAGTAGCCCCTGCTTGCCACAACTAGAGAAAGCTGACGTGAAGCAAAGAAGACCCAACGCAGCCAAAAATAAATAAATAAATAAATAAGTTTATTAAAAAAATTTAATAATAAGAAAACAACCCAATTAAAATAATAGGTATAAGATTTGAAGACACTTCACCAAAGATGATATACAGAGGGAAAATAAGAACATGAAGGTATACTCAACTTCATTAATCTTAAACAAAATGCAAATCAAAAGCATAATGAGATACCACTAAACACCTATAAGAATGTCTAAAATTAAAAAGACTGATCATACCAAGTGTTGACAAGGATGTGGAGGAACTGGAACTGTGATGCACTGCTGGTAGGAATATATAATGGTACAACTTTGAAAAAGCTTGGCAATTTTAAGATTGTTAAACATACATACACCCATTGTTGGGCTAGCCATTCCACTCTTAAATATTAACTCAAGGGAAATGAAAACATATGTCCATATAAAGACTTGTTCATGAATATTTATGTAACATTGTTGATAATTGCCAAAACCCAGAACCATCCCTAATGTCCATCAACATGTGAATGGATAAATAAATTGTGTTATATCCAATAGTGGAATATTACTCAGCAATAAAAAGGAATGGAGTGTTGATGCATACAATACAATAGGTATTTTTATTATTTTTTTAAAAATTAATTTTTAATTGAAGTGTACTTGCTATACAATATTATATAAAACAATAGGTATTAATGTCAAAATAATTATGTCAAGTAAAAGAATACAGACAAAAAAAGAATATATTCTTTATAACCCCATTTATATATGTATTTATAAATATGTTAGAATTATATACACATTAATATATAGAGAATATATATGCGATTCAATATATATTATAGTGTACATAATTCTAGAAAATATGAAGTAATCTATGGTACCAGTAGACAGACCTGTGGTTCCCTGGGAATGGAGGGTTGTGGAAAGAGTGAAAGGAAGGATGACAGAGGGGCACAAGGAGACTTTTGGTGATGGTGGATATATTCATTATCTTGATATAATGATGATGTTATGGATTTGTACTTATGTCAAAGCATATCACAATGTATACTTTAAATATGTGCAGTTTATTATATGTCTCTTATGCCATAATCCTTTTTCTTTTTTTTAAGGCTTAGGGAAGTACAAAATTTTAAACGGTAAATACAGATTACACATTGTGGCTTTTGGTCGTAAATTGTCGAGATCTATATTCATTTGCCTACATGATATCTCCACTTGGATTTTTTTTTTTAATCTTTTAACTTTATTTTTTTATACAGCAGGTTCTTATTAGTCATCAATTTCATACACATCAGTGTATACATGGCAATCCCAATCTCCCAATTCATCACACCACCACCACCACCCCCTGCCGCTTTCCTCCCTTAGTGTCCATACGTTTGTTCTCTACATCTGTGTCTCAATTTCTGTCCTGCAAACCGGTTCATCCGTACCATTTTTCTAGTTTCCACATATATGCGTTAATATACAATATTTGTTTTTCTCTTTCTGACTGCCTTCACTCTGTATGACAGTCTCTAGATCCATCCACGTCTCAACAAATGACCCAATTTCGTTCCTTTTTATGGCTGAGTAATATTCAATTATATATATGTACCACATCATCTTTATCCATTCATCTGTCAGTGGGCATTTAGGTTGCTTCCATGACCTGGCTATTGTAAATAGTGTTGCAGTGAACATTGGGGTGCATGTGTCTTTTTGAATTATGGTTTTCTCTGGGTATATGTCCAGTAGTGGGATTGCTGGATCATATGGTAATTCTATTTTTTAGTTTTTTAAGGAACCTCCATACTGTTCTCCATAGTGGCTGTATCAATTTACATTCCCACCAACAGTGCAGAAGGGTTCCCATTTCTCCACACCCTCTCCAGCATTTGTTGTTTGTAGATTTTCTGATGATGCCCATTCTAACTAGTGTGAGGTGATACCTCATTGTAGTTTTGATTTGCATTTCTCTAATAATTAGTGATGTAGAGCAGCTTTTCATGTGCTTCTTGGCCATCTGTATGTCTTCTTTGGAGAAATGTCTATTTAGGTCTTCTGCCCATTTTTGCATTGGGTTGTTTGTTTTCTTAATATTGAGCTGCATGAGCTGTTTATATATTTTGGAGATTAATCCTTTGTCCGTTGATTTGTTTGCAAATATTTTCTCCCATTCTGAGGGTTGTCTTTTTGTCTTGTTTATGGTTTCCTTTGCTGTGCAAAAGCTTTGAAGTTTCATTAGGTCCCATTTGTTTATTTTTGTTTTTATTTCCATTACTCTAGGAGGTGGATCAAAAAAGATCTTGCTGTGATTTATGTCAAAGAGTGTTCTTCCTATGTTTTCCTCTAAGAGTTTTATAGTGTCCAGTCTTACATTTAGGTCTGTAATTCATTTTGAGTTTATTTTTGTGTATGGTGTTAGGGAGTGTTCTAATGTCATTCTTTTACATGTAGCTGTCCAGTTTTCCCAGCACCATTTACTGAAGAGACTGTCTTTTCTCCATTGTATATCCTTGCCTCCTTTGTCATAGATTAGTTGACCATAGGTGCCTGGGTTTATCTCTGGGCTTTCTATCTTGTTCCTATGATCTGTGTTTCTCTTTTTGTGCCAGTACCATATTGTCTTGATTACTGTAGCTTTGTAGTATAGTCTGAAGTCAGGGAGTCTGATTGCTCCAGCTCCGTTTTTTTCCCTCAAGACTGCTTTGGCTATTCGGGGTCTTTAGTGTCTCCATACAAATTTTAAGATTTTTTGTTCTAGTTCTGTAAAAAATGCCATTGGTAATTTGATAGGGATTGCATTGAATCTGTAGATTGCTTTGGGTAGTATAGTCATTTTCACAATATTGATTCTTCCAATCCAAGAACATGGTATATCTCTCCATCTGTTGATATCATCTTTAATTTCTTTCATCAGTGTCTAATAGTTTTCTGCATACAGGTCTTTTGTCTCCCCAGGTAGGTTTACTCCTAGGTATTTTACTCTTTTTGTTGCAATGGTAAATGGGAGTGTTTCCTTAATTTCTCTTTCAGATTTTTCATCATTAGTGTATAGGAATGCAAGAGATTTCTGTGCATTAATTTTGTATCCTGCAACTTTACCAGATTCATTGATTAGCTCTAGTAATTTTCTGGTGGCATCTTTAGGATTCTCTATGTATAGTATCATGTCATCTGCAAACAGTGACAGTTTTACTTCTTCTTTTCCAATCTGTATTCCTTTTATTTCTTTTTCTTCTCTGATTGCTGTGGCTAGGACTTCCAAAACTACATTGAATAATAGTGGTGAGAGTGGACATCCTTGTCTTGTTCCTGATCTTAGAGGAAATGCTTTCAGTTTTTCACCACTGAGAGTGATGTTTGCTGTGGGTTTGTCGTATGTGGCCTTTATTATGTTGAGGTAGGTTCCCTTTATGCCCACTTTCTAGAGAGTTTTTATCATAAATGGGTGTTGAATTTTGTCAAAAGCTTTTTCTGCATCTATTGAGATGATCATATGGTTTTTATTCTTCAATTTGTTAATATGGTGTATCACATTGATTGATTTGTGTATATTGAAGAATCCTTGCATCCCTGGGATAAATCCCACTTGATCATGCTGTATGATCCTTTTAATGTGTTGTTGGATTCTGTTTACTAGTACTTTGTTGAGGATTTTTGCATCTATATTCATGAGTGATATTGGTCTGTAATTTTCTTTTTTTGTAGTATCGTTGTCTGGTTTTGGTATCAGGGTGATGGTGGCCTCATAGAATGAGTTTTGGAGTGTTCCTTCCTCCGCAGTTTTTTGGAAGAGTTTGAGAAGGATGGGTGTTAGCTCTTCTGTAAATGTTTGATAGAATTCACCTGTGAAGCCATCTGGTCCTGGACTTTTGTTTGTTGGAAGATTTTTAATCACAGTTTCAATTTCATTACTCGTGATTGGTCTGTTCATATTTTCTGTTTCTTCCTGGTTCAGTCTTGGAAGGTTATAACTTTCTAAAAGTTTGTCCATTTCTTCCAGGTTGTCCATTTTATTGGCATAGAGTTGCTTGTAGTAGTCTCTTAGGATGCTTTGTATTTCTGCTGTGTCTGTTGTAACTTCTCCTTTTTCATTTCTAAGTTTATTGATTTGAGTCCTCTCCCTCTTTTTCCTGATGAGTCTGGCTAATGGTTTATCAATTTTGTTTATCTTCTCAAAGAACCAGCTTTTAGTTTTCTTGATCTTTGCTGTTTTTTTTTCTTTGTTTCTATTTCATTTATTTCTGCTCTGATCTTGATGATTTCTTTCCTTCTGCTAACTTTGGGTTTTGTTTGTTCTTCTTTCTCTAGTTCCTTTAGGTGTAAGGTTAGATTGTTTGAGATTTTTCTTGTTTCTTGAGGTAGGCTTGTATACCTATAACCTTCCCTCTTAGAACTGCTTTTGCTGCATCCCATAGGTTTTGGATCGTCGTGCTTTCATTGTAATTTGTCTCAAGGTATTTTTTGATTTCCTCTTTGATTTCTTCAGTGATCTCTTGGTTATTTAGTAATGTATTGTTTAGCCTCCATGTGTTTGTGTTTTTTACTTTTTTTTTCCCTGTAATTAGTTTCTAATCTCATAGCGTTGTGGTCAGAAAAGACGCTTGATATGATTTCAGTTTTCTTAAATTTACTGAGGCTTGATTTGTGACCCAAGATGTGATCTATCCTGGAGAATGTTCCGTGCACACTTGAGAAGAAAGTGTAATCTGTTTTTGGATGGAATGTCCTATAAATATCAATTAAATCTATCTGGTCTATTGTGTCATTTAAAGCTTCTGTTTCCTTATTTATTTTCATTTTGGATGATCTGTCCATTGGTGTAAGTGAGGTGTTAAAGTCCCACACTATTATTGTGTTACTGTCGATTTCCTCCTTTATAGCTGTTAGCAGTTGCCTTATGTATTGAGGTGCTCCTGTGTTGGGTGCATATATATTTATAATTGTTATCTTCTTCTTGGATTGATCCGTTGATCATTATGTAGTGTCCTTCCTTGTCTCTTGTAACATTCTTTATTTTGAAGTCTATTTATCTGATACGAGTATTGCTACTCCAGCTTTCTT
Organism: Balaenoptera musculus; assembly: GCF_009873245.2. NCBI lineage: Eukaryota > Metazoa > Chordata > Mammalia > Artiodactyla > Balaenopteridae > Balaenoptera > Balaenoptera musculus. The sequence goes on from NC_045797.1 coordinate 72,091,198, forward strand.
TTGATTTCCATTTGCATGGAATATCTTTTTCCATCCCCTCACTTTCAGTCTGTATGTGTCCCTAGGTCTGAAGTGGGTGTCTTGTAGACAGCATATATATGGATCTTGTTTTTGTATCCATTCAGCAAGCCTGTGTCTTTTGGTTGGAGCATTTAATCCATTCATGTTTAAGGTAATTATCGATGTGTATGTTCCTATGACCATTTTCTTAATTGTTTTGGGTTTGTTTTTGTAGGTCCTTTTCTTCTCTTGTGTTTCCCCCTTAGAGAAGTTCCTTTAGCATTTGTTGTAGAGCTGGTTTGGTGGTGCTGAATTCTCTTAGCTTTTGCTTGTCTGTAAAGCTTTTGATTTCTCCATCGAATCTGAATGAGATCCTTGCTGGGTAGAGTAATCTTGGTTGTAGGTTCTTCCCTTTCATCACTTTAAGTATATCATGCCACTCCCTTCTGGCTTGTAGAGTTTCTGCTGAGAAATCAGCTGTTAACCTTACGGGAGTTCCCTTGTATGTTATTTGTCGTTTTTCCCTTGCTGCTTTCAATAATTTTTCTTTGTCTTTAATTTTTGTCAGTTTGATTACTATGTGTCTCGGCATGTTTCTCCTTCGGTTTATCCTGTATGGGACTCTCTGCGCTTCCTGGAGTTGGGTGGCTATCTCCTTTCCCATGTTAGGGAAGTTTTCGACTATAATCTCTTCAGATATTTTCTCGGGAACTTTCTCTCTCTCTTCTCCTTCTGGGACCCCTATAATGCGAATGTTGTTGCATTTAATGTTGTCCCAGAGTTCTCTTAGGCTGTCTTCAGTTCTTTTCATTCTTTTTTCTTTATTCTGTTCCTCAGCAGTGAATTCCATCATTCTGTCTTCCAGGTCACTTATCTGTTCTTCTGCCTCAGTTATTCTGCTATTGATTCCTTCTAGTGTAGTTTTCATTTCAGTTATTGTATTGTTCATCTCTGTTTGTTCTTTAATTCTTCTAGGTCTTTGTTAAACATTTCTTGTATCTTCTCGATCTTTGCCTCCATTCTTTTTCCGAGGTCCTGGATCATCTTCACTATCATTATTTTGAATTCTTTTTCTGGAAGGTTGCCTATCTCCACTTCATTTAGTTGTTTTTCTGGGGTTTTATCTTGTTTCTTCATCTGGTACATAGCCCTCTGCCTTTTCATCTTGTCTGTCTTTCTGTGAATGTGGTTTTTTGTTCCACAGGCTACAGGATTGTAGTTCTTCTTGCTTCTGCTGTCTGCCCTCTGGTGGATGAAGCTATTTAAGAGGCTTGTACAATTTCCTGATGGGAGGGACTGGTGGTGGGTAGAGCTGACTGTTGCTCTGGTGCGCAGAGCTCAGTAAAACTTTAATCCCTTGACTGCTGATGGGTGGGGCTGGGTTCCCTCCCTTTTGGTTGTTTGGCCTGAGGCAACCCAACACTGGAGCCTACCCGGGCTCTTTGGTGGGGCTAATGGCGGACTCTGGGAGGGCTCACGCCAAGGAGTAGTTCCCAGAACTTCTGCTGCCAGTGTCCTTGTCCCCACGGTGAGCCACAGCCACCCCCTGCCTCTGCAGGAGACCCTCCAACACTAGCAGGTAGGTCTGGTTCAGTCTCCTATGGGGTCACTGCTCCTTCCCCTGGGTCCTGATGCGCACAGTGCTTTGTGTGTGCCCTCCAAGAGTAGAGTCTCTGTTTTCCCCAGTCCTGTCGAAGTCCTGCAATCAAATCCCACTAGCCTTCAAAGTCTGATTCTCTAGGAATTCCTCCTCCCGTTGCCGGACCCCCAGTTTGGGAACCTGACGTGGGACTCAGAACCTTCACTCCAGTGGGTGGACTTCTGTGGTATAAGTGTTCTCCAGTCTGTGAGTCACCCACCCAGCAGTTATGGGATTTGAGTTTACTGTGATTGCACCGCTCCTACCGTCTCATCGTGGCTTCTCCCTTGTCTTTGGATGTGGGGTATCTTTTTTGCCGAGTTCCAGTGTCTTCCTGTGGATGATTGTCCAGCAGCTAGTTGTGATTCTGGTGTTCTCACAAGAGGGAGTGAGAGCACGTCCTTCTACTCTGCCATCTTGGCTCAGATTCTCTTGGATATTTTTTAGTCATGTCAAAACTAAAGTCTTTAAACTAGCACATATCTCTAACTTCTTTTCCTACTTCCTTTCTTTTTATTCTCTAGGATTTTTTTTCCTTTTTTTTTTAATTTTTATTTTTGTATGTGGTACTTCCATCCTCCCATTTTTCATGCAGGAAGCTAGGGAATCTTCCTTGGTGCTTATCTCATCCCCTGTTTTACCACCAAGTTGTGTCATTGAGAACACATTTCAAAGCTGTAGTCTTCCTTTCCTTCACTACCACCACCATTACCTGGTTCAGTTCTCTCTTCTCTTTTCACTAAAAAGAGCCTTCCAATTATACTCCCTGGTTTTATGCCTGACCCTCTCAATCCAGTCTCTAGGGAACAGCCAGAGAGATCTTTCAAAGATGGGCATTTAAATCATGTAATTTCTCTGCTTGGATCTTTTCAATGACTTTTCATTGCTCTTGGGATAAGATGTAAAATCCTTTCAATATGGTCAGATTCCCGTTTGCCTCTTGCTTATTGTGTTCTAATCACATAGGCTACCTTTCAGTTTCTTAAAATCTCCACGATCTTTTTACTCCAGAACTTTCTCACATGGTATTTTCTGAACCTGCAGTGGTTTTTCCCTTTGTCAGTGGCTACCCCAGTGCATGCTTTAAGTCTCAGCTTAAATGCCACTAATTCAGAGGAGTCTTTCCTGACTTGCCCATTCAAAATTGGTATCCACACCAGTATCCTGTAGATTTTCATCATAGCTGTTACAGGTTTTTTGGGGGGTGAGGGAGGGGTAGGAGGTGTTTATATGTGTATATGAGATTATTTGGTAAAATACCTCTTTCCTATACTATTCTGAAAAGCTCCTTGAAAGTGGAGACCTGTCTGTTTTGTTCACTACTGTGTAGCCATCACCTGACTTACTTCCTGGTACAGTTGACAATATTTATTGAGTGAAAGTTTAGAGAAAATACATTGGAAGGAAATATACCAGTGGGTTGCTTTTTGAGTGCTGCATGTTTGTTTTTATAAGATTTCTACAGTGAACTATTAGACTTTCTAATAAGAAAAGTTATAAATAAAATACATCTTTATACTTTTTGTCTTTACTAGAGTTGAAAAAGCAGATGTTATTTTGTGACTTAGATGCTAGTGCTAAATTGTTACAAATTAAGTGACCTTGATATATTAACTTGACTTTTAATATCTTGGAGTTGCACAGCTCTAGGGAGCACTGTTTATGCGTGTTTTTAGTTAATGAGGACTTCTCTGTTAATGTAAAGCAGAGACTCTTCTTTTAGTACCAATTTTAGGTATAGTTTACCTAGAACAGAGTATGAACTTCTAGATCTACCTGCAATTTATGTCATCTTGCATTCTTATCTTAGAGTGCCTTATTGTATTTGTCTGTTTCTGTCACAACTTTTTAATCAGTCACCCTTACTTTAGCATAGTTTTGACCAGTTTTGTCTCATGGAGAAAATTATGTAAGGTTTTCTGAAATCTCAGTATGGTAGCTCTGGTGCTGGACATATGGTGAATATCCTGTAAATCTTTTAAAATTTTTTATTGAATGTCATACATTTTTGAAAAATATAAAATAAAGCCGTATCTTTGAGGTAATGATTTGTTAAGTAGGCTTAGTACTTTGAAGTTCTAAAAGTATAGTTCTCAGAGGATTGTCAACTTGATTAACTTATTATATTTATTTTTTGCTCATCATTTAAATGAGCTTGCTTCCTGCCTAGAAATGCTTTTCAGTTTTTAAAATTAATTAATTAATTAATTAATTAATTATTTTGATAAAGTCTTTTTAAAAAAATTTTTGTTGGCTGTGTTGAGTGTGTTGCTGTGTGTGGGCTTTTTCTAGTTGTGGCAAGCGGGGGGGCTGCTCTTCGTTGAGGTGCCCAGGTTTCTCGTTGCAGTCACAGTTTTATTTAAATGTTTGTGTTCCTTTTCTTTTTAAGGTGCCCTTTGTTCATGTTATTTCACTTGTATGTATAATAAATGTATACCAACTTTTTAACAGATAAAATAATTAGGCACAGGGCTTGTACCCTGAAGGACACTGCGCATGCCATCATTGCAGCTGAATTGGATCCAGAATTCAATAAACTCTGTGAAGAAATTAAGGAAGCAAGAATAAAAAGAGGTAAGTTATAGAAATGAACTTGCTACTGAAGAATAAGAGATCATTGAATGTCATTGAATGGTGTTTCTTTACGGTTGCTGGTATTATGAAAATGTATTTTGAGGCCCATCCTTAATTTCTGATATGAAAATGTGTCATGTAAATTCTCAAAGATGTTTTAAAATTTTACTTTCTATAACAGTTTTAGTGCAAATTACAGAAATAAAGTACTTCTTAGTGAAATTTCTTTTGCAGGCATATATCTTTAATTATGGATTTCTGTTCTTAAAGGATTTAGATGGGCTTTCATATTTGAAGAGGGTTTATTTTCATCAGTTTATATCTAATACCGATACTTAAAAATTTTTTTTAGGAATACTTTTTTTTTTTAAACCTATTGGAATTTATGTGCAATTTTATTAGTATAAACACAGAATTAGCAGATGTGTTTTGTTCGTTCTATATATAATCCTGTCCTTGAGGAACTCACACTTTAGTAGGAGAGAGTAAGTGTAAAACAAATCGAGTATAGTGTGGCATATGCACTGATTGAAGCATGTTCATAGCACAGAGGAGAGGCCTCCTGGTAGGAAACCCAGCATTTTGATCAGAGTTTGGGGAATGAATATAGAAGTGTTGTCTCTAGTGAAGTAGAGGAAGGGAGGCAGTGACGGAGAAGGAGGAGGTATTGTAAGCACAGCACACTACGTATACAGGCGCAGAGACGTGAAATAACGTGGTGTATCGGAAGAACTGCAAATTGTTTGGTATTGCTAAAGATGTACAGAATGGTGGGAAACAGAGCTCAGAAGGTGAGCTGGGTCCAGGACATTGAAGTTGTGAAGACGCTTTTCTTCCACTGCCTTAGAGAGGCCTTCCCTGGCCACCTAATCTTATTAGGCTCTGGTCACCATAGCAGTTGGTATTTTGTTACTGTTGTTGTCTCTCTCCTCCTTATTTAGAATATAAGTGCTGTGAATGTCTTATTCATAGCTCTACTGCAGTCCCTAGAACTATCTCTGGTATACAACAGGCTATTTATAAATATTTGAATGAAGCAACGTCATGCTAAGGAGCTTGAACTTTATCCTGTAGGTCAATGTTTTTTTTTTTTTTTAAACTTTGGGTTTATTTATTTATGGCTACGTTGGGTCTTCGTTTCTGTGCGAGGGCTTTCTCTAGTTGCGGCAAGTGGGGGCCACTCTTCATCGTGGTGCGCGGGCCTCTCTTGTTGCGGAGCACAGGCTCCAGACGCGCAGGCTCAGTAATTGTGGCTCACGGGCCTAGTTGCTCCGCGGCATGTGGGATCCTCCCAGACCAGGGCTTGAACCCGTGTCCCCTGCATTGGCAGGCAGATTCTCAACCACTGCGCCACCAGGGAAGCCCAGGTCTATGTTTTTTAAAATGTGTTTGTGTTTATTACCCACATCAGCTTAGAACTAGCAAATTAGATTCTCTGAGAGTAGTAAGGCCGAGAAATCTGCGCTTCAGCAAACTCAAGTGGTTTTTATGTACACTAAAGTTTGAGAACAATTGCCACAGTCAGTAGGATTCATAGAAGTATTTGAAACAGTGGAATGGATTGGTAAATTGCTTTGGCAGCAGGAAATAGCAAGGTCTCAATGTGGCTCGGTGGGAGGATGAGAGACCAGTTAAAAAGCTGTTGGAGCCAGTTTTGAAAACATTTTGGCAGTTTCTAAAAAGTTAAGCGTAATATTTACCATACGACCCAGTGATTCTACTCCTAGGGGTCTACCCAAGAAAGATGAAAACATATGTCCATATAAAGACTTGTACGTGAATGTTCATAGCAGTATTATTCACAACAATTAAAACCCAGAAACAACCCAAATGTCTGTCAACTGATGAATGGGGAAGCAAAACAGGGTATATTGTACAGTGACGTACTGCTCAGCTATAAAAAGGAATAAGGTACTGATACATGGTACAGCATGGATGAACTTTAGAAATGTTATGCTAAGTGAAAGAAGGCAGTCACAAAAGAGCACATATTGCATGATTCCATTTATATGAAATGCTCACAAAAGGCAAGTCTATAGAGACAAAAAGTGGACCAGTGGTTGCCTGGAACAGTTACCTAGATTGGATTGCTGGGGTGATTGCACAGCTCTGTGAATTCACTAAAAATCACTGAATCGTATGCTTAAAATGAGTGATTTTTATGTTGTGTAAATTGTACCTCAGTAAAGCTTTTGGTGGGGGGAGGGCTGTTGGAGTAGTCCAGAGTTTTAATTAGTGAAGTGGGAATGAAGGTAGGATTAACATGAGAGAGATGCAGCTGCAGGGGTGGAGGGCATTGTGAAGGAAAGGAAGAGGCAAAATTGGCTGCCATGTTACTGGTTTAATGACTTAAGTAGATGCTAATACCACCAGTAGAGAGAGGGAATGTACAAGGACAGGTTTTTTTTGGTGGGAAAAGAGAAACCAGTTATCTTTAATTTGACCTATCTCTAGGATATCCAGTTGGTGATATCAAGTAGGCAACTGATATGAATCAGAAGCTCAAGAGAGTTTTGGACTAAAGATGTAATTTGGGAATAATTATATAATGCCAGTAGGAGCTGAAGGCATGAATATTTGTGGTGGAAGGTGCAGATTAAAGTGAGAAGAAAAGGGATTCCAGAGACCGCCCTTAGAAACATTTAAGGAAGGCAACATTTAAGGATGGCATAGAAGAAAGAAATCTAGTAAAGAGAATTGAGATGGAATGGTTATTTTTATGAAGATCAGTGCACGAAAACCAAACTCATGCAGTGTGGTGTGACAGCCAGCTAATGTCAGATGGAAACAGTTCATATGAATGGGATTCAGTGGCCCAATATATGCTTATACTTTCTAAGATGGCAGAAATCATGACTTTTAGACTATATATAATCTTACTGTCTCACAGTCATAAAAATGTGAAATGTATCCCTCTGCAAAGTAAAATGAGTAAACACAGGGCCCTTTGGGGATTAAGTGTAAATAAGCATGGCCTGCCATTTTATTTTTATGATTTTATATCTAGTTTCTTTCCCATCTTAAATCAAAAGATACTATTTCATCCGAATTACGAACTGTCCAAGTATAATTAATGACTTTAAAATTCAGTTTTGTATTTCAGACTTTTTTTAACCTTGTTGGTTTATGTAGCTGGGAATATTTAAATAGGTATCGCTTATCTTCTGCTTGCAGGCTTATCGGTAACAGCAGAACAAATAAATCCTCATGGTACTGGAGCTCGAAAGGCGGAAACTAGAGTTGAAGAGGCATTTCGGCACAAACAAAGAAATCCAATGGATATCTGGCACAGCTCTGCAAATAAATGTGCATGTGAGTATTTGAGATCATGTTATCCAGTAGTGGGAACAACTGCGAATGAGGCAGATGTGTTAGGAATTGGGCACATATACCAAAGGGCTGCTAAGAGCTTGTGGGGTAAAATGCTGAATCAGAATACATTTCTTTAACCTTATTTGCTTTTCTCCTATTTCCATTCAGTGCTTGCTGTTGTAATTGAACTAGATTTGAATATCTTCAGTTTTAAACTTTGGTTTTTAGATAGAGATGTGGAGCCAGTAGATTTTTTTATCCACCCCACCTCCAACCCCTTGCTGTATGTTATGTGAATGTTCTTGTTATGGTGGGAAATGGAAACTCTGGCTTAGGAGAGTGACTGAATTGACAGCAGGAAGTTGATTTTTCTGAGAAAAATCTGTGTAGCCTTCTTTAACTGGTTTTGTTTAAGTCAGATGTATTTAGAGGGGGAAAATTCAGTGTTCTGGGTTCTCCTCACTCTTCCTCATTCATGGTGATCTGTAAAATTTCTAAAAGACAAATGTTAATAAACACAGCATCTTCCTAATATAATCTTTATGTTTCACTAAAGATAGCCATCTTTGGAAGATATACGCTGTTCTTCTGATATAAAGGTGGTAATTCTGCTCCAACTGTCAGTAAAGATGGCCATAATAAGTTCTTTCACCAGTGGCATTGAATTTGAATGAATGAACCAGACTCAGTTTTTTTTTATCTTGTTCTCTTTGTGATAAGTGGCATTCATGTGTGAGAACATTTGAAGGACTTAATGGTGCATTTAGTTCCATGAAACTGATTAAGCTATTTATCCTAGTTGTACCTTGGATCATGACCTGGATTCTGTAACACAGCACTCTAATTTAAACCTTGAAATCCCTACATTCTCTGCAACTGATAAAACTATTTACTAACTAAAACACATTGAATATTGGCCTCAAGCAGTTTTAATTTCCTTTAAGTATTAAAATATTATTGTAATCTACAAATGTGAGTCCTGTCTTCTCTTACCAGTAGATGGCATATGTGACTCATCATTTGTCTGTTTTACATTAAGTTACTTAAATCATATGTCTAAATCTCCCTTTGGAAGAGTTGCTTTTCTAAGGTCTTAGTTTTGGAAACAAACTCAGAGATGTTATAAAACTTGATTTTAAAGATTGTGCCTCTAAATGGGCTTTTCACACAAAGCACCCTTGAAAAAGGAAGTGGGTATATTAAAGATTAGTTCTGTAAATATATACTGCCACATGCCAGGTGCTGTGGGGCTAGAGCAGTGACTAAAACAAAAATCCCTATTCTTGTGGCACGTATATAACCAATTCCTCTTACTTTACCAAAATCATGCTAAGCATTAGAAGTGATTATAAAAGGACGGGGAAAATATCTCTAGTTTGACCTCTCCCCAAATAAGAACATTTTCTTTTTCTTAGCTGGGATGAAAGCATTAGAAATAAACTTACTTCAGAAGGGCTCCTAACCTTTGCTTAGGGTATGAGTACATTTTAAGTAATTGAGCTGGCTCCTGATCAAGCAGGGTCCAGCCTCTTGCTGTAGGGCTCCATGGCGTAGTGAGGAAAGAAAAAGGGAACCTCTTGTACCTTTGGTTATTGGAGAATAAGCAAGGACACAGTGTCAGGAGTGACTTGTCAGGGAGTAAAACCTAACAGTTCTACATTTTAGAGAAAGAGCAAGCTGAATACTTTTCTTATACTTTTAATGTGGGCTGGATTAGTTTTTCATGTAAGTAATAGAATGCTTATGAATGCCTATCTCTATAGCCTGTGCTTTTAAAAGTAGACTAATATAGAAATTTCATCTCCAATTACCCTATAACTGTAAATTGTAAAAATAGAAATTAATAGGGAATAAAGGAATGGAGAGATGATGATAATGATAGTACAGTTTTGAAGGCAAAATAAATTTTGAGCCAAGTGACTAAATAACTTGAATTTTGGAAATGATTTTAGAAACCTTTAGTAGATTTATTCTTAGATGAGAAAGAAGAGTGATGGTTATGACAAAATTTGTCAACACTTGTGAATACCTTGGTGTCTTTACAGAGACTCAGTAAGGATTAAAGATGAAAGGATGGGAAAGTATGTAAACACACTATATACTGTTGATAGATCACAAGTTCATATTAAGTGCTAGAGTAAAGAAGTGAGGGTTGTCTTAAGACCAGATTCCCCTCTGTTTGTCTTTCAAAAGCAGTTTTTTTTTTTAAAATTTTTATTTATTTATTTATTTATTTATTTATGGCTGTGTTGGGTCTTCGTTTCTGTGCGAGGGCTTTCTCCAGCTGCGGCAAGTGGGGGCCACTCTTCATCGCAGTGCGCGGGCCTCTCACTATCACGGCCTCTCTTGTTGCGGAGCACAGGCTCCAGACGCGCAGGCTCAGTAATTGTGGCTCACGGGCCTAGTTGCTCCGCGGCATGTGGGATCTTCCCAGACCAGGCCCGAACCCGTGTCCCCCGCATTGTCAGGCAGATTCTCAACCACTGCGCCACCAGGGAAGCCCTCAAAAGCAGTTCTTAAACTGTGGATTAAACAATCTACACTTAGTGGTCTCATATTTGTATTTTCTTTTTAAAATGTCTTTGCCCAGGAAGCTTTCAACATTGACATATTAAAAATATACATTATCTCTTTTAAAATTAAGCCAGATTTGACATTACATTTATAGCCTTGGAAAAAAATGAATTATTTTTACTCTGATGGCTTTCAACAAACTAATGTTTAGAATTCGGTGTTCGACACCAGAAGTGATAGGTCTCTAGCTTAACTAGTTTGCTTTAATAACTTTGTATTTAAATTTCTTTGTGAAAATGTCCCACATTGCAAAATAAAAGTTAACTTTTAATTTAAGGGACAATGGGATCGACTTGCATAACCAGCTACCTTTGATACATACATGGGAAATTAATGATTCCTGGGTCCATCATTACCTGGAAGTACCAGCTATCTACTCATAAAAGCTCATGATAGTTTCTAACATCTAAGAGTGTAGTCCCTAGAACTTTTGTAGGTCTCCCGTTTCACATAACTGACCAAATATTTATTTTCATTGTTTGTTAATGTTGTTGCTGCCTTGATAGCAGAGGGCTTAATTTTTCTACATATTTTCAAATAACAACTTTGCAAGAAATTGATCCTGATAGGTGAACCATTTGTGGTAGATGGCTAACAGCTGGCTAACCACATTGTCTATATAACCTTCATAGGGCTTCTATTTCTTCTGGAAGGAGAGGCAGTAGAGATTGCTTTGTAGGGATACCTGTAGCTATTCTCTCTTCATATAGTGGATCATACTTTAATTTTCTTTCATGGTTTAGGAGCTTTTGGGTGATCTTGCTGGCAAAGCACTCATCTTCCTGGTGGAAGTCCAGGGCTATAGCCCCAAACCTTCCAGGCAGCTTGGTAATGTGGTCATTCCTTAAATGTGTGTATAGTACGCTTGGCCCCTGTATGTTAGGAATTAGGAACAGCTATAAAGTAGAATCCAGGGCAGTGGTAAAAAGTGAGTGCTGAGTAAACTCATATAGGAAATAAATTTAAATTTCTTTCATTCTTCAGAGTTCATCCCTGACTTCATATCCATTTTACTTGTGGTTTGTGAGGATTAGTCAGCATGGATGTTAAGAGCTAAGTAGTTTTTGTCTGTGTTACGCTAGTATGGGTTTACTTTTGTTTGGGTCTTATTTAATAAACATTTGTAAAACAAGCATTGCATTCCAAGTTCTACATATCTTTTTCCCTTCTTTGTAAAATAGTTCGAGTTCGGAGAAAATCAAGGCGGCGATCACAGTGGGGTAAAGGAATTATTAAGAAAAGGAAAGTCAATAATTTAAAAAAAGATGAAGAGGACACCAAATTTGCTGACTATGAGAACCATATGGAGGACAGGAAATTGCTAGAAAATGGAGAGTTTGAGGTAAGCACTGACTGCCATGAAGAAAATGGAGAGGAGACTGGAGACTTATCTATGACCAATGATGAATCATCGTGTGACATCATGGACATGGACCAGGGGCAGAGGCTTAACAACGGAGCGGGCACAAAAGAGAACTTTGCATCTACTGAAGAGGAAAGTTCAAATGAGTCTCTACTCGTCAACAGCAGCAGTTCTCTAAATCCAGAACAGACATCTAGGAAAGAGTCTTTCCTTAAAGGAAGCTGTCTAAACGGTGAGGTCTCCACTGACAGTTTTGAAGGAATACCACTTCTGGAGTGTCAGAATGGCAAAGCTGAAGTAGTTTCTTTCTGTGGTAGTGGAGACAAATGTAGTTCTGAACAAAAGAATCTTCTGGAGGACCAGTCAAAAGAAAAACCAGAAACTTCAAATGGAAATCATGGAGATGATCCTGAGAAACTAGAGGCAGTGGAATGTAGCAATAATGAGAAGTTCGAACCTGGCCCTGATGTGGAGGTTAAAGATGCAGAACTGGATAAAGAAGGTAGAGCTAATGTTTTAAAATTTTTCCTGAAGGTTTTAACTCCAGAGTTAATTAAGTGCATATTTTATCTGGCCCCCAGTAGCAATAGTTGATAAATAATTATACCCCTTTGAGACTCTGTTGCAGTTTTCACCCCTTTCCCTAGAAAAGTGTACACATGCATAATAAATTTTGGTGAGTGTCTCAGAGGGTTTGTGGTCCAGAATGCATTGCTTACCTGGCTGCTTCCTCTTCTGCCTCCCACCTGATTATCACCCCTGTCCTAATGGATGTACGACTAAAAGCTGAGTAGATCCACAAGTGTTAAGAAGATGGATTTCTAACAGAAGGATTGTTGGGGTGGGGTGGGGGTGGGTGAGAAGACTTGGATACTGTAGCAGTATGGTATAGTAAAGTCATATAAACCCACATTAAATTACCACTCCTGTTCATTATAATCATGTGACTCTGAGCTAGTTGCTTATATTCTCCAACCCTGTGTCCTTTATCTTCTAAATTAAACTTCAGAATGGTGTCACTGCAGGGATTATATAAGTCATGTATATTAATCACCTCTCCTGGTACCTGGCACATACTAAGGTATGTTCATGCCAGGCAGTCACTGTTAGTTGAATCTGAGGGATGTTTCGTCTAGGAGACTCTTATCTATACGACCAGTGGTGGAAGAAAGCAGCAGAATCCTCACTGTCAAAGTTACTTTATTCTCGCAGAGTCAGAGCACTCTGCCCACTCCTGACTTGCTTTGGGTATATGATTCTTTTAAGAAGCAGCGGAAAGGGGGAGTTGAGGGTTTCTGGC